>NC_056740.1:71527244-72127244 GCF_019279795.1 Protopterus annectens | reverse complement strand
TTCCTTTGGGAAGCCCTACCAGTGCTCCTGAAATGAGGCCTGACTGTCCTGCTCTGGAGGCAGTCGGAGGACATTTATCTTTGTACCTAGGCACCTGCCTGAAAATTACAAAAGACAGATGGGTACAAAATGTCATATCCAGAGGCTATTTCATCCCCTTTCATACCCACTCCAAACCAACAAGAGGAATCCCGGATGTTTCACCCAGTCTACGGGATGCAGCAACAGTAGAGGCTCAAAAACTGTTAGAAAAAAAGAGTCATCCAACCAGTCCCGGCAGACCAGCAAGGATCCGGAACTTACTCAAGATTCTTTAGTGCCAAAGAAAATGGACTGGAGACCAATTTTGGACCTCAGCAGACTCAAGTATGTAGAAAAGACAAAGTTCTGGATGGTCATGCTTCAGTCTATACTCCCATTCCTAGGGAAAGACAATTGGATGTGCTCAATAGATCTTCAGGGTGCGTACTACCATATCAAAATGGCCAGGCCATCCAGGGATCACCTGCACTTCAGGCTGGGGAACCAGTCATTACTAGAGTCGGGCCCTGCCCTTCGGTCTCACTACAGCCCCCAGGGTGTTCACCAAATATATGGCAGTGGTCATGGCTCACTTGAGACATCAAGGAATCTGGGTGTTTCCATATTTGGATGACTGGCTCCTCACCATACCCACCAGGCATCAGCTTATTCAGATGAGGGGCATTGCCTTAGATCTCTGCTTTCAACTGGGCATCACAATAAATTCAGAAAAGTCTGCTTTATTGCCGTTGCAGCATACAGTATTTATAGGAGCAGACTTAGACACAGTCAACATGTCCTTAAGACTTCCTTCAGAAAGAGTGCTTACCCTATGACATCAAATTTTAGATCTCCTTTCAAAACACAAAGCACCAGCATTGCAGATTCTCAGGCTGCTGGGCACCATGACAGCAGCTATCATTGCAGTACCTCTGGCGAGATCTCACATGCGCATTCTTCAGTGGCTGCTATTCACACAATTGACCTTTCAGGACTTGCCAATGAATCACCCAGTTGTGATAACCAACGTTTTCAAGAAGGATCTTTAGTGGTGGCTAACGTCCGAACTGGTGACCATGGGACATCCCTTTGTCCTTTCGGTTCCAGTTGCAACGGTGACCACGGACTCCTCCCTGATTGGGTGGGGGGCATTATCAGGGCCGGACAGGCCAAGGTACATGGCAGGTACACGACGCTCTATTGCATATAAACGTCCTAGAGATGAGAGCGGTTCTCTTAGCGTTGCAGTTATTTCAATACTCTTCCTCTGGGCACTACTGCAGTTCAGTCAGACAACATGTTAGTAGTCTGGTATATAAACAACCAGGGTGGAACCAGATCTTAACCCCTGTGTCGAGAGGTTGTAAGAGTATGGCAATGGGCAGAGTCCACCCTCAGTTTTCTGATAGCAATGCATATGCCAGGAAAATCCAACGTGATAGCGGACAAACTCAGCAGGGCAATTCTGTTGCCTCACGAGAGGTCCCTCAAAAACAAATGAGCGGAAGTAATTTTCTGCAGATGGGGCCAGCCTTGCTATGACCTCTTTGCGACTCCCATAAACACCAAATGCAGCAACTACTTTGCCCTAATCCCTCAACAGGGACAGTCCCCCGAGGGAAGCCCTCATTCACGATTGGCACTCCCGGGACT
Organism: Protopterus annectens; assembly: GCF_019279795.1. Taxonomy (NCBI): domain Eukaryota; kingdom Metazoa; phylum Chordata; order Ceratodontiformes; family Protopteridae; genus Protopterus; species Protopterus annectens. The sequence continues at coordinate 72,125,570 of NC_056740.1, read as the reverse complement.
CCTTTACACCTTCCCTCCCTTTCCCCTGATTCCCAAAGTTTTGCAGAAAGCCAGATGTTAAGTAATCCTATCTCGCCGTAATTCTTGCTGGATGGGTTCGGAGCCGATATTCGGCTCCGACTCGGCTAATACTAAAGCTCGAGAGCTTTTACTGGCTTGAGGCTAGCCCCTATCCCATGGTGCCTCACGACAATTCCCTAGATCTTTTTTGCCGCAAAAGCTTCAAGGTTGTGTCTTACTGGTTCATTGGCTAAGTAAAGCGATTTTTTTTTTTTTTTTTAACTTTAGTCCTTTTCTACCACCTTTTTCTATCTTATATATATATCTTAATAGTGTCTTCTGTATTGTCGACTATTTTGAAAGTTTTCAACCCCTATTCCCCCCTTAGGACTGTACGGCCCGTTTAAATTAGAAGGGCCATAGTGCTCGTTTAAGTTGGAGGGCCTTTTCTCCCTGTGTGTGTGTGACTGTTATAACTTCTTCCTTACACTTTTATTTTAGTGTTTAATAATGTCTAAAGATAAAGACAAAGATCATTGCCCTTCGGGCTTCGAAAATGCGACAGGTGTGCGCAGAAGATGTCTCTTACAGACAGCCACACCAATTGCATATATTGTCTGGGCGAAGGCCATTTACAGGAACCCTGCACATTCTGTCATGCTTTTAGTACAAGAGTGTTACAAGAGTGTTGAATGAAAGGAAGAGAAAGCTTATTGACAGGGGTCTCATGACCAGTTCCTTCCAGGAACAGCTGTAACTTGATCAGGCACCTCCATAATCTTCAAAGAATCATCGGCTCCAACTTCGGAGCCGACCAAAAAGTCTAAAGCATCGGAACCAAGGAGTTCCTTTTCCGACTTTGCTTCATCTTCAGTGCAGTCCATTCCATCTGTTCCGAGACGGTCTTCGGTACCGAAGATTTTGCCTGACCTCGAGACTGTATCTCCTAATTTGAGATCTCCTATTTTGGAGAGGAGGAGGTCTCCTTCAGTCTTCACCAGATCCTCCAGGACCCTATCAGATGAGGACATTGAGACGGTGGTGAAGAGGTTGCTTTCGGATCCAGCTCTGGCTAGAAATTGATCCCTCCAGACCCAAAGGTCTTGGATCCGTCCCCCGTACCGATCACTGTTCCTCTTCTGACTGCTTCGCTCTCTGAGCCTATTATGTCAGGTTCCTCTGTCTTCGACCCTTTGGCTCCGGGGATTCAGCCTGTTTCCTCGGAGCCAATTACTCTAGCCTCAGTGGCTCAGTCTGGAGCCGAGGGTTCTGGGAGGCGATGCTCTCATGTCGACTCCAAGGGGGGCAGTCACCCTGGGTTCTTTTCGAAACCGACCCTCCCTCTCGGAGCCTCGGCTCCACTCAGCTCTGCTCCCACTTCTGCTTCAGAGCTGTTCCCTCTTGATAGGAGTCTACCATCCGCCCCCTTGGAGCGGAGGTCTTCTTCATAGTGGGAGGAAAGGCTTTCAAAGCTATAGAGAAGGCTTTATCCTCTGCCAAAGCCATTCCTTTGGAACCTGTCTCACACCAGCAGCAGGCAGCAACCTCTTCCCTCCTGTCACCCTCGCAGCGTAGGGAACCAGAGGTCCAAGTAGCCTCCATTGGAGGTGCCCCCTCTTTGAGACCTCCGCAGATTATCCCACTGGAGAGCTCCCTCGGAAGAGGTTATGTAAGAGGAAACATGTCTACTCCCCTGAGTCTGTCACATCAGACACTGATTTAGAGGAATCAGAAGGGTCCCCTAGATCTCCCTCTGAGGATGTCTCCTTCTCTGACATCCTAGAAATCCTTAGACAGGGGGTGATTGGAAGACTTCTAACCCTACTTGAGGCCTTTGGCTCCTGACCTTCCACCTCTTGGGTGACACCGCCTTATGATCAAATTTTGGGGGTCATTTCACGGAAAGCATGGACCTCTCCAGATTCAGTGGAAGCCTTCCCGAGGAGGCCAAACAAATGTATGACAGCACCTGAGGACAAGTCTTTCCTTAGCAAGGGAGTTCCAGCTGATGCTATGGTGGTAGCAGCAGCCACCAAGAAGGAATTATCTGACACGTCTTCTAATATCCATCCTCCCAACAAGGAGTCCAGGACGATGGATAGGTATGGGAAGCGTACTTTTTCTTCAGCGGCATTTACACTAAGATCGTTAAATTACCTGACTCATTTCACTCGTCTTCAGAGGGATCTCCTGAAAGAGTTAGGAGATGCCCTCCAGGGTTCAGTAGCTCTGGGTTACATGGACAAGGTTTCTGTACAGATCTCCACCCTTACTTCCATAGCTAACTCCTCCATGAGGCTGATCTCATGCGGCAGATGGAGCAAGCAGGGCAGCCGCAGCAGGAGTATCCCTCGGGAGACATTCGTGGACGCATCTTTGTAATTTTACGGAATCCTTCAAGTCTTCCTTCACTAACGTTCCCTTTGGTGGTTTATCTCTTTTTGGACCCCAAGTGAAAGAGACTTTGACTAGGTGCGAGCAGGAAGGAAAAACCTTATCTGCTGTTGGAGTCTGTTTCTCTCTCCTGTCCAGACTCAATCCCAAGGGTACTAAGGAGGGAAAATGTGGTTCCTTAAATCCCAAAAAGGTTTTCCTCAGGCACAAGGTCAACCCTCCCCCAGGGGCAGAGGGGGAGGATATAATGGAAGACGCCACCCTCGCGGCAGAGGAGAGGTCCGCAATATCAGGGAGACAGAGAAGCTTTCTCTGATCGTCCCTTCCATCGACCTAAAGGGTTTCCCGACTATCTGTCTCTGGAGTTAGTCGGGGGCCGTATATCGCTGTACCCAAGCGCCTGGCTAACTATCACTCAAGATCATTGGGTACACACAGTAATATCCAGAGGTTATCTGATTCCCTTTATTTCCGAACCCCCAACAAACTGGTCTCTTCCAGACGTATACCACCCATCCAACTAGACCGTGCAACATCAGAGGTCATCTCGTTGCTGCAAAAAAAAGTCATCCAAGAAGTCCCCGCAGAGCAAGTAGGATCCGGAACTTACTCTTGATTCTTTTTAGTTCCAAAAAAGACAGGGGACTGCAGAGATCGATTCTAGATCTCAGCAGGCTCAACAAGCATGTAAAAAAATCAAAGTTCTGAATGGTCACTCTACAGTCGATATTTCCCTTTATCGGGAAAGACAACTGGATCTGCACAGTCGATCTCCAGGATGCGTACTACCTCATCAAAATGGACAGGCGCTCCAGGAGACGCTTATGCTTCCGGCTGGGAGCCAGCCATTTTCAGTTCAGAACACTGCCCTTTGGCCTCACTACAGCCCCCAGAGTGTTTACCAAATGCATGGCAGTGGTAATGGCTCACCTGAGACGTCAAGGATTCCAGGTGTTTCCGTACCTAGACGACTGGCTCCTCACTGCTATCACCAAGCATCAACTCATAAGGACCAGGGACGAGACTTTATCCTTGTGCGCCAGCCTAGGCATCACTGTCAACTTGCAAATGTCAGTCTTATCTCGCTCGCAGCATATTGTATATCTAGGCTCAGAAATATACACAACCACCATGTCAGTAAAGCTAACACAGGAAAGAGTGGAATCTCTACACAGTCAGATCAGAGCCTTATTAAACAAAGAGTCCAGGCCAGAGTAGTCCTTCAAGTCTTAGGGACTATGGCTTCTGCCATCTTATTAGTTCTTCTTGCTCGCCTACATATGAGGATTCTCTAATGGATGCTGTTTGCACAATGGTTGATGCAAGACCTTCCATTGTCTCACCAGATATTAATAACAAACGCATACAAAAGGGATCTGACATGGTGGTTACACACGAAATGACTTGTCATAGGTCGTCCACTTGTTCCTCCCCAAGGAAAGCAGTTTTGACCATGGCCGCTTCCCAGGTAGGGTGGGGCATTATCTGGGAAAAACAGTCCAAGGTACTTGGCAAAACCACGAGAACCACTTGCACATCAATGTCCTGGAGATGAGAGCGGTGCTATATGCGTTGCAAGCACTTCACAGCTCCCTTCCCACTGGAACGATTGTGATTCAGTCAGACATGTCTGTCGTGTGGTACATAAGCAGGGGGGAACCAAGTCTTACCCGCTTTGTAGAGAAGCCTTAAGAGTTTGGAAATGGGAGATGGATACGCAACGCTTTCTGATAGCAACGTATATCCTGGGGAAATCCAACGTAATAGTGGACAAACTCAGCCGAGCAATTCTGATGCCTCACGAGTGGTCCCTGAATCCAATGGTTGCGAAAGAGATTTTTCACAAATGGGGCCAGCCTTGCTGTGATCTGTTTGCCACTCACCTGAACAAATGCAGCAGCTACTTTGCTCTCATTCCCCATCCGGGGATGTCACCCAGGGATGCTGTAGTTCACGATTGGCTCCCGGGACTTCTCTTTGCCTTTCCTCCCTTTCCACTCATACCCAAAGTAATACAGAAAGCAAGACATTTGAGGAGTTCCTTGATCCTCATTGCTCCTTACTGGCCTCGACAAGTTTGGTTTCCTTTCCTGTGGCCCTACCTTTTGGAGGAACCATGGATTCTGGACCAATCTGCAGATGATCTGATTCATCACTCGGGACAGTTCCACCCCTCCATCCACACCCTCAGATTGACAGCATGGCTGCTCCAATTCCACGTATAGCCAGGTGCATTCCCTTATCCCCAGCGGTCAAACACATCCTAATTTCATCCCATAAACCTTCCACTCAGAAACTATACTCTAGCAAATGGAAAAGGTTTTCCCTTTGGGCTACAAATCAGGGCTTAGATCCATATACAGCTCCTTTAGAATCCATTTTATCCTTCCTTACAACAATTTTTCATGAAGGAGTGGCAGCCACTACAGTTAGAGTTCAATTAGCTACCATTTCCAATTTCCATGTTGGTTTCATGGGAAATCCAGTCATGCAACACTCCCTCTGTAAAACCTTCTTAAAATGATTTCTTCTTAGGCCCCCAATAAAACAATCATTAGAACCCTGGGACTTAAATTTAGTTCTCTCACCTTTGATGTCTGCACCCTTTGAACTATCCCCGTCGTCAGACTTAAAATTGTTATCATGGAAAACCTTGTTCTTGGTAGCTATAACATCGGCTAGGAGAGTCTCGGAACTTCAAGCCCTAACTATTCGACCTCCTTACATTATCTTTCACAAGAATAGAGTCTCTCTCAGGACAAACCCTTCCTTTCTTCCTAAGGTATGCTCAGAACACAACCTGAATACTCTCTAATAAATCAGATTATAGACTTCACCAGCTAGATGTCCACAGGATACTCAGGTTATATATATACAGGACCAAAGAATTCAGGAAATCTGATCAACTTTTTGTTTCCTTTTCTGAGAAAAGGAAAGGCTTACCTGTTTCAAAAATTACTCTTTCAAAATGGCTTTCGGATTGCATATCCTTTGCTTATCAACAAGCTGGTAGACAATTACTGTTAAAAGCTAAAGGTCACTCTACTAGGGCTGTAGCTGCTTCATGTGCCTTTAGATCTAGGCTCCCAATTGATGCTATTTGTACAGCAGCTACTTGGGCAACACCACATACATTTGTCACTCAATACAAATTGGATTTGGCCTCCCGGGACAGGTCATCCTTTGGATCCACTGTACTGAAAAGTCTCTTCGCTTGAGCCACCTGGGATAAAGGTGCTAGGGACGCTGTCCCATCCAGCAAGAATTACGGCGAGATAGGACTACATAACATAAAGAAGTTATGTACTTACCATAACGTTCCATGTTTGTAGTCCATCTCACCTGTATTTTTGCGTCCCTCCCTCCAACCCCCTCCCTGTTTCTGGGGGATCTAGTGGACCTCTTTTTGGGGCTGCCTGACTTTGCTCTTTATTGTCCACCTGGAATGGATTATGTTTCTAATCCTTTGCTGTATTTATACAGCTTCTTTCTTATTATTACCTGATAGGTATTTATTACTTTCTTGAAAACTAGATCTGGGGAATTGCCGTGAGGCACCATGGGATAGGGGCTAGCCTTGAGCCAGTAAAAGCTCTCGAGCTTTAGTATTGGCCGAGTTGGAGCCGAATATATGCTCCAACCCCATCCAGCAAGAATATAGGCAAGATGGACTACAAACATGGAATGTTATGGTAAGTACATAACTTCTTTTTTTCTGGGCAATACACTTATCCTAATAGCCCATACTGGCCACGTCAAATCTGGTTCCCCTTTCTGAAGCCTCATCTAGTGGAAGAACCTTGGATCCTGGACCCAGTGCCAGATCTTCTGACCCCACTCGTCAGGAGCTCTTCACCTTTCTCTTCAGTCCATCAAACTGACAGCTTGGCTGCTCCAATTCCCAGAATAGCCAGGTTCCAAAATTTATCAGTGGAAGCTCAACATATTCTTTCATCCTCACATAATTCTTCAACCAGGAAACTATACCTCAGTAAGTGGAAGAGGTTTTCAATCTGGGCTCAGCAGAATAACATTGATCCTTTTCTGGCCTCCATATCAGATATCCTAGAGTTTCTGACCAAACTGTTCAATGAAGGAGCTGCAGCAGCAACCATTCAGGTACAACTGGCTGCTATATCCAATTTCCATATAGGTGAATCAGGAAACTGTATTATGTCCCACACGATGGCAAAGGCTTTTTTGAAGGGTACGATGCATCTAAGACCACCAATTAGATCACCTACCGCTCCATGGAATCTGAATTTAGTACTATCCAAGATTATTCTTTCACCCTTTGATCTTGCTTCTTCCTGTGAGCTGTAATATCTTTCATGGAAGACCATTTTTTTGGTGGCCATTGCATCTGCACGCAGAGTTTGAGTTGCAAGCCCTTAAAGTTAAGCACCCATATTTGATATTCCACAAAGATAGGGTTTCCCTCAGGACGAACCCTTCTTTCTTACCCAAAATTTGTTCAGAATACACCCTTAATCAAGCGATTGAATTACCTGTTTTCTTTCCCAATCACACTAATCAGTAGGAATATATGCTTCACAAGCTTGAAGTCCATAGACAACTTTGTTTCTATTTAGACAGGACAAAAGTCCATAGGAGAGCTGATCAATTGATTGTCTCCCTTTCAGATTGCAAGAAAGGTGCAGCAGTGTCTAAATCTGCCTTACCTAAATGGCTTTCTGATTGCATATCCTTCGTATACCACACTGCAGACATTTCTTTAGAGAATAAAGTCAAGGCTCAGTCAACCAGAGTGGTTTCTACTTCCATAGTCTTTTTGGCCAGACTACCCATTGATTCTATTTGTGCGGCTGCCACATGGTCTAGGCCACATACTTTCATAACTCACTGCAAAGTAGACAGGGCCTCATTTGGTTCTGCTGTCCTTAGACAGGTACTCTCGTGAGCCACCTAGGATTGTGGTGCTGGGGACGCTACCCATCAATAAGAATGAAGGCAAGATTGAACAACTTCACATAAAGAAGATATGTACTTACCATAACGTTCCATGTGAGTTGTTCTTCTCGCCTTAATTCTTACACCCCCCCCCCCCACCTACCCCCTTCCAGTGTCTGGAAGTTCAAGAGAGCCTCTACTTTTGGTTTTGGTTCTTCTGAGGAGTTTCCTCTCACGAGTTGTGTATATGATTTCCTTTTGAAATCTGATTAGATTAGCACTAGCTGGCAGCAAACAAGATCTGGGGAAGGTAGTGGTGCATTGTGGGATAGGGTTTTGGCCTTGAGCTGTTAGAGACCTCAAGCTTTGCAATTTGGCCGACTTGAAGCCGAGGATCAGCTCCGAACCCAACAGTAAGAATGAAGGCGATAAGAACAACTCGCATGGAACGTTATGGTAAGTACATAACTTATTTTTTTATAGGTTCATATAAATTGTATATTAGGCTAATGACCACCAGAGCCTTTACAAACCTAGCCATACAACCCAACCCAGTTGTATTCCCTGGTAACATGTGCATCTTAATTGGGGGTGGTTATGCTTGTTAGAAAGTTATTAAAAAAAGTTATGTGGGAGGTATGGTAGTTAAGGAATGTTTACTGTTGGCCTGTGTCTACAAGAGACCTGAGGATGAATTTGCATTTTTCCATCCAGTGGTCAACGTTAACGTTTGAATAGTGTTAGGGATGGATCTGCTTCACATGAATGGGAACTATTGCAGAGCATCGGGATCCTTTGAGTCGCATGTTTGTCTCACCAGCATGTTTTATTTATGTCACAAACAAAGCTCATGTCCATGGATTTAGTGTTTCTGGTGCTCTTCATTTTCCAGATGTGTAGTAGCTCCATCAGGGCTGGATCTAAGGATCCTTTTTATGCCAAGCACAGATTACCTCTCAATAACCTGTAGAAGACTCTGAGTATAGAGAGAGAGAGAGCTCTAAGGTGAACTGTATTGGACAATGTGTTAATACCCTGGATCCTCTTGGTGAGGGATCTCTGTGGGCATTCCAGCTGTTGCATATGCCTATTCAGATATTCTTCGTGTTTCACTGTTGCAGTCATCACTTGTGGGTTATCCTTGCTTGGGTAGCCCTCGGCCGGCCCGAGTACCAGAGTAAAGTTTTCCCTCCTGCATCAGCTCTTCTGTGAGTGTGGCTGACGTCAGGTCATCAGGGCTATAAAGGGAGACAGCCAACGCCATTACATCAATCTTTCTTCCTGTGGAGCCTAAAGCAGAATCAGTTTTGCGAGTGTTTCGGTCGGCCGTTCCCAGAGTGAAGACAACCGTCTAAAGCTAAGTACCCCGTTGGGGAATCTTTTCCTCACCTTAAACCGACGTCAGGGAAAGTTAATAACCGTTTCAGTTGTGAAAAGTAGACCACACCGAGACTTCCATTCTCTCTGCATCCCCTGTTTAGGCCTAGACCACAACGTTCCAGGGTGTCTGTTCTGTGCCCTCTTTAATGCTCATATTATAAAAAGAAGAGCTGCTATTGTAATGAGCCATTTTAGTCTGTCTTTCCAGCAACGCGCAATGGCATCCGTCTCTCAGGCAGTTACTGACTTTCCTTGGAAGAAAAAAGACCAAGACAAGGATAGGCCTCCAAAAGTTAGGCCCTCTGACAACCCCAGACTACCGTCCACCCTTTCTCATAGCAAGGTTACAGTTGAACTCAGTGAGGCACCTTTGCAGCCCCTGGCAACAACTGACGATCGTCTGCAGGCCTCTACCGAGACCCATTCAGGGTCTGGTATGCCACCGGATCAACCTCTTCCTGCCAAGATGTCATTTGTTCCTCGCACAGTTGGCTCCGGAGCCTCTTTGTAGGCACCAGCTTCCACGGAGCCCCCACCGGCATCCGAAGTCAGGATTAGATAGACAACTCCACCAGTCGAATTGACTCTCTATAAGGCTAGTGAACCAACTAGGCCTAAGACAAAATCTACCTCCAAAAAGATCCCGCCACAGGGCCCCAGCCACCGATCTATTAGCCAGCCAGCCCCTCAATCACAGCAACTTCTCAGAAAGGCAGAGGACCTGATGACACTTATCAGCGGTAGACCTCATACAGTCAAGCTCTCAGGTAGCAAAGCATTCCTTACATTGTAGATGTTACTCGTGTTTGACTGTTAGTCATTACATTTGGGTTATCTGCTTGCAGGTAGCCCTCAGTCGGCCTGATTAACAAAGTCTTGGGTCCTGCGTCGGTTGCTGTCTCTTCTTCCGTGACATCAGGGGTATAAAACATGCAGCCGACGTCATTACATCAGTCTTTCCTGCCATGCGGTGCCCGAAGCAGGAGCAGTTCGCAAGTGCCGGTCGGCCGCCTCCTGAAATTTTCTTTTTTGCGTTTCAGAACCAAGGTCTTCAACTAAAAGCCAAGTACCCCGTTGGGGAAACTTTTTCTTGCTCTAAACTGATGTCAGTGAAAGTAAATTATTGCATTTCTTGTGGAAAGCAAATACCTCATAAAGATTTTAATTCGTACTGTATTCCTTGCCTAGGCCCTGACCACGACTTACCTCGCTGTCGGTTTTGTGCCTTATTTTAAACCACGAACTATCCATCTGTATATTTGCGCTTCTGAATTTTTTGTTGCTCGGTTCAATTATCCTGATATGTCTTCGGTAAGCCATCCGACTACCGGCATTCCGAAGAAACATAAAGATAAACACAGAGACAGGCCGCCTAGTTCGCCAGTACTTAGTGAGGCACTTTCGCAGCCCTTGATAACTCACTACTTCAGATTCGCAGGCTCCTACTGAGACCCATTCGGAGTCCGGTATGCCGCAAGATGCTTCAACTGTGGAACCTGCGGATGTCTCTAACTTGGAAGGGTCTGGAGCCGCTGTGCAGGCACCGGCTTCTGAAGGTGTATTCACTTGCATATTAAACCGGCGCCATCTTCCTCTTCAAGGCCTAAAACTTGAACCATGCCTAGAAAACTAACGCCCAGACCACATGGTCGGGCATCTATGCCTAAAGAACAAATGATAAGAATGACTGAAGACCTTATTACTTTAATCAGGGGAAGGCAACCTTCCCCTTCTAAGAGACCTAGGACTGAGTTTGCTTATGATATTTCTGACAAGGATTCTGAAATTTCTGTTTCCTCTGATGACCAGGATTTACCCGTATCTACCTATGAGGATTCTGATGTTTAGGACTCTACTCCCCCTGCTTCCTCCCCAGAGGATTTCTCTTTTGGTGAAACCTTGCATACTATCAGGGAGCTTTTTCATTGGGAAAGTCAGGTTTCTCTGATTCTAAAAATAGGCTTAGAGATTTCTTACTCCTGCCCCAGCACAGGCCTTTAGCTATACCTCCTGTACTGGGCATTGTTGTTGATGCCTTTTTGGGATCTAGCATGGCCCCTGACTCTTTACTTCCTGCTTCCAGAAAACCTGATAGATATTACAGGGTTCCTGACTCTCACAAGTTCCTTTTCAAAAATTCTACTTCGGATCCTGAAACCATTTCACAGGGACCCAAGGGCATTAAGGCTACTACTGCCAAAAATCCTATCCCCTGTGATAGAGACTCCAGGGCGCTGGATAGATGGGGTAAGAAGGTATACACTTCTGCAACTTTGGCCATTGGGGCCTTGAATTGCCAGTTTCATATGTTAAAGTATCAGCTGCAAATTATTGGATTGCTTAAACAGAAAATGATGTTGACTCCTGATTGTGCTGAAAATAAGGATTTACAGGATTTTATGCATTCTGCTGAACAAGTTGGTAAACATACATTGCAATGTGGTTTTTATTCACTAGAGGCATCTTGCAGGTCTGCAGTAACTGTGTCTGTACTTAGAAGGCATGCTTGGCTTAAGGAGCAATCCTTGCCAGATCATGTTAAAGTGAAATTACTGGATGCTCCCTTAAATCAGGGCCACCTGTTTGGCAACAAGGCAGAAGTTGTTCTTAAAAAGATGGAGGAAAAAGCTAACTCTATGCAAACTGTTAGACTTTTTACAATTACAACCTCCAAGATTTAGTAGGCATTGGCCTTCTAAGAATTGGTCCTTTCCTGCCTCTTCCAGACCTTCTCAGTCCAAACCCAGATCCAGCAGAGCACCCAGGCTTCAGTCCCAGGGGACGCACAGGACTAAGCAGTGGGGGGCCTACATTTCCAAATTTGGGAGTAATAAAACTCCCCCCTATGGTAAACTGTCTCAATGAGTTATTTTTAAAACTTCCAAGCACTTCTCAACTGACTGCCCCTTTGGGAGGAAAGATTGCACTTCATGCAAAGAACTAGGGACTCATTACCCAGGACAAATGGGTTTTAATTATAGTGTCCCAAGGATACAGATTTCACTTCCACACGTCACCAACTCCAAGCAGTTGGCCGGATCTACCTCCAAAGCAGTGGGCAGAGGCCAAAAGCAAGTACTCTCTCTCTTAAGCATAGGGACTATTTAGTTGGTACCAGAAGAGAAAAAGGGACAAGGTTTCTACTTGAGATTTTTCCTGGTACCCAGAACAGATGATTCATGGCATCCTATCCTGGACCTGCCTACTCTAAACACCTTTGTGGTGATTCCAAAATTCAAGATGCCGACTCTTCACCAGTTGCTTCCTATGCTAAGCAAAGATGCCTGGTTGGCAACACTAAATTTAAAGGAAGCATACCTGCACATCCCAATCAGGGAAGCTTGCAGAAGATACCTACACTTCAAAGCAGGCTACACGCACTATCAGTTCTCTGCATTGCCCTTTGGCTTATCTACTGCGCCCAGGGTGCTCACAAAGTGCCTGGCTCCAGCCATTGCATTTTGCAGGCAAATAAATATTCAAATATACCAATACCTGGACGATTGTCTAATTCAGGCAGAAAACCAGGACATACTTTTGAATCATCTGGCTTTTGTACAGAGGGTGATAACTTGTCTGCGGTACACCATAAATGAAAAGAAATCACACCTGGTACCCTGTCAACAAATTATAATCCTGGGAGCAAGCTTGAGTTCAAATTCCCAGATGGCTTTCCTCGCGCTAGAGAAACAAATTCACTTGACAACCTACTTCAAACAAGTGGCCACAAAAACCCTGCTACCTGCAAGGCAAATACTACAAGCCTTGGGGTTCATGGTCTCCTGCATTCTTCTAATTCCATATGCAAGACTGCATATGAGGGAAACTACAATGGTATCTAAAAAGCCTATGGTGTCAACATTCTCAGGATCTAGAAGCAATGATTCCTATCATACCTTGCCTACACCTAGAGTTCCTTTGGTGGGCAGAGGCCTGCCACCAAAACAAGGGACTACCATTCACACTACCCCCTGCCACCCAAACCCTAACAACAGACTCATCAGACTATGCATGGGGGGGGGCTCACCTGGCAGGGAAGTGCATTCAGGGCAAATGGAACCCAATTCAAATGCACCTTCACATCAATCATAAAGAAATGTTAGCTGTACAGATTGCTCTGACAGCCTTCAAGGACCACATTCTTTCAGGACAATTAATGGTAAAGACAGACAACACCACTGTTATGTGGTACATAAACAAGTAGGGGGGTACACATTCTTACCCCCACTGCAGACTAGCCATGGCATTGTGGAACACCGTCTTGAGCTACTAAGTACATCTACAAGCTCAATTCCTGCCAGGAATACTAAATGCACTGGCAGATGGACTAAGCAGAACCTCATGGACCCACACGAGTGGAAACTGGAACCAAGGATTTTCAACATGTTGACAAACAAATGGGTAGCCCAGATCTAGACCTGTTTGCCTCCCCACAGAAGTATCAATTGGAAAAAATTTGTGCAAGGACTCCCCACAGACAAGCTTGGAAAGTGGATGCTCTGTCCTTCAGCTGGAAAAACCTATCAGTTTATGCCTTTCGTCCTCTGCCTCTGCTCTCCAAAGTACTACTAAAGATCAAACAAGACGAACCAAGGATGATTTTTGATTGCACCAGCCTGGCCATGCCAACACTGGTACCTCCTCCTGCACAGTGTGTCACTGTTAGCCCCATGGCACCAGCCTCAGACTCCTACCCTGCTGTCTCAGCAGGAGAACCAGATTCTGCACCCTCAGCTTCAAACACTAAACCTAGCAGCCTGACTAATTGCCTAAGCTCTCCATTACCATCCCTTAGTAAACCAGTGATGGATGTCATTTTAGAGGCAAGGAGGCCTAGTAGTAGAAGATCTTATGCTGAAAAATGGAAAAGATGCTGTGCCTGGAACCAATCTCAAGGGATGAGCACAGCAGTGCCCAATTTGCCTCAGATTTTACAATACTTAACTGAGATGCTTCAAAAGGGCCTGTCTTTTTCCTCAATAAAATTTCATGCCTCAGCCATTTCAGCTCATTATAACACAGAACCTCCCCTCTTCCACTGCTCAAGCAGTTCCTCAGAGGGGCCAAAAATTTTAGGACAACCCAGGAGAGCTCCAACTCCAGCCTGGGACCTTAACTTTGTATTGGAGAAACTCACCCTTCCTCCTTTCAAGCCAGCTGCTACTGCAGATTTAAAATTCCTTTCTTGGAAAACAGCTTCCCTTTTAGCCATCACTTCAGCAAGATGGGTATCTGAATTCCAGGCCCTTATAGTAGTGGAGCCTTTCATCCTCTTTCATGCGGACAGGGTGCCCCTCAGGAGCAATTTCTCTTTCATGCCAAAGGTGTGGTATCCAGTGTGGCCTTTAATCAGTACATTCATTTGCCTACCTTCTTTCCTAATCCACAGAACAAAGGGAAATGGATGCTGCACTCCTTAGATGTGCACAGAAACTTAGATTCTACTTGGACAGGTCTAAACCTCAAAAGAAATCTGAACAACCGCTGATGGCATTTGCTGCAAGGACAGAGGGGAAGGTTATTTCAAAGCGAACTATCTCCAAATGGATAGGCCATTGCATTCACTTCTGCTATAAGCACCATGGAAAATCTATCCCACAGGGGATCAGATCCCACTTAACCAGGGCTGCATCTACCTCTACAGCCTTTCTCAGAGGTGTACCTACCAGGGACATCATAGAAGCTGCTACCTGGAGTTCTGTACATACTTTCACCAAGCATTACTATTTGCCAATTTTCCCTAAATCCAGAGCTGGCTTTGCCACTGCAGTTTTGCAGGTCCTTATAGCTGGTCCTAATGCTATCTGAATTCCTCCTCCCATCCTTAGCTTTGGGAATCTACTCAAATGTAATGACTGCAACAATGAAACACGAAGAACATAGTACAGTTGTGTACACTTACCATAAATGTAGATGTTCAAGTGTATTCACTGTTGCAGTCCTGGTTACCCTCCCTCCAGCCCCCTGACTTCATTTGGCTATAGCTCTTCTCTCCTTTTCAATGCTTAAAAGCTTGTTGGTGTATTTGCTTTTTTGTTTGAAGTATAACCTTGTATATTTATAGATTTAATTGTTTCCCATTAGGGGGGGAGCACCGGACATCTGGGGCAAGAAAAACTGATGTAATGACGTCTGCTGCATGTTTTATACCCTTGACGACCTGATGTCACAGAAGAAGAGACAGCAAACGACGCAGGACCCAAGACTTTGTTAATCAGGCCGACTGAGGGCTTCCTGCAAGCAGATAACCCAAATGTATCGTCTGCAACAGTGAATACACTCGAACATCTACATTTATGGTAAGTGTACACAACTGTACTTTATGATGCCTTGAAGCCTTTACCAGGGCTGCAGCTACAGGAAAGTTATCAGAAGGCACGCCTGGTTAAGGGAGCAACCTTTTCCTAGTAAAATCCAAACTTTTAGCTGCCTCTTTGGATAAAGAGCAGTTCTTTGGCCCCAAGGCTGAGGAGGTCAAAGCCAAATCCATGCAGACTGTCAAGGACTGTTTGCAGGTACAGCCTCCCTGTTTCAGCAGAAACTTCCCTACCAAGCATTGGTCCTTTCCCTCTCAGACTAAGCCAATACAGAGAAAGGGGCGCAGAGACAGAACCCCTAGGCCGCAAGCACACAGCCAACAAAGAACTAGGCAGTGGTCCACAGCCCCTCCACAACAGGGGAGTTCTAAGCCCACTTTCTTCACCAGAGCATCACAATGACTCCCTTCCCTGCAAGTCTCCAGACAAGCTTGGAAGAAGACTTTCCCTCTTTCTAGAAAACTGGCAGGCCATCAACTCAGATCTACGGGTCCTGAAAATTGTTACCAAAGGGTACAGATTCTATTTCAAAGAAAAACCAAGGAGATCAGGTTGCCCAGATGTCTCTGCAAACCTGACAGCAGAAGCTATTTGCCAGATACAAAAACTTTATACTCAAGGTGCTGTATAACCTGTGCCCAAGGAACAGACCGGGAAGGGATTTTACTCAAGGCTGATGTTCTTTGTTTTAATGTTGCAGTCATCACATTTGGGTTATCTTCCTGCAGGTAGCCCTCAGCCAGCCTGAATACCAGAGTCCTGGGATTTCTGCGTCAGATGCTGTTGCTTCTTCCATGACATCAGGTCAGGGGTATAAAACATGCAGCCAACTCCATTACATCAGTCTTTCTTGCCATGCAGTGCCCGAAGCAGAAACAGTTCGCAAGTGTCGGTCGGCCAACTCCTGAAATTCTCGTTTTGAGTTTCAGACCTGAAGTCTTCTAAAAGATAAGTACCCCATTGGGGATCCCTTTTTCTTGCTCTAACCGATGTCAGAAAAAATTAATAATTGTCTTGCCTGTGGAAAGCAAATACCTCATAGAGATTTTCATTCTTACTGCGTCACCGGATGATCATCGTGTTTCACTGTTGCAGTTATTACAATTGGGTTATCCTGCTGGCAGGTTACCCGCAGTCGGCCCGAATTTCAAAGTCTGGGTCCGACGTCTGTTGCTGTCACCTCCACCCTGACGTCAGTGCACCAGGGGTATAAAAGATGCAGCCAACGCCATTTTATTCAGTCTTTCTTGCCGCGCGGTGCCCGAAGCAAAAGCAGTTCGCAAGTGCCAGTCGGCCGACTCCTGAGATTTTCAAATTCGAATTTCAGATCCAAAGTCTTCATTAGAGCTAAGTACCCCATTGGGGAAACTTTTTTCTTGCTCCAGACCTATGTCAGAAAAAGTTAATAATTGTATTTCTTGTGGGAAGCAAATACCTCCTAAGGATTTTCATTCTTACTGCCTTGGCCCTGACCACGACATTACTAGTTGTCGGTTTTGTGCTAGATTTAACCAACGCACTATTAAGCGTCGGGACAATTTTGCATTTCATTACTTTGGCAGAAGATTCAATTATATAATGCCGTCGGAACAGCCGACTACCGGAGTTTATAAAAAGCGCAAAGAAAAAACTGCTCAGACAAGCTCCACGTGAGTTTACAGAGTGGGCCTAGCAGCAGGGAACTCAGAAAAGTGATTACCTTCTGGATTTAAGTATCTTTGCTTTTTTTTCACTTGAAATAGCTTCTGTAGCTTACCTTGAACTAGCCTGAACTGTTTTTTAACTGATTGCTGCATTATTTTAAAATCTGTACTTAGAGTTACATTTTAGTCGAATTTGATCGAAAGTTTGCTTGTTTGTTTGTTTAATTTAACTGTGGAGGCTGCCCACTAAAGTGTGCTAGCCTGTGTAACTAATTTATCACTGTTTCTGCATTTTCTGTGTGTTTCTACCAAAAAAACAATCCTTGTTTTCCCGCCTTCCTCGACTAGTTTAGACCAGTTTACAGGCATTGCTGTATTCTGGGCTGTGGTGTAGTTCCTGTGTTGTCCATTACCTTGCTTGGATAGAAGGAAGTTTCTTTGCTCACCAGTGGGAGTGGGGAGCCTTGAGCAGCCTACCTGTCCTTGGGGGAAGTGACCTCAGCACAAGAAGCTGTAGTAATTGGTTGTTTTGGACCATTTCTAGCTCTTTTGTAGTTCACTGTTTAAAATCCAGTTAAACAAGGTTAAACTTTTTCTGGCTCTGCCAAGTCTGCTCTTCAAATTTTCCCTTAAGGAAGCTCTACTCTTAGTATAACCAGACTACTCACTGTATTATAAGCCTAGCACTTGTTCTCAATACTTCTCTACTAAGTAAGCACTCTCGTACTAAGTAAAGCACTACATCTACTTACCACCCCTGTGAATATCCACTTCCCTTAAAGGTATACCACTCCCTTATACTGTTCTAGCGTGTCGAGTGGTAGATTATTGGCGTCGTCTCCAGTTCAGCTGGTCAATCTGGGTATCTTGAGACAATGCTACAATTGTGTCATGTACACAGACAACCCTCTCCTCTTCCCAACAAACACAAATACATGTGAGAGATGCAACTATATAGCCAAACTGGAGGCTGAACTCTCTCAACTCAGGGCGGGCATGACCACACAGGAGGAGATGGCAACCACACACACAACAATCCCAGTCCCACATAGACCTACCACAACTGCAAACCAAACGCATAAAAACACAAAGACATACTCGGAGGCTCTAATAAAAAACTTACCAAAACAGCAGAGGCTCCCAAAGCAGACATCCAAAAATCCACCACCTCAAAACAAAACACATGCAACACATACTTCAATAAATCAGTGTGTCGACCAATCGCAGCCCTTAAGGCCAAACACCTTGCCTGATACACTAGTAATAGGTGACTCCATAGTCAGACACACTGATGTCCCACTGACCAGGCTGAACAAGGAGAAGGTGACTGTGAGCTGTCTATCGAGCTAGGATCCGCCACATAACACACGCACTCAGGTCACTCCAAAGCAAGTACAAATATGACTCCGTCATTGTCCATGCTGGTGTGAATGACCTGAGACGCACCTCCCTGGACTACATGAAAAGAGACATAGAGGAGCTCTCCGATTATGTAGCCCAGGCTGGTATGACCCTGACCCTGAGCAGCATCTTGCCCTCACCAAGAATGATACCACAATACAAAGACAAGATGATCAGCTTTAACAATTGGCTCAAGTACTGGTGTCATTCTAAGGGGATCCAATGTCTGTCTGCCTGGGATGATATGTTGGACAAGCCACGCTGCTTCAAGGATGGCTTACACCTGTCGCCACTGGGCTTCCGGATATTGGCTAAGGCTCTTGCCACCCCCATAGTGCCTTTTTTAGGCAAGGCTCAAAAGACAAACCTTCCTCCTTAGAAAACAAAAATGGAAAAAAACTAAGGGTAATGCTGCTCAACGCCAGAAGTCTAAATCTCAAGATGCAGGCACTTGATGCACTCCTCAGCATGGAGAACATTGACGTCTGTGCAGTAACTGAAACCTGGTTCAAGGCTTTTGAGAGCACCCCAGCGCTACCAGGCTATACCTCATATCATGCTTTTCGGCCCCAAAACCCGGGCCGAACCACAAAGGGAGGGGGAGTGTCCATATTCATAAAGGACACCCACACCTTCAGGTTAGTAGCAACACATGAAGCATCAGAGACCATACAGGTGCAACTAACCATAGGCAAAACTGCTATACAACTGGCAGCATGTTACAGACCACTCTCCCAATCTCAAGAACCCCACTCAGCCTTCCTGAAGACATTGGAGGATATGACTGTATCACAAAATACCATCATACTGGGAGACTTCAACTACCCAAACATTGATTGGGTACATTATTCTAGCCCTAATACCCTAGCCCAAAGGTTCCTGGAATTCATAAATTCAAATGCACTGGAACAACTAGTCTCCTCTCCCACTAGGGGAGATAATATACTAAACCTGATCATCACAAACATGGGGACAAAATGCTGCACACCGGAAGTATACCCCTCACTAGTGAGATCTGACCACAAACTAATCACCCTGGATATAGATATCCCACCTCCACCCCCAGCACAAAAGACCACAGTGAAAAACTTCTCAAAAGCAGACTTCACTCTTCTTAAAACTGAGATGGTATCCTTTAAGCCCACTGTGCCAGTGGATACCACATCCCACAATGCCGAATCCTTCACAAATGCTTTCTATGGACATCTCCAAGAATGCATGGATCATGCAATCCCAAACAAATCCAAGTCCCTCTCCACCAAATGTAAGCGTCCTGTCTGGTGGACCTCAGCCATAAACAAATTGTATAACAAAAGAAGGAAGCTACTGCACGTCAGAGCGAAATCCCATGAAGGGAAGACATCTCTGATCAACATTAGCAGAAAACTACGTTCTCTCATAAAAACATCCAAGGCAAACTTTGAGAGAAGAATCGCTAAGGACACTAAAGATAACCACAAAGCCTTCTTCAGCTATGTTAGAAACCTGGGCGGAAACCCTCAGATATGCTCAGAGTTGGTTCACAACAACAAAAAATACACTGAACCCACAGATATTGCTAACATTCTGGCTGACAGGTTCAGTGCAAATTCTCCTCCTTCACCCCCAAAAGAAGAAATACTTATCCCAGCTGAATGTAATCTCCCTGTCATCTCAGATGTCCAAGTGAGAACCGCCCTAAACAAAGCAAAAAACACAGCATCAATGGGACCTGACTGTATCCCGGGGTGCGTGTTACGTGAACTCCCAAGAGGAGCTAAACCCACACATAAAAATGCTATTTAACCTTAGCCTTACTTCGGGATATGTACCTGAATACTGGTATACAGCAACAGTGGTCCCACTCCACAAGGGGGGGTGCCTGTGCAGACCCTGGAAACTACCGCCCCATAAGCTTAACTAGCCTGGTCTGCAAAGCTATGGAAAGAATCATTATGGAACTCATAAACAGAGACATAGGGGACCTACAGACACTTGACCCCACCCAGTTCGGCTTTGTAAAGGGCAGATCCTGCCTTTTAAACCTGGTTGACTTTTTGATGAGGGCAAAGCAGTCCATACAGCATACCTGGACTTGGCTAAGGCCTTCGACACAATACCCCACTCAGGCATCATAGATAAGCTAAACAGCTTAAAAGTAAACCCTTATGTCACTAGATGGGTTGCAAACTGGCTAAAGGACAGAACCCATAAAGTTAAAATTGCTGAAGCAATGTCAGACTCAAAGCCAGTCACAAGTGGTGTCCCACAGGGATCTGTCCTGGGACCCCTCTTGTTCGGCATTTATTTCTCAGATGTTAAAGCAAACATGGGAGGGCTGTGGCTGACAAAGTTCGCAGATGACTGCAAACTAGGCCATAGTCGATACACCAGCAGACACACACATCCTACAAAAAGGCCTCACTGAAACGGACAACTGGTGCCGTAGTCACGGCCTTAAACTAAATGCCAAAATGTATAGTCATCCCTTTGGAAAACGAAGTACCCACAAATTATCACATAGACAGCAACCCACTGAGTACAGAAAAAGTAATCAGAGACCTAGGGACCCAAGTAGACAGCGACCTCTCATTTGACACCCCCGTTGCCAAAGTGGTTAGAAAAACATTCTACCTTGCACACCTCATCATGAAGGGATTCACATCCAGATCCAAGGATGTCATTGTACCCCTATATTCCTCCCTCATCAGACCCATGATTGACTACAATGCCCCATTTGGTATGTACCTCACCCGGCATTTGCAACAGCTGGAGAGACCACAAAAGTACCTCACCAAAAGGATCAAGGGTCTCCAACATATGTCTTATTCTGCCAGACTAAAGAAACTTCAGCTCTATTCAGTAGCATACCGCCTGCTCAGAGGTGATCTCTGCCTGACGTACAAGGCCATGTCCAATCAGGATCTGATGGACATGCTCCACTTCAAAAAATCCAAATCCATCAGGACCACGAGAGCTAAAGACTTAAACCTCGGCACAAGTATGAATAGGACATGCTGGAGGGATAGATTCATAACCCAGAGGCTTCCCATGCTTTGGAACAGGATCCCAGTTTGTATTAGGCAGAGCCTCTCACTGACTCTCTTCAAGAGAAATCTTGATGAGTGGATGGGAGATCGTAAGTTTACCCCAGGGGTCACATCTGTGTCACTGCTAGACAGGGGCACAGTAAACTAACTCTATTATATAAGGGGACCTTCATTGTGTCAACTACTAGACAGAGGCACAGTATTCTAGATTTATTCTGTACATTTTTGTACCATTTCATGGGGTGGCAAAAGCCACATCACTATGGCTAGGCTTACAAATGCCCCAGGGCAGATAGCCTAGTACTATACTATGAAACTATGACAGGCATCCGAGGTCCAAACCCGACGACGAGGCTTCCGCTAGGCCTGTCTCCGGCTCGCCGGTTCTCAGTGAGGTGCTTTCGCAGCCCCTGACGCCTGCTACCTCAGAGCCACAGGCCGCTTCAGACTCCCACGTGGAGCTGACTAGGCCGCTGGAAACTCAAGGTATTGGACACTCAGAAACTATTTCCTCAGATGGGTCCGGAGCCGCTGAGCAGGCATCGGCCTCTGAGGGTGTTTTCAGGCCTACACAGTCATATGTGAAACCTACTTCAGCTTCAAAGATAAAGCAGCTCTAAAGACAAAGAAACAAGTACAGCATTCTCCTGGAAAGGCCACCATGCCTAAAAAACAGATGCTTAAAATGGCCGAACACCTAATTACTTTGATCAGGGGTTCCCATCCCCCTCCTGATAAGAGGCCTAGGCAAGAGATAGACTATGAATCTTCATATCAGGTTTCCATTTCCTCTGATTCCTCTTCTGAGCAGGAATATTCTCTTCCTCCCTATGAGGATTCTGATGCTGAAGAATCTATCCCTTCAGCCTCTCCTCCTGAGGATTATTCATTTGGGGAGACACTGCATACTATGAGGAAGCATTTCCACTGGGAGAGCCAAGATTACTCAGAATCCAAGAAAAGGCTCAGAGACTTCCATTTATTGCCTCAGCATAGGCCCCTTGCTATCCCACCTGTTTTAGACATTGTAGATGTATTTTCAGAGTCCAGTCTATCTCCAGACTCTTTACCACCAGCTCCTGTTAAGCCAGACAGATACTACAGGGTTCTTGATGCACATAAATTTCTTTACAAAAACCCTGCTGCTGACCCAGAAACTATCTCTCAGGGTCCCAAAGTGGTCAAGGCTTCCACTGCAAAAAAACCCTATCCCCTCTGATAGAGATTCTAGGGCCTTGGACAGATGGGGGAAAAATATTTATACTTCTGCTACCTTGGCTGTAAGAGCTTTAAATTGCCAATTTCATATACTTAAATATCAGCAATATCTTATGTCACTGCTTAAACAGAAAATGTTAACAAATTCAGAATGTGCAGAAAACAAAGAAATGCAGGATTTATTGCATGCTGCTGACCAAGTGGGAAAGCATACAATGTGGTTTTGATTCTCTAGAGGCCTCCTGCAGGGCCGCTGTTACAGGTTCTGTCATTAGGAGGCATGCTTGGTTAAAAGAACAGAATCTGCCTGATCATGTTAAAGCAAAACTATTAGATGCTCCATTACAGCATGATACTTTGTTCGGTGTTAAAGCAGAAGAGGTGTTGAAGAAAATGGAGGACAAAGCTAAATCTATGCAAACAGTCAAGGATTTCTTGCAGGTACAACCACCCAGATTTAGCAGTAACTGTCCTACAAAGAATTGGTCCTTTCCAGTGTCAGGCCACAAAGAGGCAGATACAGACACCCCAGAGGCAGATCACAGCCCCAAGGCTCATACAGGCCTAGCAGTGGGGTGCTACTACCTCAAAATCGGAGAGGAAAAATCACAGCCATACAGGAAACAGTCTCAATGACTTTCCCCTGCCAGCACCAAGCACTTATCTTCTGGCAGCCCCTTTAGGAGGAAAACTAGCACTTTTTCCACAAAATTGGCACATGATCACCCAGGACAAATGGGTTCTAAATATCGTATCACAAGGCTACAGGTCCCATGTTCACACCCAGCCAAGGCCAAACGGTATGCCAGACCTGCCATGCAATCAGTGGGCAGAGGCACAAAAACAAGTTTCCATCCCTCATGGATGTGAAAGCTATTCAGCTAGTACCACAGAAAGAGCAGGGACTAGGATTCTACTCCAGGCTATTCTTGGTGCCCAGAAAGTACAAAGCCTGGAGACCAATACTGGACCTGTCTACCCTAAACACATTCCTGGATATTCCAAAATTCAAAATGTTAACTCTGCAGCAGCTTCTGCCCGTGCTGGGCAAGAGGGCTTGACTTGTGACTTTAGACCTAAAAGAGGCATACCTGCATGTCCCAATCAGACAGTCATGCAGAAGATACCTCAGATTTATAGCTGGCTCAATGCACTACCAATTCTCTGCACTGCCCTTTGGCTTATCTACTGCGCCCAGGGTCTTCACAAAATGGCTGGCACCAGTGATTGCATTTTGCAGACAAAGAGGAATTGAAATATATCCTTACTTGGACGACTGCCTTATTCAAGCAGAGAACAAGGACGTTCTACTACAGCATCTGGCGTTTGTAAAAAGATTACTAACAGGTCTAGGGTACACAGTAAACGAAAATAAATCAAAACTTGTACCCTCTCAAGAGATAATATTCCTAGGTGCAAGCTTAAATACAACTGCCCAGATGGCTTATCTCACGCCAGACAAACACAAAGACCCAGTTATCTGCAAGAAAAATTCTGCAGGCTTTGGGCTTCATGGCATCCTGCATTCTGCTAATTCCATATGCAAGACTGCATATGAGGAAACTTCAATGTTATTTAAAAAGTGTTTGGACTCAACATTGTCACAGCCTGGAAACAATAAATGTGAGAGTGTTCGATCTTGCCGTTTGTTCTTACACCTGGGTTGGGAGCCGATCCTCGGCTCCGTGTCGGCCGCCTGCAAGCTCTGCATCGAGAAGAAGCTCGAGACCAACCTAACTCCCACAATCCCCCTCTGCCTTTACCTCAGATCTAGTTTGCCGCTGCAGCGTTCGCATCACTTGATCGAGCTCGAGCACCTAAAGCTAAGATTTTAAGATTTTTCTTGTATTTCTTGAGAATAATTTTTTTCTAAACCATTGTTTATTGACTGTGTGTGTGTGTGATACTGTCTCGAGGATTTTCTCGGTTCCAGTTAGTTATTTAACTTATTAGAGTTTCCTTCGGGGCCTATCCCACCCTTTACAGGAGTTGACTACCGGATAGACTTTTCTTACTGGATTTGACAATTTTACCGGATTTGACATTCATAACTGGACTTGACTTTTACTTCTTATTATCCCTTTTGTTAGCTTTACAAAAATGTCTGAGAAAGCTAAATCGGGGTTTAAACGTTGCCAATGTGGGCAAAAGATGTCAGTTACTGACAATCATAGTTCCTGCGTCTACTGTCTTGGCCCTCTCCACCTGCAAGAAGACTGTTCTATTTGTCATTCTTTCAGTGGGAGGGTCATGACAGATAGGCGCAGGAAACTCATGGATAGGGGTTTGTTAAAACCTACTTTTCAAGAGGCTCTGGATGCTTCAGACCAGGCATCCAAATCCTCAAAGGAATCGAAGACGTCGGAGCCCAGGTCATCGGCTCCGAGCTCTTCAGTTAAAGTTCGATCACCGGTTCCACAGACTTCGGGACCGAGTGTTCAAATGTTGTCAGTTTCCGAGCCTCGAGTCTTGGAACCGGTGACGGAGCTCCCTCCACCGACACTGTTGAGGTCGGCTCCGTCTTAGATTCCTTCGACCCGTTCTTCCAGACCCCTCTCCGACACCGATGTAGACCACGTGGTGCAGAAGTTAATGGAAAATACGGCCTTATCCAAACTCATCTCGGTCTCCTCTCAATTGGTGTCGAGACTTGAAGGCCTTCCATTATCTCCATCTGTTCCTCCTCCGAGACCTGTCCAGTCTTCGGAGCCAGAAGAAGCTGATCTGCTGATTGTGGAGCCCTCGGTGCCAGAACCATCCTTTTCTCGGTCGGCTCCGTTCACCTCGACTCCGTCGGATCCGGTACCGGAGTCTCTGAGCCGAAGATCCATCCTTGGTTCCGGAACCGAGAGTCGGACCGATGTTTCGGTTCTGACGCTCCCTCTCGGGGCCTCTGCTCGGATCGACTCGGTTCCGTCCTCGGGGTCGATGCCTTCAGTGCCTGTTTCAGGGATTCTTCCCATTTCTTCGGAACCGGGAGATACCTCGACTCGGGACCCGGGGGCCTTCGACCTCATGAGGAAAGTGTTGTCTACCCAGACAACCACATCAGCAGGAACAGCTTCTCCTCCCCATAAAGGACCATTATCCTCCTCTGCACCCACGGCTACATCTAAGCGTCGAGCACCTGTGTCTCAGTCACCCCTGGAGGGTGCCCCCTCTTCCTTGGAGGCTTCTTCGGATGCTCCCCCCGAAGAAGTTCCTAGGAAAAGATTGTGTAAGAGGAGACACTTAGATTCTCCACAAGAATCTTTGACATCCGACACTGACTTGGATGAGTCAGAAGGGTCCCCAAAGTCACCCTCAGAAGATGTCTCCTTTTCTGACATCTTGGAGATCCTAAAGCAGAGAGGTGATTGGCAATCCCTCCCCCCTTCTGAGGATGAGTCAGTCTTGCTGAAGGCATTTGGTGCTCGCCCTTCCTCCTCCTGGGTCACTCCGCCCTTGCATGAGTTAATGGAGCTGATTGCTCGAAGGGCGTGGGAGACGCCTGACACGGTGGAGCCAGTCCCTAGAAAGCCTAATAAGTATATTACTGCACCCCAAGACAAGGCTTATCTAACGAAGGGAGTTCCAGTGGACGCTATGGTGGTGGCAGCGGCCACGAAGAAGGAGATGTCGGAATCTTCCTCATCTGTCCATCCCCCTAACAGAGATTCTAGGACTATGGACAGGTACGGGAAGCGCATTTTTAGTTCAGCGACTTTTTCTATGCGATCCCTGAACTATTTGACCCACTTCACACGACTACAGAGGGATCTAATCAAAGAGTTGGGAGATACCCTCCAGGGTACTACAGATGCTGCTGTCTCAGAAAAAGTTACAGCACAACTAAATACCCTTACATCAATTGTAAACTCGTCCATGAGGCTTATCTCATACGCAGCAGAAGGATCGAGTAGGGCAGCAGCTTCAGCGATTGCTCTTCGCAGACAATCCTGGATGCGCTTATGTTCATTTGCGGAAGCCTTCAAGTCTTCCTTTACTAACGCCCCATTTGACGGTGCCACTCTCTTTGGCCCCAAAGTAAAGGAGACCCTTACCCAGTGTGAGCAGGAGGGAAAGACTCTGTCTGCTGTCGGAGTCCGTTTTTCCACCCCATCCAGACCGTACCCCAAAGGGCAGCGCAGTGGAAAAATGTGGTTTCGAAAACCCCAAGGATCTTTCCCAGGCACACAGGGTGATACCCCCTCTAGAGGCAGAGGAGGGGGCAGAGGTGGAAGACGCCACCCTGGCGGCAGAGGGGGTCCGCAAAACCAAGGTGACAGGGATACTCCCCCTGGAAAACCTTTCCAGCACTCCTGAGAGGAGGCCCGACTGTCCTGCTCTGGAGGCAGTCGGGGGTCGCTTAGCTTTATACCCTCAGGCCTGGCAAAATCTTACATCAGACAACTGGGTAAAAAGCGTTGTTACCAGAGGCTACAGAATACCCTTCCTATCCCCCCCCCATTCCGAGGAGAAAACTCCCAGATGTGCCGCCCCATCTGCAAGACCCAGCAGCTATAGAAATTTCAAAGCTGCTAGAAAAAAAGAGTCATCCAACCAGTCCCAGCGGACCAAAGAGGATTCGGAACTTACTCAAGGTTCTTTTTAGTTCCAAAGAAGACAGGGGACTGGAGGCCGATTCTGGACCTAAGCAACCTCAATACCTTCGTCAAGAAAGAAAAGTTCCGAATGGTCACGCTTAAATCGATCCTTCCATTTTTACAGAAGGACGACTGGATGTGCTCAATAGATCTGAAGGACGCATACTACCACATCAAAATGGCCAGGGCGTCCAGGGATCAATTGCGCTTCCGGCTGGGAGCCAGCCACTTTCAGTTTCGAGCCCTGCCCTTTGGACTGACCTCAGCCCCCAGGGTCTTCACCAAATGCATGGCAGTGAAGTCTCACCTGAGATGCCTGGGATTCCAGGTGTTTCCGTATCTGGACGACTGGCTCCTTTCTGCCACCACCCAGCGTCAACTGATTCAGGCAAGGGATTACACACTACAACTTTGTGTTCATCTCGGAATTTCAGTAAATTTCGAAAAATCTTCACTACAGCCATCACAGCATATCTTATTCATAGGAGCAGAATTGGATACGCATCATTTAATTCTAAGACTTCCTCCAGAAAGGATAGCTTCACTACAAAGCCACATTTCTCTCCTTCTGTCATCCAGAAAGTCCCCAGCAAAACTGGTTCTGAAGGTTTTGGGTCTCATGGCAGCTTCTCTCATTGCGATACCATTGGGAAGACTGCACATGAGAGTTCTACAATGGCTACTGTTTGCACAATGGTCGTTCCAACAGCTACCTCTGACACACGAAATTCTGATCACAAATACATGCAAATCTCACCTAGCCTGGTGGCTTCGGACTTGCAACCTTTCCAGCGGAAGACCATTTGTGCTACCCGCGCCGACAGCTACGGTGACCACGGACGCTTCCCTGATAGGGTGGGGGGGCATCTTTCAGGGACAGACAGTCCAAGGCGAATGGACCAATTTAGAGTACAATCTGCACATCAATGTTCTAGAGTTGAGGGCAGTGTTTCTAGCGTTGCAACACTTCGCTCCCCTTCTTCCTCTAGGGGCTATTGCAGTTCAGACAGACAACATGTCCGTAGTCTGGTACATAAACAAACAAGGGGGAACCAAGTCCTATCAGCTATGCAGAGAGGCCATGAGGATCTGGCAGTGGGCGGAGTCCACGGGTCGCTTTCTGATAGCAACGCACATCCCGGGGTAATCCAACGTCATAGCCGACAGGCTGAGGAGAGCAATCCTGTTGCCGCACGAGTGGTCCCTAAAACAGTCAGTTGCGAAGAACATTTTTCGCAAGTGGGGCCAGCCTTCCTGCGATCTTTTTGCGTCTCCAATGAACGCCAAATGCAGGAGCTACTTTGCCCTATTACCCCCTCCAGGGGAAGTCCCCAGGGACGCGCTGGTTCACGATTGGCCCCCGGGTCTCCTGTACGCTTTTCCTCCCTTTCCCCTGATTGCAAAGTTTCTGCAGAAAGCCAACAACCTGCAAAGGACGATAATCCTCATTGCCCCATTCTGGCCTCGTCAAATTTGGTTCCCCTTTCTTCTGACACACCGCATTCGGGGACCTTGGATCCTGGACCCAGTGCCAGATCTACTGACTCACTCGTCAGGGGTTCCCCATCCCTCGCTCTCGTCACTCCATCTAGCAGCTTGGCTGCTCCGCTTCCCTTCTTAGCCAGGTCTGATCTCCTCTCACCTGCAGTTCAGAATATACTAGTGGCTTCTCATAAAGCTTCCACTACAAAGACCTACACTAGTAAATGGAAGCGTTTTGTATTCTGGGCAAATTCACAGCACTTGGACCCTGTCATAGCTCCGTTAAACAAGATCTTGGAGTTTTTAACAGAATTGTTCCACCAAGGAGCG
This sequence comes from Protopterus annectens, assembly GCF_019279795.1. Classification (NCBI taxonomy): domain Eukaryota; kingdom Metazoa; phylum Chordata; order Ceratodontiformes; family Protopteridae; genus Protopterus; species Protopterus annectens. The sequence goes on along the minus strand of NC_056740.1, from coordinate 72,096,879 downwards.
TCTCCTGCCACTTTAAGAGTTTGGCTGCCATTTCCAACTTTCATGTGGAAGAATGTGGGGCACCTATTATGGCTCAGACTTTGTAAGGCCTTTTTAAAAGGGTCTTTCCATATTAGACCACCAGTTAGAACTCCTACATCGCCTTGGAATCTAAATCTTTTATTATCTAAATTGATGTTACCACCTTTTGAGCCAGCCTCCTCTTGTCCATTGAAGTATTTGTCGTGGAAGACCCTCTTCTTGGTAGTCATTACATCCGCTAGGCGAGTATCTGAGCTTCAGGCTCTTTCCATTAAGCACCCTTATTTGATTTTTCACTCTGACAGAGTATCTCTTCGCACTAATCCGTCCTTTCTCCCCAAAGTTTGCTCTATTAATAACATTAATCAATCCATTGAGTTACCTACCTTTTTCAAAAATCATTCCAATAAATTGGAGTATACGTTACACAAGTTGGATGTCCATAGACAACTTAGATTTTACTTGGATAGAACAAAGGATCACAGGAAATCTGATCAACTTTTTGTAGCTTTTGCTGACAGCAGGAAAGGTGTAGCGGTTACTAAACTAACCCTTTCCAAATGGCTAACTGATTGCATTATATTCGTTTATGATTCTTCTAATCAAACTCTATCTGTCAAACCCAAGGGACACTCTACAAGATCAGTGTCTACATCCCTGGCTCATGCAGCTCGCCTACCATTAGACACTATTTGTGCAGCTGCTACTTGGTCTAAACCACATACATTCATCTCTCATTACAAAGTAGACAGGGTTTCTAGGGACAGGGCGACCTTTGGTTCCACTGTGCTCAAAAACGTTCTCCCGTGAGTTCCTCAGGAACATGGAGCTAGGGACACTACCCAGGTGTAAGAACAAACGGCGAGATCGAACACTCTCACATTTAGAAGTTATGTCCTTACCATAACGTTCCATGTGGAGTGTTCATCTCGCCTTTGTTCTTACATTCCCACCCTCCCACCCTCAGGAAGAATGTTCGATTTGGTGCCTGATCTGGATTATTCTGCTTCTGCATTCGCAGGTGTTGTGTATATATGATGTACATATGTATATATATATATATATATATATATATAGATATAAGTGTTCTTGCATTTATGTAGCTTTTGCATGAGTGTGTTCTCTCTCTGACTGCTGGTTTGCTTGCAAACTAGATCTGAGGTAAAGGCAGAGGGGGATTGTGGGAGTTAGGTTGGTCTCGAGCTTCTTCTCGATGCAGAGCTTGCAGGCGGCCGACACGGAGCCGAGGATCGGCTCCGAACCCAGGTGTAAGAACAAAGGCGAGATGAACACTCCACATGGAACGTTATGGTAAGGACATAACTTCTAATTACCCTCATTCCCTGCCTGCAACAGGAGTTTTTATGGTGGACAAAAGCCTCTCACCACAACACGGGACAGCCATTCACCTTGCCCACAGCCAGGCAGACATTGACAACAGATGCATCAGATTATGCCTGGGGGGCCCATATGGCAGGAAGATGTATTCAGGGCACATGGTCCGCAAGTCAAATGCATCTAGATATCAATCAAAAAGAGATGCTAGCTGTTCAGAACGCCCTGACAGCCTTCAAGGATCTACTTCATCCAGGACAACTACTGATAAGGATGGACAATATGACAGTCATGTGGTACATAAACAAGCAGGGAGGCACACATTCCTACCCCCTCTGCAGGCTAGCCATGAACTTGTGGGACACAGCATTAACTTACCAAGTACATCTGCAAGCACAATTCCTGCCAGGAAGGACAAATACTCTGGCAGACGAACTAAGCAGAAACCTAATGGATCCCCACGAGTGGAAATTGGATCCACAAGTCTTCAGCATGATAACAAGGAACTAGAGATGCCCAGACATAGGCCTATTTGCCTCCCCTCACAACTGCCAACTACAGAAATTCTGCACAAGGAGTTATCACAAGCAAGCATGTAAAGTGGATGCTCTATCTTTCAGCTGGAAAGACCTAACAGTATATGCCTTTCCTCCTCTGCCTCTCCTCCCCAAAGTACTCCTCAAGGTCAGACAAGAGAAACCAAAAATGATACTGATTGCCCCAGACTGGCCCCGCCAGCACTGGTACCCAATCCTAAAGAGCTTGTCTCAATGCCCAGCTTGGACATTATCTCAAATTCCTCACTTATTGACCCAACAAGACAGATACTGCACAACCAACTCAGGACCTTAAACCTGGCAGCATGGCGGATAATGTAGCCAGTCAAGGCACACATCTCTCTCTAAAGCAGTGATGGATGTTGTTTTGGAGGCCAGGCAACCTAGCACCAGAAAATCATATGCAGAAAAATGGAAGATATTCTGTGCTTGGAACCAGGCACAAGGTTTTGACACGATTGTTCCAAATATTCCTCAGATTTTGCAATACTTAACTGAGATGCTTGATAAAGGCCTTTCCTTTTCATCAATTAAAATTCATGCCTCTGCCATTTCAGCTCATTACAATACAGAACCACCTATTTTTCTCATCCATTATTAAGACAGTACGAAAGGCAAACTCGGGTAACAGAAGAAAACTGATGAAAGAACAACGGGTTGATGCTCCAGTACTGCCAGGTGTAAACCAAGGAGAAAACTACACACCAAATGCGAAAAGTCTTGATAGTTGTTAAATAGTCAAAAGGTAAGCCGCACAAATCATCTCTTAAAATGTAGCAATTTTAAGCACCAAAAACTAGCTTTTCGTCTGAACACACTCCAGCTTCATCAGAAAAAGCAGCAAACAGTATCTCACTACAGCCGTTGACTTTTATACAAAAAACACTTAAAATCACATGATCGACATTGACTAATTAATTGAATCAAATGCTGACACACCCCCCATTAGAAAAAAATCAAGTTACATAACCATTTGGTGAAAACAAACAAGTGAAATGAAATTAAAAATAAAAATAAAATAAATACACTGCCCAGGACGAAATGCCTGCGGTCGTACCTGCAAAATTGTATGCCGGAAATAAAGGCATGCCCCTAAACAGTATAAATATTCGGGATGTTGGACAAGGTGATAAACACCCCGACAAGCTGAACCATACAACAAATTACCAGTTCAATACCATTAATAATAAATAAAAATGAAAAATAATTCACAAAAAGTATTCGGTAGCCGTTGCAGCTCCAAGGGCATAGTAAATCCACAATATGAAATTCAACCCCATGAAAGGAGTTGACTGCCACACTCCGTGTGTGCAACCCAGTTAGTTTAAACTGGATCTAATACCCGCTTACACCAAAAAGAGGTAAAGGCCCAAGATGCCTAGAAGGGCCAATACCTAACAAACCGCCTGGGAAAAGGAACAACCAACTAGTGTTTAAAATAAACACATTATAAACTGAATTTCCGACATACCAGAACAACTGGTCTAAATACAAAAAATATGTAATAGTAAACCTAATACATATAAATAGATGTCACAATGAGATCTAACGTTCCACCTAACAACCAGAATATCTAAAAGCAAATTCAGTTTATAATCAAGGCTATTCAACCTGTCCCAGCAGAACAAAAGGGCACAAGGCTTTTATTCAAGACTGTTCTTGGTTCCCAGAAAAGAGAACTCCTGGCGTCCTATCTTGGATTTATCTATTCAAAACACCTTTCCTGGTGGTTCCAAAATTCAAAGTGCTCTCTCTCCAACAGCTGTTTCCTATTCTAGCCAAGGATGCCAGGGCAGGCTCTATGCACTATCAGTTCTCTGCACTTCCCTTTGGCTTATCTACTGCACCCAGGGTATTCACAAAGTGCCTAGCTCCAGCCATTGATTTTTGCAGGCAGAGAAGTATTCAGATTTACCCATACTTGGGCAATTGCCTGATTCAGGCGGAAAGTCAGGACTTGCTACTACAGCACCTGGCATTTGTAAAGAGACTTCTGACTTCACTAGGGTACACCATCAACAAAAAGAAATCACACCTAGTACCCTGCCAACAGATTGTATTTCTGGGAGCAAGCTTGAACACAACTTCCCAGATGGCATTCCTCACTCCAGAGAAACAAATTTGACAGCTTACTTCAACCTACTGGCCACAAAGACCCAGCTATCTGCAAGGAAAATACTGCAAGCTCTGGGGTTCATGGCCTCTTGCATTCTGTTAATTCCATATGCAAGACTTCATATGAAGAAACTTCAATGGTATCTAAAAAGTCTATGGTATCAACATTTTCAGGACCTGGAAACAATACTTCCTATCGTTCTGTGTCTAAGGGCAGAGTTCCTTTGGTGGGCAGAGGCCTGCAACCACAACAAGGGACTGTCTCACTCTACCCCCTGCTGCCCAAACCCTAACAGACACATCAGACTATGCATGAGGGGGCTCACATGGCAGGGCAGTGCATTCAGGGCAAATGGAACCCAAAGCAAATGCACCTGCATATCAATCAAAAGGAAATGTTAGCTGTACAGAATGCTCAGAGAGCCTTCAAAGGCCTTTTTCTTCCTGGACAACTATTGGTAAAGACAGACACCACCACAATTATGTGGTACATAATCAAGCAGGGAGGAGCACATTCCTACCCACTCTGCAGACTAGCCATGGCACTGTGGAACACAGCATTGAGCAAACAAGTACACCTAAAAGCTCAATTCCTGCCAGGCAAATTAAATTCACTGGCAGACGACTTGAGCAGAAATGTCATGGATCCACATGAATAGAAACTAAAACCCAAAGTATTCAAACTTTTGGAGAACAGATGGGGGACACCAGAGGTGGACCAGTTTGCTCAGTTTGCTTCCCCTCAGAACTATCACTTGAACAAGTACTGCACCAGAACTTCCTACAGCCAGGCTTGGAAGGTGGATGCCCTGTCCTTTTCCTGGGAAAGCCTGTCAGTCTGTGCCTTTCCCTCTCTGCCTCTCCTCTCGAAGGTTCTACTAAAGATAAAACAGGACAAGCCAAGGACAATCCTGATTGCAACAGACTAGCCACACCAGCGCTGGTATCTTCTTTTGCGCAGTCTGACATTGTGACAACCATGGCACCTGCCTCAGACCCTTTCCCTGCTTTCCCAGCAGGGTGGCCAAATTCTGCACCCTCAGCTTCAGACCCTGAACCTTGCAGCTTAGTTAATCCCCTGAGCTCACCTCTAGCAACCCTCAGTAAGCAGGTGCTGGATGTTATTCTTGAGGCAAGGAGGCCTAGTACTAGAAAATCCTATTCAGAAAAGTGGAAAAGATACTGTTCCTGGAGCCAGTCTGAGGGCATAGGCACAACTGTGGCCCAGCTTACCTCATATACTAGATTACTTAACAGAAATGCTCCACAGGGGCCTATTCTTCTCGTCAATTAAGATTCATGCATCTGCCATCTCAGCTCATTATAATACTGAGCCACCCCTCTTCTCTCATCCTCTGGTAAAACAGTTCCTTAGAGGGGCCAAAAATTTAAGCCCCCCCCCCCAGCAGAGTTCCCACTCCAGCCTGGGACCTTAACTTTGTATTGGAAAAACTTACACCCCCCCCCCCCTTTGAACCGGCCGCAACAGCAGAGTTGAAATTCCTCACATGGAAAACAGCTTTACTTCTAGCCATCACTTCAACAAGAAGAGTGTCTGAACTGCAGGCCCTTATGGTAGTGGAACCCTTCGTTATCTTCCATGCGGACAGTTTCCCTCAGGACTAACCCATCTTTTATGCCCAAGGTGGTGTTTAGTGTGGCTTTAAACCAGTCTATTCATTTGCCTACTTTTTTCCCTAATCCTCAAAATAAATGGGAAAGGATACTGCATTCTCTAGACGTGCACAGACATCTTAGATTCTATTTAGACAGGACTAAGCCTCTCAGAAAAACTGATCAGCTGCTAGTCAGCTTTGCTGCAGGGGCAGAGGGGAAGACCATTTCAAAGCAAGCTATATCTAAATGGATAGCACACTGCATCCATTTCTGCTACAAGCAGCATGGAAAACCTACCCCACAGGGGATAAGAACACATTCCACTAGGGCTACATTTAACTCTACTGCATTTCTCAGAGGAGTCCCTACCAAGGACATCCTGGAAGCTGCAACCTGGAGCTCTGTAAACACTTTCACCAAGCATTACCACTTGCCTATCTTTTCTAATTCCAGAGCTGGATTTGCCACAGCAGTCTTACAGGGCCTGGCTAATGCTTCTTAATCTGCCTCCACCCTTCCTTAGCTTTGGGAATCAACCCAAATGTGATGACTGCAACAGTGAAACATGAAGAACATAGTACAGTTGTGTACACTTAATATAAATGTAGATGTTCGAGTGTATTCACTGTTGCAGTCCTGTTTCCCTCCCACCTACCCCCTTTTTCTTAACTATTGTATATATCTTCTCTGTGGCTCCAAGACCTTTGGGTGCAAGAAAAACCTGATGTAATGGTGTCGGCTGTCTCTCTTTATAGCCCTGACAACCTGACGTCAGCCACACTCTCAGAACGGCTGACGCAGGAGGGAAACCTTTAATCTGGTACTCAGGCCAGCCGTGGGCTACCCAGCAGGGATAACCCACAAGTGATGACTGCAACAGTGAATACACTCTAAGATCTACATTTATGGTAAGTGTACATAACTGTACTGTACATAACATGGCAAAGGGGGTATTGTACTCAGTAATGGATGAGTAGAGTGGTACTGTAATTTCTTTGGACTTTAATACCATACCCTTACTTATAAATTGGGAGGCATAGAATGCTTCGGGTGGGGGGTGGGGGGGGGGGTGCAGCGCTCTTCCATATTGTTAAACAAGGGATAGTCAGTCTCCCATCAGTAGAGGTTTTGGTTGAATGCAGAATGCCTCCAGTAGGTCTAAATAAGAGTTGTGGGATTCTTGAAATATAGATGGTGACCTATAGCTTATTAAGGTATTGCAAGTAACTCTAGCTAAGGTGCTTTGCACATGAATATACTCCAGTGCATCATCCTGTTTAACCAGTATTGAGGCATATTTGTAGATCAAGACACTTCCACCATTTGTCCATGTCTGTGCAGCTGATGGTTTAAATGTGTGGAAGGCGCACTGTAGCCTTGCAATGCATGAGTACTTTATGCAGCTTTAAACCATGTCTTGGTAATGGCACAGATGTCTATATTCTCCAGAGTGGTGTGAGCTTGTAGAGAATGGAATTTCCCGTCATATTTCCTAGGATTGGGTAGTATCAACTTTAGGCTCCTTTGCATGGTTTCCTATGTCTGTAAGATTATCAGTTTGGCATTGCCTAAAAAATGCTCTAAAGGGTGGATACAATTTTAGCCAAAGTCTGGAAGTCCAGAAGGGACAGGTGCAGGCCATCTTTGGCAAAGCAGTGTGGTCTGATGACCGTATCCTTCCAGATGGTCAGCTATTGAATCCCCTGGACTAACGACCAGAAAGTAAGCCAGTTCATACTATAACATCATCCTTGGTGTAGGTAGACTGTTTCGCAATGCAAGGGCCATACCAGTCTGAGACGCATGTTCACTGTGTCCCATAATGTGTCTCATCATATAATCCAGAACGGTACGTCTCAGATCATAATCCAGAAAGGTATATCTTAGGTCATTTATGCCCACATGGACTATGATAGAATCCTACTGGTACCCGTGGTGCAGTGGCTTGAGTGTACGTGTAACTTGGACCCTGGCTCCAGATAAGCAGCTGACTGTAATCATCTCCTTGTCCGGTCTGGTGTGTCACACAATGGAGTCCCCTATAACAAGAGTCCTGGATAAATTGTTTGCTTGCCTTATGAGTTTTGCTTTCAGGGGTCCATTGGGTGTAGGCTTATGTGCTGTGTTTGTTGCTTTTGGTGTATGCTTAAGAGATTGTTGAGAATAGGCATTGTTGTTTCCAGGCTTAGAAGGTTTTTGGGGTTTGGGAAGATTGCTTTTTAGAGCTTCAGCATGAAATTGTCTATCTGTGTGTGGATACTGTGTAATAGATGTAGTATGTGTGTTCTTTACCACCTTGTTTATATGCAGGATCCGCTGTTATCCATGTCATCATTCATCACCATAGGGTCTAGGATCTGACATCGGATCCGAGACAGCAACCTTCAAAAGACTGATCCAAGGCTCTAGCTCCTCCCTCTCCCATAATACTCTAACCCCCAGATCTTGTTTGCTGTGCTTCCTATGCAGACACGTGTCTTCTCGCAGTGGCTAGTTAAGTGTTTTTCTTCCTTAAGTACTTTACCTTTTTGATAGTGTAGTTTTTTCTAGTGTAGTTTTAGTAAGTATATTGGTTAGCTGTGCTTCATCCCCTGTCGATGACCATAAAACTGATGCCAGTGTCCAGACGTCACCTCCAGTGGTGGCTTCAATCTCAGGATCTCTAAGTGGGCCTTTTTCTCTCCCACCACCCACCGCCACAGTGACCACGGGCGCCTCCCTGTTGGGGTTGGGTGGGGGCATTTTCAGGGGAAGACTGTCCAAGGCACGTGGTCCTCTTTAAAGACCAAGCTGCATAATAAACCATCTAGAGGTGAGAGCAGTTCTTCTATTGTTGCAAGCCTTCCAGGACTGCCTCCCTCTAGAGACAATTGCAGTTCAGACAGACAGCATGGCAGTCGTCTGGTACATCAACAAACAGGGGGGAACACATTCTTACCCATTGCGCAGAGAGGCCACGAGAGTGTGGGAATGGGTGACATCCTCTGGTCGCTTCCTCATTGCAACGCACATACCTGGGAGTTCCAACGTGTTGGTTGACAAGCTCATCAGATCTATCTTGAGTCCTCATGAGTGGTCCCTCAATCCATCAGTGGCGAAGCAGATTTTCGATCATTGGGGTTAACCATGCTGCAGCCTTTTTGCCTCCCCAGCCAACCGCAAATGCAGCATGCAACTTCGTCCTGATCCCCCCTCGGGGGAGTCACCAGGGGAGGCTCTAGTTCACAATTGGATCCATCTGTTGAAGGCTGCTGGCTCAGATCCGATGACTGATCCTAGACCATATGGTGATAAATGATGACATAGGATAACACAGATGCCAAGTTATGGGAAGTACATAACTCTTTATTTTTGCCTCCAAGGAAATTATGTATGTAGCATCTCTCACTGTGTTGGTTTCTTTTAAGGATTAAAAGGTTGTTCATCAAAAATTCAGTTGCTTATATGGAGCCAGGTTTCCCAAATGACACATGTACTCAAGTCATTGCATCACATGTACCAGTATGATTCTATCATGTGGGCGTAAATCACCTCAGACATACTACTTTGGAGGTCATGAGACAATTGCTACATTGTCTTAGGATGCCCATGTTGACCAAGCTGACTACAGAGACATTTGAAAATAGCATATCCATGTTGTTCTGGCCTTTATTCGGGTGGGCTTTTAGGGTTTGAGGACTGTGTTTTACGGATGTCTTCTAGGCTTTAATAACGCTAGAATATGGTATTAGGTAGTGCTAGGATATGGTATTAGTGCTATCTGCTGTCTCACTTCATATTGCATTTTCTGTTTGTATTAAACTAATTTACCTTTAATTTGTCTACAAACTGCCTTAATTTTCTGTAAATATTAATTGAGTGTTTTATAACTTGTATCGATTCTTAACCAATGTTTTTATGTCTAATTTGTTATAATTATTTAAACTGCAGATGTTTTGTTTTATTTTTGAAGACTAAAATTATTCTTAAAATGTTTTGTAGTAATTTGGAGCTTTTCTCCGTGGGTCTGTGCTGAAAATGGGCTTCTACCCAGTCGGACTTTCCTAGTAATCAAATGCCATTAAATAAATAGATCTGCTATGCAGGCTAGCTGCTCTGACCTTAGCTTTGTGCAGTGTGCCACTAAACTACATGTTACAGTCCTAGAACTAGTTTTATAGGTTAACGTATGTGTTTCCCAACTCCAATAGACTAGGCCTCCACTTTCTGCTACTAGATGTAATATACCAGTCATGTTAATGTAAAAGCATAAAAAAAGATCGCTTGAGTTTGTATGCTGCCACAAAACAACTTTAACAAAATCAGCTTATCTAGCTAGTTTGTCAGTCTGACCACTTAGCAAGACAGTTTGAGCAAATGCAGTAATTTCAGCTTTAAATACAGATAAATGCACAAATAAAACAAGAAATCCATAGTCAATCACTAAAATAGTTTCTTGGAGGTGTGATCTTTAGATACAAGTACTTAGCTTGTGCCTAAATGGCATGTGATGCAAGGAAATCACTTCATAGGCACAGGCATGGATGCCAAGTGCTGCAGAGCTCTCTGGAAATCAGCCAAGAGCCTCTCAAATAGGCTAAATTTATATGGGCAGTTAAAACAAAGGAAACTGTGTAGAGTCCCTGTGGCAGGGCCAGAATTGCAGGAATATACAGTGAGTGAGTACCAGCAAAAATACAAAGTAGTAACTTACACAGTAATGGTGTCAGTAAAACTTCTGAAAAGTACAGTCCGCAAACAGTACAATGTCAGGGTTACTGAAAAAGATTTAAAGTGAAAGAATTAGCAGATAAAGCAGTTGAGAAGTGCAAAACAGTAAGATAAATCTTTTGTCTGCCAAGGATGGCACAGAATATATTCAGGACCATCTTAAGAGTGTGGCAAGGATGCTAAGCAGGTGGGAACTTTGTGAAACTGACAATTTGTAGTAAGGAAGATTAGCTGAAGAGCAGTACTTATTTGCTGAGTGGGCTGTTTAGTATGATGGAGCTGTGTAAAGCAATAGGTGGGAAAAGTAGTTAATCAGCTTGCGTAATTGTCAATAGCAATCAAAGGTGGACGGGAGGGTTTTGGTAGTCAGTTCACCACAATGGGTGAAAGCCAGAAACACTGGCTTTTAAAACTACAGCAGCAAAAGGGTGGAAGGGTTGGGTGAAATTATAAGAAGCCTGACAGATCAGACACTACAGCTTGTCATACACGGTATATCAGGTCAGCATGTGAGCCAAAATGTCCAGGAATATGTTATGGACCAGGGATATGTAGACTTGATTAAACAAGACCTGGATAGCAATCAGTTTGCAAAACAGATGTGTACAAATCAGAAAAAAATGGATACAAGAGCTTTTACAATACAGCCAAGCTCCCACCAAGGCAGATTGTAAATGCTATGGTCTCTGCTCTTAACAGTACTTTCTCAGTTAAAGAACAGAAACTTAGTCAGCATGTAAGCCAAATTGACCAAGAAAAGTTTTTGGCAAGTGACATATATACATAGCCTTAAACAGACTAGGATAGCAACCATTCCTGATATGAGTTTCCATTATATTTTATTAGGTTACTTAAGTTGATGTTAGCACCATCTGCTGAGTGTGGTGTTCATGCACAGTGTTTCAAAAAGAGCAGGGTAAGGTAGTGCCATGAAGAGCAGAGACAGATCTCCTCTCAGGAGCTTATATGTCACTGAGTGCAGTGGTATGGCCCTGTCACCGGCCATCTTTGTAATCCCGTTACTTTCTTTGTGACAGGTTGTGGACTTTCTGGAATTTTATAAGTGTTTTTGGACCAGTACCAGACCATTGCATTTTGGTTGTAATTGTGCAGTTCTGTTTAATATATAGTGAAGCACTTACCTCTTCATATGCGTGCTTGTCTGTTTTGAGTATACAGCAGTTTGTTGTGTTTTAGCTTTCTTCCTAAAGCATATATTACATTTAATTGCTCTGAACTTGAACCTCAAGTGTACATTGACTAGACCCCTCTCGAGCACTGCCGTGTGTGATGGAAGTAACAGACCTTCCTACCTTGCAGTTTTCTGCATATTTTGTCCTACAGCTCTCTCATGAATGAGCAGTGTTTGTCAGTGTTTCCAGTACATTCTCATCTTTCATTAGTCCAATAAAATTGCTGTAAGAGCAAGAGGTGTGGCAAAGTAGTTTGTTCTCTGGGCTAGCCCTTAGAATATTGTCAGGTCACACAGAGCTAATAGTCTTGATGTTATTCAATGATATTTGTACATATTTTAAGTGATGTACTGTCCTTTGGGTGTAACCCTGTTTCCATCAGTTTTAACATTAATGCAAAACGTTTCAGATTGCATTCTGGATCTATATTTTGCAGTCAGAAATACTATTTCCTTTTAGCTAAATTCATGAAATTTATTCTAGTTTTCTATAGGTAAAGAACGTTGTTCTCATTGATTTTGATAGGTTGGTTTGATAATTTGATGTTTTATTGCTTCATAACCATTGTGGAATAACCATTTTATAACACTTTTTTGGCTAGTTTATTATATGTTGAGGTATTTGTTTTTTTCTTTTCATCTATATCTTTTTTTTGCTTCCCTACCTTGCTGACAGTAAAAATTCTCCCCTTGGGTCTTGAGTCCATTCATTCCCTAACTACTGGGATGTCTCCAGCAAGAGGCTGAGAGCTAACTAGAGAGTTGATTATGCAGGCAGCCAAAGAAGTGGCCTGCACCATTGCGGGCATCCTGACAGTGTGGATATTTAGCTTAGGCCATAACCCTAATCCTGGTTGTTGACATGAGCACCTGCATCAGAGATGGGCTGCCTCCTCCCCCCTCCTTTTGCATGTGTCCCACATGCTAATAATGGCTGTCATCACTGACTTTGGAGCACAAAACTACTTTCCTGGTCTTGAACATTGTAGTGCCTTAAAAGCCCTTGCTTCTTTGATGGCAGTTGGTCAGTCAGAACCATTGTTCCTTCTCCCAAGAATGGGTGAACCAGCATCAGCCACTCATTTCTATTCTGACCACTTTTTTTCTAGTGGCCAAAACTCAGGTTGTGTAGATTGTCATCAGGGCTTTACCCTTCTGCTCCACAGTGCCAGGCTATTTTTTTCCTTCTCTTTTTCTGTAAGATTTTTTTTTTCTGTTGTAGTATATTTATTATGTAGATGTTCATCGTGTTTCACTGTTAGAATACTAACAGTATTTGGGTTATCCTTGCTGTGGTAGCCCTTAGCCAGCACAAAACCAGAGACGTCAAACACTGCTGGATTGGTGGACACCCAGATCCTGACTTCAGATGTCTGAATACAAGGGCCATTGGCCAGCACCATTTTTCAGCTCTTTCTTGCTGCTTCTGTGGACTGCATCAGTCAGTCCGAGCAAGAGTTCTGTAGTTTTAGCCTAAGGGGTTAGCTTTTGAATTACTTGGTGTAGAGCAGTGTGTTTTAGATATGCCTTCTTGAATTACGTTGTACAGTTCATCTGGTGCAGCTGTTATTTTTGTGTCTATGCCAAGTAATTGATTTGATTTATAAGTGTCTAGTACTTTAAGTTTATTGTGAGTACTGTTTGGACAAATTCCAGAACTGAGAATTGGGAGTGACTTTTTTTTTGACTAAATAAACTGTGATGGTTTGACTCTGTAGTGAAAGTAGTAATTTCTTTGAAGGAACAAGAACACCTCTCATCACTGAGCATTCTTTGAAATATTATTGCCTCTTGAGTTTCCCACTCTTGTTACTTATTTTTATTAATGATGTTTAATAATATTTAGGGGAGTCTTTTATTCCAACAGTATTTTTATCAGTCAATTTTTGAATAATTGAAGTTCCTCAGCAGTATTGTGTTACCAGAGATATAGCTATTTATTTATTTGGGTGTTTATTTAGATTTTGTTTAAAACAATGGAAAAGCGATGGAGGAAATGGGAAGGGGTAGTGTCAGAAGTGAGATGGGAAGACATTGGGCCCCAGTCAGGCAGTAATTTTTCATACAGTATATAAGAAAATGCATCTGTACACCTCTGTTTCTAGCATTACCATCTGTACAAGTTTCCCCATAGTCTGACTGTTTAAGCCATTGAATGGCCAGTCTTGAGATCAGTATAATTTCTGTCATGTAATACCTCAGCAAAAAACTTTTTTTCATCTCAGGAGGGTCGGTCTTCCAGGTTTGGTTGACACATTTCTTGTCAATATAAAGAGCCCCCAGAAAATTTCAGTGTAAAATCCAGGGATCTTACTGGGTAGAAAGTGTTAGCAAGTAGGAAACCAGGTACTGAAGGCCTGATGCCTTCTCCCCAGCTACTGCATTAAACCCATATCATCCTTCTCATGTTTCACCAAGTGTGGGAAACATGGAAAGAAATGTGTCCAGTCACCCACTATATCAGGCCCACACCAAGAAAATTGGTCTGGCAGTCCAAGATGTTTAAGAGCCAATTGCTTAGGAGTAAGAAAGGAGACACGTAAGAAGTGTCAAGTGAATTCCCTCATCATGGCAGAATTTGTGGCTTAAGCAGCCTTTGCTGACATGTCCCTCTCACTTCCCAACACACCCCCTTCATTTTTTCTAACACGTATATTAACTTCGCACATTGAATAGGAACATGGGTTCAGTCACAGTTATAGAAAAGAAAAAAAAGTATCTTAAACATTTTTTGTTAATTTTCTGCATTATACATATATGTTTTAATGGTTATTGTTCACTGCATTGCATAAATTGCTTTAAGTTCAGTCTTCCCTTAACTTTTCACTGGAAATTTGCCTGGAATTCATACAGAGTAAAAGACATGACTGGCAGGATAGATAGCAGAAAATGTTACAAATAACGGCTGTTTGATTCAGAGACCACAAAAAGGAAAATAAATGTCAAGTGAAACTTGGAGGTGCAAGTATTGTGAAACAGTGCAATGTAGATGAGACAAAGCTGTAACAAAAGAAGGCAGAGTATGTGTTTAACGTGAAACTTTAAATTTATTAAACAAAAGTAAAAATATGGAACACAGGATGCTGAGAATTATCTAACTCTGAGGCAAGGTAATAATGCAGAGTCAGCAGCACTGTGTGATAAATTTAGAGGGTAGGCAGTACCATTAGACAAAGGGACTTCTTGACACAGCTGTTAAGTGCAGATAAAAACTGCCAACCTTGTCCAGTTCTGCAAATAAAAATCTGTATTTTTGCTGGTGCTGTTACTCACTTTCTCAACAGTTCATGTCTAAACTTCCCATGACTATTTTTTATCCATTCTGAAAACATTGCAGGGTATGTTTCTCAGGACCACAAACATACTCGAGTAATTTATCAACCCAAATTATTTCTTCCCTCTTTTGTATATTTGGTTTGTCTTGTAGGACTTCTGGGGAAACTGTAGTGAATATGATGAGTCTGCCCATGTACCACTGTTTCACACTATTGCTGTCATACACAAAGGGAATTTGCCTATCACTGCTGGTACCCGAAAGAAAGATTTGCAGTTGAACATCCAGGTAGCACTATTCAAGTATTAGCTACAGTAGGAGGCTTTCTTCATGAAGCATTTCATGACCACTCTAGTGACTACAGTTTCAGTCCTGACTCTGGTGGATTTTAATATTATAATGATCATTATGTACACTTCTCATTTAATTTGGCACATTGTTTTTACATGCTTTGTTTCTGTTGTGTCCATCTATAAATTGTATGTGCTCTGCAGTTTACAATTGGTTGTGAATATTTTCTTTGCTGTGACCAGAGGTGTGTCGTTCGTTACATGCTGCATTCTTTATATGGGGAACCTCTTATGGATAGGATGGGAGTACTTGCTTGCATTTGAAAATGAAGTATTCTTACTGGTTGCCTGTCTTTACAGATAAGCCATGACTGGCCAAGAAAGTTTGTCTCCCACCCCTGCTTACACTTTAAATGGAACTGTCTGTGGCTTCATTGATTTATTTAGTTAATAAGCTCTCTGCCATTAATTATTTGGAGTCCGTAAAAGTGTCAATGGTTTATATTTTTTTTTATAATTTTGTAGTATATGTTGCAGCATATGATTTTCATGTAGTCAAGGTGAACTGAGCAGTTCACTCTACTTCCATTCAATACACATTTTTTCTTTCTTGAAAGTTCTGCTTCATTTGTAAAATCTAATTATTATTTCAATGCCAATATGTCAGTATTTTTCTTTTAATGTCAGGTTTTTATCTCTTCAAACCAAAGTTAGTGGTCATAATTTAGCAATAAGTCAAATGTTTTGATTTTTTTTTAACCTGGTTTGTATGCCTGCATCTTACATTTTTAACATTTTTTAACTGTTCCTTTGTGTAGAATTGAAAGATTTCTGGTTGATTTAAGAGCTGTGGTAGGTGTGCTGTTAACTTTCTTTTTTAGTGAAACTACATTGTATGAATACCTGAAAGAGAAAGTCATATCTGTTGAGGATGTTGTACTAATTTCAGTACTGATAATGCATCACCAGATGTCTTCTGCATGGTCATTTGTGTAAAAATGTACATTTTCAATGTCACCTAGCAGGTAATTAACTGAAAAAGCATACAAGAGTAATATTGATTTTGGAACCTCATTTAACTGTAATATGCTTTCTAAGATATCTTAGTTTGCCAGGAGTGATGCATTTTAGATCTCCAGGAGCTAACTAATTGTTAATGCTCTGTTTGGTATAGGCTGATGGTAGTGCAGAAGATGGTCTTGATATGCATGATGATCGTCTGTCTTACCTGTCTGCTCCTGGCAGTGAGTACTCTATGTATAGCACTGACAGCAGGCACACATCAGATTATGAAGATACAGATACAGAAGGGGGTGCTTACACTGACCAAGAACTGGATGAAACTCTAAATGACGAGGTTGGTCCTCCACCAGAGTACGCTATTACCAGGTCTTCTGAACCTGTGCGGGATGATCCAACAACATTACTGCATCATGAGGGCCAGGCCTACCCGGCATATCAAGTACAAGCTCAGCCCCAGCAGGCTCACAGGGGAGATCCCTCAAATTCTAAAGTGCCAGCAGCTGGGCAGGTAAGTTGGAACTTGGAGACATGATTGTCAGAACTTCCTGTTTTGTAAGCATGTGGAAATGTATCATTTTAATGTGTTCTTCATACTGTGCTAAAATGTATTGCCACCCTTCAGTTTAGTAGTTATGTATTCCACTTTTAGAAATTTTCAGCCATATGAAATTAAAACAAAATACCATTTTGTTCCACTGTAAATCATATTCTTATTAGTATTGTTTACTTCTTTTGTCACCTTATTAGAATGTCTTTCAATATGAAAATGATATGCCTGTCTCCAGGTAGGAGTGAGTGAAGATCTCAGATTATTACATTTTTAAATACGCAAATAATATGTTAATTTTCCTGTTTTCACCAAGTATCCAGGACTGTAGAAGTTAAGAGTTTATAAATGCTGCATATTGGTTACATGTTTTGGTGTACACAGTGTAGTTTGTACTCATTGTATGGGATTCAAGATAGCTAGACCAAATCCATTTACATTTATTAAAAAGGCTTGAATGATACCTGATGTTTTAAAATATGCATTTAGTTTGTCTGTGTACCAGAGCCATCAGATAAAAAGATTGCCTGTTTGTAATTGACTTTATTGGGACAGTGCCAAGATATTTAGGGTCTATATTATATGTTCGAAGTTTCAAAACTTCGAACCTCATATAATCGAACTAGTATGAGCGAAGTTTTGAAATTTTGAACATGTAAGTAGGGGGGCAAGCCCCCCTCTACCCCCCACACCCCCAGCTACTTAAATATACCAACTCCGAGACCGCACTAGAGAGAAGTAAAGGGAAATATTCCCTACAGCAATCTCACTTCACAGATGTACATTCTTAGAGTTGGTATATTTAAGTAGCGGTGGGTGTGAGGTGCAGGGGGGCTTGCCCCCCTGCTTGCAGCATTCAGATAAGTTTATTTATTTTTTTTATTACATGTTCGAAGTTTTAAAACTTCGCTCATATAAGTTAGATTATATGCGTTTCAAAGTTTTGAAACTTCGAACATATGATATAGCTCCAATACTTACACCAGAAATTGGAGAATAGTATTGGTTTATATTGAATAGCAAATATAGGCTGATTGCAGTGCATAACATTGGAATCTGAATGCAACACTAATTTTCTAGCTGTTCATTTATTTACTAAGGCCCTGCCCTATGGAATCATCTTCTAGGAGGATATGGGAAGTACCCATAGTTGCAGGCTTTGAGCGCTGTTAAAACATACTTGTTAGATGTTGCTTATTTATGATTTTTGGTTTTATTGATCGGTTTCATTATTATTTGATCTCTACAGTACTTGAGTTCAAGCACATACATTTTAACTCTAGTTAAATAATTGGTTGATAACTTGTTTGAACATTTTGAATATATCTATTTTGCTGATTTTTTTTAAGATCTTTGCTGCAATCAGGCTGTGATGCCTGCTCTTATCTATATTTTTCACAAGCTATCCAATGTTTTTGTGTTGGGAGGGGGACAGATCTAGCATCCATCACAGACGTTAGGCAGCAGTTGTAGGCACTGAAATTTCAAGATGTTCATCGTGTTCCACTGTTGCAGTCATTACAATTGGGTTATCTTGCTGGCAGGCTACCCGCAGTCGGCCTGAATTCCAAAGTCTAGGTCCAGCGTCAGCTGCTGTCACCTCCTCCCTGACGTCAGTGCGCCAGGGATATAAAAGATGCAGCCGACACCATTTTCTTCAGTCTTTCTTGCCGCGCAGTGCCCGAAGCAAAAGCAGTTCGCAAGTGTCGGTCGGCCGACTCCTGAGATTTTCAAATTCGAATTTCAGATCCAAAGTCTTCATTAAAGCTTAGTACCCCGTTGGGGAAACTTTTTTCTTGCTCCAGACCGATGTCAGAAAAAGTTAATAATTGTATTTATTGTGGGAAGCAAATACCTCATAAGGATTTTAATTTTTACTGTATTCCTTGCCTAGGTCCTGACCATGACGTTGCTAGTTGTCTGTTTTGTGCTAGATTTAACCAACGCACTATTAAGTGTCAGAACTGTTTTGCATTTCATTACTTTGGCAGAAGATTCAATTTATATAATGCCATCGGAACAGCCGACTACCGGAGTTTATAAAAAGCGCAAAGAAAAAGAAAAGGACAGGCATCCGAGGTCCAAAACCAAAGACGAGGCTTCCGCTAGGCCTGTCTCTGGTTCACCGGTTCTCAGTGAGGTGCTTTCGCAGCCCCTGACACCCACTACCGACTCCCCACATGGAGCTGACTAGGCCGCTGGAAACTCAAGGTATTGGACACTCAGAAACTATTCCCTCAGATGGGTCTGGAGCCGCTGAGCAGGCATCAGCTTCTGAGGGTGTTTTCAGGCCTACACAGTTATATGTGAAACCTACTTCAGCTTCAAAGGCAAAGACTAAAGCAGCTCTAAAGACAAAGAAACAAGTACAGCATTCTCCTGGACAGGCCACCATGCCTAAAAAACAGATGCTTAAAATGGCCGAAGACCTAATTACTTTGATCAGAGGATCCAATCCCCCTCCTGATAAGAGGCCTAGGCAAGAGATAGTATATGAATCTTCAGATCAGGTTTCCATTTCCTCTGATTCCTCTTCTGAATAGGAATATTCTCTTCCTCCCTATGAGGATTCTGATGCTGAAGAATCTATCCCTTCAGCCTCTCCTCCTGAGGATTATTCTTTTGGGGAGACACTGCATACTATGAGGGAGCATTTCCACTGGGAGAGGCAAGATTACTCAGAATCCAAGAAAAGGCTCAGAGACTTCCTTTTATTACCTCAGCACAGGCCCCTTGCTATCCCTCCTGTTTTAGACATTGTAGATGTATTTTCAGAGTCCAGTCTATCTCCAGACTTTTTACCACCAGCTCCTGTTAAGCAAGACAGATACTACAGGGCTCCTGATTCACATAAATTTCTTTATAAAAACCCTGCCCTGACACAGAAACTATCTCTCAGGGTCCCAAAGGGGTCAAGGCTTCCACTGCAAAAAAACACTATCCCCTCTGATATGGATTCTAGGGCCCTGAACAGATGGGGGAAAAAGATTTATACTTCTTCTACCCTGGCTGTAAGAGCTTTAAATTGCCAATTTCATATGCTTAAATATCAGCAATATCTTATGTCACTGTTTAAACAGAAAATGTTGACAAATTCAGAATGTGCAGAAAACAAAGAAATGCAGGATTTATTGCATGCAGCTGAACAAGTGGGAAAGCATACTTTGCAATGTGGTTTTTATTCTCTAGAGGCCTCCTGCAGGGCCACTGTTACAGGTTCTGTCGTTAGGAGGCATGCTTGGTTAAAAGAACAGAATCTGCCTGATCATGTTAAAGCAAAACTATTAGATGCTCCATTACAGCATGATACTTTGTTTGGTGTTAAAGCAGAAGAGGTGTTGAAGAAAATGGAGGACAAAGCTAAATCTATGCAAACAGTCAAGGATTTCTTGCAGTTACAGCCTCCCAGATTTAGCAGGAACTGGCCTACAAAGAATTGGTCCTTTCCAGTGTCAGACAGGCCACAGAGAGGCAAATACAGACGCCCCAGAGGCAGATCACAGCCCCAAGGCTCATACAGGCCTAATCAATGGGGTGCTTCTACCTCCAAAAGCGGAGAGGAAAAATCACAGCCATACAGGAAACAGTCTCAATGACTTTCCCCTGCCAGCACCAAGCACTTATCTTCTGACAGACCCTTTGGGGGGAAAACTAGCACTTTTTTCACAAAATTGGCATATGAATCACCCAGGACAAATGGGTCCTAAATATCATATCACAAGGCTACAGGTTCCACTTGCTGGGCAAGAGGGCTTGGCTTGCGACTTTAGACCTAAAAGAGGCATACTTGCATGTCCCAATCAGACAGTCATGCAGAAGATACCTCAGATTTATAGCTGGCTCAAATGCACTACCAATTCTCTGCACTGCCCTTTGGCTTATCTACTGCACCCAGGGTCTTCACAAAATGCCTGGCACCACTGATTGCATTTTGCAGACAAAGAGGAATACAAATATATCCTTACTTTCCTTATTCAAGCAGAGAACAAGGACATCCTACTACAGCATCTGGCGTTTGTAAAAAGGTTACTAACAGATCTAGGGTACACAGTAAACGAAAAGAAATCAAAACTCGTGCCCTCTCAAGAGATAATATTTCTGGGTGCAAGCTTAAATACAAATGCCCAGATGGCTCATCTCACGGCAGACAAACACAGACAACTGACTACTTATTTCAAAATGTTGGCAACAAAGACCCAGTTATCTGCAAGAAAAATTCTGCAGGCTTTGGGCTTCATGGCATCCTGCATTCTGCTAATTCCATATGCAAGACTGCATATGAGGAAACTTCAATGGTATCTAAAAAATGTTTGGACTCAACATTGCCACAGCTTGGAAACAATAATTACCCTCATTCCCTGCCTGCAACAGGAGTTTCGATGGTGGGCAAAAGCCTGTCACCACAACCCGGGACAGCCATTCACCTTACCCACAGCCAGGCAGACATTGACAACAGATGCATCAGATTATGCCTGGGGGGCCCATATGGCAGGAAGATGTATTCAGGGCACATGGTCCACAAGTCAAATGCATCTACATATCAATCAAAAAGAGATACTAGCTGTTCAGAACGCCCTGACAGCCTTCAAGGATCTACTTCATCCAGGACAACTACTGATAAGGACAGACAATACTACAGTCATGTGGTGCATAAACAAGCAGGCAGGCACACATTCCTACCCCCTCTCCAGGCTAGCCATGAACTTGTGGGACACAGCATTGACTTACCAAGTACATCTGCAAGCACAATTCCTGCCAGGAAGGACAAATACTCTGGAAGATGAACTAAGCAGAAACGTAATGGATCCCCACGAGTGGAAATTGGATCCACAAGTCTTCAGCGTGATAACAAGGAGCTGGGGATGTCCGGACATATATCTATTTGCCCCCCCCCTCACAACTACCAACTACAGAAATTCTGCACAAGGACTTATCACAAGCAAGCATGGAAAGTGGATGCTCTACCTTTCAGATGGAAAGTCCTAACAGTATATGCCTTTCCTCCTCTGCCTCTCCTCCCCAAGGTACTCCTCAAGGTCAGACAAGAGAAGCCAAAAATTATACTGATTGCCCCAGACTGGCCCCGCCAGCAGTGGTACCCAATCCTAAAGAGCTTGTCTCAATGCCCAGCTTGGACATTACCACAAATTCCTCACTTATTGACCCAACAGGACAGTCAGATACTGCACAGCCAACTCAGGACCTTAAACCTGGCAGCATGGCGGTTAATGTAGCTAGTCAAGGCACACACCTCTAATGCAGTGATGGATGTTATTTTGGAGGCCAGGAGGCCTAGTACCAGAAAATCTTATGCAGAAAAATGGAAGAGATTCTGTGCTTGGAACCAGGCACAAGGTTTTGACACAATTGTTCCAAATATTCCTCAGATTTTGCAATATTTAACTGAGATGCTTGATAAAGGCCTTTCCTTTTCATCAATTAAAATTCATGCGTCTGCCATTTCAGCTCATTACAATACAGAACCACCTATTTTTTCTCATCCATTACTAAGGCAGTACCTCAGAGGGGCCAAAAAACATAAGACCTCCAAGGAGAGCACCAATACCTGCATGGGACCTCAACTATGTCTTGGAAAAACTCGCACTGCCTCCGTTTGAACCAGCCTTTGCAGCTGATATAAAATTCTTATCCTGGAAAACAGCTCTGCGCCTAGCAATAACCACTGATAGACGAATCTCAGAATTACAGGGACTCATGGCTGTGGAACCTTTTATCATTTTCCATCCTGACAGGGTTTCTCTGCTGACAAACCCTACATTTATACCTAAGGTAGTGTCCAGTGTGGCCCTTAACCAAACAATTAATTTGCCTACCTTTTATCCAAACCCGCAGAATAAGGGTGAGAGAATTCCGCATTCTTTGGACATTCACAGGCAGCTACGCTTCTACTTGGACAGAACCAAAGCTTTCAGAAAGACTGAACATCCTCTAGTGGCATATGCTGCTGGATCACAAGGAAAGCCTATCTCAAAGCAGACTATTTCAAAGTGGATAGGCCACTGCATTCGTTTCTGCTATTCGCAGCATGGCAAATCAGTGACTAAGGGCATTAGGCCACATTCAACCAGAGCAGCAGCCACTTCAGCAGCCTTCCTCAGAGGAGTACCAACCAAAGACATTTTAGAGGCTGCAACTTGGAGTTCAGTGCATACTTTTACAAAGCACTATCACTTACTTCTCTACTCTAAATCCAGGGCAGGATTTGTCACTGCAGTTCTGCAGGGCCTGATAGCCTCTCCTAATCTTATTTAGCACCAGCCTCCCAGTCTTAGCTTTGGGATTCAACCCAATTGTAATGACTGCAACAGTGAAACACGATGAACATAGTACAGTTGTGTACCTACCATAAATGTAGATGTTCGAGTGTATTCACTGTTGCAGTCCAGTTTACCCTCCCACCATCCCCCTTTTCCTTTGCTGGGACTTATCTGTACTTCTCTATTCTATACAACCTATGTGGTGTATTTGCTTGTAGACGAAGGAAAAATAGTTTTTTTGTGCATGCATGCTTATTGGCATAATTTAGCCTACCATTTTAGGGGCACCTGACATCTGGGGCAAGAAAAACTGAAGAAAATGGCGTCGGCTGCATCTTTTATACCCCTGGCGCACTGACGTCAGGGAGGAGGCGACAGCAGCCGACGCCAGACCAATACTTTGGAATTCAGGCCGACTGCGGGTAGCCTGCCAGCAGGATAACCCAATTGTAATGACTGCAACAGTGAATACACTCTAACATCTACATTTATGGTAGGTACACAACAGTACTTTTCTGCCCTTGCACATTCCTCAGTTCTTCCCCTCTGTCCTGGTTGGTACTGATTATGTGTGAAGTTTTTTAGTAAATTGCTGAAGTCTGCTGTTTCATTTTTTGTAGATATTAGTCCTTTTGCTAATGCTATTTCAGTAACTGGCCGTGCTTTCACTGGCGAAAATGTATAACAAAAATGTATGTGACAGACAAATTCTTCCAAAAGAATTCACTTGTAGCGTTTTTTCTGCGTGGGTAGGAAAGTGTCCATTTGAAAAGAAAAATCTTATTCATAGGACCAAAGCCTTTCAGATCTTCTTTTCTTAACAGAGGTTAGCAGGAGTGCTGAATTTTCCCCCACTCAGATGTCCAGCAGCCTCTTATAATGGTAAAAGGTGAATAAAAGTTTTTAACCTATGTGCCAGGGGAAGATTCAGTAAGAAACACAAAGCACAAAAATTAAGTTAAATGCAAGCTGTAAAAGCTCAGACATGGTGCTTTATCACAAGTTAACAGAAGCCAGTGAACTCCCAGCCATTCATGGGCTGTTTTTATGTACTGGCATAAAGGCATTAATGCCTGTCTGTTTTGCATTCAGACAGACAGAGCATCTGAAAATATAATCTTCATCGTGAGACACCCATCTTCCTGCAAATTTCTCTCCTAAAGTGAAAAATTAGAGGAAAGTCTCCTGACTGTCTGTTTCCTGACGGAGGAAGAGGAGGATGATGAGAAAATGGATACATACTCTTACATGGATTTGTTTATAGATCTTTCCAGATTGTACACAGATTCAGATGGGGAACGTTCATCCATTTCTCTTCCACCAGACTGTAATTTTAGGTTTGTTAAAAGAAAATGTGGGACATTGTTAAAAGAAAATGTGGGACATTTTAATTAGTATAGTACCACAGCTGTCCTCACCAAAAAGCATGGAAACCCAAGCCATTGGCAGTAATAGCAGTATTAAGACAATTTTAAGATGTGGCCCTCTTGCTGTCTTAGTATCTCCCAGCCTCCTGTATCTGCGACACCAGACAGAATTTATATGGTCTCTGATGACATCAGGACCTGTGTGAAAATCTGAAAAAATCCAAGGCAAGTTGATACTAGAATTTCTAGGAAGTAGTAAGTGATTAGGGTGATCTGAATTATTTCCACAGAACCAGGCCTTCAGAGATTCTTTTTACGATAGGCACTATCAGCACCCCTGAAGCACTGGCCAACTGTCCAACTCCTGAGGCAGTTGGAGGTCGTTTTTCTTTGCACCTAGATGCTTGGACAGATATCACAAAAGTTTCATGGGTGCCAAGAATCATATCCAGAGGTTACTATGTACATTTTCCCTTCCTCCTCCTATCCAAAAGAGGTGACTTTGCTACGTTCCACCCAGTCAGAGGAAAGATACAGCATGAAAAATACAAAAGCTGCTACAGAAAAGTCATCCAGGAGGTCCCACCTGACCATATAGGATTTGGAACTTACTCGTGCTTCTTTTCAGTGCCAAAGAAAACAGGGTACCTAAGACCTATTTTGGATGTAAGCAGGGTGAACCAATATGTAAAGAAGATGAAGTTCCACATGGTCACGGTTCAGTCCATCCAGCCTCTTCTGTGCAAATATGATTAGATGCACCCTGTTGATCTCCAGGATGTATACTGTCACATAAAAAGGTGATCCAGGCAACATCCACGCTTTTGGCTGGGGGCTAGTCGTTAGCAAATCAGAGCAATGTCTTTTGGAGTCACCACAGCCCACAGGGTGTTTACCAAATTCTTGGCAGAGTTGTGGCAGCTCACTTGAGACTGAAAGGATTCCAGGTGTTTCCATATCTCGATGGTTGGCTCCTCACCGCTCCATCCAAATATCAACTTTTACAAGCCAAGGACTACTTGCTGTAGGTTTCCAACACTTTAAGCATCTCAGTAAACCATGCCAAGTCAGTTTTAGTCCCAGTACAGACCCTGGAGCTCATAGGGAGTCTTGAATACTACAACTCAGGTGGCGTTCTTACCTCTCCATCACATCACATTTTTGATGTATCCAATTCAGTCTATTCTCTCTCACCCGTCTCCTCCTGCAAGATTAATACTAAAAGTTCTGCGGTCAGTGTCATCTGCCATACTTCTGGTCCCTCTACAATGATTCTTTATATGAATTCTTCAGTGGACCTTGACAGTCCAAGGGTCCATTCTTTATCAGCCTCTATCTTTTCCCATAAGATTCACTCCAATCTGCAAACAGCATATTCATTGGTGGATCCAATCTGACAATCTTTTTGTAGTCAGACTTCATTCTTCCGCCCCCAATTGCCACAGTGACCACAGAAGCTTCCCAACTGGGATGAGGGGGGCATTTCTTGAGAAAGATGGTCCAAGGCATGTGTCCTCCTCAAGAGACCAAATTGCATATCAAAGTCCTGGAGATGATGGCAGACCTCCTAGCTTTGCAAGCATTTCAAGACGTCCTCCCTCTGTTCACTATTGCAGTCCAAACAGACAACATGTCAGTAGTTTTGGTACATCAACAAATAAGGAGGAACATGATCTTACCTACTATGCAGACAGGCTCTGAGAGTTTGAGAGTGGATGATGGCTTCAGACTCCTTTCTCTTTGTAGCGCACATTCCAGTGAAAACCAGCTCACTAGAAGATAGGCTCAGCAGATGCATTCTGATGCCTCATGAGTGTTCCCTCAACCAGTTGTTAGAGAGTATGATCTTCAGCCACTTAGGCCAGCCTTGCTGCAACCTGTTTGCCTCACCCTTCAACAAGAAGTGCCACAAGTACTTCACTCTGATTCTCCCACAGGGAGAGTCAACAAGAGATGCTCTGATTCACGATTGGCTTCCATGTCTCCTGTATGGCTTACCTTTAGCTCCCTGACTTCAAAGTTCTTACAGAAAGCAAGCAGGCTGAAGAGTTCAGTCATCCTCACTGACCCCTTCTGGCCTCAACAGGTATGGTTCCCCTTCCTATGGTCTCACTTGAGATAATCCTCCAGTCTCCATGCCCTCAAGCTACCTGCATGGTTTTTCCACTTCTAATAGTAGTTAAACCGTCCAGGCTTTCTTCCCCAGATTGTGAGATTATCTTGGCCTTCCAGAAGGCTTCCACCAAGTAAGTCTACAGAAGCAAATGGAAAAGATTTTCTGTTTGGGCCTCCACCCAGAATATCTACCCTTTTTCAACACCAACTTCGGCCATTCTTCTCTTTCTAACAACTCTTCTGAAGAAGGAGCTGGTTTTTCTACAGTTAAGCTTCAGTTAGCAGCAATTTCTAATTTCTATTCTGGAAACAAATCGTTTTCTCTGTCTTCATCCAGATTGTTTAGGGCCTTCTTGAAGGGTGTCTTTCTCCTCAGACCCCCAACAAAAGGAGCCTTCTTCTCCGTGGGGCCATACTGTGGTCCTTCAGGGATTAAATCAGAAACCCTCTGAACCGACAGACAAGTGCAATATGCAGTTTCTTTCTTGGAAAACAGTCTCCTCTTAGTAACTGTCACTTCAGCAGAAAGAATTTCTGAGCTCCAGGCCCTGTCAGCTAAGCCTCCTTAAATTATTTTTCATAAGAACAGGGTCTCTGTGCAGAGTAACCCTTCCTTTCTTCCTACGGTGGTGATGGCAAGTAACATTATCCAGTCCATACATTTACCAATTGTCTTTCCAAAATTTACAAATAAGAGAGGAATACATGATTCATCTCCTTGAAGTGCACAGACAATGTGTTTTTATCTTCACAGGACAAAGTAGTTCAGGAAGTCTGATCAGCTGTTTGTATCCTTTTCCCCTAAACCACTTGGGTCAGGCAGTATCTAAAATTGCACTAGCCAAGTGGATTAGGTTATTATAAAAAAGGAACTACATTTGCCATGACCCCCTCGAGCTCACTCCACTTGGTCGATGGCTGCTTCATCTGCTTTTTGGCCAAGGACTTCCATTAATGATAATTGTGCTTTAGCCACTTGGTCAAAGACTCATAATTTTGTTACATATTGCAAAATAGACATCTCCAGAAGTCAAGCTTCTTTTGCTTTGACAGTGCTCCAGCATGCCCTTCCATGAGGGCCTCTTGAAGGCTACATAAGTGCAGACTCTGTCCCATTGGTGAGGAAGAATGAAAAGGACATCAGATTTATAAAAGTTATGTACTCACTGTAACATGGCATCTGTGTTGTCCATTTTTATTCTTCCTCACCTTCCCTCCCATCCATCCCCATCTTTATCACTCCTAGAAGTGTCTGTACAGTGTTGGAGCCATTCAGTTCCAGGTTTGAGCCCTGACTTTTCTTGTGTGTATATCTGTCTCTGCTACAAAGTGGGAGATTAGGCAGAAAACTGTATCTTGGGTTTTGGGGATGGATTAGAGCATTATAGGTAGAGGGAGTAGCTCAAGAGCTGGATCCGAAGTTTGTTGAATATGGCCAAGTCAGACCTGAGTATCTGATCCAAACCTATTGGTGGGAAAGAATGAAAATGGACAACACAGATGCCAAGTTATGGTGAGGACATAACTTTTATAGCTGTAGTTCTTGCACAAGAAGTCATTTTGTACATTCTAGATTTGCAGAGATGGACAGGTTACTACTGCAATTATTTTGTGATGCTCAAGAAATCCAAGCGATTCCACAGTTGCAAAAAAGAAAAAAAAGAAAAAAAAAGTTATTACTGTTTTTTCTTTTTTCTTTCTTTTTTTTTTTTCTGGAGCAAAAGAAAAATGGCTAGTAGAGATCCATTGTGGACCTTACCACGTTGAGCAAATTTGTCAAGGAAGAAATACAAAAAATGGTGACTCCTATTGCTCTGATAGAAAAGTGGACTGGCTGGTTACCTTGAAAGTGGTGGAAGAATGGAAGATGCTTAGCAATTCAACACCATTTGGAAATTTATTACAAATTCCTCATCTATTTGGTACGTCAGAAACACTCTTAGATCTTATTCAGCCTAGGCTTTCCACAGTAGAACAGCTAGCCACGTACCAGTCAGCTTGACAATTTTAAGCTTTCACCCATCTGTATTTTCATATATTATTTGCTTCAGTCGCATGCATATGCATCTGCGACTTGGTTCCAGGTTAAGAACATTTCCAACCAAGTGTTTGCCAGAAGTTTAATATTTTCAATTATTGTTTTCTCTCTCAGCATCCTTTCAGTGATTCAGTTCTTCCCAACCTTATGTCACTTTTCAAGATGTTCATCGTGTTACACTGCTGCAGTCATTACACTTGGGTTATCCTGCCATCAGGCGGTTCCCCAGTCTGCCTGAGTTCCAAAGTCTTGGTCCGGCGTCTGTTGCTGTCCCCTCCTCCCTGACGTCAGTGCGGCAGGGGTATATAAGATGCAGCCGACACCATTTTCTTCTGTCTTTCTTGCCGTGCGGTGCCCGAAGCAAAAGCAGTTCGCAAGTGCCGATCGGCCGTCTCCTGAGATTTTCATTCCGAATCCAGAACCGAAGTCTTCTACAAAGCTAAGTACCCGTTGAAACTTTTCTTGCCTCAGACCGATGTCAGTAAAAGTTAATAACTGTATTTCTTGTGGGAAGCAAATACCTCATAAGGATTTCCATTCTTATTGTATCCCATGCCTAGGCCCTGACCACGACGTTACTGGTTGTTGGTTTTGTGCTAGGTTTAACAAACGCACTATTAATCATCTGTTTGACTTTGCCCGACATTATTTTGGTAGAAAATTCAATTATACCATGCCATCAGAACTTCCGACGACCAGAATACATAAAAAGCGCAAAGACAAGGATAGGCATCCGAGGCCCAAAACTGACAATGAAGCCTCTTCTAGGCCAGTCGCCGGTTCTCCGGTTTTCAGCGAGGCGCCTTCGCAGCCCTGACGACCGTTTCTGTAGAACCACAGGCCGCCTCTGACTCCCACGTGGAGATGGCTGGGCCTTCGGACGCACAAGTTATTCAGCCTACCGAAACTAACCCTTCAGAGGGATCCGGAGTAGCTGAGCTGCCCGCAGCTTCAGAGGGTGTTTTCAGACCTACTCAGTTAAGCATTAAACCCTGTGCTAAGGCTAAACCAGCTTTAAAATTTAAGAAACAAATTCAGCATTCTCCAGCACAGGCCTCCATGCCTACGAAACAAATGCTCAAAATGGCCGAAGACCTAATCACTCTGATCAGGGGGTCCCATCCCCCTCCTGATAAAAGGCCTAGACAGGATGCAGACTATGACTCATCCGACCAGGTGTCCATCTCTTCAGATTCATCCTCAGACCTAGGATACTCTTTACTCCCTTATGAGGATTCTGATGCTGAGGAGTCAATTCCATCAGCCTCTCCGCCTGAGGACTACTCCTTTAGGGAAACCTTGCACACCATGAGGGAGCATTTCCATTGGGAAGGCCAGGATTACTCAGAATCCAAGAAAAGGCTCAGAGACTTTCTTTTATTACAGAATGCAAGATACTGCTTCGGTACAATGAAGGCTGTCTTTAACATATACCAGGACTAAAAATGTCCAAGGAATCCCAAGGTCGTCAAACAAAAATATATTTATTTGAAAAAGCCCAAAGGCTAAAAACAAAGCAAAAACAAAAAATACGAAACATATAAAGCTTAATTTCACTGATTTGGCGCTTTCATCTCCAACCAGGAGACTTCTTCAGAATCAGTGTATCCTCACAATTCCCATTATTTTATACAATTTCCAAAACTTTTAAGGCTGTGTAATTGGCTGGCATTTAATTACCTCTTTAATTGAAGGTATAAATTTAAAGGCAGAACATCCATATACATAAATGAAAAGGACTTTAATGAAAATACAAAAGGTATACATAACAGTCAAGTTGTTTCTCATTTCTTATAACAACTTTTCATTGATTTATTTTCTCAATCAATAGTTGAATATCAGGGTAATTCCAGATAAAAGCATTAATACGTTAAAATAAATAAATAGTATAATAAAATATATATAACCATATAATGGTTAAGCCTATAATATAGTAGTGTAAGTCATGATCCAATGAAGAAATATGTTAGTGTAAGATATGACCCAATGAGGAAATATAGAGGTATAGAAGAATAAATACATGTTATATACCAATGTAAAAACATATAATAAATATAAATTCAATAGTAAATATAATAAATATAATATATATATATATATATATATATATATATATATATATATATATATATATATATATAAATAAATATTGAAATATTTAAGATCCACTGTTAAAATGATATGACATAAATATTAATGTGTATTTAATAACTAATTAATTTATTATATAGCATATTAAAATATAATAAAATATTGTTGTTATTGTTTCTATTATTATTGTTGTTGTTATTTCACCCGTGTTTCTTCAGATCAGCTGCAAGGAGTTTTAATGCAGGGGTGATGGAAATATGGTCATTGAGACCTTTACCACAGCATGCATCAAGTCTCAATTGCCAGACCATCTCACGAAATTCCAATAGTGTTTCCCAATCACCCCCTCTTTCTGGGTAAGCAACTTCTTCTATGACCCAGAATTTGTAATTAGCCTTCTTACATATTAATGCATGTCTATATAGTGCTTTATATGTTTCGTATTTTTTGTTTTTGTTTTGTTTTTAGCCTTTGGGCTTTCTCAAATAAATATATTTTTGTTTGATGACCTTGGGATTCCTTGGACATTTTTAGTCCTGGTATATGTTAGACAGCCTTCATTGTACCGAAGCAGTATCCTGCATTCTGTGGGTTACCTTTGTGTGATCTTGGTTACTTTCTTTTATTACCTCAACACAGACCCCTTGCTATTCCGCCAGTGTTGGACATTGTGGATGATGTGTACACTGAATCCAGCCTAAATCCTGATTCCTTACCTCCAGCCCCAGTTAAACCTGACAGATACTACAGAGTCCCTGACTCTCACAAATTGCTGTACAAAAGCCCTGTTGCTGACCCTGAAACTGTTTCTCAGGGAACCAAAGGGATTAAGGCCTCATCAGCCAAAAATCCAGTTCCCTCTGACAGAGATTGCAGAGCATTAGACAGATGGGGAAAGAAAGTGTACACGTCTGCAACTTTAGCAATGAGAGCCATAAATTGCCAGTTTCAATTTCTACTGTCTCAGTTGAAACAAAAAATGCTTCCAGATTCAGATCCTCCTACTTTTAAAGAAATGCAGGATTTATTGCATGCAGCTGAACAGGTGGGAAAACATACTTTGCAATGTGGTTTTGATTCTTTAGAGGCCTCTTGTAGAGCAGCCGTTACAGGCTCTGTCATTAGAAGACATGCTTGGTTAAAAGAACATACGTTGTCAGATCATGTTAAAGCAAAATTATTGGATGCACCTTTGCAGCAGGATGTGTTATTTGGAGTTAAGGCAGAAGAGGTATTAAAGAAAATGGAGGATAAGGCAAAATCTATGCAAACGGTGAAGGATTTCTTACAGGTTCAGCCTCCTAGATTTAGCAGAAATTGGCCAACTAAGAATTGGTCCTTTCCAGTTACAGACGGACCTCAAAGGGGCAGATACAGACATCCAAGAGGTAGAGGTCAACCACAAGGTCCTTACAGGCCTCGACAATGGGTTGCATCAGGACAGAAAGAAGGGGAAAGACCGGTCCCAACCATATAAAAAGCAACCCCAATGACTTCCCACTACAGCTGCCAAACAACTCTCTCTTGGCAACCCCCTTGGGAAGAAAACTGGCACTTTTCTATCACAATTGGCATATGATCACCAAAGACAAATGGGTTCTCAACATTGTATCTCAGGGTTACAGGTTCCATTTTCACACTCTGCCAAGGTTAAAAGGAATGCCAAATCTGCCACCAAATCAATGGGCAGAGGCTCAAAAACAAATTATAGCACTCATGGATATGGGAGGTATTCAAAAGGTACCACCACAGGAGCAAGGACAAGGTTTTTACTCAAGACTCTTTCTGGTTCCCAGGAAGGCCTGGAGGCCCATTCTGGATCTTACTTCTCTAAACACTTACCTGGATGTTCTGAAATTCAAAATGTTGACACTACAGCAGCTTCTTCCCCTGCTGGGCAAGAAAGCTTGGCTCGTGACATTGGACCTCAAGGAGGCATACCTGCATGTCCCTTTCAGACAAAACTGCAGAAGATACCTCAGATTCGTAGCTGGTTCAATGCATTATCAATTCTCTGCACTGCCCTTTGGCTTATCTACTGCACCTAGGGTCTTCACAAAGTGCCTGGCACCAGTAATTGCATTTTGCAGACAGAAAGGAATTCAAATTTATCTGTACCTGGACGACTGCCTGATTCAAGCAGAGAGCAAGGACATTCTTCTAAAGCATCTGGCGTTTGTAAAAAAAAGTTAAGTTGCCTGGGGTACACAATAAACGAAAAGAAATCAACTAGTGCCCTCACAAGAGATAATATTCCTGGGTGCCAGCTTGAACACAACGGCTCAGATGGCTTATCTCATGCCAGACAAGCAAGGACAACTGACTCCGTACTTTCAATTGATGGCAACAAAGACTCAACTCCCTGCAAGAAAAATTCTGCAGGCCTTGGGTTACATGGCATCTTGCATACTACTAATTCTGTATGCCAGACTGCATATGAGGAAACTGCAATGATACCTAAAGAATGTATGGTCTCAACACTGTCAAAGTTTGGAAACCATTATACCACTAATCCCTTGCCTTCAGCAGGAGTTTCAGTGGCGGGCTCAAGCTTGTCACCTCAACAAGGGACAGCCTTTTACTCAACCCACAGCCAGGCAAACACTGACAACAGATGCATCGGACTACGCCTGGGGAGCACACATGGCAGGCAACTGTATTCAGGGCAAGTGGCCCGCAGAACAAAGGCATCTTCACATCAGTCAAAAAGAGATGCTAGCTGTACAAAATGCACTTATAACTTTCAAGGACCTGCTGCATCCAGGACAACTACTACTAAAAACAGACAACACTACAGTTATGTGGTACATAAACAAGCAAGGGGGCACTCACTCCTACCCCCTCTGCAGGCAAGCCATGACCTTGTGGAACACAGCTCTAAACTATCAAGTTCATCTGCAAGCACAATTCCTGCCAGGAGAGAAAAACACACTGGTAGACGACTTAAGCAGAAACATCATGGATCCCCACAAATGGGAATTGAATCCACAGATATTCAGAATGATAACACAGAAATGGTGGAGCCCGACATAGATCTGTTTGCATCCCCAATGAACTGCCAGCTACAGAAATTCTGCACAAGGAGTTACCATCCACAAGCATGGAAAGTGGATGCCCTCTCATTCAGCTGGAAAAACCTACAAGTATACGCTTTCCCACCACTACCTCTCCTGCCAAAGGTACTCATAAAAGCCAGGCAAGAAGAGCCAAAGATGATCCTGATTGCACCAGACTGGCCACGCCAGCACTGGTACCCAATCTTAAAGAACTTATCACAAGGACCACCCTGGATTTTGCCTCAAATCCCGCATCTACTAACTTAGCACAACAATCAGGTACTACACAGCCAGCTAAAGACCTTAAACCTAGCTGCATGGAAGAGTCATTAGTCAAGCAGTCAGTGCCGCTCTCCAAAGCTGTTATGTATGTCATTCTGGAGGCCAGAAGGTCTAGTACCAGGAAAGCTTATTCGGATAAATGGAAGAGATTGTGTGCCTGGAACCAAGCACACAGCCTTGACCCTCATGTTCCAAACATTCCTTAGATACTGCAGTATTTAACTGAGATGCTGGACAAAGGCCTCTCCTTCTCATCCATCAAGATCCACGCCTCTGCCATCTCTGCACATTACAACACGGATCCACCAATTTTCTCTAATCCTTTACTAAGACAGTACCTCAGAGGGGCTAAAAACATAAGACCGCCCGGTAGAGCACCTACTCCAACTTGGGACCTCAACTTTGTTTTGGAAAAATTGACTTTACCCCCTTTTGAGCCAGCTAACACAGCAGAATTAAAATATATCTCTTGGAAAACTGCTCTTCTCCTGACAATAACATCAGCACGAAGAGTTTCAGAATTACAGGCACTAATGGCAGTGGAACCTTTCCTCATTTTCCACCAGGACAGGGTGTCTTTAAGAACTAATCCTATGTTTATGCCAAAGGTGGTATCCAGTGTGGCTCTAAACCAAACTATTCATTTGCCAACGTTTTATCCAAAACCACAGAATAAAGGGGAGAGACTACTGCATTCCTTGGACATTCACAGGCAGTTACGCTTCTACTTGCACAAAACCAAAGCTTTCAGGAAATCTGAGCAACTATTGGAAGCATATGCTGCAGGAGCACAGGGAAAAGCCATTTCAAAACAGACTATTTCAAAATGGATAGGACATTGTATACGTTTCTGCTATACACACCATGGGAAACCTGTACCTAGCAGCATTAGATGCCACTCCACTAGGGCAACAGCCAATTCAACTGCCTACCTCAGAGGAGTACCTACCAAGGATATTTTGGAAGCAGCAACTTGGAGTTCTGTACATACCTTCACCAAGCATTACCATCTGTCTCTATACTCTAAATCCAGAGCTGGCTTTGCCACTGCAGTGCTGTAGGGCCTTATAGCCACCCCTAATGCCTTATAGAACCAGCCACCCTACCTTAGCTTTGGGATTCTACCCAAGTGTAATGACTGCAGCAGTGTAACATGATGAACATAGTACAGTTTTGTACCTACCATAAATGTAGATATTCGAGTGTATACACTGCTGCAGTCCAGGTTACCCACCCTCCTTCCCCTCTTACTTGCTGGTACGTACCTATGTCTTCTACCCTTTACTACCTATGGGGCATATTTGCTGGTAGCTGAAAGTTGTTTGCTTTTCTTATGTATGTTTTATTAGCAATTTGAATTGCCTACCTATTTGGGGGCAACTGACATCTAGGGCAAGAAAAACTGAAGAAAATGGCGTCGGCTGCATCTTGTATATCCCTGCCGCACTGACGTCAGGGAGGAGGCGACAGCAACCGACGCTGAGCCAAGATGTTGGAACTCAGGCCGACTGGGGAACCGCCTGACGGCAGGATAACCCAAGTGTGATGACTGCAGCAGTGTATACACTCGAACATCTACATTTATGTTCGGTACAAAACTGTACTTTAGTTTTATTTCTTCTATGCTCTCTAGTCTATGGCTGACATTTTGTTTAGTGTTCTGGTAGAGTTCTTTGCTTTTGCTAGTTGCTTCTTGTCCACATTATGTGTTAATACTTGTAAGTTGCTGCTTTAGTTGTAGTCATAGGATTTTGGAGGAAAGAATGGATAAACAGAATTAACCAGAGAAGCATTCTGGTTTTAAAAATACCAAAATTGCTGAAATAAGTTTCTGCTTCAAGATAAGCAGTGTTTGTGACTTTTCTGGAAATGGATTTTTTTGAGTGATGCATTTGTGCTGCTTTTGAACCTAGAACACTTAGAATGTAGCACATTTAGTGAGTATAAAAACAAGTTCATTTTGAGGGTTCATCATGAAGAGAATCTTCTGATGAGGTTAAAATGCATAGAAAAGATAGGCTTCATTTGGAAGATGAGGGATCTTCAAAGTCATCTTCTAAGATTTTTAGAGTGGAGTCTGCCCTCCTAATGTAGTGAATTTGACAAACTCAACTGGACAAGCCTTCCACTTCAGGTATTTTACATGTGCATGTTTCTCTTGTACATGGTTCTCCTGGAAAATTCATTAGTAGTGTTTCCTCTTTGTCTGAAGTAGAGTTGTCTACTTTTTTTTGCCTCCCTTCATTTATGTCTGTCAGGCCCTTTCACTTTCTCTGCAGTCCCCTGTATTGATGAATCTAGTTTTGATCAAGTTAATATGGTTCCTGATAGTGGCTCAGACTATGATGAGAGTCCTCTGTTCTGCCTCTGATTCTAGGGCTCTGAGACTTTCCTGTACCCCCCCCCCTTCATCCCATGTAGATGCTCTTTCTGGTCCCCTTTTTAGTGACAGTAAAATCAATGCTAGTTGTCCAACTATCATTTCTTTTTAATGCAAATCTTGCCCATTTTTTTGACCACTGTTCCTTCAGTGTTGGCGGTGTCTGCACCAGGATTGCTTGGGTAAGAGGTGTCTGTGTAATGGGTTTGACACCCTTGTTGCCATATCAGGTGTCAACACCCTTAGTATTTGATGCCTTCTACTTAAAGCTTTCACATCAGTGTCTATTTTCCTTTGTACTTACAGCTTGGTGGTAGGTAGGTCTGGCATGCTGTCTTTCTGCACTAATGACCTCACATCACTGGACTCCTCAAGACCAGGAGCTTCAGTGTTGATGTGGATGGTCCGAACATCAGTGCAGAAGTTCATGTTGACTGACCAGTCCCGAGACTTTGCACATGCATCAGTTCCAGACTGTTGCCAGCTCTCAGTCATTAGAGCAGGAAGCCACCACATGCACATATACAGGATTTAAGAACAGTACTAGGCAAACAATCAGTAGGTTACTGTAAGATGACTAGCCATATATACTTTAAGTACACAATCTTAAAAGATGTTCATCGTGCATACAGCTGCAGTCATAACAGATGGGTTTTCCTGCCGTCAGGCGGGTCCTCGATCGGCCGAATTCCAAAGTCTAGGTCCGGCGTCAGTTGTCGTCGCTTCCTCCCTGACGTCAGTGCGACAGGGGTATAAAAGATCCAGCCGACGCCATTTTCTTCAGTCTTTCTTGCCGCGCGGTGCCCGAAGCAGAAGCAGTTCGCAAGTGCCGGTTGGCCAGCTCCTGAGATTACGAATATTTTTCTACCGAAGTCGTCTTGAAAGCTAAGTACCCCGTTGGGGAAACTTTTCTTGCCTCGGACTGATGTCAGACAAAGTTAATAATTGCATTTCTTGTGGGAAGCAAATACCGCATAAGGATTTCCATTCCCTCTGCATTCCTTGCCTAGGCCCAGACCACGACGTCTCGGCCTGTCGTTTTTGTGCTACATTCAACAGACGCACTATTAAGCGTCGGGCGGAGTTTGCCCAACACTATTTTGGCAAAAAATTTAATTACATTATGTCGTCGGATACTCCGACTCCAGTTTTGAGTAAAAGACGCAAAGATAAGGACCGACATTTGAGGTCCGCGACTTCTACCAACACCACGCCAAAGCCGACTACAGGTGGTCCGGTTCTCAGTGAGGCGCCTACGCACCTGACTACCGACGACACTTCATTGGCAGTGTCTTCTGTGCCCGAGGTCGCAGGCTCTTCGGCCCACACCCCGACTACAGATACCGAAGCCACTATTGGCAGTGAAACTCAGAGTTTAGATAGACCTGCCACCTCTCAAGGTGTCTTCAGGCCTTCCTCTTCTTTTTCCATCAAGGCTTTCAGTAAGTCTAAATCAGCCATGCATACTAAAAGACAGGCTCCACAGGGCCCTTCTCAAGGCCCCATGCCTAAAAAGCAGATGCTCAAAATGGCTGAGGATTTGATTACTCTTATTAGGGGTTCTCAACCCCCCCCCCCCGGACAAAAGACCCAGAGTAGAGGAAGAATCCCCCTCCTCTGACCAGGCCTCCATTATTTCAGAACATTCTGAAGACCAGAAACATTCTTACTCCCCTTTTGAAGATTCTGATGCAGAGGAGTCCATTCCCTCTGTCTCCCCCCCTGAGGATTACTCTTTTGGGGAAACCTTACATACCTTGAGGGAACACTTCCACTGGGAAGGCCAAGAGTACTCAGACTCCAAGAAAAGGCTTAGGGATTTCCTCTTGCTCCCTCAGCACAGGCCTCTGGCTATACCTCCTGTCTTAGACATTCTAGATGACGTGTATTCGGAGGCCTGCCTTAACCCAGATTCTTTACCTCCAGCCCCAGTCAAGCCTGACCGGTATTACCGGGTTCCTGACTCACACCAATTCCTATAGAAAAGCCAAGCGGCTGACCCAGAAACTATATCACAGGGTCCCAAGGGAATTAAGGCCTCCACTGCTAAAAATCCATTACCTTCAGAGAGAGAGATTCCAGAGCTTTAGAGAGGTGAGGGGAAAAGGTTTACACCTCGGCCACCTTAACCATGAGGGCATTAAAGTACCAACAATTTCTGTTATCACAGTTGAGAAACAAAATGTCACAACCTGAACAACCAGACTTGGAGTTGCAGGATTTGATACATAGTGCAGAACAAGTGGGTAAGCATACCTTGCAATGTGGTTTTGATGCTTTAGAGGCCTCATGTAGAGCTGCTGTTACAGGATCAGTCATACGTAGACATGCCTGGCTCAAAGAGCAAACCTTACCAGATCATGTCAAAGCTAAATTACTAGATGCTCCTCTGCAAAAAGATGTATTGTTTGGTGTTAAAGCTGAGGAGGTATTAAAGAAAATGGAGGAAAAAGCAAAATCAATGCAAACAGTAAAAGATTTCCTACAGGTACAACCTCCACATTTCAGTAGAAATTGGCCTTCCAAAAATTGGTCCTTTCCAGCCACGGACAGACCCCAAAGAGGTTGATACAAGCACCCGAGGGGCAGAGGGCAATCTCAAGGATCATTTAGAGTCAGACAATGGCAAGCACCCACACAAAGAGGTGGTGAGGATAGTTCACAGCCATTCAGAAAGCAGAACCATTGACTTTCCCCTTTGCATGCCAAGCAAGGCTCAAATGGCAGCACCTTTAGGTGGAAAACTGGCATTATTTTTGAAAAATTGGCATATTGTCACAAAAGACAAATGGATCCTGGACATTATAGACAGAGGCTACAGATTTCACTTTCACACCCTTCCAAAAATGAGAGGCATGCCATACCTGCCACACAATCAAAGGGCAGAGGCACAAAAATAAATTTCAGATCTCATGGACTTGAAAGCTATTCAAGAGGTACCTGTACAAGAACAGGGTCAAGGTTTTTTATTTCAGACTATTCCTGGTACCAAGGAAGGGAAAAGATTGGAGACCTATTTTGGACCTATCCATCCTAAACACATTTTTACTCGCGCCAAAGTTCAAGATGCTCACATTACAGCAGCTTCTTCCCATGCTGGGCAAGGAGTCTTGGCTGGTAGCATTGGACCTCAAGGAGGCATACCTGCATGTCCCAATCAGACAAGATTGCAGAAGATACCTCAGATTTCTTGCAGGTTCAACCCATTATCAATTCTCTGCATTGCCCTTTGGCTTATCTACTGTGCCCAGAGTGTTCACGAAATGCCTGGCATCAGTAATCGCCTACTGCAGACTTCAAGGGATACATATATACCCATATATGGACGACTGCCTGATCCAAGCGGACAGCAAGCACATACTTATGAAACATCTGGCGTTTGTAATAATGTTGTTGAATTCTGTGGGATACACAGTCAACAAAAAGAAATCAAGGCTAATACCCTCTCAAACAATAATTTTCCTGGGTGCCAGCTTGGATACAAACACCCAGATGGCCTACCTCACGCCAGAGAAACAAGGGCAACTAACTCAATACTTCAGAAAACTGGCAACTTTCACCAGGCTGACTGCAAGGAAAATCCTGCAGGCTCTGGGATTCATGGCATCTTGCATCCTACTGATCCCATGTGCAAAGCTGCATATGAGGAAACTTCAGTGGTACCTAAAAAACGTATGATCTCAACACGGCCACAGTTTGGAAACAATAATACCACTAATTACATGTCTTCAAAAGGAATTTCTGTGGTGGGCTCAAGCATGCCAAAGAAACACAGGTCTCCCATTCTGCAAGCCTCAAGCAAATCAAATCATCACAACAGACGCCTCTGACTACGCCTGGGGGGGTGCACATGACAGATCGGTGCATTCAGGGCAAATGGCCCCAAAAAGAAAAGCACCTACACATCAATCAGAAGGAAATGCTAGCAGTAATAAATGCTATTAAAGCTTTCAAAGACCTACTGTATCCAGGCCAGCTATTGATAAGGACGGACAACACCACAGTAATGTGGTACATAAACAAACATAGAGGTACCCATTCATACCCCCTATGCAGGCAAGCCATGTTTCTTTGGAACATGGCTCTGGAATTACAAATCGAGCTTCAAGCACAGTACCTGCCAGGCAAGGAAAACACACTGGCAGACAACCTAAGCAGAAATATGACAGATCCACACGAATGGAAGTTGCATCCTCAAGTTTTCACAAAGATAACTCAAGCATGGGGAAGGCCAGACATAGATCTCTTTGCCTCCCACAGAAATCACCAGTTGGCAAAATTCTGCTCAAGGACCTTTCATCCACAGGCCTGGAAAGTGGACGCACTCTCCTTCAGTTGGGCAACAATGATAGTTTATGCCTTTCCACCTCTCCCTCTGCTGCCCAAAGTTCTATTAAAAACCAGAGCAGACAGACCAAAGATGATTCTCATTGCTCCAGACTGGCCAAGACAACACTGGTACCCACTCCTGAAAAGCCTGACGCATTCCCCACCATGGATCCTGCCTCTAATGCCTCTCCTACTGACTCAGCGCAACTTCAAAACTCTTCACAGCCAGCTGAAAACACTCAATCTAGCCGCATGGCAGGTTCCTTAAATTCAGAACAGGCCCTACTCTCCAAGGAGGTGCAGGATGTCATTTTGGAGGCCAGAAGACCTTCTACAGGAAAAGCCTACTCTGCAAAATGGAAACGGTTTTGTGCCTGGAATGAGAAAAAGGGTCAGAATCCTGGAATACTGAATTTACCCCAAATATTACAGTACCTAGCTGAGATGCTAAGCAATGGACTTTCATTCTCCTCCATCAAAATCCATGCCTCAGCCATTTCTGCAGAATACAACACTGATCCTCCTTTATTCTCTCATCCCCTCTTAAGACAGTTCCTCAGAGGGGCTAAGAATATAAAACCCCCAAGGAAACAACCAGTACCTGCTTGGGACCTCAATTTCTTACTAGAAAAACTGACCTTGCCTCCTTTTGAGCCAGCTGCTTCAACAGAACTGCAATACTTGTCTTGGAAAACAGCCTTCCTCCTGGCAATCACTTCAGCTCGCAGGTTTTCGAAACTACAAGCCCTCATGGCTGTGCAGCCTTTCATCATTTTCCATCAGGACAGAGTTACCTTACGAACCAATCCGTCCTTTATGCCAAAGGTAGTATCCAGGGTAGCCTTGAATCAGGCTATCCACTTACCTACCTTTTACCCTAATCCTCAAATCAAAGGGGAAAGACTACTACATTCCTTGGACATTCACAGACAGCTGCGTTATTATTTGGACAGAACAAAGCCTTTCAGAAAATCAGAGCAACTCTTTGTGTCCTATGCTGCAGGAGCTCAAGGGAAGCCTATTTCCAAACAGACAATCTCAGTGGATAGCCCACTGCATACGCTTTTGTTACTCTTTTCATGGTAAATCTGTACCTGCAGGCATCAGATCTCACTCCACAAGGGCCACAGCTACCTCTGCAGCTTTCCTCAGGGGGGTTCCTACCAAAGATATTTTGGAAGCAGCCACTTGGAGTTCTGTACATACCTTCTCCAAGCACTATCACCTACCATTATACTCCAAATCTAGAGCAGGCTTTGCCACTGCAGTCTTGCAGGGCATCCTGGCTCCTCCTAGTTCCACCTAGTGCCTACCACCCCTTTTTTAGCTTTGGGATTCTACCCATCTGTTATGACTGCAGCTGTATGCACGAAGAACATAGTACAGTTTTGTACCTACCATAAATGAAGATGTTCGAGTGCTAATACAGCTGCAGTCCAGGTTTCCCTCCCTCCTCCCCCTCTTGGGACAGGCCTAACGGCTAACACCTCCTCATACAACCTGATTGGGGTATTCTTTTATGGTGTATTTGCTTGCAACTACTGTTTTTTGATTATATTGCATTGCATTATTTCATAATTTTATGTATTGCCTTCCTTCTGGGGGCACCTGACATCTGGGGCAAGAAAAACTGAAGAAAATGGCGTCGGCTGGATCTTTTATACCCCTGTCGCACTGACATCAGGGAGGAAGCGACGACAACCGACGCCGGACCTAGACTTTGAAATTCGGCCGACTGAGGACCCGCCTGACTGCAGGAAAACCCATCTGTTATGACTGCAGCTGTATTAGCACTCGAACATCTACATTTATGGTAGGTACAAAACTGTAGTTTCTTTCCAGCCTTTGAGCACTTAAAGCTCATCTCTTAAATAGAGCAGGACCGTACATGATAACCCTGGTGCAAATTTGCATCTACCCATTCAGTGATGAAGACTAGTTCTAAAGGTAGTCAAAGTAATCATGTCTTTGACCCGAGTGATAACTTGTTTTGTAGACTGGGAATACATTGAGTAGGGAACCTGTGACTCTATACCTATTGCATGTTTACTTGTTGGTGTAGATTTTAGGTTACTAGTGCAGATGATAATAGAGCCAGTGATTTAGCAAAGAAATAGGAAGTCATATAGGACTGGTTCTGTTGTGGCTGGAAAAGAGACAGGTCACCTTGGAGCAGCTAG
This sequence comes from Protopterus annectens, assembly GCF_019279795.1. Lineage (NCBI taxonomy): Eukaryota > Metazoa > Chordata > Ceratodontiformes > Protopteridae > Protopterus > Protopterus annectens. The sequence goes on along the minus strand of NC_056740.1, from coordinate 72,054,082 downwards.
CAGGCTACTGAGTATGAAGGGAGTCATGCTTATGTGTCAGAATATTTGAAGAATTTAAGGCTTTTAATTTTCATTTGAAATCTCTGAGGCCTTTCCAGTTGAGTGATATGCTTGCATTTCTACATAATTAAATTGGGCAGCAGTCGTAAGATGGCATCTTTGCATCTTGAAGATATTCCCTTGGAAATTAATAAGGCCAAATAGTAGGATTTCCTGATTATAGTGGAAACACGATCGAATGAGGGAGAGAGTTGTCCATGTAAGAACCCTGGTCAGTTATGAACTTCTGTTTCCGAAGAGGAGTGTCATTTATAACATAAGGTTGGAACAGCTTTTACCAAATGCTACTATGCTGCACTTTGATGTTCATCGTGCATACAGCTGCAGTCATAACAGATGGGTTTTCCTGCCGTCAGGCGGGTCCTCGGTCAGCCGAATTCCAAAGTCTAGGTCCGGCGTCGGTTGTTGTCGCTTCCTCCCTGACGTCAGTGCGACAGGTGTATAAAAGATACAGCCGACGCCATTTTCTTCAGTCTTTCTTGCCGCGCGGTGCCCGAAGCAGAAGCAGTTCGCAAGTGCCGGTCGGCCAGCTCCTGAGATTACGAATATTTTTCTACGAAGTCTTCTTGAAAGCTAAGTACCCCGTTGGGGAAACTTTTCTTGCCTCAGACCGATGTCAGACAAAGTTAATAATTGCATTTCTTGTGGGAAGCAAATACCGCATAAGGATTTCCATTCCCTCTGCATTCCTTGCCTAGGCCCAGACCACGACGTCTCGGCTTGTCGTTTTTGTGCTACATTCAACAGACGCACTATTAAGCGTCGGGCGGAGTTCGCCCAACACTATTTTGGCAAAAAATTTAATTACATTATGTCGTCGGATACTCAGACTCCAGTTTTGAGTAAAAGACGCAAAGATAAGGACTGACATTCGAGGTCCGCGACTTCCACCGACACCACGCCAAAGCCGACTATAGGTGGTCCGGTTCTCAGTGAGGCGCCTACGCAGCCCCTGACTACCGACGACACTTCATTGGCGGTCTCTTCTGTGCCCGAGGTCGCAGGCTCTTCGGCCCACACACCAACTACTGATACCGAAGCCGCTATTGGCGGTGAAACTCAGACTTTAGATAGACCTGCCACCTCTCAAGGTGTCTTCAGGCCTTCCTCTTCTTTTTCCATCCAGGCTTTCACTAAGTCTAAATCAGCCATGCATACTAAAAGACAGGCTCCTCAGGGGCCCTTCTCAAGGCCCCATGCCTAAAAAGCAGATGCTCAAAATGGCTGAGGTTTTGATTACTCTTATTAGAGGTTCTCAACCCCACCTCGGACAAAAGACCCAGACTGGAGGAAGAATCTCCCTCCTCGGACCAGGCCTCCATTATTTCAGAACATTCTGAAGACCAGGAACATTCTTACTACCCTTTTGAAGATTCTGATGCAGAGGAGTCCATTCCCTCTGTCTCCCCCCCCCCCTGAGGATTACTCTTTTGGGGAAACCTTACATACCTTGAGGGAACACTTCCACTGGGAAGGCCAAGAGTACTCAGACTCCAAGAAAAGGCTTGGGGATTTCCTCTTGCTCCCTCAGCACAGGCCTCTGGCTATACCTCCTGTCTTAGACATTCTAGATGACGTGTATTCGGAGGCCTGCCTTAACCCAGATTCTTTACCTCCAGCTCCAGTCAAGCCTGACAGGTATTACCGGGTTCCTGACTCACGCCAATTCCTGTAGAAAAGCCATGCGGCTGACCCAGAAACTATTATCACAGGGTCCCAAGGGAATTATGGCCTCCACTGCTAAAAATCCATTACCTTTAGAGAGGGATTCCAGAGCTTTAGAGAGGTGGGGGAAAAAGGTTTACACCTCGGCCACCTTAACCATGAGGGCATTAAACTGTCAGTTCCATATGTTAAAGTACTAACAATTTCTGTTATCACAGTTGAGAAACAAAATGTCACAACCTGAACAACCAGACTTGAAGGAGTTGCAGGATTTGATACATAGTGCAGAACAAGTGGGTAAGCATACCTTGCAATGTGGTTTTGATGCTTTAGAGGCCTCATGTAGAGCTGCTGTTACAGGATCAGTCATACGTAGACATGCCTGGCTCAAAGAGCAAACCTTACCAGATCATGTCAAAGCTAAATTACTAGATGCTCCTCTGCAAAAAGATGTATTATTTGGTGTTAAAGCTGAGGAGGTATTAAAGAAAATGAAGGAAAAGGCAAAATCAATGCAAACAGTAGAAGATTTCCTACAGGTACAACCTCCACGTTTCAGTAGAAATTGGCCTTCCAAAAATTGGTCCTTTCCAGCCACGGACAGACCCCAAAGAGGTTGATACAGGCGCCCGAGGGGCAGAGGGCAATCTCAAGGATCAGTTAGAGGCAGACAATGGCAAGCACCCACTCAAAGAGGTGGTGAAGATAGTTCACAGCCATTCAGAAAGCAGAACCAATGACTTTCCCCTTTGCATGCCAAGCAAGGCTCAAATGGCAGCACCTTTAGGCGGAAAACTGGCATTATTTTCGAAAAATTGGCATATTGTCACAAAAGACAAATGGATCCCTGGAAATTACAGACAGAGGCTACAGATTTCACTTTCACACCCTTCCAAAAATGAGAGACATGCCAAGCCTGCCACACAATCAAAGTGCAGAGGCACAAAAACAAATTTCAGATCTCATGGACATGAAAGCTATTCAAGAGGTACCTGTACAAGAACAGGGTCAAGGTTTTTATTCCAGACTATTCCTGGTACCAAGGAAGGGAAAAGATTGGAGACCTATTTTGGACATATCCATCCTAAATACATTTTTGCTCGTGCAAAAATTCAAGATGCTCACATTACAGCAGCTTCTTCCCATGCTGGGCAAGGTGTCTTGGCTGGTAACATTGGACCTCAAGGAGGCATACCTGCATGTCCCAAACAGACAAGATTGCAGAAGATACCTCAGATTTCTTGCAGGTTCAACCCATTATCAATTCTCTGCATTGCCCTTTGGCTTATATACTGCGCCCAGAGTGTTCACGAAATGCCTGGCATCAGTAATCGCCTACTGCAGACTTCAAGGGATACAAATATACCCATATCTGGACGACTGTCTGATCCAAGCGGACAGCAAAGCACATACTTATGAAACATCTGGCGTTTGTAATAATGTTGTTGAATTCTCTGGGATAGTCAACAAAAAGAAATCAAGGCTAATAGCCTCTCAAACAATAATTTTCCTGGGTGCCAGCTTGGATACAAACACCCAGATGGCCTACCTCACGCCAGAGAAACAAGGGCAACTAACTCAATACTTCAGAAAACTGGCAACTTTCACCAGGCTGACTGCAAGGAATATCCTGCAGGCTCTGGGATTCATGGCATCTTGCATCCTACTGATCCCATGTGCAAAGCTGCATATGAGGAAACTTCAGTGGTACCTAAAAAACCTATGGTCTCAACACAGCCACAGTTTGGAAACAATTATACCACTCAGTCCATGTCTCCAAAAGGAATTTCTGTGGTGGGCTCAAGCATGCCAAAGAAACACAGGTCTCCCATTCTGCAAGCCTCAAGCAAATCAAATCATCACAACAGACGCCTCGGACTACTCCTGGGGAGCGCACATGACAGATCGGTGCATTCAGGGCAAATGGTCCCAAAAAGAAAAGCACCTACACATCAATCAGAAGGAAATGCTAGCAGTAATAAATGCTATTATAGCTTTCAAAGACCTACTGCATCCAGGCCAGCTATTGATAAGGACGTACAACACCACAGTAATGTGGTACATAAACAAACAGGGAGGTACCCATTTCATGCCCCCTATGCAGGCAAGTCATGTCTCATTGGAACATGGCTCTGGAATTGCAAATCGAGCTTCAAGCACAGTACCTGCCAGGCAAGGAAAACACACTGGCAGACCACCTATGCAGAAATATGACAGATCCACACGAATGGAAGTTGCATCCTCAAGTTTTCACAAAGATCACTCAAGCATGGGGAAGGCCAGACATAGATCTCTTTGCCTCCCACAGAAATCACCAATTGGCAAAATTCTGCTCAAGGACCTTTCATCCACAGGCCTGGAAGGTGGACGCACTCTCCTTCAGTTGGGCAACAATGACAGTTTATGCCTTTCCACCTCTCCCTCTGCTGCCCAAAGTTCTATTAAAAACCAGAGCAGACAGACCAAAGATGATTCTCATTGCTCCAGACTGGCCAAGACAACACTGGTACCCACTCCTGAAAAGCTTGACGCATTCCCCACCATGGATCCTGCCTCTAATGCCTCTCCTACTGACTCGGCACAACTTCAAAACTCTTCACAGCCAGCTGAAACCACTCAATCTAGCCGCATGGAAGATTCCTTAAATTCACAACAGGCCCTACTCTCCAAGGAGGTGCAGGATGTCATTTTGGAGGCCAGAAGACCTTCTACAAGAAAAGCCTACTCTGCAAAATGGAAACAGTTTTGTGCCTGGAATGAGAAAAAGGGTCAGAATCCTGGAATACTGAATTTACCCCAAATATTACAGTACCTAGCTGAGATGCTAAGCAATGGACTTTCATTCTCCTCCATCAAAATCCATGCCTCAGCCATTTCTGCAGAATACAACACTGATCCTCCTTTATAGGTTCATAGGTTCATACTAGGCTATCTGCCCTAGGGCATTTATAAGCCTAGCCAGAATGTGTTTGGCTTTCGCCACCCATTTTAAATTTATTTTGCTATGCCCTTTTTCGAGGTTAGTATACTGTGCCTCTGTCTAACAGTGACACAGAAGTGATACCCGGGGTAAACCTACGATCTCCCATCCACTCATTAAGATTCCTCTTGAAGAGAGTCAATGAGGGACTCTGCCTAACCTGGACTGGGATTTTATTCCAGAGTGAGGGGAGCCTCTGGGTTATGAATCTGTCCCTCCAGCATGTCCTATTTATTTCAGAGCTGAGGTTCAAGTCTCTCGTGTAGCTCGATGGGATTTGGATTTTCTGAGGTGCAGCATGTCCATTAATTCCGGGTTGGACATGGCTTTATACGTCAGGCACAGATCGCCTCTGAACAGGCGGTATGCCACTGAGTAGAGCTGGAGTTTCTTTAACCGAGCAGCATATGGCATCTGTTTGAGCCCTTTGATCCTCTTGGTGAGGTACTTTTCGGGTCTTCCCAGTTGCTGCAGGTGTCTGGTAAGGTACATCCCAAAGTGGGCATTGTACTCAATTATGGGCCTGATGAGGGATGAGTAAAGAGGCACGATGACCTCCCCTGATCTAGATGTAAATCCCTTCATGATTAGGTGGGCTATATAAAATGTTTTTCTAACCACTCGCCACGTGGTTGTCAAATGAGAGATTGCTATCAACTTGGGTCCCCAGGTCCCTAATTACTTCTGTACTTAATGGATTACCACCTATGTGGTAATTTGTGGGCACTTTGTTTTTGCCAAAGGGGATGACTATACACTTTTTGGCATTTAGCTTGAGGCCATGGCTCTGGCACCAGTTGTCTGTTTCTATGAGGCCCTTTTGGAGGATGCTTGTGTCGGCTGGAGAGTCGATTATGGCGCCCAGTTTGCATCATCTGCGAACTTGGTCAGCCACAGTCCTTCCGTGTTGGCCTGTACCTCCGAGAAATATATACCGAACAAGAGAGGTCCCAGGACTGAGCCTTGTGGGACACCACTTGTAACTGGTTTGGAGTCTGACATGGCTCCAGCAATTCTGACCATGTGGGTTCTGTCCTTGAGCCAGTTTGCAATCCATCTAGTGACATAGGGGTTTATATTTAAGCTGGTGAGCGTATCTATAATGCCAGAGTGGGTTATTGTATCGAATGCTTTTGCGAGGTCCAGGTAGGCTGTGTGGACCACCTTCCCCTCGTCAATGGCCTTGGTGACTGTTTCAAAGAAATCAACCAGGTTTAAGAGGCAGGATCTGCCCTTAACAAAGCCAAACTGGGTAGGATCCAGTGTTTGTAGGTCCCCAATATCTTTATTTATGAGGTCCATGATGATCCTTTCCATAGCTTTGCAGACCAAGCTAGTCAGGCTTATGGGGCGATAGTTTCCAGGATCCGTTGAGGCACCACCTTTATGGAGAGGGACCACTGTTGCTGTACGCCACTCTTTGGGCACATATCCTGTAGTAAGGCTGAGATTGAACAGTAGTTTTATGTTTGGGTTTAGCTCTTCTTGGAGTTCATGTAGGACGCAGCCCGGGACACCATCTGGTCCCATTGATGTTGTGTTTTTTGCTTTGGAGAGGGCGGCTCTTACCTGAGCATCTGAGATGGGGGGCAGCACTCTGCTGGGATAGATATTTGCCCTTTTGGTGGGGAGGGGGGGGGGGGAGTTTGTGCTGAACCTGTCAGCTAGGATGTTGGCAATGTCTGTGGGTTCAGTGTATCTTTTGTCATTTTGGACTAATTCTGAACATATCTGGGAATTACCACCCAGGTTCCTAACATAACTAAAGAAAGCCTTGTTATTATCCTTAGTGTCCTGTGCAATTTCTCTCTCGAAGCTGGCCTTAGACAATTTTATGTGTGCCCGTAGTTTTTTGCTAATACTGATCAGTGATGCCTTCCCTTTTTGGGATTTTGCTCATCATTTAGTAGCTTTCTCCTTCTATTGTATAGTTTGTTTATGGCTGGGGTCCACTAGACAGGACGTCTGCCTTTGGAGGATTGGGTCTTGGTTTATTTGGGATCGCATGATCCATGCATTCCTGAAGGTGTTCATAGAATGCGTTTATAGAGGATTCTGCGGTCTGGGCCATATTTTCCACAGGCCCGGGGGCTTTGAAGGATTCCACCTCAGTTTTGAGGAGTGTGAAATTTGCTTTAGAGAAGTTTTTCACTGTGGTTTTCTGGGCAGGGGGTGGGGTCGGGATGTGAATATCCAGTGAGATTAGTTTATGGTCTGATCTTACCAGTGAGGGATACACTTCTGGTCTGGAGCATAGAGTATGTTTTCCCCTCTTGTGGGAGTGGTAACAAGTTGTTCCATAGCATTTGAGTTTATAAATTCTAGGAACCTTTGGGCTAGGGTGTTGGAGCTAGAGTAATGCTCCCAGTCCATGTTTGGGTAGTTGAAGTCGCCCAGTATAATAGTGTTTGGAGAGACCTTCATATTTTCCAGTGTTCTCAGGAAGGCCGAGTGGGGTTCCTGGGTTTGGGAGGGTGGTCTGTAGCAGGCTATAAACTGGAAGGCAGTTTTACCCACTGTTAGTTGCACATGGATAGTCTCTGATGCTTCGTGCTTTGCCACCAACCTGGAGGTGTGGGTATCTTTGATGAATATCGATACTCCCCCTCCTTTTGTGGTTCGGTCCAAGTTTTGGGGCCGAAAAGCATGGTATGAGGTATAACCTGGTAGTGCTGGGGTGCTCTCGGGAGCCCTGAACCAGGTTTCTGTTACTGCACAGATATCGATGTTCTCCATGCTAAGGAGAGTTTTGAGTGCGTGCATCTTGAGGTTTAGACTTCTGGCGTTGAGTAGCATTACTCTTAGTTTCTTATCCCTTGTGATACCTATGGAGGTGGGTTTGTCTTTTGAGCCTTGCCTAAAAAGGCACTATGGGGTAGCAAGAGCCTTTGCCAATATCCGAAAGCCCAGGGGTGACAGGTGCAAGCCGTCCCTAGCGAAGCATCGTGGCTTGTCGAGCATATCATCCCAAGCTGACAGGCATTGGATCCCCTTTGAATGACACCAGTACTTAAGCCAATTGTTGAAATTGATCATCTTGTCTTCATATTGTGGCATCATTCTTGGTGAGGGTAAGATGCTACTCAAGGTCAGGGTCATACCGGCCTGGGCTGCATGCTCAGAGAGCTCCTTTATGTCTCTTTTCATGTAGTCCAGGGAGGTACGTCTCCGGTCATTCACACCAGCATGGACAATGACTGAGTCATATTTGTACTTGCCTTGGAGTGACCTGAGTGCTTGTGTTATGTGGCGGATCCTAGCACCCGACAGGCTGCTCACCGTGACCCTCTCCTTGTTCAGCCTGGTGAGCGGGACGTCAGTGTGCCTGACGATAGTCACCTATTACAAGTGTATCAGGTGTGTTGTTTAGTCTTAAGGGCTGTGACTGTTCGGCATACTGGCTTTGTGAGATGTGTTGCACGTGTTTTGTTTTTGGGTAGCGGCTGCTTGGGTGTCTGCTTTGGAGGTCTCTGCTGCTTCGGCAGATCTTTATTTAGAGCCTCCGAGTATGTTTTTGTGTGATTATGTGTTTGGTTTGCTGTCGTGGTAGGTCTATGTGAGACTGGAATTGTAGTGAGTGTGGTTTCCTTCTCCTCCTGACTGGTTATGTCAGTACTGAGTTGAGAGAGCTTAGCCTCCAGTTTGGCTATATGGTTGCATCTCTCACATGTGTTGGAATTTGTTGGGAGGAGGAGAGGGTTGTCTGTGTACATGAGGCAGTTGTAACATTGCCTCAAGATTCCCAGATTCACCAGCTGGACCGGAGAGGAGATTGACAACTGACCTTTGGACATGCTAGAATAATATTGGGAATTCCTTAATAATTGAAAACCAGTGCCAGTGGGGAGTGAGGGTGTAGTGCTTTTAATTTTTAGTGCTGACTTATATAATTGCTTTAGTGAGCAAGTGCCAGGTAACTTGAGTGCAATGTGTTATAGGTAACTTAAATGCAAAAACGACAAACAGTAACTTTCTTTCAAGTGAAACAAGGAAATAAGTACAGTAAGCAATGCAGATATCACTAATGATCCACAGAAGCGCTGAGAAGCCGCGTGTTAGGTGGAATTAGCGTTCCAGGGAAAAAACAAGCAAACAAACAACAAGCATATAAACAAAGCTAGATTCAGCAGGCCTGGATCTAGTCTATGCTACAGCAAACAAGGTGTACCAATTTCAGTAAGATGCAGTTCAAATATTCAGGCACTATAAGCCTTTAACCAGAAATTCCCAGCTCAGAAGGGCAGAGTCCAGCCTCTTCTCCCACAAGAGTGCAGACCACAAACCTTCTTAATGTAAAATAACTGGCCTGAAGCCCAAGTGCTTAAACCAGAACTAATACACTTTAAGAATAACAGACACTGGGCTCTCAATCAGCAGTTCCCAGCTTAGAAGGATGAAAGCTACCTGTCCTGCCACCACAGTGCATGCCACAAACCTTCCTAATGTAAAACAACTGGTCTGAAGCCCAAGTGCTTAATCCAAAAGACTTAGAATGATAGCTACACTTTAATCAAGTTAATACCAAGCAGTAATAAATACAATTGAATACTTTAGAGAATGCCTGGATTAGTGCTCAAGTTACACAAACAAAGCTAGATCCAGCAGGCCCGAATCCAGTCTATGCCACAGCAAACAAGGCGCACCAACTTCAGTAACAAGCAGTTCAGATATGCATGCACTATAAGCCTTCAACCAGAAATTCCCAGCTCAGAAGGGCAGAGTCCAGCCTCTCCTCCCACAAGAGTGCAGACCACGAACCCTCTTAATGTAAAATAACTGGCCTGAAAGCCCAAGTGCTTAAACCAGAATTAATACACTTTTAGAATAACAGACACTGAGCCCTCAATCAGCAGTTCCCAACCTAGAAGGATGTAAGCTACCTGTTCTGCCACTACCGTGCAGACCACAAACCCTCTCAGTGCAAAACAACTGGTCCGAAGCCCAAGTTTTTAAACCAAAAGGCTTAGAATGAGTTACACCAAGCAGTAATAAATACAATTGAGTACTTTTAAGATGATGCAAAAGTAAAAAAAGTAGGTAGAAACACAAGTACAGTAAAAGCAGATGAATTTTTTTTTTTTTCTTTTCTGAACAAGTGCCGAGATCAAAGAAACAGATTTGAGTGCTGAAACTAGAAAACTGGCTAGTTATAAGAAAAAAAAACTAAGCTAGAAGGCTTCCCTCCAACACAGAAGGGCTTGGGGGCTCAGAAGCCTACAAATAGTCTATACCACTTAACAGGAAAGGCAGGAAACAAGCGTACATTTTTTTTTTTTTTTCCTGTTTCCCAGATGCTCTCTTTGTACACAGTAGGAGTGCCTGAAATCAGAATATGATCTCACTGCACTCAGTTGAGTGAGCAAATGAGATGGGCCCAGAAGCAGTATCCAAACACAAATTTACAAGAGGGGCGGGCAGTTGCAAGGCCACTAAGATTAACACCAAAACAAAAACACGGAGGGTGGGTGGGACTAACTGAAGAGCAGAGTCAAAACTTCCAGTTCAGTTAATATTCCTTCCACACAGTTAAAATCAATTTAAATACTGTATTTTTTGAAAAAAAAAGGGCAGATAAAGGTACTTAAATTCTCTTATACGTCCAGTTGAATATAGCAAGTTCTTAGCCGGCCAAAGCTGAGGTTTTTAAGCAGAAAATATTTCACACTGTACCACTTAAATAGGCAAGGACAGGAAATCAAAGAATGTGACTACCCCCACACCTGTAATTACTAGCAAATAACAAAATTCAGCAAACACTGACTAACTTCCAGTTCAGCTCATATTCCTTCCACACAGTTAAAATCAATTTAAATACTGTATTTTTTTGAAAAAAAAAAGAGCAGATAAAGGTACTTAACTTTATTCTCTCATCCCCTCTTAAGACAGTTCCTCAGAGGGGCTAAGAATATAAAACGCCCAAGGAAACAACCAGTACCTGCTTGGGACCTCAATTTCATACTAGAAAAACTGACCTTGCCTCCTTTTGAGCCAGCTGCTTCAACAGAACTGCAATACTTGTCTTGGAAAACAGCCTTCCTCCTGGCAATCACTTCAGCTCGCAGGGTTTCGGAACTACAAGCCCTCATGGCTGTGCAGCAGCCTTTCATCATTTTCCATCAGGACAGAGTTACCTTACGAACCAATCCGTCCTTTATGCCAAAGGTAGTATCCAGGGTAGCCTTGAATCAGGCTATCCACTTACCTACCTTTTACCCTAATCCTGAAAACAAAGGGGAAAGACTACTACATTCCTTGGACATTCGCAGACAGCTGCGTTATTATTTGGACAGAATAAAGCCTTTCAGAAAATCAGAGCAACTCTTTGTGTCCTATGCTGCAGGAGCTCAAGGGAAGCCTATTTCCAAACAGACAATCTGAAAGAGGATAGCCCACTGCATACGCTTTTGTTACTCTTTTCATGGTAAATCTGTACCTGCAGGCATCAGATCTCACTCCACAAGGGCCACAGCTACCTCTGCAGCTTTCCCCAGGGGGGTTCCTACCAAAGATATTTTGGAAGCAGCCACTTGAGTTCCGTACATACCTTCTCCAAGCACTATCGCCTTAGAGCAGGCTTTGCCACTGCAGTCTTGCAGGGCATCCTGGCTCCTCCTAGTTCCACCAAGTGCCTACCACCCTTTTTTTTTTTAGCTTTGGGAGTCTACCCATCTGTTATGACTGCAGCTGTATGCACTGAACATAGTACAGTTTTGTACCTACCATAAATGTAGATATTAGAGTGCTAATACAGCTGCAGTCCAGGTTTCCCTCCCTCCTTCCCCTATTGGAACAGGCCTAACGGCTAACACCTCCTCATACAACCTAATTGGGTTATTATTTTATGGTGTATTTGCTTACAACTACTGTTTTTTGATTATATTGCATTGCATTATTACATAATTTTATGTATTGCCTTCCTTCTGGGGGAACCTGACATCTGGGGCAAGAAAAACTGAAGAAAATGGCGTCGGCTGGATCTTTTATACCCCTGTCGCACTGACGTCAGGGAGGAAGCGACGACAACCGATGCCAGACCTAGACTTTGGAATTCGGCCGACCAAGGACCCGCCAGACGGCAGGAAAACCCATCTGTTATGACTGCAGCTGTATTAGCACTCGAACATCTACATTTATGGTAGGTACAAAACTGTACTTTCCTTTATCTTCAAAGCATTTTTAGTAAAGCTTTCATTAGCAAACTTGGTCTGACACACTTTCTGGACTTTTGGCTTAGATGTCAGTAAAATAAATATCAAACTGAAGAAAGCCTTTCACTGATCCTGTGGTACCCCACTAGTTAGCAGTTTTTCATTCAGAGAGGAAACCAGCAACTTTCGCAACATTGGGAACTATTGGATAGTCAATTTACAATCCATTCTCCAGCATAAAGGTTTACATTGTTAGTGTAACCATGTAGAGATGAGCAGCATACATGGAGTGGTCCCTGCCCCCACACCCTTTGTAACATCTTCAAAGAAGCTTTCTAGGTTCAAGTGACAGGCCCAGCCCTTCAGAAAACCAAACTAATTTGCATCTAGATCAGTTAAGTTACCTACGTTTGCACAAGATCTTCCTGCTACAATATGTTCCATGGCTTTGTATGTAAGACTAGTGAAGCAGACACCCTTGTTTGTAGCAGGGCTGCCTTTGTGTTGGAGAATCACAGTGACTGTTACAAAGGCACAGCTGTGTGGATAGAGTTAGGTTGAACTGATTAAGTGCAGGTTTGGATTGTGCAGTTTTAATTGGCAATGATGAGAAGATGGCCTGGTATATTATCTGGTCCCATGAAAATGTTTTTTGCTTCTGGCAGAGATTCTAAGATGTGCTCCAAGGTGATTAGATTAAATTGTCCCAGATGGTTGGGGCAATGATGTGGGTAGGTAGGGTAACATTAGTAATAAATTTGTCTGCTAGTATATTGTCTATTTCCTTGGGATTGATCAGACTCCTATTACTATAATTGAGTTCAGTGTGTTGTTGGCCATTATACCTTAATTTCTTTACGTAGCTGAATAAAGATGTGTATTTTCTTTTGTTATTTTTAACAACCTTAAGCTCAGATTTTACTTTACATTTTCTAATAGTGCTGTTAAATTCTTTGTTGATATGTTTGTGTGGTCTTGAGATGGGGGTTCTTATAACTTTTCAGTATTTTCCCTATTTTGTTATACAGTTTATTAGTACAGGAGTTACAGAAAATATTTATTCAAGAATTTGCCATTATATTTAGTGCAGTCAGATGCTGACTTTTTTCAGTAGTTCTTCAGTTGCTGGTAAAAGTCAAAGGTGAATGTGGTAGCACTCTCCATTGTTTCTGTTTGCATGTAATTGTTGAGAATTTTGCATTTGGTCTTCTACAAGTTGATGTGCCCTAGAGAAGATCTTAAAAATTCTCTCATTTGGTGGTGAGTTGGTACCGCAGAGCCTGGCTATGAAGATGACTGATTTGTGGTCAGATTTCACAATTAATGAGAAGATATGAGATGGGTTACAGGTGATGTCTAGGTTGGTAAGTACGAGGTCAAGGATATTAGAGCCTGTAGTGTGTAGTTGTACAACTTGCTCCTCTGCATTGGTATTGAAGTCTAGGAAATGCTGAGTGTATACAAGTGTAGCTGTACCAGTCAATGTTTGGATAATTGAAGTCCCCTAGTAAGAAATTCCCATTTTCTGTGGGGAGACAATAATGGGGGAATCTGTACCTAGCAGTGAAGCATTAGTGGGGTTTGGTAAGGTGATTTGGATCTCCTGGCACTCCAAGTTAGTATTGTAGGTAATTTGATACGAGTATGGTGTTTGACACACACAGATACCCTCCTCCCAGTTATCAAAGGGTGCTAAACATTGAAGTAGAGGGAATGGCGTCATTGTATTGAAGTTGTCAGTCACTATACAAATGTGTTTGAGTTGCAAGAGGGTCTAAGTTCTGGGATCATTTGGTTTAAACTCCTAACATGACTACTACTGGAATAGTGCCACTTGCTTTAAGCATTCCATCATAATCTCATTCCCAAAGGTACCCTTTACCAAAATTCTTAAGGACTTTTATAATCTCCACTCTCTACCCCTTTGCAAAGGTATTTGAAAAAAATGCAAATGTTCAAACATGTAAATAGCTTTGGACTAATTTCTGATGACCAGGGTTTCAGAAATGCCTTTAGTAGTACAACAGCCTTACTCTCTGTCACTGACTTCATCCACTACAACATCAGTGGTAGGATATTTGTAGATATGAGTATGGCATTCAAAGTTGTAAACCATAACCTATTGGTAAGAATTGGGAGTAACTGGATTTCCAAGATGGCTGAATAGTGATTAGTCCTGTCCCACTATGGAAACGGAAACTTTGGATAACAGCCAGTAAAACTCATTTAATTGGGTAAAATTCTGTTACTGGTTACCCACTAAACTGTGTGGATGTCAGAAATTAAGAAGTCTGCAGAAAGGAGAAGAAAAAAAAAACTCTGGTGAGGAAAAAGCCTTGCAACTATTCAACAAAAAATAGATCACCTTTCAGCCTCAGTACATGAGATGGCTTCCAGCAGTTAGAGGAAAAAAATAAATTCATCTACATTCAGAGATTTTTAAAGTAATTGAGGCACTAGATAAATACATACAGTGAAATGATGAGCAGAAGACGCTATAAGGAGCTGTTCAGATGAGTTTATAAAACTGCAGAAATCAGGGTCTGAAATGAAGAAAAGACTGGCTGAATATGAGGCTTCTCAAGAAGAACTGCTTCAAAAAGTAGTAGAACTAGGGGAGAGAGCATGCTAAGAAAACCTGAGATAAAATTATTGTAGTCTGTTCTTTCCAGTTTCTTTTTCCAAAAAACTGGAAAGAACAGATTGCAGTAATTTTGTTTTCCAAATTTGGCCATGAAAAAGTAAGAGACCTGTAATAATAAGGATGCAGGCATAGCAGAAGGAGCTGCTCCTGACAAAAATGAGACAGGGTCATCAGAGTGTTCATGGAAAATGGCCATTCACTGTACTTGCGATCAGTGAATGTCTAGAGGTAAGGGTGAGATTCAGATTGCTATATCCAACTGTCTTCAGAACATTTTTGTTGTCTGTTTTTCAGTAGAAGCAAAGACATTCTTGGATGTAGAACAGGTAGAGGAGAAAATAAAAAAGTTTATCTAGCAAAAAGTGAGACAGCAAATTGAAAGGATTCTGATTCTCATTTCTCTGACAATGGCACAGCCCATAGACAGAATTTGCCAGTAAGATCTTTCGCTGTTCTAAAGGAAAGTAATTGAGCAACAAAATAAAGCACAGGAGCGAAGAACAAGGAATACATTAGATTTGAACCCGAGGCAAGTGTTGGTTGATTGAAAGGATGAAGAAGAGGAATGGCAAGAATTTGCAACTAGTAAAATTGGTAAAGGAATATTTTTGGAAGATGCTGTTTGAGGGATGGGAAGTGTGCTTCTGCAAGACGTGAAAGGAAGAAGGGAAAAATGACTGGATGTTTGTGGGCAAAATAAAAGTGGTGGTTGTTTGTAAAGTGCAGATGTTCTTCATCTCACATTGCTGCAGTCCTTACACTTGGGTAGTCCGCTGTCCTCGGTCGGCCCGAATATCAAAGTATAAGGCTGACGTCGGTCAAGGCGCATAAGACTGACATCAGGACGTCAGGGTACAAATGCGCATGACCGACGTCATATCCTCAGTCTTTTTTGCCGCATGGTCCGATGCAGAAGCAGCGTTGCAAGTGCCGTTCGGCGTTCTGAAATTTTTCGAATTCGGAGTTTCAGACCGAGTCAAAGTTGGCTAAGTACCCCGTTGGGGAATATTTTAGTTTTTTCTTGCCTCAGTGGTTTACCGGATATCAGAAAAAGTGAATAACTGTATTTCTTGTGGGAAACAGATACCGCATAGAGATTATCATACTTTGTGTATTCCTTGTTTAGGGCCTGAGCACGACGTTGTTGGGTGTCGCTTTTGTGCTAGGTTTAATAAGCGCACTATTAAGCGAAGGTTAGATTGTGCCAGGTTAGTCTTCGAAGCGGTGCAATTATAATATGCCGTCGGATGCTCCGACGCCCGCTTCTTCGAAGAAGCGCAAAGACAAAGCAGCTAAGCCCAGGCAAGAAGAGCCGTCCGTACCGGACGCCGGTTCTTTAGAGGTGTCGGTGGAACCGGGGGTTCCGCCGGAGGTTTCTCTGGAGTCCCAGGGGGAGACTTTGTTATTGCAGGATGTGGCCTCTCAGGAGGCAGGTCAGGCTGAAGGGGCTTCTCAGGTTACTGTACTCCCCTCCCTTCCTAGGGTGGTTAGGCCCTCTCCTTCTGTTTCCAAGGCTTCTCCCAGAGGCAGGCCAGGTTTAGCTTCTGTTGGTGCCACTCCTAGTTCTTCAGGATCTGTGCCCAAGAAGCATATGCTTAAAATGGCAGAAGATTTGATTACTTTGATTAGAGGTTCTTTGCCCCCTCCTGATAAGAGACCTAGGGTGGAACCTGAGTTGGGGAGTTTTGAGCAGGCTTCGGATGTTTCAGAGTCTTCGGCTGAAGACTTGCAGGAGTATTCTCCTTATTCTGATTCTGATGTGGATGATTCTACTCCTTCTGCTTCTCCTCCTGAGGATTTTTCTTTTCAGAGACTCTTCATTCCATGAGGGAACATTTTAAGTGGGAAGGTCAGGACTTCTCTGATTCCAGGAAAAGGCTTAGGGAATTTTTGTTTTACCCCAGCATAGGCCTTTGGCTATACCTCCTGTTCTGGATGTTGTGGAAGATGTGTTTGCAGAGGCTTCTCTTAATCCTGATTCTTTGCCTCCTGCTCCTGTTAAACCAGATAGGTATTACAGGGTGCCTGAAGCTCATAAATATCTTTTTAAGAGTCCTAGGGCGGACCCAGAAACTGTTAGTCAGGGGCCTAAGGGTGTCAAGGCTTCTGTTGTAAAAAATCCGGTTCCTCCAGATAAAGAGGCCAGGGCTTTGGATAGATGGGGAAAGAAAGTCTATACTTCTTCCACCCTAGCTATGAGGGCTTTGAATTGCCAGTTTCACATGTTGAAATACCAAAACTATCTACTTTCTCAATTGAAGTCTAAGGTAGATGCTCTGGCGGAAGGTATTGAGTGTAAAGAGTTACAGGATTTGGTACATGTTTCTGAACAGGTGGGTAAGCATTCTTTGCAATGTGGTTTTGATGCTGTACAGGCCTCGTCTAGGGTGGCTGCCACTGGGTCAGTTCTTCGCAGGCACGCCTGGCTGAGGGATCAGAATTTATCTGATCATGTTAAGACAAGGATTTTAGATGCTCCTTTACAGTCTGATGTGTTGTTTGGTTCACCTGTGGAGGCAGTCTTAAAGAAAATGGAAGACAAGGCTAAGTCTATGCAGACTGTTAAAGATTTTTTGCAGGTTCAGCCTCCGAAGTTTAGTAAGAATTGGCCTACCAAGGGGTGGACGTATCCTTCTTATGATTCCCAGTCTAGGGGTAGATCTTGACGTGGTAGGGGCAGAGCTCATGGCTCTTTCAGGCCTAGAACAGGGAGTTCACCTGCACAGTCTTCGGGTGAGGGCAGGGGTCAGTCCTTTCGTAAACAGACCCAATGACCTACCTTTTCAGCTGCCAGAGCCTTCTCGTCTGGCAGCACCTTTGGGAGGAAGGTTGGCACTTTTCAAGGAAAATTGGAGTTTAATTACCCAAGACAAATGGGTATTGGATATCATACACCAAGGTTACAAGTTTTATTTCCATACCTTGCCTCCTTTCAAAGGCATGCCAGACGTTCCTCCTCAGCAAAGAATAGAGGCTCACAAACAAATTTCTCTGCTGCTTCAAATAGGGGCCATACAGCCGGTCCCTCTGCCAGAAGTGGGCCTAGGATTTTATTCTCGCCTGTTCCTAGTACCAAAGAAGGGGAACACGTGGAGACCAATTTTGGATTTATCTATCCTCAACACTTATCTGGACATTCCCAAGTTCAAAATGTTGACGTTACAACAGCTTTTACCTCTGCTGGGCAAAGATCACTGGATGGTAACTCTGGATCTCAAGGAGGCTTACCTTCATGTTCCTATCAGACTAAGTTGCAGGAAGTATCTGCGTTTTCGGGCTGGGACTTCTCATTATCAGTTCTCTGCATTGCCCTTTGGCTTATCTACTGCGCCCAGAGTGTTCACGAAAGTTCTGGCTCCAGTGATAGCTTTCTTCAGGCTAAAAGGAATACAGATTTATCCTTATTTGGATGATTGCCTGATTCTGGCTCAAGGAAAGGACGAACTTCTTCATCATTTGCAATATGTGATAGCAGTGCTAAGATGCCTGGGGTATTCTGTGAACGAAATAAAGTCCAGTCTAGTACCCTCTCAGGACATGTGCTTTCTGGGTGTAAGACTGAATACAGCATCCCAGATGGCCTTTTTGACCCCGGACAAACAAAAGAATCTTTCCCTTTACTTCCATCAATTGTCTCATCAGTCCAGGCTGACTGTAAGGACAGTCCTTCAAGCCTTGGGGTTCATGGCATCTTGTATTCTGGTGTTTCCCAATGCCAAACTGCATATGAGGAAGCTACAATGGTATCTCAAAAATGTATGGACACAGCACTGCCAGGATATGGACACTGTCATTCAGATAATACCTTGCATTCAAAAGGAATTTTTGTGGTGGGCTCAGGAATGTCACCTAAACAAGGGACTCTCTGTGACCCGGCCAGAGGCGAGTCAGATTCTAACGACAGATGCCTCAGACAAAGCTTGGGGAGCTCATCTAAATGGAAAGTGGATACAAGACACGTGGCCTGCCAGACTACAACATCTACATATCAACTTGAAGGAGATGTTAGCAGTCCAATTTGCATTAATAGCTTTCAAGGATTTACTTCTTCCAGGGCAGGTGTTGATTCTAACAGACAACACAACTGTCATGTGGTACATCAACAAGCAAGGGAGAACACATTCTTATCCTCTATGCAGGCAAGCAATGATTTTGTGGGAGACTGCTCTCAGTTTACAGCTAAATCTTCAGGCAAGGTTTCTGCCGGGAGCACAGAACTCCTTAGCAGATGTGTTAAGCAGACGAATTATGGATCCCCACGAGTGGAAATTGGATCCTCATGTATTTCAGAAATTGACAGTGTCATGGGGAACTCCAGACATAGATCTGTTCGCTTCTCCACTAAACTACCAGCTGCCAAAGTTTTGCACAAAAAGGTTTCATCCCACAGCCTGGAAAGTGGATGCTCTTTCTTTCAATTGGAGCAATCTTCATGTGTATGCCTTTCCACCTCTGCCTCTCCTCCCAAAGGTACTCCTAAATGTCAGACAGGACAAGCCAAAGATGATTTTAATAGCTCCAGATTGGCCTCGACAGCACTGGTACCCATTACTGAGAAGTCTGGTACGGGAGCCTCCATGGCCTTTGCCTTCGATTCCACACCTGCTGTCTCAGGAGAACAGTCATTTACTCAATGTCAAACTTCACTCTCTTCACCTAACAGCCTGGCATATTCTGTTTTGAACCCTGGAGGGTCTCAACTTCCACAGCAAGTTTTGAATGTTATTTTGGAAGCCAGAAGGCCTAGTACAAGGAAAGTGTACGCAGATAAATGGAAGAGATTTTTATTTTGGAGTGCAGCAAAGGAATTTGATGTTTCTGAGCCTAATTTAAGTGTGGCTCTTCAATATCTTACTGAGTTACTGGACAAAGGTTTGTCCTTCTCTTCTATTAAGGTTCATGCTGCAGCAATTTCTGCTCACTATGACTGTGACCCACCATTGTTTTCTCATCCTTTGTTCAAGCAATTTCTTAGAGGGGCAAAGAATATAAGACCCCCACGTAGAGCTCCTACTCCTGCTTGGGATCTCAATTTTGTGTTGGAGAAACTCACTCTACAACCTTTTGAGCCTGCAGCTACTGCCGAGTTGAAATATTTATCATGGAAGACTGCTTTTTTGTTGGCCATTACCTCTGCAAGAAGGGTTTCTGAATTACAGGCCCTTATGGCGGTTGAGCCTTTCTTAATTTTCCATAAGGATAGGGTATCTTTGCGTACTAATCCTTCCTTTATGCCTAAAGTGGTTTCTAGTGTGGCTTTAAACCAAACTATTCATTTGCCTACTTTTTATGCAAATCCCCAAAATAAAGGGGAAAAGATTTTGCACACTTTGGATGTACACAGGCAGTTGCGATATTATTTGAGCAGAACTAAAGAGTTCAGGCAGTCTCAGCAGTTATTTGTTTCTTTTGCTTTGAGTTCTCAGGGCAAGCCTGTGTCAAAACAAACTATTTCTAAGTGGATTGGGTTTTGCATTGCTTTCTGTTATTCCCATCATGGTAAGGAGATTCCAGCTGGGATTAGGCCTCATTCCACTAGGGCTACTGCCACTTGACAGCTTTTTTAAGGAGGGTGGCAACTAAAGATATTTTGGAGGCAGCTACTTGGAGTTCAGTGCATACTTTCTCTAAGCATTATCACCTTCCACTTTACTCTAAATCTAGGGCTGGTTTTGCCACTGCTATTTTACAGGGCATTTTGGCAGCTCCTGCTGCTTTATAGTTTTGCCATCCTCCCTTACCTCTGCTTTGGGATTCTACCCAAGTGTAAGGACTGCAGCAATGTGAGATGAAGAACATAGTACAGTTTTGTACCTACCATAAATGTAGATGTTCGAAGATCCACATTGCTGCAGTCCAATTTACCCTCCCTCCTTCCCCTCTGTAGTTAGAGGCGGTTGTGTGGGTTGGGGTGTAAATATTGTGTATATTGTATATATTGTACATATTATTAGTGCTAGGGTGGTTGGTTGGTTGTTTGCTGTCTTTTGGTTTTGACCTTTCTTTTTAGGGTCTTCTGACATCTGGGGCAAGAAAAGACTGAGGATATGACGTCGGTCATGCGCATTTGTACCCTGACGTCCTGATGTCAGTCTTATGCGCCTTGACCGACGTCAGCCTTATACTTTGATATTCGGGCCGACCGAGGACAGCGGACTACCCAAGTGTAAGGACTGCAGCAATGTGGATCTTCGAACATCTACATTTATGGTAGGTACAAAACTGTACTTTTCCTACTTTGTTATTGATGCTTTGAAGAGTAATGGTGGAAGTGAAGAAGAAAATGTAAGTAAAAATATCCCTTTTTTCCTAGTAGCGTCTCTATAAACTGTAAGTAAAAAAGTTATTTTTCTTTTAATGATATGTAAGTAACAAATTTCATGAAGTCAGTTGTGTTATATTGTAAAGTAGTTTTATACAAGTATTCTAAATGTGAGTTGGGGTGGGAATCTTATCAGTGACTGTTAATACTAGTGATGTTAAAGTAGGAATGTACGTTTTTCTTTTTTTCTCATCTACCAGCAGAGCTCTGCAAATGACAGACACAACGCAGATATAGGTAAAAAATCAAGAAATGACTGAGCTGAGAACTAAGAGGTACTTGTATGAATAAACTGTAATGTTAGTACTTAAGTGACAAGTAGCTCATTGAATATAAATGAGTGTTAGATCAAAGAGAATACAGATGCATTCCTACTAGTAGTAATCACCTCAGTATGATTTTTAACAGTGCAAAATCTATTCATTTAATGACGACCAGGGAACTATTTGTTAAGAGTATAATTCAGTTAACTGAGAAGGATGCAAGTTGTTTCTCACAACTGAGTGAGAAGCTGAAATGGAACAGTGTGGGCGCAGAATGGAAAACAGGCTCTAACATGTGCTTGTCAGCATGATTAAACCTAACTCTGGAATGGGTGAAGCCTGTGGGTGCAGCTGTCTGTCTGGGGCATATGCCCATATATGGAGGGGTAATTTTCCTTTATGGAAAATGCATATAGTCATGCAATTTTTTCCAAGTTAAAAAGACTTTTTGGGGTGGGGGTTAAAAATGAAAATGTGTATTGTTTGAATGTTTTTATTGAAACAAAAGTCTTTGAAAAATGTGATGTGGGTCAAAACAGAGATGAAAAGCTGCAATCGCATTAAGTTCAACCTGCCAAACACTAATTATGCATAAAAGTTGCAAGTTTGAAACGTGTTCAATATGTAGCATTGTATCAGAATTGACTTCCTTGTCGGTCATTTCCTGGAATTTGAATAGCATTGTAAGTATGTACAAGAAAGGCAGTGAGTGTCAGGTGATGTAAGTAAGTGTAGGATACAATTATGAATGCTTCAGGAGACATACCTAGATAGATTTCAGAATGGTTATTCAGCAGAGTATCAGGGGCAAATAAAATGATGGGTAACAATGCTGACTGCAAGATGGACTCCAGTAGTGATAGTGAAGAAGAAAGACAAGGGTACATTTGTGGTAATAAGGGGTTATTGGCAAGGAAGGAGGATTACACTGGCATGTGTTAATATTCCACCTGTTAAGGAACCTAAGAGAATTATGGGAGAGGTAATTGGCTTCCAACAGGGAATATTGTACATGTGTTGGGACTAGAACTTGATGGTGCAGTATTGAAAATGTAACCACAGGATAGATTTCTCAAGAAATATATATGTGAATACTTGGAATGAAATATGTGAAATTACCATCAGGAATCCAGACAGAATTTACATTATATTCTCCAAGATATAGTAACTGGGCTAGATTGGACAGAAACTATATTTCACAAGGGCATGGGTAGTTAGACAGTTTTGAAATACATTCAATAGCTATTTCAGACCATGCACCAATAAAGCCTAAAGTAAATATGCTGTGCAATAAAATAAAAATGAGTCCTTGGCGGTCTCCTACTTGCCTGTTAATAATAGAGGATTTTAAAGAATGGGTTGTGAAAATTATTCGAGTTGCTGTGCAATGTACAGATTCCTTCTGCAGGGATAGTAGGTATCCAGTGGATTAGAAGGATTATCAAAGGTTAAAGTATTGGCAGTAAGGGAGCATCTTGCCTAACAAGAACAGGAGCAGTTAAATGCTAAAAGAAAAATGAATTTAGAAAAGTCGCTGTTAAATAGGCATTTTTGTATAAACCCTAGAGCAGAAAAACACTATTTCAATGATGCAGGAAATTTATAGCTGTGTAAGTAGACTTACTATAGGTTCATAGGTAGGTACTAGGCTATTGGCCCTAGGGCCTATACAAGCCTAGCCAAAAGGTACCCTGGCTTTCGCCACCCAAGAAAATTATTTTCCTGTGCCACTGTCTAGCAGAACCACAGAAGTGATCCCGGGGTGAATTTCCTATTTCCCATCCAATCGAGATTTTTCTTGAAGAGTGCTAATGAGGAGCTTTGTTTTTGATATAGATAGGTAGTTTGTTCCAGAGTATGGGAAGTCTCTGGGACAGGAATCCATCCCTCCAGCATGTTCTGTTTATTGTGGTGACAAGGTTTAGGTCCCTAGAAGCATTCTGAGGGATTGGGATTTCTTTACGTGGAGCATGTCCAAAAGATCTGGGTTTGACATAGCTTTGTGTGTTAGGCAGAGATCGCCTCTGAGTAGGCGATATGCGACGGAGTAAAGCTGCAGTTTTTTGAGACGGTCTGCGTAGGGCGTCAGTTTGAGGCCGGTAATCCTCTTTGTGAAGTATTTCTGCGGCCTTTCCAGTTGTAGATGTCTTGTGAGGTACATACCAAAAGGTGCGTTGTACTCTATGATGGGTCTAATGAGTGACGAGTAGAGGGGAACAATGACCTCTTTTTTTCTGGATGAGAAACCTTTTGTGATGAGGTGTCCCACATAGGATTTCCTGACTACTGTGGCGATGTGATTATCAAAGGAGAGACTACTGTCCACCTGTGTCCCAAGGTCTCTTATCACACTTTCAGTGTTAAGTAGACTACCGCTTATGTGGTAGTTCATGGGTACAGAGTTTTTACCAAAAGGGATGACAATGCACTTTTTGGCACTGAGCTTGAGGCCATGGCTTTGACACCAGGCATCTGTCTCAGCGAGGCCCTTTTGTAGGATGTCCACATCTTTTGGAGTTTTGATTATGGCTCCTAGTTTGCAGTCATCTGCAAACTTCGTTAGCCAAAGATCTTCTGTGTTAGCCAGTACTTCAGAGAAGTAGATACCAAACAGGAGAGGACCCAGGACTGAACCCTGTGGTACTCCACTTATCACTGGTCTGAAGTTGGATTTGGAGTCTGCTACTTTCACAGTGTGGGTTCTGTCAAGTGAGCTAGTTGGCAGCCCATCTTGTGACATAGGGATTTATACCTAGTTTAGTAATGGTAGATGTTCAAATGATCACTGCTGCAGTAGTCTAAGCTTGTATGGGTTATATTCTGCCAAAATTTCAGAGCACCTTTCATGCACCCAGACCACTAGTCAGCCTGAGCTGAGCTGACTGCAAATCAGGTTTGGGCACCAAGCCCTTCAAAGCTTTCATGCCAAAAGAAAGAGGAAAGGAAGCTACCTGAGAAGGACAGAGCTAAGAAAATAGGAATAATAAATGTCCACACCCTTGCATAAATGAAAAACGGGGGGGCAACTGCAGCAGTGATCACTTGAACATCTGTTATGATAAGTTTGCTTACACAACTAAAATTATGTTCTTCATGTAGATTACTGCTGCAGTAAACTAAACTATATGAGCAGCTCACTGTAGGCTATATTGACTGGGGGGAGTAAGGGAGCGTGTCCAAGAACCCCTGGAGAAAAGTCTTAGCAAAACCTGTCCTGGACTTGAGAGAGAATCTTGTACATACTGCTTTGTAAAGGTGTGCACAGAGAGGACCATGTTGCTATTTATAGAAAACTTCTAGAATCTAACACTTTCTGAAAAGACGCAGATAAATTCAAGGCCCTGGCAGAATGTGCATTGACCCTTTCTTGGAATAGTTTTATTGTGGTGTTTGTAACAAAAGGTAATGGCAAGAGAGGTCATTATGAAACAGCACAGTACCATATCAGAAATCCTACAAGATTTTGTTCTGAAAAGAGTAGTACCAAGAGTTGTCAGTGGACATCCAAGATGAGAAATATCTTGTCGCCCTAATGTTAGATTGTGTAAGGAAGAGAGGGAGAATGGATAGCTTGGCTAAAGGAAAACCCAGACATTATGTGCATAAACAAAAGATTAGTTCTATAGGATATTCAGATTCGCTTGTTGCAGAAGGTAAGAGCATTTAGAATCACTGAATTCTGTGTCAACAAAATAGGAGGTATTAAGGTTTTGCTTGATGTATCTGAGAGATTCAGTGAAAAAAGAGAGAATCGAGAGTGCAGGAAAGGAAATGATAATGGAGTAAGGGAACTCTACGTATAGAAGGTAGAGTATCTTGTTGAGATTATGACTGCAGAATCTTGGCAAGTATATTTGTTTGGTGGATAGTGAGTGAGTGATATTAGGAAAGACAGTAACAGAAGTGTAGGCAAAGGAGGGTGAAGAGTGGATGTGAAAGAGGTAGCATTGGGGTAAAGGTGTAGAAAAAGTGAGTAAGAAGGGCGGGAATAAAGATAAAAAGAGAGGTGGTAGTAAAGTTGGGGTGGGTTGGAGTAGTGAATGGAGTTTAAGAATAGTGAAAGTGTTTGGAGGTTATATACAAAGAGCTAGACTAGTGGTTAGATCAATCTTTTGTGGAAAAAAAAATGGAAATTACAAAGCTAGCCAGTGGGAATGCAGAGGCAGAGTCATTTGTCAATCTGGAGGGATTTTAATCAGTTTTTGAAAAACATAACTTTTGGATTGATTTCATTGTTAATAAGATGTGAATCCAGACTTTGACAATATTGGTTGAATACAAGGAGTTTCCTGCACATTACTGTATGTTTTGATGACAGTGAGAAACACTATACATCTAGAATGTAAAACCCTGTTTTGAGGAGTATGGTTGAATATCATTACAGGATGGCCAGTTTTTGGACTTACGGAAAAGTCTGTGTACTGTTGAGTTGATTGGTATGTATTAAGTAGTGTTGGAGTGCTAACCAGTTTAACTCTTTGAGAGCCAGACAGCGGTGTCCTCTGAAGTGCAGGTTGGTAGCAGATTTTACTATTTTATGGCAGCATTGCTCCAGTTTAAAAGTGTGACTTGATGGTTCATAAAAATTGGTATACCATATACAGTGGATATAAAAAGTGTACAGGACCCCCTGTTAAAATGCCAGTTTTTTGTGATATAAGAAAGTGAGACTACAATAAGTCGTTTCAAAACTTTTCCCACCTTTAATGTGACCTATAACCTGCACAATTCAATTGAAAAACAGATCTGTTAGGGGAAAAAAATAAAACAATGTACAATAAGCTGGTTGCATAAGTGTGCACACTCTTAAACTAATACTTTGTTGAAGCACCTTTTTATTTAATTACAGCATTCAGTCTTCTTGGTTAGGAATCTTATCAGCATGGCACGTCTTGACTTGGCAATATTTGCCCACTCTTCCTTACAAAATCTCTCCAAATCTGTCAGATTGTGAGGGCATCTCTTGTGCACAGCCCTCTTCAGGTGACCCCACAGATTTTCTATCGGATTTAGGTCTGGGCCATTCCAGAATTTTAATTTTCTTCTGATGAAGCCATTCTTTTGTTAATTTGGATGTATGCTTGGGGTTATTGTCGTGATGAAAGGTGAAATTCCTGTTCATCTTCAGCTTTCTAGCAGACATCCAAAGGTTTTGGGTCAAAAGTGACTAGTATTTGGAACTGTTCATAATTCCCTCCACCTTGACTAAAGCCCCAGTTCCAGATGAAGAAAAGCAACTCCAAAGCATGATACTGCCCACCACCATGCTTCACCGTGGGGATGGTGTTCTTTTGGTGATGTGAAATGTTGTTTTTGTACAAAACGTACCTTTTGGAATTGTGGCCAAAAAGTTCAAACATGAGCTTATCAGACCATAACACAGTTTCCCACATGCTTTTGGGTGACTTGATGTATTTTGCAAATTTTAGCCGGGCCTGGATGTTTTTCTGTGTAAGAAAAGGCTTCCGTCTTGCAACCCTACCCCATAGTCCAGACATATGGCAAATACGGGAGATTGTTGCCACATGTAGTACACAACCAGTACTTGCCAGAAATTCCTGCAGCTCCTGCAGTGTTGTTGTAGGTCTCTTGGCAGCCTCCTTGACCAGGTTTCGTCTTGTCTTTTCATCAATTTTGGAGGGACGTCCAGTTCTTTGCTATGTCACTGTTGTCCCATATTTCCTCCACTTTTTGATGACCATCTTCCATGGTATATCCAATGCTTTGGAAATTTTTTTGTACCCTTCTCCTGACTGATGCCTTTCAACAATGAGATCCCTTTGATGCTTTGTAAGCTGTCTGCGAAACATACTGAGTAAATGTGAGGAAAATCTTACTAGGACAGCTGGACTTTATTTGGAGTTAATCCATCTCTCTAATTGATGGCAGGTGTGTACCCAAGACTGAATGCTGTAATTAAATGAAAAGGTGCTTCAACAAAGTATTAGTTTAAGGGTGTGCACACTTATGCAACCAGCTTATTGTACGTTTTTTATTTTTTTATATTTTTCCCCCCTAACAGATTGCTTTGTTTTTCAATTGAATTGTACAGGTTGTAGGTCACATTAAAGGTGGGAAAAGTTTTGAAATGTTTTATTGTGGTCTCATTTTTTTTATATCACAAAAACCTGACATTTTAACAGGGGTGTGTACACTTTTTATATCCACCGTATGGCAGTAGGAGAGTTGTGGCTATATGTTTTCTGTTTGCTTCATTGAGGTATACTTTAGATCTGCCTAGGGATGCGAGTTTTTCTTTCTACAGCTTGTGATATGTGGAGGTTTTAGCTGCTTAGCTATGGTGTCCCCTAGTAGTTTTGCCTGGGTTACCTGTTTGATCCTGGTGGTATTGGTGGAGGTTAGACAAGATTCCTTTTGTGTAAACAATTGTTTGGGAGTCAAAAGTATTAATTTGTTTTTTGAGGACTTAGTAGGAGGCATGAGTTAACTGTGATCCAACAGAGTAGAATGATTCTTATGCGAGGTCTTGTAGTTTTCCCACAGTTTTAGCAGAGGAATGTGTAATCATTTTAACAGTTGTGTGGGTCATTAATGAAAAGGTTAAAAAGTATTGGCCCTAGAGTAGATACTTGTGGAACTCTGTTTAAGGAGAGGAAAATGAAATGTCAGTTTACCATTTTATGGCCTGTGCTCTGTCTGATTAATGACAGTAAAACCAGTGTAGGGAGGGTTTAGCTAGGCCTGTGGAGGAGAGGTTTTGAAGAAGTTTCAGATGGAACTCTATCAGAACCTCTGGATGGGTCTAAGAAAAGTGTTGAAACTAGGTTACTTTCATTACTTTGTGTATTTATGGTTGTGAAGTTCGGTAGAGCAGTAGTAGTGCTATGATGGTGTCTAAAATATTGTTACATAGAGGAGAAAAATTGTTTTGCTAGCAGATAGCTGGTTATTTATGTGTGCATTTCTCTAGTTCTTTTGATAAGGGTAATAGTGTAGCTTTTAGACTGTAATTGGAAAGTTCAGTGGATGTACTTCCCTTGTGAAAGGGGTATGATAAACATTTTTTTTCAAATTGGTAGGACAGTGAATACGTATTTTAAGAAGAGGGATGAGCATAGGGTGACGTACAAGAGTGGAGGGAGATGTATACAGGTGGTTTATATCCTATGTAGGAGGGCCAGTCTGAAGGAGATTGGAGACTGTAAAGTGGTGACTGGGGAAAGTGTGGTTAAGCAGCATAGAATGGTGGTCTGCAGGATGATGTTGGTGATCAAGAAGCGGAGGAGAAGTGTGAAAGCAGTGCCAAGGATTAAATGGTGGAAGTTAAAAACGGGTGATTGTGAGGTGGAGTTCAGGGAAGAGTTAAGACAGGCACTGGGATGCAATGAAGAGTTACCAAATAGCTGGGTAACTACAGCAGAGCTAGTAAGGGAGACTGCTAGGAAGGTGCTTGGTGTGACATCTGGACAGAGGAAGGAGGACAAGGAGACATGGTGGTGGATTGAGGAACTACAGGAGAGTATACAGAGGAAGAGGCTGGCGAAGAAGAAGTGGGATTGTCAAAGAGATGAAGAAAGTAGACATGAGTATAAGGAGATGAGGCGCATGGCAGAGAGAGGTGGCGAAGGCTTAAGGATAAGGCATATAGAGAGTTGTATGAGAGATTGGACACTAAAGAGGGAGAAAAGGACGTGCTAGACAGAGGGACAGAGCTGGGAAAGATGTGCAGCAGGTAAGGGTGATAAAGGACAGGGAATGAAACGTACTCACAAGTGAGGAGAGTGTGTTGAGTAGATGGAAAGAGTACTTTGAAGGGCTGATGAATGAAGAGAATGAGAGAGAGAGAAGGCTGGATGATGTGGGGATAGTGAATCAGGAAGTGAAGCAGATTAGCAAGGAGGAAGTAAGGACAGCTATGAAGAGGATGAAGAATGGAAAGGCTGTTGGCCCAGATGACATACCAGTGGAAGCACGGAGGTGCTTAGGAGAAATGGCAGTGGAATTTTTAACCAGATTGTTTATTGAAATTTTGGAAAGTCAGAGGATGTCTGAGGAGTGGAGAAAGTGTTTTGTGGTACCTATCTTTAAGAATAAGGGTGATGTGCAGAGCTGCAGTAACTACAGAGGATTAAAATTGATCAGTCACAGCTTGAAGTTATGGGAATGAGTAGTGGAAGCTAGGTTAAGAAGGGAGGTGATAATTAGTGATCAGCAGTATGGTTTCATGCCAGGAAAGAGCACTACAGATGCAATATTTGCTCTGAGAGTGTTGTTGAAGAAATACAGAGAAGGTCAGAAGGAGTTGCATTGTGTTTTTGTGGACTTAGAGAAAGCATATGACAGGGTGCCTACAGAGGAGTTCTGGTACTGTATGAGGAAGTCGGGAGTGGCAGAGAAGTATGCAAGAGTGGTACAGGATATGTACAAGGGTAGTGTGACATTGGTGAGGACTGCGGTGGGAGTGACAGATACGTTTAAGGTGGAGGTGGGATTACATCAAGGATCAGCTCTGAGCCCTTTCTTATTTGCAGTGGTGATGGACAGGTTGACAGATGAGATTAGACAGGAGGCCCCGTGGACTATGATGTTTGCAGATGGCATTGTGATATGTAGTGAGAGTAGGGACCAGGTTGAGGAGACCCCGGAGAGGTGGAGATGTGCTTTAG
The DNA here is from genome assembly GCF_019279795.1 of Protopterus annectens. Taxonomy (NCBI): domain Eukaryota; kingdom Metazoa; phylum Chordata; order Ceratodontiformes; family Protopteridae; genus Protopterus; species Protopterus annectens. The sequence continues at coordinate 72,024,373 of NC_056740.1, read as the reverse complement.
AGAGGAGAGGAATGAAGGTCAGCAGGGCTAAAACAGAATATATGTATGAAAATGAGAGGGAGGGTAGAGGAATGGTGAGGATGCAGGGAGTAGAGTTGGTAAAGGTGGATGAGTGTAAGTACTTGGGATCAACAGTTCAGAGTAATGGTGAGTGTGGAAGAGAGGTGAAGAAGAGAGTACAGGCAGGGTGGAAGGGTGGAGAAGAGTGTCAGGAGTGATTTGTGACAGACTGGTACCAATAAGAGTGAAAGGGAAGGTCTACAAGAGGGTAGTGAGACCAGCTGTGTTACATGGGTTGGAGACTGTAGCATTGTCGAAAAGGCAGGAGTCAGAGCTGGATTTGGCAGAGTTAAAGATGTTAAGATTTGCACTGGGTGTGTGACTAGGATGGACAGGATTAGGAATCAGTATATTAGAGGGTCAGCTCAGGTTGGACAGTTTGGAGACAAAGCAAGAGACGCGAGATTGCGTTGGTTTGGACATGTGCTGAGGAGGGATGCTGGGTATATTGGGAAAAGGATGCTAAGGATGGAGCTGCCAGGTAAGAGGAAAATTGGAAGGCCTAAGATGAGGTTTATGGATGTGGTGAGAAGAGAGGACATGCAGGCGGTTGGTGTAAAAGAGCATGATGCAGAGGACAGGAAGAAATGGAAACAGGTGATCTGCTGTGGCGACCCCTAACGGGAACAGCCGAAAGAAGATGATGTGTGCTTAGCCAGGAATGTATTTGTCAGGATAGATATGGAATAGGAAATTACTTCTGCTGCTTTTAAGATATTCGCCTGGCAGATTGTCTGGGGCATTGGTTGAAGAGATCAAGGAAGTTACATTGGGGAGGGGGGGGGGGGACTGTGAGTATGTTTTTGGGTGTTTCACCAGTCAAACATATGACTGTTAAAGTGGATATTAGACTGTTTGACGATGCTATCATTGGTGGTGGCAGAGTAGGTTGTGTGGCTTGTTCTGGATGTAACAGCATATTAACTTGTGTCAAGTTATTACAGTGCTTGTTTCGAGTGCCCAGTAATATTTTTTTTTAATCTTTGATGATGAGATATTTAGCTTTGGTTCTTAGTTGTCTGTAAGCTTGGAGGTTAATGTTTGTATTTTTCAGTTTTCTTTTTTGATGCTTTATTTAATGATTTGTTTTCATTCTGATTTTATTGTAAGAAAGTACTCACATTTTGTGGGATATTGCTAATACTGTTTCCACTGATGTAGAAACTTCTATTGTTGACTTTAAAACTCTTACCACTGAGTTAATGAATTTTGCTGCTAGTTTGAAAAGAATTACTAGAGAGAGAAGCTCTGATTCAGGTAAAAAAAAAAAAAATCAGCCTGCACAACTTTAAACGGGATTGAATGTCATTTTGCTGAATCACCAAGGTTGCACAGAAAAAACTCAGTCAACGTTTTTGCCTAAGAGGTTTTTCTGTGTTCTGAATCTTGAGAAAAATTTCAGAACCTTAATTTTATGGGCATAAGGCTTTGTTAAAAGCTTAGCATTCTCAGAAATGGCCAGGTATCTACTTATGCTGTACTGACTAGCTCATAAACAGGGCAAACAAGTTATGTCTGCAGGTAGTATGATTTTGTTTTATTAGCCTGAAAGAAAGCCTCAGTAAAGATGTGTAAAAAAAAAAAAAAAAAAAAAAAAGTCATGTACCTGCATATTTCTAATGGGCTTCCTTCAAAGCAGGTTTTAAGATGCTACACAATGAGGTCTCTGGTCGGCCAGGTTTTTTTTTGATGTCTTGCTTGTGAGGTTTATGGGAAAAAGACTTGAGTTATTTTCTGAATTCCAAAGTTCTTGGAAAGGTGCTGTGTCCACTCTTGCTTTAAAAATTGTTTTACTGTAGTGTTACGGAACACTAAACTTGAGAGGCTGTTAAGTGTTCTGATTTACTCCTATAAGTGAAACTTTCCCCTCAGCAATTAAGCAGCACTCTTAAAATTGAGTTAATTTGTTTTAATTAGTCACCTGTGGAAAAAAAAATATCTACACAAACCGCACTTTGGTGTGTTTTAATAGTAAAAGTAAAGGGGGTAAGTAAGGTGCCTGCAGACAGAGAGTTGTGCAAAAACAAAAATGTAATTGTTAGATGAGTGTAGCTGTAACCTAAGCTGTGTGGGTTACATCCTGTCAAGAGTATGAACACCGTCCAGCTTTCAAAACTTTAGGGCACCTTCCACGTACCATAATCACTGTGGTGCTAGAGGAGAGCTGCATAAAAGCAGAGACTAGAGGGCCAAAGGCTTCAGAGCTATCTTGCTATCAAAGTGTGTGTGTCCTCTGTGAGCTTCATGGAACTGACTGTTGGCTAGCAATCCTTCAAGGCTGAACAGGTAAGTATTGATGTGATGTTGTTGATCTTCGTTCATTCCTTACTGATGTTATCTGTTCCGTACTCGGAACTGAGCTGGCCTTGTACGAAGCTCGCATCAGCCAAAATCTCACAAGCCAAGATCATACCCAGAATGCTCTGCTCCCTGTTACCTCAGATCTTGTTTGCGGCGTTGCTGTACAGCTGTGTCAAGCCACTCTGTCTCACCTAAGTAAACAATTTTTTTAAAGTTTCTCTATTGTTAGTGTTTAAAAGTTTTCAGTCCGTTACTGTCTCTGTACTCAAACCCTATCGTAACTTTAAGGCTCTCTCCCTATAGTTTTTTCCCTTTTATTACCTTTTTCGTACCTTTGAGGTAATTCTTCATTGCCATCGTTGGTAATCCTTCTTTTCTCCCTTTCTTACCCTTCTGGGTAGCTTTCTTAACTTCTTGGTACTGTCATTCTTTTCCCTTCATATCATTATGTTGGATAAGACAAGTAGTGTTGGTTTCAAACAATGTACGGAATGCGGCTATAAGTTACCTCTTTCTGATGGCCATGATTTATGTGTCTATTGGTTGAATGTCTCCCACCTTTCAGTGGCGCCCCCCCCCCCCCATGTGGGATTTGTAGAAATGTTTCGACCAGGACTCTCAATGAAAGGAAGAATAAATTAATCCTGAAAGGCCTCCTTAAAACTCCTTTCTGCGAGGCTATCTCTGGGTCGGAGGGCTCACCCCCTCCTGCTAAACCCCGTAAGAGGCATTCTTCCTCCTCGAGGTTGCTCACTTCATCTCCCTCTGGGGATCGCAAGGAGTCGACTCACAAAAAGGTAAAAATTTCGACCCCCGGCGCTGCCATCTGTGGCCCTTTCGACCCCAGCCTCGGCACCGCCCCAGTTGATTCTTACTCCAGCTATGTCCTCTTTATTGCCACTGACAGTGGAGTTCCTGGTGCAGACCCTTACCGCTCCGACAGTCTCAGCGCAGCCTTTATTGGCACTATCTCTACAGGTACACTCTCCTTTGGCACCATTGGTACAGACTCCTTTGGCTCCGTCCTTGCCGATGCTGTCAGCCTCCGGAATACGGTCCTCTATGGTGCAGACGCCTTCGCCACTGACATGCTGTTAGGTGCAGTCTTTTTCGGCACCATTGTTACCAGTGCAGACACCTTCCTCGACTGCACCGTATTCATTGGTGCAGACATTTGCTACACTGCCCTTTACGGTGCAGACACCCTCAACTCCTATGGTGCTGCCTTTGTCGGCGCAGATTACCTCAACACCATTCTCCTTGGTGCAGACACCCTCTATTCTGGGCTCTGCATCACACCAACTAGCAAGGACCACGTATTCTTCCTTCAGTCCATTTGTGGGAAGCCAATATAGCCCTTTTTCAGAAATGTCAGAATCTCCTTCAGGTCTCTCTCTGAGGTCGACCAGGAGCCTCTCAGAACAGGACGTGTTGCGGCTTGTTGACCAGTTGCTTGTGGCCAGGGGTGTGTCTCAACCATCTAAAGCTAAGATGTTTTTCATGTTTCACTGTTGCAGTCATTACATATGGGGTAATCTGCTGGCAGGTTGCCCTCAGTCGGCCTGATTAACAAAGTCTTGGGTCCTGCGTCAGTTGCTGTCCCTTCTTCCATGATGTTAGGTCATCAGGGGTATAAAACGTGCAGCCGACGCCATTACATCAGTCTTTCTTGCTGCGCAAAAATGTGGTCTTGCCAATACACTGAAAGTAAACCCATCAGTGTTGCCATTGTGTGTTTTAACAAAATGGGAAGCCACAGGACTGTCCATATTACCCCTCCTAATGTCCCCTAAATACTCAAGAATGCAAACCTTAACCTTCCTGGTGGTTTGTCCTATATACCATAAGGGTGTGATGCAATCATATCTTAAAATCCTATTAAATGGAAAACTTTTTTCATCGTATTGCTTGACTCCTTTTGTTTTGTGAATTTGGTATTTCTTCAGTCTATTGCTATCCAGTCAGACAACATGTCAGTGGTCTGGTACATCAACAAGCAAGGGGGCACCAGATCTTATCCGTTATGCCATGAGGCCTTGAGAATATGGCAATGGGCGATAGCTTCCAACCGCTTTCTAATTGCAATGCACATTCCCGGAAGCTCCAACGTGATAGCGGACAAATTGAGCAGGTGCATTCTACAACCTCACAAGTGGTCGCTCAATCCTGTGATAGCAGCAAGAATTTTCAACTGCTGGGGCCAGCCTTGCTGCGACCTATTCGCCTCACCAATCAACTACAAGTGCAGCAACTATTTTGCCCTGATTCCCCTTCAGGGACAGTCACCACTTCCTCCACTTCCTATGATTGCCAGCCAGGATAACCTCTCTTCCCCAGTGCGCAGTATTCTTATCACATCTCATAAATCGTCCACCAGGCTAATCTAGCTCAGCAAATTCAAAAGATTTATATTATAGACAGCTAACAAACAATTGGACCCCTTGTCAGCCCCAGTTTCGGTGGTTTTAGATTACTTATCACATTTTTTTTTTCAATCTGGGGTGTCAGCCTCTACTATTTGTGTTCATTTAGCTGCCATTTCTAATTTCTACATTGGCTTTCAGAATTCTTCGCTCATGTCACATAGACTCTGTAAGACTTTCTTAAAGGGTGTTTTTCACCAAAAACTTCCCTTTAGAGAACCAGTACAACCTTGGGATTTTCCCTTGGTTCTACAAGCCCCAGCAGCTTCCCCTTTTGTACCTGCGTCTTCATGTGATTTAAAGTGCCTCTCTTGGAAAACTTTGTTTCTGGTTGGAATCACATCGGCCAGACATCTGTCAGAACTTTCAAGCCTTATCCATCAAACATCCCTACCTTATTTTCGATAAGGATAAGAGTATCACTGTGAACTAATTCTTCCTTTTTACCGAAAGTGGTGTCAGAGCGGTCTATCAATCAGTCTGTTGACCTCCCAGTATTTTTTCCTAATCATTCTAACAAGGGAGAGTATTGTCTGCACTCCCTAAATGTTCACAGGCAAATTCAATTTTATTTGGACAGAAGAAAATCTACCCGTAAATCAGACCAACTATTTCTGGCCTTTCATGGACCAAGGCTAGGTCATCCTGTCTCTAAAGTTACATTGGCATCATGGTTGTGGAATTGCATTACCTTCATCTACAAACAAGAACAACATCACTTGCTTCACAAAGTAAAAACTCATTCTACAAGGTCTATGGCAACTTCAGCAGCTTTCCATGCCAGAGCTTCCCTCAATGACATTTGCTCAGCTGCGACTTGGGCCAAAACCCATACTTTTTTCCTTCATTACAAATTGGATTTGGTGTCCAGAGGAAGAGCTTCTTTTTGTTCTATGGTGCTCGGGGATGTCCTTCCATGAGGGCCACCCAGGGATACAGGTAGCTGGGGACTCCGTTAACAACATCAGATAAAGAAGTTATATCTTACCATAACATTCCATCTGTGTTATTGATCTCCGTTCATTCATTACTCTCCACCCTCCATCCATCTCTGGAGGGTCCTGGTTGATCTCATATACTCCCTTTTTTCCATTATTGTAGGTCTGTCTCGACCAGAGGTGGCCTCTACTTTTGTCTATCAACTTGCAAACTCGATGTGAGGTAACATGGAGCAGAGCATTCTGGTTAGGATCCTGGCTTGAGAGTTTTTGGCTGACGCGAGCTTGGTATGAGGCCAGCTTGGTTCAGAGGATGGAACCAATAACCCATCAGTAATGAATGAACGAAAAATCAACAACACAGATGGAACATTATGGTAAGCCATAACTTCTTTTTTTGAGGAAAACCTTATATTACATCATTTTTCTGAGGAAAATCTGTGCCTTTTCTTTGAATTTATATATTTTATATTAGTACCAGTGTGATTTACTATCATATCTTGTGAAAGGATTTTTACTGGGGGAATGCTTGTGTAAAAATATGTTGTACTGTGTTTTTCTACATATTTATTTAGAATATTTATGTAAGGGGCAGGATGTTATGCTTTTGGGGATGTGTCACTCAATTTTTTGTCAAAACATTAACTTTTCTGACATGAGGTTACTGGCTCACCCGCCTTTCGTGCTCTTTGTACAACTAAGCCATGGGCACAGTTATTGGCATCCTTGGATCTTTCTTCCCCCATCTGCAAGAAGAAATTTTCTTGCGAGTCTTCAGGTGTCAGGCCAGCTGGCTCACTGCCTCAGCCACCAATGGGTAACGCTACTGTGGGCAAAATTAGTTGCTTGGACTGCTTATGTTGTCTGTAGGGGACCCTCTGGTGTAGCTCCTTGAGAAGCCATTAAGGACTGAGAGGTTAGACTCTGTGGTTGTAAGACTGTCCTTACCAGGCAATGGAGAACCAGTCTTGGTCTCGTGGGAAGGAGCAGATAGTCTTACTGTATAGCCAGGCTAAGGTGCCTGATTTACAAGCTAGTACCCCTAACATTGATCTGACTTGTTTAGGGATCTGTCAGGAAAAGAAAGCAGTAATAAAAAAATATATCACTTTTCCTGTTTCTTTAACTGTGGACAGGGAAGACTTGCTGGGATTTGCCAAATAACTACTTTCTGCTTTTAATGTTTTAAATCATGTTTCCTCACTGACTTCCAATAGAAAAAGAAAATATTTCCCTCACTTTCTGATACTGTTTCCCAGTCAAAAGATCAGCAGATGGAAAAGGAATGTTTTTCTTAAGTGAATTCACGTGAAGCTTTTGAAAGTTCTGAGGAAGGTGTTTATTCAGATTTCCCTCCAGAAGGGTTGTCTTTTTCTGGGGCTTTTTCTGAAAGGAAAGCTTTATTTCAGTAGGGACATAATGAAATTCCTATCCCCCAAGCCAGAAGTGTTTCGATTTGTTGCATCTGGATTTTCCTGGACCTTTGGCTGTCCCTTCTCTTTATCAGCCTTGGAGGATATGACATGCCTGACAGTCAACCCCCCTGCTCCCAAAAAGTCTGATAGGTAGTACAAAGTACCTCAGGAATATAGATCTGATCCTGATCTTTTTCTGCAGTTATTTCATTATCTAAGCCATCTACTGCTAAAACATATTGTGAATGCTAATCCTAGTCCATCTGACAAGAATGGGAAGGATTTTTGATAGATTTGGGAATAAAGTTTATTCTTCTGCATTAACTTTCGGAATTCTGAATTGCCAGGCTTGCATGGTAAAAATTTTACTGGCTTCTTTTGAGAACATAATTGTCAACCCTCCTTCTTCAGAGGTTAAAACTTCTTTGAATTCCTTAATAGTATCTGCTTCTTAGGTAACCAAACACTTTTTATAGTGCTCCTGTGATTCTGCTAATGCAGTGTCCAGAGCTGCTACTACTGGTTTAGTTATAAGATTTGCTTGATTATGTTATCAAAACTTACCAGAAAATGTTAAAAGCTGAGATTTTAAAATCCTTCCCTTAACAAAGTTTTTTTGCTTGGCCTTCTATGGCTGAGGTCCTTAAAACATCTGATGAAAGATGGACATTGATTCAAAGGGTTGTCCATATCTTTCAGCTGTCCTTTCCTTCCATTTCAGGACTATTTTTCAAGAAGCAAAATTCAATAAACAGAATAAAAAAAAAAATAATAATGGCAAGGGCACTCCTAGAAGAAAGGAGAGCCTCCCAGAATGAAGGACAGTCGACAACATCAGGATAACTGCTTTACCTGTTTTAACTTCCTGCCTCCCTTCCACCCTGGCAGGCATTTAAATCTACAACTCAGTGTAGGGCTTTCTCAGTAGCTTCAGATCATCTCCCCTGGCTTAGCAAGGATACCAGACACAAAATCATTAACAGAAACAAAGCCTGGACTAAATGGCGTACTACCAAGTCCCAAGCTGACCATCAAACCTTCAGAGAATGTAGAAACAACACAAAAAAAGCCATACTGTTAGACAAAAAGAACTACTACCTTCATTTACAACAAAAAATCCAATAAGGAACCAATAAAATTCTGGTCCACCATCAATTATCTTCTATCACCAGGCCAAACTATTACACCCAACCCACAACACTCTAACCCTGACAACCCTATACAAACAGCAAATGCCTTCAACTCCTTCTTCACTAATACTATACAAAATCTTGCAAATCACCTATCTCCCGATACCTCAAAGATACTTCCTTCTTCTGTAAATATACCCTGCTCATTTCACTTTCTTCCCATTTCTACATCATATATTTTCTCCTTGCTACAAAAACTTAAACCTACCACCCCTTCCGCAGACAAACTCCCTGACGAGTTCCTGCAAATAGGAGCTAAAGCCATTGCTTATCCCATTTCTATATTAATAAACAGATCAATCAATGAAAAAACTGTCCCTGAAATCTGGAAAATATCTCATATTATCCCACTACATAAAGGAGGAAACTCCAATGATTTCTCTAACTATCGTCCCATAGCTTTACTATCCCCTATTGCCAAAATCATGGAAAAATGTATCCATAAACAACTCCTTAACCATCTTCTTCAACACAACCTACTTGCCAACTGTCAGCATGGTTTCAGACCTTCACACAGTACTACCACTGCACTGCTCTCTTTCACCAATGCCATAAACTCTAACCGCAACAAAAACAGTCTCTCTTCGGCACTATTCATAGACTTATCCAAAGCCTTTGACATGGTGAATCACCAACTACTCTTGCACATTCTCTTCTCTCTCTCACTTGATCCCCACAGCATAACTTGGTTTAAATCTTAACTTGAAAACCGCCAACAAGCAGTACTCTGGAAAAATTCACTATCTGACCACCTTCCTATCTCTCTAGGTGTGCCACAAGGCTCCATCTTAGGACCACTTCTATTTTCCATCTTTATCAACGACCTCCAAACAGCTATCCTTCATACTACCTGTATTCAATATGCAGATGACTCCACTATAATCTGCACAGCTACCTCTCAAACTGAACTTCAGACTCTTACCCAAAAAGCCTTTAACACAGTAGAACAATGGTTCTCACAACGCTGCCTTCTACTTAACCCTAGGAAAACTAAGCTACTACTCTTTTCACCAACACGAAATCACATCCCCCTAAATTTTACTATTACTTCCAATAACAGTACTAGTATTTCTCCAGACACCACCACAACATTATTAGGAATTACTATAGACAATAACCTTAATTTTGAAAATCACATTAACACTACCATAAAATCTGTGAACAAAAAAATAGGTAGCTTATACAGAATCAAACCCTTTCTTACTCCTGCCACTAGAATTACCCTAGCCAGAACTCATTTGATCTCTATTCTACTTTATGCTTGCCCTATTTATACCAATCTCACCAAAAAAAATCTCAATAAGCTAGTTATATGCTACAATAACATTGCTAGATTTGCTACCGCATCCCCATTCAGGACACATCATTGCCTTAATCTTAGACAACTAGGTTGGCTTGAGCTTCCCAATCAGATTCAACTACAACAACTTATAATAGCTCACAAAACCCTGTACCAACCTACAAAACCCCAATACTCAATAACCTTATTACCCCTTACTATAACCTTAAACATCTAAGGTCTTCTAAAAAACTTTTGATCAGCACCACTAGATCCAATAACTCTGCAGGTGACTGCTTGTTCTCCAACTCAGTAGGAAAAGTATGGAATAAATTACCCTCAGACATCTCATCTCTGACTTCTCTCCCTCTGTTCAAAAAAAATCTAAAAAAATATCTCAATAAAACATGGCTATGCCCCTGCACTAACCCAGACTAACCCTGCTTTTTCCTTCCCTGTCATCCTTCCTTCCACCTCAACCCAATTACATCCAGTAACTTAGTTGGGGACTCTCAGCTGCTCAACTTTCCACTATGATTTGGAATAAAACACCCACTGCCTACTTAGCCTAATGTCTCTCCCCTTCCTTCATAAGAGTATCCCTGCCTCTCTTTCATAACAGTAACTATTCTACTTCCTCTATGAAAAAAATCTAATCCTTAAACTCTACCTGTACTATCCCTGATACCTTTCCTATCTTTTCTTCATCTCTGTTCACATTTATTTTCATTTAATATGTTTTTATAATGATGCTAATCACATCACACAGTAACTGATTTTCTTTATTTCACATGTGTAAAGAGTACTCTGTTATGAACATTACATAGCCTGTTACATTTACTCACTAAAAAAAAAAAAAAACTTTTTTTTTCCTGTTTCCATTACATCTCCATTTATTTTTATTGTTAAACTTTATTAATTGATGTACTAATAATTTGGAGCTTTTCTCCCCGGGCCTCTACTGAAAATGGACATATATCCAGCTAGACTAGCCCGGTCAACAAATGTAAAATAAAATAAATAAATAAATAAATCTCAGACGATTGAGTATCATGCAACAGGGGGTACAGATGGCAGTGAGAGTCTCTTTCCCCTTTTGAAGGGGATCCCTCCTCATTCTGTAAACCAAATGTCCCTGTTTCTTCTAGTGTTGGAGCATATACTCTGTGGATAATATAGATTTGTTAGAGGTTCATAGATTAGTACTAGACTAACTGCCCTTGTGGGCCATCTTAAGCCTAGCCAGTTGCCCCTTGTGAGAATCAAACCCTCCTCCTTGTGTCTGCAAGGTAAACACTTGAACTATTATGCCAAGTGTCTTTAGATGAGACAGGCAAATGTTTTTATTCAAAGGTGTTTCTGGTGCCAAAAAAAGGGGGAACTTTAACCATAGATCTCTCTTTTCTCAATCCGTGTGTCAGGGTCCAAAAGTTCAAAATGTTATCCCTCCACACCTTGTTACCCCTCCCCCCCACTTTAATGGTAAAATTAGACTTAAAAGATGCTTTTCGCATTCCAGTTTCCAAAGACTGTTGACATTTTTTATGGTTTTCTGCATCTGTCTTGCATTATCAATTCATTTGTCTTGCCCTTTGGTTTGTCAACTGCACCAAGGGTTATTTATAAAGTGTCTGGCTGCATTAATTCCTTACTGCAGATTTCAAGGCATTTACATCTTTCCATACTTGGGTGATTCTTATTTTCAGAGTCTTTTTCAAATTGTCAGGATTTGCTGATGTTTCAAGAAACTCCTGCCCATTCTGAGGCTTCAAGTGAATTTGAAGAAATCATCTCTTATCCCATCCCACAAAATAGTTTTTATAGGATGTCTTCTTGATACTGCCATAGGAAGGGCTTTTCTTCCTCTGGACATAGTAGATCTTACAAAAAATCTTCCCAGGCTTTTCCAGCCAACCTCTGACATTTGACAGGGAATTTCTCAATAATGTTTTTCAATACGGCTATCATGATTTCCTTGTCCAGATTTCACAAAAAAGTTTCAGTGGTCATTTTGATGTTCTTCGTGTTTCACTGTTGCAGTCATGACTGTAGGGTTCTCCCTTGCCGGCAGGCAGCCCTCGGTCGGCCAGAATCCCAAAGTCTGGGTCCGGCGTCGGCTGTTCAACCACGCTCCCTGACGTCAGAGCGCCAGGAGTACAAAGCTGACAGCCGACGCCATCTTCTCCAGTCTTTCTTGCCGTGCGGTGATAGCAGTTCGCAAGTGCTGGTCGGCTGACTCCTGACAATTTTTTCCTGATATACTTCAGTCTGAAGACTTTATTCTCCACTCAAAGCTAAGTACCCCGTTGGGGAAACTTTTTTCTTGCTCCACTCCGATGTCAGAAAAAGTTAATAATTTTATTTCATGTGGGAAGCAAATACCTCATAAGGATTTTCATTCTTACTGTATTCCTTGCTTGGGCCCTGACCACAACGTAGCTAGTTGTCGGTTTTGTGCTAGATTCAATCAACGTACAATTAAACGCAGGTACAATTTTGCTTTTCATTACTTCGGTAGGCGCTTTAACTACAAAATGTCGTCGGATACGGTTCCCGCTACCGGAGTTCACAAACGTCGCAAGGATAAAGACAGGCCTCCGAGGTCCAAATCTGATGATAGCGCACAAGCGGAGCCAGCTTCAGGTTCGACCGTCGTCACTGAGGCACTTTTGCAGCCCCTGTCGTCGGCCATTTCAGAACCGATGGCCGAAACGGACTTTCATGAGGAGCCAACCAGGCCTTTAAATATCTCAATGGCAGGACCTTCGGACAATGCTCCTTCGGATGGGTCCGGAGCCGCTGTGCAGGTACCGGCTTCTGAAGGGGTTTTCAGGCCTACTCAGCTTCTTATAAAGGCAAAGCCAAAGGCAAAGACTCCTTCAAAACCAAAGACTGCAACACAGGCCTCTTCTGAACCGGCTCCCAAGTCACAGAAACAGTTACTCAAGATGGCGGAGGATTTACTTACTATGATTAGGGGTTCACAGCCCCCTCCAGGTAAAAGGCCAAGGCAGGATGTTTATTATGATTCCTCTGATCAGGCTTCTGTTTCTTCAGTTTCTTCTTCTGACCAGGAATATTCTTTCCCTCCTTATGAGGATTCTGATGCTGAGGAATCCATTCCTTCAGCTTCTCCCCCTGAGGATTTCTCTTTTGGGGAAACTTTGCATGAAATAAGGGAACATTTCCACTGGGAAGGACAAGAGTATTCAGAATCTAAGAAAAGGCTAAGGGATTTTCTTCTTCTTCCCCAACATAGACCTCTGCTATTCCTCCTGTTTTGGATATTGTGGATGATGCCTTTTCGGAGGCTAACTTAACTCCTGATTCTTTTCCTCCTGCTCCTGTTAAGCCTGATAGATATTACAAGGTTCCTGATTCCCACCAGTTTTTATACAAGAACCCTTCTGCTGACCCTGAAACCATTTCTCAGGGTCCTAAGGGAGTTAAGGCCGCTTCTGCGAAAAACCCCATTCCCACTGAAAAGGATTCTAGATCTTTAGAAAGATGGGGCAAAAAAGTGTACACTTCTGCTACTTTGTCCATTAGAGCTTTAAACTGTCAGTTTCATATGCTGAAATACCAGCAATTTCTCTTGTGTTTTAAAACAAAAGCTTACTTCCATTTCTGCCTGTGGAGATGATAAGGAATTACATGACTTATTGCATGCCACTGAACAAGTTGGAAAGCATGGTTTACACTGTGGATTTGATGCCTTGGAGGCTTCTTGTAGGGCTGCTGCCTCTGGTGCAGTCATTAGAAGGCATGCATGGCTAAAGGAACAAAATTTGCCAGAACAAGTAAAAGCTAAATTATTGGATGCTCCTGTTCAGCATAATGTTTTGTTTGGATCAAAAGCTGAAGAGGTGATTAAAAAGATGGAGGATAAGGCAAAATCCATGCAAACAGTTAGATTTCTTACAAGTACAGCCACCAAGATTTAGCAGGCATTGGCCTTCTAAAAATTGGTCCTTTCCCACTTCAGACAGGCCTCAGAGGGGTAGATATAGATGCTCCAGAGGAAGGCCTCAAACACAAGCCTCTTATAGACCAAGACAGTGGACTGCTTCCACCCCTAGGGGAGGAGAGGATAGGTCACAAACTCATGGGAAACAAACTCAATGACTCCCTCTGTTGGGCTGCAGGAACTTCTTGCCTGGAAGCCCCCCTCAGAGGAAAACTCTCTATTTTTTTATCAAAATTGGACTCCTATAACTCAAGACAAGTGGGTTCTGGATGTGGTTTTAAGAGGTTACAAATTCCATTTTCATACCCTGCCAAGACCAAGCGGATGGCCAGACCTTCCAAAACATCAATGGACAGAGGCCTTAAACCAGGTGGAAGCACTTTTGACTATGAAAGCCATAGAACTGGTTCCACTTGCAGAGGTGCGACAAGGTTTTTACTCAACGCTCTTTCTAGTTCCCAGGAAGCAAAACTCATTGAGACCCATTCTGGATCTGTCAGTCTTGAACACCTTTCTAGAGATTCCAAAATTCAAGATGCTTACTCTTCAGCAGCTACTTCCAATGCTATCCAAAGATGCGTGGATGGTAACTTTGGATTTAAAGGAGGCATATTTACACATTCCCATCAGGCAGGAATGCAGAAAATATCTCAGGTTCAAGGCCGGATCGAGGCACTTTCAATTCTCTGCGCTGCCCTTTGGATTGTCTACTGCGCCCAGGGTCTTCATCAATTCCCTGGCTCCAGTAGTAGCTTACTTGCAGACTCAAGGGGATTCAAATTTACCCTTATCTGGACGACTGTCTAATTCAGGCAGATAGCAAGGATGTCTTACTCCAGCGTCTAGAGTTTGTACAACACCTCCTCAAGTTCCTGGGATTCTCTGTAAACATAAAGTCAAAATTGACACCCTCGCAGCAGATAACCTTTCTGGGTGCTCTTCTAAACACCACAACTCAGATGGCATTTCTGACATCCAAGAAACAATTACAGCTGGCTTCAACTTTCAAAACCTTGGCAACTTTAACCCAACTATCTGCAAGGAAATTCCTGCAGGCTCTGGGTTACACGGCTTCCTGCATCCTTCTCGTACCATATGCAAAGACTACACATGAGGAAAATACAGTGGTACCTAAAAAGTGTATGGTCTCAGCATTGCCACAGTTTAGACATACTGATCTCCGTCCTGCCTTGCCTTCAAAAGGAATTTCTTTGGTGGTCCAGGGCGTGTACTCTAAACAAAGGGAAACCCTTCTGTCTGCCTCCTGCCACTCAGACTCTAACCACAGACGCGTCGGATTATGCTTGGGGAGCCCATTTTCGGGGCAACTGTTTGCAGGGCCTTTGGACAAAGGAACACAAGCACCTGCATATCAATTTAAAGGAAATGTTAGCCGTTCAGAAAGCCCTAATGGCTTTCAGGAATCTTCTACAACCAGGACAACTGCTAATACGGACAGACAACACCACAGTTATGTGGTACATAAACAAGCAGGGGGGATCTCATTCCTACCCCCTTTGCAGACTAGCCATGGATCTATGGAACACAGCTCTAGCTTACAATCTGGACCTTCAAGCTCAGTTTCTACCAGGGAAGCAAAACATCCTGGCAGACAGTCTGAGCAGAAACCTTTCGGATCCACACAAGTGGATGCTAGACACCAAAATATTCAGGATGATAACAGCAGTCTGGGGATGTCCCCATATAGACCTCTCTGCATCCCATCTCAATCATCAACTACAGAATTTTTGCACCAGGACTTTCCACAAAGAAGCTTGGAAAGTGGATGCCCATTCAGTTGGAGGAACCTCTCGGGATATGCCTTTCCACCTCTTCCTCTTCTTCCACGGGTATTATTAAAGATAAAACAGGACAAGCCCAAGAAGATAATCTTGCTGGCCCCAAATTGGCCTCGGCAGTTTTGGTACCCAACTCTAAAAAACGTATGTCTGCAGCCTCCTTGGATTTTACTTCAGTCTCCGAACCTTCTGTCCCAACATCAGGGTCAGGTTCTACACTCTCATGTCAGCACTCTCAGTCTGGCGCCTTGGTTAATCCAGGGCCTTTGATTTCTTCTTTTCTACCCAAGCAGGTTATGGATGTTATTTTAGAAGCCAGACGTCCTAGCACTAGAAAATCTTATGCAGGAAAATGGAAAAGATTTTGTTCTTGGATGCAGGCTCAGGATTCTGATCCTCTTCTTCCGAACATTTCTTCTATTTTACTTTACTTGACAGATTTCTTGCATAAGGGTCTCTCTTTCTCTTCTATTAAGATACATGCCTCTGCTATTTCGGCTCATTATAATACTGACCCTCCAATCTTTTCCCACCAGCTCATGAGACAGTTTCTTAGAGGAGCTAAGAATTTAAGACCTCCTAGATCTCCTCCCATTCCTGCTTGGGATCTCAACTATGTTTTGGAAAAACTAACCTTGCCTCCTTTTGAGCCTGCTGCCTCTTCTGACATCAAGTTTTTATCTTGGAAGACAGCTATCCTGTTAGCCCTAACCTCTGCCAGGAGAGTTTCAGAGTTACAAGCTCTTATGGCTGTGGAACCATATATTATTTTTCATCAAGACAGAGTGTCTTTGAGGACTAATCCTACCTTCATGCCTAAGGTGGTTTCCAAAGTGGCTTTAAATCAAACTATCCACTTGCCAACTTTTTTTCCCCACTCCTCAAAATAAAGGGGAAAGGATCTTACATTCCTTGGATGTACACCGACAATTACGTTTTTATCTGGACAGAACCAAGGACATCAGAAAATCAGAACAATTGTTTGTTTCTTATGCTTCAAGTTCCCAAGGTAAAGCCATTTCAAAACAGACCATTTCTAAATGGATTGCTCATGGAATCAGATTTTGTTATTCCCACCATGGAAAGCAAATCCCAGGGAGTATACGGACTCATTCAACCAGAGCTGCTGCCACTTCTGCGGCCTTCCTCAGGGGAGTTCCTACCAAAGACATTTTGGAAGCTGCAACTTGGAGTTCAGTGCACACTTTTTCTAAGCACTACAATCTACCTCTCTACTCTAAGTCTAGGGCAGGCTTTGCCTCTGCAGTCTTGCAGGGCCTTTTAGCCGCCCCTTCTTCTTTATGACCACCTCCCTTTCTTTCAGCTTTGGGATTCTACCCTACAGTCATGACTGCAACAGTGAAACACGATGAACATAGTACAGTTGTGTACACCTACCATAAATGTAGATGTTCAAGTGTCTTCACTGTTGCAGTCTAGGTTTCCCTCCCACCTGTCCCCTCTTATTTATATTCGGTTCCTTTTTTACCATTCTTCTGAGGTGTATTTGCAAAGGGTATGGGACCTTTATCATTTTGGGACTCCTGACATCTAAGGCAAGAAAAACTGGAGAAGATGGCGTCTGCTGTCAGCTTTGTACTCTTGGCGCTCTGACGTCAGGGAGCGTGGTTGAACAGCCGACGCCGGACCCAGACTTTGGGATTCTGGCTGACCGAGGGCTGCCTGCCGGCAGGGGAGAACCCTACAGTCATGACTGCAACAGTGAAGACACTCGAACATCTACATTTATGGTAGGTGTACACAACTGTACTGTCTCAGCATCAGTACCCTTTCTCTTTTCAGATTTCAGTGATGGGGTTTGTAGGAAGGGAGATACCATGGTGGGTGGATGAGTTCTCCTCTTCTCCCTTCCACCGTGCCCCATCACATGTGTTAGACTTTACTTGGGGGATTGTATCAAAAGGAGTCAAAGTGCGAGGTCTGTGGATCAAATAGAGCAGACTAAAGCACACAGATGTGAAAGAGATGCTGGCATTAAGTAATACCCAAGAAAAGACTGTTACTAATGTTGATTACTACAACTAATATGTGCTTTAAGAGCCGTAAACTGTTTGTGGTCTCCAGTGATGTGGTATATAAACAAACAGAAGTGCCAGGTCCTACTCCCTTTACAGACTTAAAATCATTGCCTGGGAGGTAGCAGCTAAGCTCAGCTTGACTCTTCAGGCTTTGATACATTCTATCAGAACAAAACATTGTAGCTGAGCAGAACTCAAATAGATCTGTGTGCCTCCTTTCAAAATAAACAGTTTAGAAATTTTGCATCAGGATTCCTTGTAAACATATATGTATAACAGATGCCTTCTCACTCCCATTGATTGGAATGGTCCTGTATGCTTTACCATATTTTCCATAGAGTCCCAGGGTGCTTCTAAAAATCCAGTGGTACTCTCCAAAGATAGTGGTGATTACCCTTTTGGCCCAGGCAACAGTGTTTTCCCTTGTTTGTAAAATAGCCAAGAGCAATTACTACAGGCTGGCTTTACTCGCACAAGCCAGGGGTTATTTGATACACTCTAGCCTGAAAATACTTCAGTTAACTCGCCTGGATGATAAGAGTTTTGATTCTCTAGAATGTGCATTAGGTACTAAAGTGGTATAAAAACCTGCTACTAGGAAATCATATATGTGAAAGTGGAAAAATGTTCTAGTTGCTGCCATGTTTTTAAAGTTCGGATGCCTCTGATTCTAGAATATGTGAGAGAATTATCCTCTGGCTTTTCTTATTTAACTCTTCTGTCAAGATTCATATTTCAGCCATGTATGCGTGTCTGCCCTCAGCTTCTTCCTTTCTTCTTTTTCTGAAGAGTAGCAGTTTTTGAAAGGAGTTTTACATATCCATCCACCTAGAGAGCAGGTCACTCCACTTTGGGATCTTAACTTTATACTTGAAAAACTAACACTTCGTTTGACCTGGTTTGTCAGACTAATTTGAGGTTCTTGGCTTGGGAAGCTGTTACTCCTTGCTCTGGCGTTTGTAAGAAGAGTATCAAGTATTTGAGTTACAAGCGCTTATTGTGAGTCAACCTTACCTTATTTTCCACAGTGACAGGGTAGGGTTTCTTTGAGAACAAATCCTTTTATGCCTAAAGTGTTGTCAGAGTTTACCTTGATCCAGTTTACTAATCTTCATGTATTCTTTCTAGAACTTCAAAATAAGGGTGAAAAAATATTTCAGACTCTAGATTTCCACAGGCAGCTCAGATACTACTTGGAAAGACAACATTTCTTCAGTAAAGCCGATCAGCGATTTATTTCCTATGAAGGTAAGAAACAAAAAGGACTATCAGTGTCAAAACAGACAATTTCTAGGTAGTTGTCCAGTACTATTTCTTTCTGCAACTCTCACCATAAGATGTCACTTCTTAACAGGGTCAGGGCTTTGGCTTTTGTGTGGGTTTTTTTTTTTTTTTTTTTTTTGAAAGGAATGGACTTTGAAGTGTTCTAGAGGCAGTAACTTGGTCTTCTTTACATAGTTTCATAAAGCATTACAGCATGGAAACCTTTTCCATGTCCAGAACAGGCTTTGTTAGGACCATTCTCCAGGGGCTTCTAGATTAAATTCCTTCCACCTCCGTATGTAATCCTAAGATTTGGTAATCTATGCATACAATTTAGGCTAATGTAACAGTGATCTGATGTTGAATATAGTACAGTTATGTTTGTAATCTTACCAGAACAGTAGATGTTCTAGTATTTCACTGTTGTAATAGCCGTGTCTACTTCCTCATTGTTTTGTTTTAGTTGTATTGCCAGAGTGTGGATGTATGTACTCATTTGAGTATATTTACATAATGTTTACATGTTTTATTTTCCTTTCATTTCCTAGCATTTACCTTTCAGGGCTTTAGGATCCCTTCTTGAGGTGTGAAAACCCTGAAGCTTTTGGCACCCTAAACGCTGCTTTTATGTTGCTCATCTCGAACCCCACAGCAGTTTAGGTTCATAGAAGGTGCTCTAAAGCTTTGAAAGCTGGATGGTGGTCATAAACCTGGCAGAATGTAATTCATACAGCTTAGTCTACTGTGTCAGTGATCTATTGTAACATTTGCTGTTATGGTAAGATAACTCAGTTGTATGAAAAAGCTAAGTTTATCTGCTGTTGCTTATCTAAATAAGCTTGGACATCTGATTCTGAGAAAAAGAGAGGTGCAACTAGTTCTTAAGTGCATAACCTTAATCCACAACCTGTGCACATCATATAACCTTCCTTAATGACAGCATGTACACTGTCAGTAGCAGTGGAGCCAGTGTAAAATCTTTAGCACCCAACACTTTAGGAGTTGCTGTCTACAGTGTTAACACTGAAAGCAATCCATTGGGAAGTATCTGAGATATGAGGCAAGCCATTCAGATATAGTGGTGCACCCTACTGTAGGTGTGTAGATGGTTCAGCAAAATTTCCATGATTAAGCATGTAAGATGTTACAGAATGATCAAGCACAGGAACAGAACACAATACAATTTACTGTGAGAATGTCACTTAACATACCATTGCAGCCTCAGTGCTGTGTCCAGATTTAAAAAAAAGCCTGTCAAAGATCAAGAGGGTAAAAAAAAGTGTACCAGGATGCAGCCACTTTAAACTACTTCCCTTTCAATCTCAGGGATGGAAATTACTTCTTATGGGTGGGTTGCTGATTTTTTTTTTTTTTTTAAATTAGATGGAAAAATCTAAAATCTGAAAGAAACCAGTATCCGTGAAAAGGTTATCAGGCCTAGGGACTCCACACAAAATTTGTTGCTTATCAGAGCCTTTATTCATCTAAGTTTGGCTGAGCAGCAGAACTGTACTCATGATGACTTATCTGTGAATTTAACAAATTTAAACGGTTTTCAAAAATTGTCAAAACATTCTTCATCAGAATCCCTTTTATTATCATTGGATGTGATGTCTTTTTTTATCCTTCCTCAACTGCTGGGGTCTAGGATCTGACTTTGGCTGCTTTTTTCCAGACTTAGGATCTGTATTTCAGGCTCCTCCCCTTACCCACAATCCCCTCTAGTAGAGTACAGATGTGATTCATTGGCTGAGGCTGTAGTTCAGTAAGTGCTTCTCCTACTTTTCGGGTAAGTATTTTGTGTTTTTCTTTTGTTGTAGTTTCTGTACTGTTAATGTAGGTCGTCTTCAACTGAAGCTTCTTTCCTCCCATTACAAAAATAAAAAAACTTTACACCTCTCATGTCTTCAGCATGTTTTCTTTTTTTTTTCTTGTAATACCTAGTAGTGATATTCTTGGCAATTTTTGTCTATACTTAGACACCTTTTTCTCTGTGTATTTAGTTATTGTTGGTAGTGTTTACCTGTGACTTTTCCCTCTACCTTTTAGAGTTCGCACAAGCCTACTGGTTTTAAGATATGCATGGCTTGCAGCCACAAAATGAATAACTCTGATTCACACCTTACATGTGTATATTGTTTGGGGACAGCACATCTGGAGGAGGATTGTTCCATTTGCGTGGCTTTTGGTCACCAAGCCATGATTGGATGACATAGTAAGCTCATTCTCAAGGGTTTCATATCTTCTGAATCTTCAAAATCTGCATCTGGAGCTTCCCCATCTAGGAAAAAGTCCTCGGAGCAACACAAGGAGGACAAGCATGATAAGCCTAAAGAAAAGGGCAGAGAGGCAAGGAAGCAATTCCCTGACGACTGTCCTCTGTCAGTATTATCTTCGTAATCTGACTACAAAGATGGTCAAGCCTTCTGATCCTAAAACTTCTCCGGGTTCAGATATCGTCCAAGACTCCTCCCTTGCCAGAGCCAAGGTATTCTTTGGGTCCAGTTTCTTATAGGCTACATTCACCCTTTCTTTAAGAGAGAGACCCTTAAAGAGGACTTCAAGGCTACCCCCCCCCCCCGACATCATCTTCCTTAAGGTCCGTTAGATCTACCATAAGCTGATATGGATAGAATGTTCAGGAAGTTCCTCAGGACTTATATTTAGTCAGGAATTCTCCCGGCTCTGGCTCCGATGGTACCTGTGAGCTTTGAACCCTCTCACTTGCCTATGGCTAATCCTACCCGTATCTGACCTCCAGGTTCAGGGATGCTGTATCCAAGTTCTTTTGGGTTGTCCGTGTCTTATTTGAAGTTATGGTCTTCTCTGACCCAGCCGGTTCAAGTTTTATCAGAGCCAGGTGAATCTCTGTGCCAAAGCTTCAGCGCAAACAGTGGAGGTAAGGATTCAACTCAAAAGCTGTCAGAGCCTTGGTGCTAGATAGCATGGCTCCAGCTTTGGTCTCCAAGTAGAGTCGGTGTGGTGCTGTTGGTTATGCTGATGTGGCAGCTTTGGCTCCTGGTGGAGTGGTCTTGGGTCTCCCTTGACTTCTGCCTTCGAGGAAGTTGAGAGGGCTGTTTCCAAGTCTAGAAAACAGACATCTCTATCCCTCTTGGCACCACTTGCTCTGGAACTTCCCTCAGCGGAAGCTCCCTGGAGGCATAAATTTAAGAGGAAACACACCAACTCCCACCAGGAGTCTGTGACAGATGGCATGGATTTCTTTGAAGAGGAGGGATCTTTCAGATCACCACTTGAGTACATCTCATTCAGGGAGATCCTCAAGGTTCTCAGAAAGGAGTTTGGGTCTTCCAAAGCCCTTTGTCATTAGAAATCCGTTTATTTGAAGCTTTTGGTTCCAGCTCAGCTACTCCATGAGTGATTCCCCTGGCTCATGAGATGGTGGATTTAATCTCTTTCTGGGCATGGAAGGAACAAGACATCACAGAACCAATGCCAGATAAATATCTTATTGCTCTCATTGAAACAAAGGCCTGGATGCCATGGAAGTAGTGGCAGCTACTAAGAAGATGATGACTCATCTGTCCATCCTCTTCATGGGGATATTTGGGAAACAAGTTTATGCTTCAGCCACCTGTATGTTAAGGTTGCTGAAATATTTGGCACACATGATTGGGTTTCAGAGAAACTTGACAAAGGAGCTCTCCAAGTCCCCTTCCCTGAGTCCATGTCTGCAGAAGACAGAAAAACAGTGGGTCTGCAGCTAGCCAGTCTCAGATGAATTCATCCATGCGACTCATAATCAGTGTAGTGGAATGTGTTTAGACAGCCACAGAAATGGGCATTACCACAAAGGGGCATGCCTGGATGCATTTGTGTGATTTCATGGAGCCTTTTAAGACAACTTTTGTCAACACCTCATTTGATGGCTTTACTTTGTTCAGCTTTAAGGTAAAAGAGACGCTCTCCAACAGTGAGCAAGATGGAAAAACTCTTTTTGCCTTAGGCATACTGTTTTCTACCCCCCCCCCCGACCTTCTGTAGAAACCAAAAAGGGAATAAAAAGTCATGACTTTGTAAATCCCCAAGCGTTTTCTAAGGATTTTTCTGGAGACAGAATCCCCCCCAGGCAGAGGGTGATATTCTAATCGAGTTAGAGGCTTTGGGAGTCCATTCTCTGAGATGCCTTATCAGCACTCCTTAGCAGTTGCCTGACTGATGCACTCTGGAGGCATTCGGGGGCTGCTTGTCTCTGCACCCAGAAACATTGACATTAATGGCCAAAGATGTCTGGGTGCAGACAGTTATTAGCTGAGGCTATCACATTCCATTTTTCTGTCCTCCCCCCACTATGAAGGAAACTTCTTAACATTTCATCCTGTCAAAGAAAAGCATAGAAATAATAATGCTATTAGACAAGCAAGTCACCCAGGAGGTTCCAGCAGACCACCAAGGGTTCGGAACGTATTACAGATTCTTTTTAGTGCCAGAATGAACAGGTACCCAAGGCCAATTTTGGATGTCAGCCATTTGAATCAGTGCATCAAGCACACAGTTACAAATGGTCTTGGCACAGTTCATCCTACCCCCTTCTGAGGAAGGTGGATTGGATGTGCTCAATGGACTTTCAAGATTCATACTACCAGATCAAAATGGACAGGTACTCTAAGGGTTCTTAGCTTCCATCTTTAGGGTGGTCATTTTTAGTTCAAAGCCCTGCCCTTTAGCCTCACAACAGACCCCTGGGTGTTCACCAGCATTGCAGCAATAGATCTTGTTCGTCATCATTGCCCCCTTTTTAGCCTCAACAGGTGTGATTTCCCTTTCTATGACCTTATCTGGTACACCCCCTGTGAGTGCTGAATTATAATCCAGATTTCCTCTCTCATCCATCCAAAATGCCTCTCCAGACATTTGAGCCCTAAGGCTTACTGCATGATTTCTCCACTTCCAGTGATGGCTGGTCAGTCCCGCCTTTCCTGCCAAGTGGTCCATATTCTTTCTTCTTGCAGAAACCATCTAGTAGGGCAGTTTACAAAGGTAAATGGAAAAGATTTACCATTTTGGCTTCACAGAGAAATTTAACTCCTTGCAGCCGCTATATCAGCAGTATTAGATATTCTTGCTTCTATTTTCCATAACGGAGCTAGTTATTCAAACATTAGGGTTCTGCTAGTGGTGATCTCAAAGTTCCATAATGGAGCAAATCACTCAATTTGCTGACCGGTACCTTTCTTAGATTTCCACTCAGGGATCCCTACTCTACCTTGGGACATGACTGTCTTGCTACAGGCCCCTTTTGAACCTGCTGCCAAGATGGATTTAAAATTTCTGACTTGGAAAATCTTTTTCTTGATCGTAATTAATTCAGCTAGAATGGTGTCAGGGCTCCAAACCCTGTCTTGTCAACCTCCATATATTGCCTTCCACAAGAACGGGATGATGTTCTTCATGTTTCACTGTTGCAGTCATTACATTTGGGTTATCTTCTTGCGGGTAGCCCTCAGTCGGCCTGATTAACAAAGTCTTGGGTTCTGCGCCTGTTACTGTCCCTTCTTCAGTGACGTCAGGGGTATAAAACATGCAGCCGATGCCATTACATCAGTCTTTCTTGCTGTGTGGTGCCCGAAGCAGAAGCAGTTCGCAAGTGCCGGTTGGCCGACTCCTGAAATTTTCATTTTCAAGTTTCAGAACCGAAGTCTTCAACTAAAGCTAAGTACCCTGTTGGGGAAACGTTTTCTTGCTCCTTACCGATGTCAGTAAAGGTTAATTGCATTACTTATGGAAAGCAAATACCTCATAAAGATTTTAATTCGTACTGTATTCCTTGCCTAGGCCCTGACCACAATGTACCTTGCTGTCGGTTTTCTGCTTTATGTAATCAACGCACTATCCATCGTCAGTATATTTTTGCCTCTAAATATTTTGGTTCTCGGTTCAATTATCCAGAAATGTCGGTAAGCCATCCGACTACCTGGATTCTGAAAAAATGCAAAGATAAAGATAGAGACAGGCCGCCAAGGTCCAAAACTGCTGGTGACGCTTCTCCTAAGCCTGTCACCAGTTCGCCGGTACTCAGTGAGGCGCTTTAGCAGCCCATGATACCCGCTACATCTGGTTCAGAGGCCTCTACTTAGACCCATTCGGAGTCTGGAATTTCGCGCAATGCTTGAACTATGGAACCCGCGGATGTCTCTACTTTGGATGGGTCCAGAGCCGCTGTGCAGGCACCGGCTTCTGAGGGTGTATTCAGGCCTATGGACTTGCATATTAAATTGACGCCTCCTTCTTTACTTAGGCCTAAATCTCGATCCATGTCTAAAAAATGACGCTCAGGCCACATGCTCAGGCCTCTATGCCTAAAAAACAAATGATAAGAATGGCTGAAGATCTAATATCTCTATTCAGGGGTAGCCAACCCCCCCCCTTTTAAGAGGCCTAGGACTGAAGTTGATTATGAATTATCTGATCAGGATTCTGTTTTTTTCTGATTCTTCTGATGATCTGGATTTGCCCTTGCCTACTTATGAAGATTCTGATGCAAAGGACTCTATTCCCTCTGCTTCCCCTCCTGAGGATTTTTCTTTCGGGGAAACCTTACATATACTCTAAGGGAGCATTTCCACTGGGAAAGCCAGGATTTTTCTGATTCAAAAAAGAGGATTAGGGATTTCTTTCTCCTACCTCAGCATAGGCCTTTAGATATTCCTCCTGTACTAGATATTGTTGATATTGCTTTTTCAGAATCTAGTTTGGCCCCTGATTTCCTGCCTCCTGCTCCCAGAAAACCTGACAGATACTACAGGGTCCCTGAGTCCCACAAGTTCCTTTTCAAAAATCCTATTGCAGATCCAGAGACTATTTCACAGGGGCCCAAGGGCATTAAGGCTTCTACTGCTAAAAATCCTACCCCTTCTGATAGAGACTCCACGGCGCTGCATAGATGGGGAAAGAAGGTTTAAACTTCTGCAACCTTGGCCATTGAGCTTTAAACTGCTTAAACGGAAAATAATGTTGATTCCTGACTGTGGGGAAAATAAAGAATTACAGGATTTAATGCATTCTGCCAAAAAAGATGGAAAACATACTTTGCAATCTGGTTTTGATTCATTAGAGGCCTCTTGCAGGGCTGCTGTTACTGCGTCTGTGCTCAGAAGGCATGCTTGGCTTAAGGAGCAATCTTTGCCTGATCATGTTAAAGCTAAATTGTTGGATGCTCCTTTAAATCGGGACCGCCTGTTTGGCAACAAGGCTGAGGAAGCACTTAAAAAGATGGAAGATGAAGCTAAATCTATGCAAACTGTTAAAGATTTTTTACAGGTTCAGCCTCCTAGATTTAGTAGGCACTGGCCCTCTAAGAATTGGTCCTTCACAGCCCTTTCCAGGTCTTTTCAAGCCAAATGCAGACACAGCAAAAACCCCAGGTTTCAGTCCCAGGGGACTGTCTGAACTAAGCAGTGGGGGGTCTCCACTTCCAAATCTGGGAATAATAAGACCCCCCCCCCCCATGGTAAACTGTCTCAGTGGCTTCCTTTTAAAATTTCCAAGCACTTATCAACTGACTGCCCCTATGGGGGGAAAGAATGCTCTTCATGCAAAGAATTGGGAACTCATTACCCAGGACAAATGGGTTTTAAATATAGTGTTACAGTGATACAGATTTCACTTCCACACGTTGCCAACACTAAGTGGGTGGCGGGACCTATCCCCAAATCAGTGGGCAGAGGCCCAAAAGCAAGTACTTTCTCTCTCAAGCATCGGGGCTATTCAACTGGTACCAGAAGAGGAAAAGGGACAAGGTTTCTACTCGAGACTTTTCCTGGTACCCAGAAAAGACTATTCATGGCATCCTATCCTGGACCTGTCTATTCTAAACACCTTTTTGGAGATTCCAAAATTCAAGATGCTGACTCTTCAATTACTTCCTATGCTAGGCAAAGATGCCTGGTTGGCAACACCAGATTTAAAAGAAGCATGCCTGCATATCCCAATCAGGGAATCTTGCAGAAGATACCTACACTTCAAAGCAGGCTACACACACTATCAGTTCTCTGCACTGCACTTTGGCTGATCTACTGTGCCCAGGGTATTCCCAAAGTGCCTAGCTCCAGTTATTGCATTTGCAGGCAAAGAAATATTCAAATATACCCTTACCTGGACGATTGCCTAATTCAGGCAGAAAGCCAGGACATACTTTTGAATCATCTGGCCTTTGTAAAAAGGGTTCTAACTTGTCTGGGGTACACCATAAACGAAAATAAATCACACCTGGTACCCTGTCAACAAGTTATATTCCTGGGAGCAAGCTTGAATACAACTTCCCAGATGACTTACCTCATGCCAGAAAAGCAAATTCATTTGACAACCTACTTCAAACAAATGGCCACACAAACCCTGCTATCTGCAAGACAAATACTGCAAGCCTTGGGGTTCATGGCCTCCTGCATTCTTCTAATTCCATATGCAAGACTGTATATGAGGAAACTACAGTGGTATCTAAAAAGAATATGATGTCAACATTCTCAAGATCTAGAAACAATGATTCCTATCGTACCTTGCCTATGCCTAGAGTCCCTTTGGTGGGCAGAGGCCTGCCACCAAAACAAGGGACTACCTTTTACATCACCCCTGCCGCCCAAGCACTAACAACAGATGCATCAGACTATGCATGGGGGGGGGGGCGCACCTGGCGGGGAGTGCATGCAGGGCAAATGGAACTCAAGTCAAATGCACCTACATATCAATCAAAAAGAAATGGTAGCTATACAGAATGCTCTGACAGCCTTCAAGGACCACATTCTTCCAGGACAACTAGTGGTAAAGATGGACAACACCACTGTTATGTGGTACATAAATAAGCAGGGGGGTACACATTCTTACCCCCCTTTGCAGACTAGCCGTGGCAATGTGGAACACAGCCTTGAGTTGCCAAGTGCACCTACAAGCGCAATTCCTGCCAGGAAAATTAAATACACTGGTATACGGACTAAGCAGAAACCTCATGGACCCACACGAGTGAAACTGGAACCAAGGTTTTTCAACATGTTGACAAGCAAATGGGGGAGCCCAGATATAGACCTGTTTGCATCTCCCCAGAACCACCAATTGGACAACTTTTGCACAAGGACTCCCCACAAGAAAGTGGATGCTCTGTCCTTCAGGTGGAAAAGCCTATCAGTCTATGCCTTCTCCCCTCTGCCTCTGCTCTCTAAAGTACTACTAAAAAATCAAACAGGATAAACCAAGGATGATTTTGATTGCTCCTGACTGGCTGCTCCAGCACTGGTACTCCCCTCCTGCACAGTGTGTCACGGTTATCTCCATGGCACCTGCCTCAGACTCCTTCCCTGCTATCTCAGCAGGAGAACCAGATTCTGCACCCACAGCTTCTAACACTGAAACTTGCAGCCTGGCTAATTACTTAATCTCTCCTTTACCATCCCTCAGCAAACCTGTGATGGATATCATTTTAGAGGCAAGGAGGCCTAGTACTAGAAAATCTTATGCTGAAAAATGGAAAAGATTCTGTGTCTGCACAGTAGCGCCCAATTTACCTTATATTTGACAATACGTAACTGAGATGCTTCACAAGGGCCTGTCTTTTTCCTCCATTAAAATACACGCCTCAGTCATTTCAGTTCATTTTAACACAGATCCTCCCCTCTTCTCTCATCCACTGGTCAAGCAGTTCCTCAGAGGGGCCAAACATTTGAGACCACCCAGGAGAACTCCAACCCCAGCCTGGGACCTTAACTTTGTCTTGGAGAAACTCACTCTACCTCCTTTTGAGCCAGCTGCTACTGCAGACTTAAAATTTCTTTCTTGGAAAACAGCTTTCCTTTTAGCAATCACTTCAGCTAGAAGGGTATCTGAATTACAGGCCCTTATGACAGTGGAGCCTTTCATCATCTTTCATGCGGACACAGTGTCTCTCAGAAGCAATCCATCCTTCATGCCCAAGGTGGTATTCAGTGTGGCTCTTAATCAGTCCATTCATTTGCCAACCTTCTTTCCCAATCCACAGAATAAAGGGGAACGGATACTACATTCCTTAGATGTACACAGACAACTTAGATTCTACTTGGACAGGACTAAATCTCAAAGAAAATCTGAACAACTGCTGGTGGCATTTGCTGCAGGGGCAGAGGGGAAGGCTATTTCAAAGCAAACCATTTCTAAATGGATAAGCCATTGCATTCATTTCTGCTATAAGCACCATGGAAAACCTATCCCCCAGGGGATCAGACCTCACTCCAGCAGGGCCGCATCTACCTCCACAGCCTTTCTCAGAGGCATCCCTACCAGGGACATCCTAGAAGCTGCAGTACATACTTTCACCAAGCATTAGCATTTGCCAATTTTTTCTAAATCCAGAGCTGGCTTTGCCACTGCAGTCTTGCAGGGCCTTATAGCTGGCCCTAATGCTATCTAAATTCCTCCCCCCAACCATAGCTTTGGCAATCTACCCAAATATAATGACACAAAGAACATAGTACAGTTGTGTACACTTACCATAAATGTAGATGTTCGAGTATATTCACTGTTGCAGTCCTGGTTACCCTCCCTCCAGCCCCCTAACTTCTTTTGGCTATACCTCTACTTTCCTTTACTATGCTTAAAAGCCATTTGGTGTATTTGCTTTTTTGTTGGAGGTATATCTTTGCACTTTTATATTTAATTTCTTCCCATTAGGGGGGCACCTGATATCTGAGGCAAGAAAAACTAATGTAATGGCGTCGGCTGCATGTTTTATACCCCTGACGACCTGACCTCATGGAAGAAGGGACAGCAACTGACGCAGGACCCAAGATTTTGTTAATCAGGCCAACTGAGGGCTTACCTGCAAGCAGATAACCCAAATGTATGACTGCAACAATGAATACACTCGAACATCTACATTTGTGGTAAGTGTACACAACTGTACTTTCTTCGTGTTTCACTGTTGCAGTCATCACACTTGGGTTATCCTGCCAGGGGTAGCCCTCAGTCGGCCCGAATACCAGAGGATTAGTATTTCTGCGTCGGTTGCTGTCACGTCAGGGCTGACGTCAGTTCGTCAGTGGTATAAAAACAGGCAGCCGACGCCATTACATCAGTCTTTCTTGCAGAGGAGCCCGAAGTAGAAGCAGTTCGCATGAGTGCCGGTTGGTCGTTACCTGAGTTTTCGTTTCCGAAATTGAATCATCTTGAAGTCTTCTAAAGCTAAGTACCCCGCTGGGGATCCTTTCTTCTTGCTCTAACCGATGTCAGAAAAAGTTAACAATTGTCTCGCCTGTGGAAAGCAAATACCACGCCGAGATTTCCATTCTTACTGCGTCACCTGTTTAGGCCCAGACAGTGACGTACCTCGCTGCCGGGTTTGTGCTTGGTTCAACGCCCGAACTATTCGTCGTTCGGCCCTTATCGTAGCTAAATACTTTCGTTCTCCATATTCCGAATGGCTTCAGTAAGCCATCCGACTACCGATCGTCCGAAAAAAAACGTAAGGATAAAGACAGAGACAGACAGCACAAGTCCAAAACTGCCAAGGCTTCTGTTATACAAGTCGGCAGTTCACCAGTACTCAGAGAGGTGCTTTCGCAGCCCCTGCTGCCCTTTTCGATGGATTCGCAGGCCGCTTCCGAGACCCATTCGGAGTTCGGTATGCTGCGAGACTGACTACGGAACCTGCGGATGTCTCTACCTTAGATGGGTCCGGAGCCGCTGTGCAGGCCTTTTTTGCACTACCGATATTCGACACAGACAACTTCATTCGCGTCTTCAGTTCTTTCTAAAACTACTGAGTTTCTAAGGCCAAGAGTACGAGCTACGCCTAAAAAACCAATGAGACAAACTCAAGCTCCTGCTTCCTTGCCACAATCACAGATGCTTAAAATGGCAGAAGACCTGATCATGCTGATCCTACACAAATGCACTCTATAAGCACTTACACAAGTGCATGGATCGTGCTATCCCAAACAGAACCAAGATGCTATCCTCCAAAAAAAGGAAGCCAATCAGGTGGTCCCCTGCCATAAACAAACTGTACAACAGAAGGAAGAAACTGTTGCAAAAGAGAGTAAAATCCCATGAGTGGAGGAGCTCGCTGGTCATCCTCAGTAAAAAGCTGCGATCCCTTATGAGATCCTCCAAAGCTAGCTACGAAAACAAAATTGCCACTAATTCTAAGGACAACCACAAAGCATTCTATAGCTATGTCAAGAATCTCGATGGCAACACCCAGATCTGCTGTGAGTTATAGCATAATGGCACGAAAATTACTGAACTAACTGATATTGCCAACATCCTGGCAGATAGGTTCAGTGCTAACTTTACCCCCCCCCCCCCGCCCATCCCCTAAAGGGCCGATATCTATACAGGAAGAATGCAGAGTCCCTGTAATCACAACTATGCAGGTAAAAGCTGCACTGTCTAAAGCCAAAAACACAGCATCCATGGGACCGGACAACATCCCAGGCTGTGTTTTACATGAAATTCAGAACGAACTGGCTCCCCACCTAAGCACCATGTTCAGTAATAGCTTCGCATCAGGCTTTGTGCCCACTAAATGGCACACAGCAACAGTTAATCCCACTCCACAAAGGGGGAGATACCACTGATCCTGGGAACTATTGCCCTATTAGCCTGATGAGCCTGGTCTGCAAGGCCATGGAATGTTTCATCATCGAACTCATAAAGACATTGGTAACCTCCAGACTCTGGTTCCCACCCTGTTCGGGTTTGTGAAAAGGCAGATCATGCCTCCTGAACCTGATCGACTTCTTTGAGGCAGTCACCAAAGCCGTAGATGAGGGTAAGGTGGTTCACACAGCCTATCTTGACCTCGCCAAGGCTTTCAACACCATCCCCCATTGTGGAATTATAGCTAAACTCACTAAACTAGGTATTAATCCCTACGTCACAAGATGGGTTGCCAACTGGCTCACTGACAGAACCCACACTGTAAAAGTTGCAGACTCCAAATCTGACCTCAAACCATTGACAAGTGGACTACCACAGGGTTCAGTCCTGGGACCTCTCCTGTTAGCCTGTACTTCAGAGAAGTAGATAACAAACACAGAAGGCCTCTGGCTAATGAAGTTCGCAGATGACTGCAAACTAGGAGCCATAGTCGAGTCCCCAAATGATGTGGACATCCTGCAGAAGGGCCCCGCTGAGACAGATGCCTGTTGTCAGAGCCATGGCCTCAAGCTCGATGCCAAAAAGGGCAGTGTCATCCCCTTTGGTAAAAACTCTGTACCCATGAACTACCACATAGGCAGCAGTCTACTTAACACCGAATGTGTGATAAGAGACCTTGGTACCCAAGTGGACAGTAGTCCCTCCTTTGATAGTCACATCGCCACAGTAGTCGGGAAGTCCTCCTACATGGTACACCTCATCATAAAAGGGTTCTCACCCAGGAAAAGAGGTCATTGTTCCCATCTACTCGATACTCATTAGACCCATTATAGAGTAAAATGCCCCTTTTGGAATGTACCTCACAAGACATCTGCAGCAGCTAGAAAGGCCACAGAAGTACCTCACAAAGAGGATTACTGGCCTCAAACAAATGCCCTACACTGACCGTCTCACAAAACTCCAGCTTTACTCCGTAGCATATCGCCTACTCTGAGGTGATCTCTGCCTAACATATAAAGCTATGTCAAACCCAGAGCTGTTGGATATGCTACACCTAAAGAAATCCCAATCCCTCCGAGCTACACGCTCTAGGGACCTAAACCTTGTCACCACAATAAACAGGACATGCTGGAGGGATTGATTCCTGTCCTAGAGACTTTCCATACTCTGGAACAGACTACCCATCTATGTCAAGCCAAGTTCTTCATTAGCACTCTTCAAGAAAAATCTTGATGAGTGGATGGGAAATAGGAAATGCACACCGGGGATCACTTCTGTGTCTCTGCTCGACAGTGGCACAGGAAAATAACTTTCTTGTGTGGCATAAGCCAGGGAACCTTGTTGGCTAGGCTTACATAGGCCCTTGGGCCGATAGCCTAGTAACTTCCTATGAACCTATGATTAGGGGAAGCCAGCCTTCCCCTGCTAAAAGAAAGAGACTTGTCCTCAGCAGCTTTATCTGACCAATAGTCAGACGAGTCTGAGGTTTCTGATTATGAAGACATGCCCTTATCTGCCTATGAGGATATAGATGCAGAGAAATCCATTCCTTCTGCCTCCCCACCAGAGGATTTTTCTTTCAGTGAAACCCTACATACTTTGAGAGAGCATTTCCGTTGGGAATGCCAGGATTATCCTCAGTCCAAAAAGTGACTCTGGAAATTACTAGACTTACCACAGCACAGACCCTTGGCTATCCCTCCTGTTCTGGATGTTGTGGATGGTGTCTTTATGGAGTCCAGTCTAACTTCTGATACTTCACCCCCTGCTCCCAGTACTACAGAGTCACTGACTCTCACAAATTTCTTTTCAAAAATCCTACTGCTGACCCAGAGGTCATCTCCAAGGTCCTAAAGGAATAAAAGCAACTACAGCTAAGAATCCCACCCCCTCAGACAGGGATTCCCTAGCTTTAGACAGATGGAGTAAACAAGTATACACCTCTGCAACTCTTGCTATTAGAGCATTAAATTGTCAGTTCCACATGCTGAAATACTAACAACATACTATGGAACTTATTAAGCAAAAATCATCTACCTTCCCTGACTGTGCAGAAAATAAAGAATTACAGGAGCTTATGCACTCTGCAAGCCAAGTCAACAGGCATACCTTGCAATGTGAGTTTGACCCCCCTAGAAGCATCTTGCAGGGCAGTAGTCACAGATTCTGTACTTGTAAGGCATGCTTGGCTTAAGGAGCAGACCTTGCCAGACCATGTCAAATCAAAATTATCGGACGCACCTCTAAACAAGGACAATCTGTTTGGCATCAAAGCAGAAGAGGTTTTAAAAAAGATGGAAGAAAAAGGTAAGTCTATGCAGACAGTCAAAGATTTTTTGCAAGTGCTGCCTCCAAGATTCAATAGGCATTGCCCTTCAAAACATTGGTCCTTTCCAGCCCCCTCAAGGCCACCTCAAACTAGACCTAGGGGAAACAGACCCACCAGTCTACAGCCTCAGGGTATGCAATGGAGTACCTCCACTTCTAAAAAAGGGAGTGCTAAGCCACCCCCTTATGGAAAGAATTTACAATGACTTCTAAACTCCTCTCCTCACCTCTGCCCAATTTCTCGTGCCACTAGGAGGAAAACATGCCCACCATGTAAAAAACTGGACCTCCATCACCAACTATTGATGGGTCCTCAACATAGTATCCCGGGGTACAAATTTTATTTCCACACGCTGCCAACCCCAAAAGGGTTCCCAGACCTTCCTCCAAACTAGTGGGCAGAGGCACAAAACCAAGTTCAGTCCCTGCTCTCCACAAGGGAGATTCAGCCTGTTCCTGCAGAACAGATAGGCCAAGGTTTTTATTCCAGACTTTTCCTGGGACCAGAAAAGTGGGCACTTGGCGCCCAATCTTAGATCTATCCATTCTAAACACCTTCCTGGTGGTACCAGAATTCAAAATGCTCACCCTACAGCTGCTTCTCCCTATGCTGCCCAAAGATGCCTGGTTAGCCACCCTAGATCTAAAGGAGGCCTATCTGCACATCCCAGTCAGGGACTCCTGCAGGAAATATCTATGTTTCAGGGCAGGACCTATGCATATTATCAGTTCTCTGCACATCCCTTTGGCTTATCCACTGTTCCCAGAGTTTTCACAAAATGCTTGGCTCCAGCCATTACCTATTACAGACAGAGAAATATTCAAATTTACCCCTACTTGGACGATTGCTTGATTCAGGCAGACAGTTAGGAAAAGCTGTTGCAGCACCTGACTTTTGTAACGGACCTTCTAACCTCCCTGGGGTACACCATCAATGAAAAGAAATCCAAACTTGTCTTCAGTCAAAAATTTGTATTCCTGGGAACAAGGTTGGACACAGCATCCCAAATGACATTCCTTACTTCAGAAAAACAAACCTATCTAACAGGCTACTTCTCTCAAATGGCCACCAGAACCCAGTTATCCGCAAAGAAAATCCTGCAAGCTCTGGGGTTCATGGCCTCCTGCATTCTACTAATTCCATAGGCCAAACTGCATATGAGGAAACTTCAATGGTACTTAAAAAGTCTTTGGTGCCAACATTCTCAGGATTTGGAAACTATCATACCTATGATACCTTGTCTAAGAAAAGAGTTCCTTTGGTGGGCAGCAGCAGCATGCAACCACAGCAAGGGGCTTCTTTTTACACGACCCCATGCTATCCAGACCCTAACCACAGGTAGGTTCATAGGTTCATACTAGGCTATCTGCCCTAGGGCATTTATAAGCCTAGCCAGAGTGCGTTTGGCTTTCGCCACCCATTTTAAATTAATTTTGCTATGCCCTTTTTCGAGGTTAGTATACTGTGCCTCTGTCTAACAGTGACACAGAAGTGATACCCGGGGTAAACCTACAATCTCCCATCCACTCATCAAGATTCCTCTTGAAGAGAGTCGGTGAGGGACTCCGCCTAACCTGGACTGGGATTTTATTCCAGAGTGAGGGGAGCCTCTGGGGTATGAATGTGTCCCTCCAGCATGTCCTATTTATTTCATTGCTGAGGTTCAAGTCTCTCGAGTGCATAGCTCGATGGGATTGGGATTTTCTGAGGTGCAGCATGTCCATTAATTCCGGGTTGGACATGGCTTTATACGTCAGACACAGATCGCCTCTGAGCAGGTGGTATGCCACTGAGTAGAGCTGGAGTTTCTTTAACCGGGCAGCATATGGCATCTGTTTGAGCCCTTTGATCCTCTTGGTGAGGTACTTTTGGGGTCTTTCCAGTTGCTGCAGGTGTCTGGTAAGGTACATCCCAAAAGGGGCATTGTACTCAATTATGGGCCTGATGAGGATGAGTAAAGAGGCACGATGACCTCCCTGATCTAGATGTGAATCCCTTCATGATTAAGTGGGCTATATAAAATGTTTTTCTAACCACTTTGGCCACGTGGTTGTCAAATGAGAGATTGCTATCAACTTGGGTCCCCAGGTCCCTAATTACTTCTTCTGTACTTAATGGATTACCACCTATGTGGTAATTTGTAGGCACTTTGTTTTTGCCAAAGGGATGACTATACACTTTTGGAGTTTAGCTTGAGGCCAGGGCTCTGGCACCAGTTGTCTGTTTCTATGAGGCCCTTTTGGAGGATGCTTGTGTCGGCTGGAGAGTCGATTATGGCCCAGTTTGCAGTCATCTGTGAACTTGGTCAGCCACAGTCCTTCCGTGTTGGCCTGTACCTCCGAGAAATATATACCGAACAAGAGAGGTCCCAGGACTGAGCCTTGTGGGACGCCACTTGTAACTGGTTTGGAGTCTGACATGGCTCCAGCAATTCTAACCATGTGGGTTCTGTCCTTGAGCCAGTTTGCAACCCATCTAGTGACATAGGGGTTTATATTTAAGCTGGTGAGCTTATCTATAATGCCAGAGTGGGGTATTGTATCGAAGGCTTTTGCGAGGTCCAGGTAGGCTGTGTGGACCACCTTCCCCTCGTCAATGGCCTTGGTGACTGTTTCAAAGAAATTGACCAGGTTTAAGAGGCAGGATCTGCCCTTAACAAAGCCGAACTGGGTAGGATCCAGTGTCTGTAAGTCCCCAATATCTTTATTTATGAAGTCCATGATGATCCTTTCCATAGCTTTGCAGACCAAGCTAGTCAGGCTTATGAGGCGATGGTTTCCAGGATCCGTTGAGGCACCACTTTTGTGGAGAGGGACCACTGTTGCTGTATGCCACTCTTTGGGTACATATCCTGTAGTAAGGCTGAGATTGAACAGTAGTTTTATGTTTGGGTTTAGCTCTTCTTGGAGTTCATCTAGGATGCAGCCCGGGACATCGTCTGGTCCCATTGATGCTGTGTTTTTTGCTTTGGAGAGGGCTGCTCTTACCTGAGCATCTGAGATGTCAGGGGGGCAGCACTCTGCTGGGATAGATATTTGCCCTTTTGGTGGGGAGGGGGGAGAAGTTTGCGCTGAACCTGTCAGCTAGGATGTTGGCAATGTCTGTGGGTTCGGTGTATTTTTTGTCATTTTGGACCAATTCTGAGCATATTCGGGAATTCCCACCCAGGTTCCTAACATAACTAAAGAAAGCCTTGTGATTATCCTTAGTGTCCTGTGCAGTTTTTCTCTCGAAGCTGGCCTTAGACGATTTTATGAGTGCCCATAGTTTTTTGCTAATACTGATCAGAGATGCCTTCCCTTTTTGGGATTTTGCTCTATCATGTAGTAGCTTCCTCCTTCTATTGTATAGTTTGTTTATGGCTGGGGTCCACCAGACAGGACGTCTGCCTTTGGAGGATTGGGTCTTGGTTTTATTTGGGATTGCATAATCCATGCATTCCTGAAGGTGTTCATAGAATGCATTTATAAAGGATTCTGTGGTCTGGGCGTATTTTCCACAGGCCCAGGGGCTTTGAAGGATTCCACCTCCGTTTTGAGGAGTGTGAAATTTGCTTTGGAGAAGTTTTTCACTGTGGTTTTCTGGGCAGGGGGTGGGGTCGGGATGTGAATATCCAGTGAGATTAGTTTATGGTCTGATCTTACCAGTGAGGGATACACTTCTGGTCTGGAGCATAGAGTCCCCATGTTGATGATGATCAGGTCCAGTATATTTTCCCCTCTTGTGGAAGTGGTAACAAGTTGTTCCATAGCATTTGAGTTTATAAATTCTAGGAACCTTTGGGCTAGGGTGTTGGAGCTAGAGTAATGCTCCCAGTCTATGTTTGGGTAGTTGAAGTCACCCAATATAATGGTGTTTGGAGAGACCTTCATATTTTCCAGTGTTCTCAGGAAGGCAGAGTGGGGTTCCTGGGTGTGGGAGGGTGGTCTGTAGCAGGCTATAAACTGGAAGGCAGTTTTACCCACTGTTAGTTGCACATGGATAGTCTCTGATGCTTCGTGTTGTGCCATCAACCTGGAGGTGTGGGTATCTTTGACGAATATTGATACTCCCCCTCCTTTTGTGGTTTGGTCCAAGTTTTGGGGCCGAAAAGCATGGTATGAGGTATAACCTGGTAGTGCTGGGTTGCTGTCCGAGAGCCTTGAACCAGGTTTCTGTTACTGCACAGATATCGATGTTCTCCATGCTAAGGAGAGTTTTGAGTGTGTGCATCTTGAGGTTTAGACTTCTGGCGTTGAGTAGCATTACTCTTAGTTTCTTATCCCTTGCGATACCTATGTAGGTGGGTTTGTCTTTTGAGCCTTGCCTAAAAAAGGCACTATGGGGGTAGCAAGAGCCTTTGCCAAAATCCGAAAGCCCAGGGGTGACAGGTGCAAGCCGTCCCTAGCGAAGCATCGTGGCTTGTCGAGCATGTTATCCCAGGCTGACAGGCATTGGATCCCCTTTGAATGACACCAATACTTAAGCCAATTTTTGAAATTGATCATCTTGTCTTCATATTGTGGCATCATTCTTGGTGAGGGTAAGATGCTACTCAAGGTCAGGGTCATACCGGCCTGGACTACATGCTCAGAGAGCTCCTCTATGTCTCTTTTCATGTAGTCCAGGAAGGTACGTCTCAGGTCATTCACACCAGCATGGACAATGGCTGAGTCATTGCATCAAACTATGCCTGGGGTGCACATCTGGACGGCAGGTGCATTCAGGGCCACTGGAGCCCAAATCAAATTCATCTGCACATCAACCAAAAGGAGATGCTAGCTGTTGAGCACGCTCTGACAGCTTTCAAATCCCTACTCTCTCCAGGGCCCCTACTAATCAAAACTGAAAACACCACAGTGATGTGGTACATCAATAAGCAGGGGGGAACCCACTCGGCAGGCTAGCCTTGACCCTCTGGAACACAGCCTCAGGCATGCATATTCACCTGCAAACTCAATTCCTGCCAGGCAGACAGCTTAAGCAGAAATCTCCTAGACCCACGAGTGGCAATTAAACCATAACACCTTCAGCCTTGCGACCCAGGAAATTGGGTACCCCGAAGGCGGACCTATTTGCCTCCCCCTACAACCACCAGCTCAGCAAATTCTGCACCAGAGAACCTCACAGCAAGGCCTGGAAAGTGGACGCCCTATACTTCCAGTGGGCAATCCTCTCAGTCTATGCTTTTCCTCCTCTACCTCTTACAAGAGTATTACTCATGATAAGGGAGGAAAGACCAAGAGCAGTCCTGATTGCCCCAGACTGGCCACGCCAACACTGGTACCCACTACTGCGCAGTCTGTCACAGTTGCCTCTGTGGCACGTCCCACAGATCCCAACTCTCCTGACTCGGCAGGAGGGACAGTTCTTGCATCCGCAATTGCAGACCCTGAACCTTGCAGCCTGGCTTATTCCTTGATTTATCCTCCAGTGGCCAGCCTAAGCAAGCAGGTACTGAATGTAATATGTGAAGCCAGATGGCCCAGTAGTAAAAAATCCTATGCTGACAAGTGGAAAAGGTATTGTTCCTGGATCCAGACTAAAGGAGCGGACCCAGCACAGCCCTCTTTACCTCTCAACCTGGATTACCTAGCAGATCTACTCCGCATGGGCCTATCCTTCTCTTCCATTAAGATCCATGCCACAGCTATCTCTGCTCATTACAGCACTGAGCCACCTCTCTTCTTACACCCTCTCATCAAGCAGTTCCTGAGAGGGGCTAACAACTCAAGGCCACCAAGAAGAGCCCCTACCCCTGCTTGCGACCTTAACTTTGTGTTGGAAAAGCTCACACTTACACCCCTTTGAGCCTGCAACATCAGCAGAGTTAGTTCCTCTCTTGGAAAACAGCCTTACTTCTGGACATCACTACAGCCAGAAGTGTCGGAGCTACAACCACTTATGGCTGTGGAACCATTCATTATTTTTCATGCTGACAGGGTCTCCCTCAGGACTAACCCAACTTTCATGCCTAAAGTGGTGTGCAGTGTGGCTCTCAACCAATTTATCTATTTGCCCACCTTTTTCCCTAATCCTCAAAATAAGGGGAAAGGATCCTGCACTCTCTAGATTTGCACAGACAGCTTAGATTCTACCTTGATAGGACTAAGCCCTTTAGGAAATCTAACCAGTTACTAGTCAGCTTTGCACTAGGGGCAGAGGGCAAGGCCATATCAAAGCAAACCATCTCCAAATGGATAGCACACTGTATCCATTTCTGTTAAACACCATGGGAAACCACCCCCTCAGGGGGTCAGAACACATTCCACTAAAGCAACTTCAACCTCTACAGCCTTTCTCAGAGGAGTCCCTACCAGAGACGTTTTGGAAGCTGCAACTTGGAGTTTTGTTCATACCTTCACCAAACATTACCACCTGCCTATCTTTTCCAAATCCAGGGCAAGCTTTGCAGCCGCAGTCCTGTAGGTCATACTAGCCAGCCCCAACTCTTCTTGACTGCCTCCACCCATTCTTCAGCTTTGGGAATCAACCCAAGTGTGATGACTGCAACAGTGAAACATGAAGAACATAGTACAGTTGTGTACACTTACCATAAATGTAGATGTTCGAGTGTATTCACTGTTGCAGTCCTGGTTTCCCACCCCACCCTCCAACCCCCTTGTCTCTCTCTCTCTTCCTCACTCCTTACAGGGCTATTGGTATTTAATTTTTACTGGTGGTGTTTTTCCACCATAACTTAGCTCCCTGTTTGGAGGCTCCTGACATTTGGGGCAAGAAAAACTGATGTAATGGCGTCAACTGCCTGTTTTTATACCACTGACAACCTGACATCAGTCCTGAAGTGACAGCAACCAATGCAGAAATACTAAGCCTCTGGTATTCGGGCCGACTGAGGGCTACCCCTGGCAGGATAATCCAAGTGTGATGACTGCAACAGTGAATACACTTGAACATCTACATTCATGGTAAGTGTACACAACTGTACTTTCTTTGCACACCAACCCTTCCTTTTTGCCTACAAAATAACTATACAGACTTCACTCACTCATATTATTAATCTACCAGTCGTCTTTCCACATTTTTTGAATAAAGGAGACTACATATTCCATTTAGTGGATGTGCATACAATTACATTTCCACCTTCATCAAACCAAACTTTTCAGGAAGTCCGAGCAATTGTTAGATTCATTTTACTAAAGCCAAGATGGCTCAAGGAGTGTCAGAGGTTAGATGGTTGACTGGCTATATCTCCCATGTATGCAAGCAGAAAAGTTAGGCTCTTCCTAAATTATCAAAAGCGCACTAAACAAGATCCACTTCAGCCTTTATTTCTAGGGCCTCGAGTGATGAAATTTGTGTTGCTACCACCTGGTCTAATGTTCACACCTGCATATCCCATTACAAATTGGATTTGCTTTCCACGGATAGGGCAGCATTTGGATCTTTTGTCCTCCAGAACATCCTTACATGAAACCACCAGTGGAACTAAGTAGCTGGGACTTTGTCCCTTCATTTGAGGAATGGACAGAAATGACAACTTTAGATATGAATGTTAAGTACTTAACATAACTATAGATCTGTGTTGCCTCCTTCCATTCAGGTCTATATTACCATATCGAATGGTAAGAATGTCAAATACTAATATGAGCGAAAACGCACGAGAATGAACTTGCTATTGTGGGGGACTCACTCCCAACAGCCCCCTAAATATATATTCCAGCTCTGAGGTTGCACTACACTGACGAAAGGGCAAATATTCCAATCCTCACTGTACTGCAACCCCTAAAAAACAAGTTCGTTCTTGTGCATTTTCGCTCATATGAGCGTTTGACATTCTTACCATTCTATATGGTAATATAGACCCTTCCATTCTTCCTTAGCTCCCTTCCCTCCCTCCTTCCCCTCATGGAAATTTCTTTCCTTTGGCTTCTGGTATGACTGTATGCTGTCATTGGTACAGGATTTCATACTGTTGCAGCTCCAGTGTAGATTTTCTCTTTTTCTGTCATGTAGCCTTCTACTACTTTGTCTGTAGTAATACATTTTTAAACTTAATTTGCTTTTTTTTTTCATGACTTGAAGGCAAATTCGATATGAGATAATGTTGTGGACAAAGGGGATTATGGGTAAAGAGAGGAGCCTGAGGTGTGGATCCTTAGTCTGGAAAGTGTCCGAAGTCAGATCCGAAACCCCATCAGTTGAGAAAGGATAGAAACAGACAACACAGATTTATCGTTAACTACATAAATTTTTGTATACGTTAAGAAGGAGCTTCTGATCAAAGACACCTTGTATGTAAAGATATATATATAAAGCCTACAAGCTCCTCACACGTAGAGGAGATTTTTGCTGTCAGAACAGTTAGATGTGTTGGACTACACAGTTTGCACATTATTCAAAGACCAGGCAAGAATGTTGCCTCCTCACGTATGAGGTATCTGGCTAGTACATTGCATAGTGACTGTCCATTCTTATTTCCTTCAGATAGCTGCATCCTTACTTGCAAAGCTCCTGGTTATACCATTGCTTCCTGGTATTGATAGGTCGAGGGTTTACATGCTCTGAGGCAGTAACGTTCAGTGCCCCAGTAGCATCTCAGAAGCAACAACATGAAGCTCATGACTGTCCAGTCTTCTCTTAAAGCAGCTGATCCTAGTATTGGTATAAAGAGCACAGTATTAATGCCATTACCCTACAGGTACAGCCACAATACCCACAAAAAAAAAAAAAAAGTTTTATTAAAAATGTTTTTTTAAGGGGCAAGCCTCCTGCACCCTCAAAGACCCTGGCAAACCTACAGGAAAACGAACCTTGTGGTCATTCAGTGCTGAAGGGGTGGGTGAATACTCCCTTACCTCTAAGGTCCTGTAGCCTTGCAGTTAATATTACAGTAAGCGTCGATACTAGTTCACATTAAAGTTGTTACGGTGTTGAGGCTTGTGATTGATGTCAGTTGTGTAAACTTCATACTCCCCAGATCACCAGTAGTGATGTTGCATAAATCCCCATACCAAACCTGCTCTGTATTGGATCCTCCACCAGTCCAGTGGTGACCTTGTCTAGCTGTAAGAACAAGCCCAGTTATGTTTTGCTGAGGAAATAATCTGAGTGATGTCAAGATTTGCCCATAACCTGTAGTAGTTCATGACCTATACATACTTGATTCGTCAACCATTGAAGTCTCCAAAATAACCATTTTGGGTATTCAAGAACTGTGTTGGCAAGTAAGTCTATGAAGTCTTTCAGAAACCAAGATAAGCCAACTGGATGGCAAAGCAAGTGAAAGCTGCAGTATGATTTTTCTCAAGTGACACTCTGGAAAGTTGGTCATTCTGCTGCCAGTCTGATTTGGTAAATTGCTACTCATCATAGCTATTGCCCTATTCTGAATAACTAAAAACATGGTTGAATAGCTGCCAGTAGGTAGGGTCCAACATTTTTATCCATATTTCAGTTATTAATGTCTGGTGCATAGTATATGCGAAAAATTGAGGGGCTCCCAGTCCAGCCAGATAGAGTTTTGTAAATAATTCCGTGTCATTGTAAATATTAATGTAATCCACAGGCTTGTTCTACAAATGTAGAGAGAACTGTATGTTATGATTAAATTATATGTTGTACTGAGCTTCAAAAATGTAACCACAGTGCACTCTGCTGGACGAAAGCTGATAAAGCATTTTATGACTGACCTCATAGCTCAGAGACAGGATGTCTGGACTAAGGAATTCTTTCTATTGCCTTGATTTAAGAGACAATTACTAAGGTTTTACATGTATAATGTCTTTTATTGCTGTGGCGTCCTGGCCAGGTGCAAGCTTACGAAGAAATGTAAATTTTGAGTTTCTGTTAGCCTGGGAACCAGAGAAGTGTCAAGAATGATGTAATGTGAAATTATTCAGCAGTACTGTGTTATCAATTTAAGACTTTCTCGGAGAGAGATAATTAAGCATTTTTGGATTTTCTCTGAACCTGAACGCGTTAATTCACCAGTACTTT
Organism: Protopterus annectens; assembly: GCF_019279795.1. Lineage (NCBI taxonomy): Eukaryota > Metazoa > Chordata > Ceratodontiformes > Protopteridae > Protopterus > Protopterus annectens. The sequence continues at coordinate 71,980,849 of NC_056740.1, read as the reverse complement.
GCCTTTGCTCTGTATGTAAGTAGGATCTTGGACTTGTATTTCTCGTAGGGCTAGATAGAAACAGTAAGATTAGTCTAGCTGTTTTCTATATTTGTCAGACTATCCTACAATATTATTTTAAACGTTTCCTGTGGTCTCTGAACTCTGTTATGTCATTGTGTTGAAGTAAGAAGTATTGTCTTGCATTTTTATTTATTATTAAATATTTTTAAACCTTTCAACTGTGGCTGTTTTGTGTAGAGATAATTTTTAAGTTCTTAGAGTGCATTGTATGTATTTGGTGATACTGTACCAGACACTCCTAAATAGACTTCAAGTCTCAGTCACACTTACTATTTGGATAATATTATTGCACAGTAAAATTGGTCACCCTTAAGGAAGGGCCTTAATAGTAGCTGATATTAGTGGTTGGTGGTAGTCTGTACTCCCTTATAGTCTGGGCAGAAAGGGGACACAGCTGGAGAAACCTGTGCCAGCCTTCCCAGAAGTGTCAGTGTGTTTGCATCTAAATCAGATCTTAAAGTGCATGTGTCAGCTACTTGGGCAGGGATACAAAGCACTGGTTGGACAGATAGGGTGCTGGAGTTTTTAGCTTGACCACTAGGCTAAGATCTGGACCCTATAGCTGTGCCAATGGGGAGATCTTATTGGGGATCTGGAGATAAAGGGAGAAACCAGCCCCAGACTGACTGTGATCTCTGTGTGCTCTTAAGGGAAATTGTACTTTACTGTGTGTGTACTCGTTATCCTCCCAATGTGCAGGCCCATCACTGGTGTTAGTGGTGAGGATTGAGGCTCCTTGATTACTGGGCCAGTGCATGGGCATCACATATTAATTGTTTGCCAGTGGTGGGATATCCACATCAAATATTCATTGTTTGGCAGTGGTGGGATACCCACATCAAGTGTTAATTGTTTGATTGTGGTGAACTAGCCACATCACATACTAATTAGCTTGTAGTGTTGTGGATAGTGAATTCATGTAGCTTGTGTACAATGATCACTGAAGGGGATTTTATACTCTAAATCAGCGACGCAATGAATATTCAGATCGCAATTTTTATTTCTTTTGTTAGCTTAGTCAGGGAGAGCAGACAAGCATGTTGGCCGAGGAGTATGGTAAGCTGACATGGAACCCAGTTGGCTGAGATGTGCCAAGCTAAAGGACTGGTGCATGGAAACTTAACTAAAGCAGACATGGTTGCAGCTTTGGTCACAGCTGCATCAGAGAATAGCAACTAGGAGGACGATCAGACTGGCCGTGGAGATGTACAACACTCAGAGAATGGACAGCTCAGCCTTTCTGCAGATGACTTAAAAATCCATCTGGAGCTAAAGAGACTTGAGTTGGAGGCCAGGTGTTTGGAAACAGAAGCAGCAGAGAGACTTAGACGTCTACAGGCTGAGGAGCATGAGAAACTGCTACGCCTGGAAGTTGAAGAGAAGGAGAGGCAGATGCAGCACGAAAAGGAGATGCTGACTCTTCGTCAGAGTCGTGGAAGTAATGGGGATGGGAGTAACTGGACCCCAGATGCACAAAAATTTCTTCCTCAGTTTACAGAGGGGGATAGTTTTGATAGTTTCAGTCATATTTTTTTTTAGGAGGTATGTAAACAGTATGATGTTGACCAAGGCTCTGGGTATGGTTCCTGACCCCCTTACTCCATGGTAAAGCTTTAACTGTGTTGTCTAAATTACCTGATTGTGAATTTTTTGGTTATACTGCTATTAAAAATTGTTTGTTAGAATTTTTTAAGATAACACCTGAAATTTGTAGGAAAAGGTTTCATGAGCATAGACGCAAGGCAGATGAAAGTGTGTGTGAGACTATGTTGCTGAACTAAGCACTTATTTTCATAGGTGGGTGAGTGGATGTTAGGTCACCACTTTTGAAGGGCTGACAGACCTTTTGATGAGGGAACAAGCCCTTGGCACTTTGCCTGAGGGCATGAGGATCTGGTAAGCTGATAGACAATATGCTACTTCAGATGAGTTGGGGAAAAAGGGAGACCTATACCTAGCAAGCAGGACATCCCTGCACAGGAAAGAGACACCCAGTTCTGCTCATTGGTCTAAAGGAACCCATGGTGGGCAGCCCAGACAGCCCCGACAGAATCTGCCTGTAGCAGTGGAAGCCACTAGTCCCGGTACATGTCCAGGACCTAGGGTTAAATGTTTTGAATGCAACCATTGGGGCCATATAGCATATAGATGTCCATGGAGGCAAAGTGGGGAGCAAAAGGTGAGAGAGACAGTAAGTGGGAAAGACAAAATGCCAGCAGTAAATTGTCTTGAGACAACAAGGGTACCAAACTACCATCCTGCAGATGTCCTGATACTGAAGGATTTTGATGAGGCAGTACTATGTGTTAATGCAGTTACATGCAGTCAGGCTAGGAGAAGAGCATATGAGTCTGGCAGCCTTGGGGAGACCCAGACAGACTGCACACTTGCAGGCACTACTGGTGAGGTGGTTATTTCAGGGAGGGAGATACCCTGCAGCAGTGAGACTGAAGGTGAAACACAGCTGCTTGTGGGTACTGACGTTCCCTTGGACAGAGTGACTGCAAGGGCAGAGGTGAGTAGTAGTACCCAGGCTGACAGTGAGGCACCGCTGTCAGAGGATACCAAACTTCCTGTGGAAGGGGAGCTGGGAAGGGTTACAAAGAGAGAGTTGAGACAGGCTCAGACCTCAGACCCTACATTGTAAGGCTTGTGGCAGGTAGCTAGGGAGGCACCTGATTCTCAAGGGTAGGGGGAATCTGTGTACTGGGACAAACGGTTACTGTATAGAGAGTGGACCCCTGAGGGAGGGCTAGAAGGTGAGAGAGTACAGCAGTTGGTAGTACCTAGAACCTACCTTCTGGCGCTTCTAGCCATAACCCATGATATTTCCTTTGCGGGTCATATGGGCATGAAACGTACAAAGACATATTATGCAGAACCTCTATTGACCTGGAATTTCCAGAGATGTAACAGGGTACTGCAGGAGCTGTGAGCAGTGCCAAAAGGTAGGCAAGGCAGGAGACAAGGTGAAAGCTCCTTTGATGCCTTTGCATGTGCCATTTCAGAGGGTATTTATGGATATTGTATGGGCCTCTGAGTACCCCAAGTTCCACAGGGAAAAAGTATATCCTAGTGGTAGTAGATTATGCTACAAGATACCCTGAGGCAGTGGCTTTGTCCTCCATTGAAGCAAAAAAGGTGACAAATACTTTGTTAGAGGTTTTCCGCAGGGTAGGTTTCCCAAAAGAAATACTGACTGACAGAGGTGCCAATTTCATGTCAGACCTGTTGGTTTGTCTGTGGAAGTACTGTGGGATGAAGCACTTAAAGACCACCCCCTACCATCCCCAGACTTAGGGTCTTGTTGAGAAGTTAAGCTCTACACTCAAGGCCATGCTACAAGCATTTGCAGACCAATTTGAGGGAGTGGGACAAATATTTGTCCCATCTGTTTGGTTACAGAAAGATTCCCCAGGAATCCTCAGGTTTTTCACCCTTTGTGTTGTTGTATGGGCATAAGGTGAGGAGGCCTGTAGACTTAATTCATGATGAGTGGAAGGGTGTGTGAGAATCTCACCCGGAGTCTGTTGTGGGATATGTCCTAAACCTCAGAGCTAGGCTCAGGGAACTCATGGGCTTAGCCCAAGAGAACCTGACAGAAGCCCAACAGCAGGAAAAAGGTCTGGTATGACAGGAATGCTCATGCTAGAGATTATGCTATAGGGCAGTAGGTAATGGTTCTCATTCCTGTCAGACACAACAAGCTGCAAGCAGTTTGGGAGGGACCCTACAAGGTGGTAAGAAAGGTAAGTGATGTTAACTACATGGTAGAACTCCTAGGCAAGGAGGCAAGAGCACAAATTGGACCATGTTAACATGATAAAACCTTACCATGATAGGGATGCCCTCGTACTGAGTATTTGCAGTGGATTGCAGAAGAGTCTGAGGGAGGTCTGGTGACTGATCTCCTCAGTGATGCTCGGACTGACAGCTCAGTGGAAGTGGTAGCAATGTCCCAGCAGCTATCTCCTTCCCAGGTTTGAGAAATCCGAGCAGTGTTACAGGAGTTTGAGGACATGTTCACTGGGAAACCAGGATGCACCCACCTGTTGCAGCACCAGGTGGATACAGGACCCCAAATGCCGATTAGGCAGAGCCCTTACGGGGTGCCCGAGAGAGTCAAACAGACTCTGAGGGAGGAGATGCAGGAAATGTTGGAACTAGTTGTAATTCAAGAATCAAGCAGTCCCTTAGCCTCCCCAGTGGTGCTGGTGCCAAAAAAGGATGGCAGCACCAGGTTCTGTGTGGACTACAGGAAATTAAATAGTCACACAGAGTCATATGCTTACCCCATGCCTAGGACAGGTGAAGCCCTAGAGCAGCTGGATGGGGCTAAGTATCTTACCACCACTGATCTTGCCAGTGGTTACTGGCAGGTGGCCTTGACATCCAGTGCTAGAGGTCAGCCTTTGTGACTCCTTTTGGCTTTTGTGAGTTCACAAAGATGCCCTTTGGGATGAAAAATGCCTCAGTGACTTTCCAGAGGCTGGTAGATCATATCCTAGCAGGAGCAGGAGGGTTTGCCCTTGCTTACCTAGATGATATTGCCATCTACAGGCATTCCTAGCAAGAGCACCTTCAAAATGTCATGGAGGTACTGGGCAGACTACAGAGGACAGGGTTGGCCATTAATCCAAGCAAATGTAAGGTGGGTATGGTAGTGGTCTCCTACCTGGGACATAGTGTGGGGAGTGGTAAGGCCAGTCCAGAACCTGCCAAAGTGGAAGCCATTCAGGCATGGCCTGCATCTGTTAACCAAAAAGCAGGTGGGGGCATTCTTAGGGACAGCAGGGTACTACAGAAAGTTCTTCCCCAGTTATAGCACCATGGCTGCTCCCCACAGACCTGACAAGGAAAAACAGGCCAGATAAGGTAGTGTGGACCACAGCATGTGAGCAGGCATTCCAGAAGCTTAAAGAAGCTTTGGGAGGACCCCCTGTGTTAGCCAGATTACAGCAAAGAATTTGTTGTGCAGGTGGACGCTTCGAACCATAGGGTGGGGGATGTACTTCGCCAGATTTCTTCAGAGGGAGAAGAGCACCCAGTGGTTTACCTCAGTCGTAGGCTCCAAACCAGGAAAGAATGCTATGCAGTTGTAGAAAAGGAATGTCTAGCAATTGTGCGGGCACTGCAGAAACTTCAGAGAGAGAATTAAGCATTTTTGGATTTGTCTGAACCTGGACACATCAACTCATCAGCACTCTGCCTTTGCTCTGTATGCAAGTAGTATCTTAGACTTTAGTATTCTCTTAGGGATAGATAGAAATAGTAAGATTAGTCTAGCTGTTTTCTGTTTGGCCGACTATCGTACAATATTATTTTAAAAGTTTCCTTTGATCTCTGAACTCTGTTATGTCATTGTGTTGAAGTAAGAAGTATTGTCTTGTGTTTTTATTGGTTTACTATCAAAATGTTGAAATTCATTTGGTCTGACGTTCATATGATCGACACATGAATATTAAGTAGTTCATTTGGTCGACAGAAAGTGCATGCAAATTACTTGTCAACATTATGTTGCAAACAGGGCAAGGATTTTCCCTTGTCTGCACTGTTGTGCAATCTCTGAGTTGTAATATACAAGTAGCAGGTGGTGTGGGGGGCGCAGCCATCCACTGGGAGGGTGCAGGGGGGCACAGTTAGTTTGTAACTGTTTTTCAACCTTTTAAATTTAGAGATTGTTTTCCGGTATTTTGAACATTCAGTGTAATGACTTTTGATGTTATGAACGTCGACCATGTGAATTTCAACATTTTGATGGTAAACCGTTTTTATTATTTATTAAATATTTTTAAACCTTTCAACTGTGGCTGTTTTGTGTAGAGATAATTTAAGCTCTTAGAGTGCATTGTGTGTATTTGGTGATACTCTACCAGCCACACCTAAATAGCCTTCAAGTCTCAGTCACACTTACTGTTTGGATAATAATATTGCACAGTAAAATTTGGGAAGGGCCTTATAGTAGCTAATTTTAGTGGTTGGTGGCTGTCAGTACTACCTTATAGTCTGGGAAGAAAGGGGGCACTGCTGGAGAACCTGTGCCAGCCTTACCTAGAAATGTCTGTGTGCTTGTATCTAAATCAAGTGTGTGTGTGTGTGTGTGTGTGTGTGTGTGTGTGTGTGTGTCAGCTGCTTGGGCAGTGACAAGAAGCACTGGTTGGACAGAGAGGGTGCTAGAGGCTTTAGCTTGACCAATAGGCTGAGATCTGGACCCTATAGCTGTGCTAGTTGGAGAGTCTTATTGTGGATCTGGAGAGAAAGGGAGAAACCAGGCCCAGACTGACTGTGATCTCTGTGTGCTCTTAAGGGAAATTGTACTTTACTGCATGTGTACTCGTTATCCTCCCAATGTGCACACCCATCACTGGTGTTAGTGGTGAGGATTGAGGCTCCTTTATTACTGGGGCCAGTGCATGGAGGTCACAGTATACAATACATCAGAAACCTTGGCTGTTTTGTGAAAAGATCTGACTTTAAATTGCAGAGCTTCTAACAGGAGGCAAGTACAGTTTCATCGAAAAGCTGTCACTGGAGAGTAGGTCTCCCTAATTATGGTACTGCCAGTTGAGCTGAATTCCAGAAGGGGAATGTTTCAACAAAAAAATCCAAAACAAAAAAAGTAAAACTGGCATCCCTAAAAGGGCAGGCAGCACAGCACCCAGTATAAACCTTTTGGGTCACATAGTAAGTTACATATTTTTGCAGGAATGGTCCAACACAGGAAGTTGTTTAAATGGTGGGCTCTTGTGGTACCACAGTGAGAAATCCTACACCTCTTCACCAGTTTTTTTTTTTGTTTTTTTTTGTAGCATCTATAGCTAATCATTTTTATGATACAGATATCTTGACTAGAATGATCAAGCCTTTGGCTTCTCTTGCCTTTTGTAATGCAACTCTTCGCAATGCTAAGATAGCAGTCAGTGAAAAATGTAAGATGGAATCTCCTGCATATCAGATGGGCAGGGGACATTAAGGAGGTTATGGATGTAAACACATCTCATTATTTTAGGATATACATGTGTACTAACAAAATCACAAAACTAAATACATTACAGATAAGAAAAAAAATGCACGCTTATTAAGTGGCAGGGTAGCCAAATTAAGTACATGAAATGTTAAACGATAACCAGCTATAACCAGTTTATTTGTTTTAATTACGTTATGTTACATTTGTTTATTGGGAAAGTCCAACTGGAGACAGGTCCAGTTTCAGCAGAGACCAAAATGCAAGTAAGCTACACAAAAAAAAAAAAAATAATTAAAAAAATAAAAACAGTAAAGTGGAAGCATTATGTCTCTGTAAGACCAGTTTAAAAAATAAGAAAAGAATAAAATGACAATCTACATCCAGGAATCCCTTGCAGTATACTCTAAAGTGCCTTAAATCCAGGAGTCATCAAAGGGGCCACCATGTAAAAATCCATTATAGTTGTTGAAGTAAATATATTTTACGTATGTAAGGTGAGAGTGCTTGGACGTCTGATAAGACCTAAAGGGAAAACAGCAACACAGTTCCACAGGAAGATTCTGCATGCCAGATAGTTGGTAAAATGTCAGAAACTAAAAGGCCTGGTTCCTCTAGAAGTAAGAAATCAGAGCAAACCACACAGCTGTCTGTGTATGAAAAGTAATCCATATGTCAGGTGTAATCCTCAAGGAGCAGAGGCAAGTGCATATTTTTTTGCTATGGATGTCTTTTTCCATTTCGATAAGTCAGAATAGCACCCAGCCACAACAAGATATGGGAAATTCCCTCAAAAGTCCATGGAAAGAATTCCCAGTGCATAAGCACAAGACCCCACAATGTCCCAGTAAGTGTTTACAGAGGCATTCAGGGTATATTGAAAAAATAATGGCGTTCCTGAAGAAGTCAGTCTGCTGGATGTCCAGTCCAAATTACTGTCCACTCTAAGAAGACCACTGTGAAAGTCCCAGATACTGGATGAAGGCCATATGGCAGGAGTGGCAGAACCAGAAAGCAACAGATGGAAAAACATTAAAGCTGGTCCTTTCAGTGTGTTCTACTCACCCATTAAGCAAATGTAGAAGACCACGTAAAGTCCAGGCATTACGCTTCATATCCATAGTAGGAACTTTTAAAAAAGTTGTAGACCAGAGCATAATGCAGTAACTGGCCATTATAGATCTGAATGTAGAGCATTTTTTCACTTTAGTTAAGGGATTGTGATAATCTGACATGGAACATGACAATTAGCTGCTGCTGTTTTGCTCACTTTTCTCAAGTGAAGGAAAGTAGACACATTTCAATTTTTCAAGAGTGGGGAACAGGATATTGATGGAAAAATGCTTATTAATCTGAGTGAACGTCATAGTAGGAAGATGATGGAATTAATGTTGAGACAGGTTTTTTGGAGTACTGGATCCAAGAACACTGACTCACACTAGGAGATTATTGTAGTCAAATCGACTGTGACTAGCGTAATAAAGAAGGGCGAGGTTGTGTATGTGACCTTTGTGCATTTCTGCTGAATAGTTGCATACTAGCCCCACGGTGGTGATGCTGCGGTAGCATTGTCGCCTCACAGTAAGACGCTGTCCGGTTCGATTCTCAGCTAGAGCGTCTGCTGCGTGGAAATATGCGTGAATGGGCATACCTTCGTTGAAGGTTGTGTGTCAGGGCTGGTAACTCGACACGTAAAAATCAACTACCAATCATTAGCGGACCGGAGTTCCGCTGTGGCGACCCCTAACCAGGAAAAGCCGAAAGACACAAGTTGCATACTTGAGCTGCAACAACTTTATTACAAGCTGAGATAAGTACAAACTTGCAGTGTCATGTAATAGTACTTCATTTTTTTCTGTTTTATTGTTTCATTGAATATTGTGTTAAAAATAGTACTGCATTTATCTGCTTATTTATTTGTTCACTGAAAATTGTGAGCTCTCTCTGTGTCTGCAGTTTGTTCCCCACGAACCCTCCCTGTTCTTGTTATGGTATTAATTTTGGTGGCTTTGGAATTGACCGCCCCTCCTGTAAATTTGTGTTTGAACACTCCTCCTGGGCCCATCTCATTTGCTCTCTCAACCGAGTACAGTGGGGATATATTTTTATTTCAGACACTTCTGCCATTCCCATCTGTTCCACCCTGTCCCAGCTCTATCCTTGTCTAGTCTCATTAGCTCATCCTGCCTACAGAGAGAACATCTGAGTAGGCATACCCACTTAGGCCCTGAACTTGTCTGATTGAAGACTGCTGAAGCAGGGCTCAGTTCTGAGGTTTTTTACTGGTTAATTGCATAATTTGTTTAAATCAGTTTGCTTGTTTTCCATTGTTATTTATATATATGCGTGTGTGTGTATGTATGTATATATATATATATATATATATATATATATATATATATATATATATATATATAAACCAAATTTGCACTTTACTTGCTTTTACTATATTTGTGTTTCTTCCTAATTTATTACCTTAGCTTTCTTTTGTCTCTTCTTAAAAGTACTCAATTGTGTTTATTCTGCTGCATTTAGTACTGCTTGATAGCCTGATTAAGTTGTAACTGTTATATTCTAAGTCTTTTGGTTAAAGCACTTGGGCTTCAGACCAGTTGTTTTACACCGCAAAGGTTTGTGGTCTGCACTGTTGTGGCAGGACAGGTAGCTTGCATCCTTCTAAGTTGGGAATTGCTGATTGAAGGCTCAGTATCCGTTATTCTAAAAGTGTATTAGTTCTGGTTAAGCACTTGGGCTCCAGGCCAGTTATTTTACATTAAGAAGATTTGTGGTCTGTACTCTTGTGGGGAGGAGAGGCTAGTTTCTGCCCTTCTTAGCTGGGAATTTCTGGCCAAAGGCTTTACTGTGCCTACTTATTTGAACTGTTTTCTGATATTGGTGCACCTTGTCTGCTGTAGCATGACTAGATTCAGGCCTTCTGAATCTAGCTTTGTTTGTATAACTTGAACACTAATCCATGCCATCTTTTTTGGAGAAGGTTCCCCTGCACCCTAGTGGCAGGACTGTTCAGTTAGAACTTGTCTGAAGACTGCTGGAACAGGGCTCAGTTTTGAGGTTTTTACTGGTTAATTGGGTAATTTGTTTAAATCAGTTTACTCGTTTTCTATTGTTAAAAAAATTGCACTTTATTCATCTGCTTTTACTGTAATTGTGTTTCTTCCCACTTCTTCTGAAAAGTACTCAGTTGTATTCTTCTGCTGCAGTTATTACTACTTGGTAGCAGGGGGCGGCTCGTGCTATCGGACTGCCAGACTGCAGTCCTCCCACCTAGAAAAAACAAAAGAAAAATCTTTAAAACTAAAAAACAAAAACAGGAAGAAAAAAAAAGCACGAGTCCCGACTCCTCTGCGCATGCGCAGACACATTTGAAGACCTCAGACTGCCTTTATCAGCAGTCCGGATAGAGACAGACTGGTACCTAGCAATCATTGCTGCAAATGCACCCAGGAATCGGTGCGGTGACGACCGCGCAGAAGAGGAGGTCCGGACTGCTTCGGCTGCAGGCAGACCCAATGAAGACTGAGAACTGAGAAAGGTGAGCTGGCAGATCCATTGAGGACTGAGAGAGGTGAGCTGCTCTCGCGGGACATTCATTGCACGGGCTCAGGGCTCATTCAGGAGGTAGGTGTTTTGTTGGCTGGCTGGATTGCTCTGTTTCACGGCTGGTTTTGGTCGCTGGCTGGATTGCTGCTTCCGGAGGTTTTGGTTCGTTCGTTGAACGGGTGGGACATACAGCAGGTAAGTGTGTGTGTGTTTCAGGAGGTTTTGGTTTGTTTGTTTAATGGGTGGGACATACAGCAGGTGTGTGTGTGTGTGTGTGTGTGTGTGTGTGTGTGTGTGTGTGTGTGTGTGTGTGTGTGTGTGTGTGTGTCAATGTTCTTTTCTTTGTCTAGGCTGATATGGTTTGCTTTCTGTCCTGGATTGCTAATCGTTGTGGGGAGTGTACTGGTACTGATGGTCAGAATGCACTTTTTCTTTCCTAATCATGTCTTGACAAACTAATGTGTAATGGCACTTGGCTCTGCTTTGCTACTATGCTAATACACAGCTGTTATGTTTTGCATACAAGTGTTATTGAGACTGTTTTCGCCATTTCATGACATGCATCATATACTCAGCACCATACAGATTAATATGACAGTTATTGGTTTTTCTGTAGCATTTTCTTTCTATAGAACTTTTTTCCAATTTTATTGCACTTGTTGTTCGTCTTCGTTCATTCGTTGTATTGCACTTGTTGCAGGAAAAAGGCAAATTGATAATCTAGATACGTCTCTCTGGGAATTATCAAGAGAGACAAGCTCAGTCAAAAGATAAATCAATGAAACATTTATTAAGTGGAGGGTTCCTTATTTGCATTGCTGAAACAGTCGGTTATGTTAGAAGTTTGCTTTACTGAGACATGCATAGAAAAAATCCATTATATGCAACTAATTCATTCCCTTGAAATGGAATTGTAACATATGTTTATTTGATAACTCAATACTAAAAAATCCATTTTATCTTTTCTCATCGCACCAACAAAATTGCCAAGTGATGTTACAGCACTGTATCACAACACAGAATTTATTTGCTAATCTGTATTCACTTAATGAAATGAAAAATTCAGTGCAGTGTTTTGAAGTGAGAAACATGGTGTAATTAAAAAAAAAAAGTACCATTTTTTTTTCTTTCTATAGTTTAGTGTATTAACAGACAGAAAAAAATATGTTTGAGTTTTGTATCTGACAAAGTCGTTATTTTAGGGGAAACTGGTTCCACTCTGGTGCCTTAGACTGATGCCACTGTTTTACACTGCATGTGTAATGCGGTGCATTATGATATCACTCCTATGATTTAAATGGTATATTTTAAAAGAAGGATAAATGCCTCTCAGACAGCTTAACTGTTATGATTTAGGCACGGTGCTCTTCGCCCTCACATTTAGTCTCGTCACACCTTGATTTTCTTCATAGTGCTATACCTGTTAAAGAGTGCATGTATTAATAAATAATGTAATAGTCTAAACAATGGTACCTTATCAGTAGTTATACAGATTCAAGTAAGTGAAGTCATTCTGTTCTGAAAAATAGGAAAGGACTTTCCTTTCTGACCAACTGCTACAATTTTAAAGGGAAGTGTTATCTATAAGTTTTAACGGTCAGAGGCTGAGAGGTATGGTAGCACCAGGAACCCCATCCCCACCCCAGATCTCCACCTTGTGCAGTCCTACAAGTGATGGACATATTAAAAAGACATCTTTAATGATTAATCCACTTTTTACACACCATTCCTACATAACAAGTGATTTGCTAAAAATCAGTGGCATGCTTTGCGCTCTTACTTGCTTACTTGTAGTTCATTTTCTTGCAATGCAACACAAAAACGAAAAAAAAAATGGCTTATTAACAAGAAATTTTTACAATTTCCTTGTGGGGTCTTTATGTGGGGTCTTTGTGCCAGTCACTGCCCATAGATACTGACAACACTTTGGCAGTAAGAGCAGTTGTACTGCATTTCAACATGGCAAGCTACTGTTCTTCGTTCTAATTGTTTCATTGAAGAAGAGATCCTTGCTGTTAAAATGCTTTGCAATGCAAGCAATGCCGCACAATGTTAGCTGCCATCCACAGGAAAGTGAAAATGTTGCACTTGTACATTTTTTCAATAGGTCCACCTTTTTGTATGACGCTTGTATATGGTGACTATTGCTTTGTTTTACATACTAGGATGATCACAGTTGCCACTGGCATGCATTTTAAATGGTCAGTGAGTATGAACGGTTAAAACATGCAACCATTTTAACAGTATAACAATGGGCAGAAATTAGGAAAATGGGTAAAACAAGGTATATCTTATCGGCAGATTTTTTTCCCTGACAGTCTCGCATTACAATATTTAACTCTGAAATAGCAATTATCTAATCAGGCCAAAGCTCCCATTTCACTGAGGGAAATGTCTGCACATTTGTTTACAAGACCCAAATAAATAAATGCATTATGAGCAGAACAGAACTATCTGAGGTTGCAAGCTGAATGGCTTGACAATCATTGTTAATGCACTTCATTTCTGAGATTAAAATGTACAGCCTTCATAAGATCCAGCAATTGACTACACACAGGCTGTCCTTTGGGTTTGGAAAACGTGCTAGTTATTTTTTAGGGCATAACTTATTTTGCCTTCTAGAAGAGTCTAAAGCAGTGTGTGTGTGTGTGTGTGTGTGTGTGTGTGTGTGTGTGTGTGTGTGTGTGTGTGTAATGCCCCAGTTACTATATACTGGTGGCTAGAGGGAGCAAATGGTGGTGGATAGAGATACTCAGGCTTGAACCCTGTACCTTGGATGCAGGCAGCAAGGACCTGAATTCCCTATCCACCACCATTTCTAAAAAAATTTGCAGATTTTTGCCTCATATTTGTTCTGTTCCTCATAAAATCTGTGGTTTCTGTATCTACATGTTTCCTTGCAAAGTCTGTAGTGTAGTGGTGCACTGGTAGCATTGCTGCCTAACAGCTACAGGTTCTCTGGTTTGATTCTTGGCTGGGGGTGCCTTCTGTGTGGTGTCTGCATGTTCTCCCATCTTGCAAAAATGTGATTGGCATTTCTCCTCTGCTGAAAATTGTCTTTTGTTCCAAGTCAGACTAGTTTCCTGGTTAAATGTTTAAAAAATAACAGGCATTTGAATTTCAGACTTCATATTCTTCAGAAAGTACATGGTAACACAAAATTGTTCTAGCAGTTGTCTAAGTTTATAACATGGATATTTGAAATGTGTCCCTATTTTTGGGACTGTATTCCCCCATTATTGGCTTTGTCCAGGTTGAGAGTTATTCCTCCAATATATTTGGCCTGTTGAGAGGTACATGCAAATAAAATTGCTTTATAGAATTAGGCATATCCAAACCTCTCAACTGTCCCCGATTTTGGCTTAAAATGTTGCTCTTCCCCTAATAATCCCTCTGCAAAATGGCAATTTTGGAAGAAAACATGGGAGGGTTTACAATTAATAAATAACTGTAATAATCAGTTATAGATTACTTTTATTTCAGAAATGCATATAGATTCTTTTATTTTGTCAGCTGCTCAAGTTAGCAGTACTAATATTAAAAGTGTCCCTTCTTTGACAGGTTCCCAGCTGTATTGTGTGGCTGTTTTATATTTTTGCATCACATTTTTGGTCCATTTTTCATAAAATTGTGTTTTTTTTTGGCAAATTAGTGGCAAATCATTAAAGACTGAAGTTAGAAAACAACGAAAGACATTTGAGTTTCAGATTTCGTACCTTTCAGAAAATTCATACTAATACAAGACCTACTATTCTATTATCTTTCTAAGTTTGTAAGAGCAATATTTAAAAATTGTCCTTATTTTTGTGCCTTTGTCCCACTTCTATGTATGGCTTTGTCTAGATTTCTTGCTCTGAGGTTGAGAGGTATGACAAATGTGTCAGAGCCATCACAGTCAGCCACAGACATTTGAAATTATGACAAACTTGTTGCACCCCACTCCCCCATGTAGTGACTCTGGATGTGTCCAAGCAAGGCAAGGAGCAGTTATGCAGTGTAAATGTGCAGACTACACCCCCATCCAAAGTAAACACAAGTACTACAGTGGCTTTTCATCTGTCATTGATTTTGCAGAATGTTCTGGTTTCTGTCATTTTTATACTGTTGATATATGCTTATTATTATTCAGAAAGTGCCTTTTGCTCTGTGTTTAAGTAGCAGTGCTTTAATGACCATCCGGTAAGCTTGTCTGATATTGTAAGATGCAAGTAAGTTTTAATAAGCAGTATTGCCAACATTGAAAGCCTTTCTGTTGTTGCCATGCAGAGAATACTTACATAACTAGATAATGTATAAGCCTTTGGTATTGAAACGCATATGACAGTATTTGTAATAAAGGCCAGGATTAGATTATGTTAAGCTCATTACAGGCTTTACCTGCAAACTAAACAGAATGCCAATCTATCATGCGTGGTCCATATCCTGTGCAGTAATCCTTTAAGCAATATATGTTGAGCTTGTTCCTTGTTTGCTTTTCATTTTTTACTTTGATCATGTTTTCCCCATGAAACAAGTAGATAGTTGTCAGGCAGCAGGTCTTTTTTGGATAAGAAACATTTTTACAAATGAGGGTGTCACAGAGATTGCTACTTTCAGCATGTTACTTGGTACTTTAATAAAGCTGAATATAAATTATAATTAGAACTGGAGTGCAAGGAGAAGTGATTTGAGTTAAGTGCTGCTTGTTTTTCTTATACTTGATTTTGACTGGCATTCCAGTAATGTATTTAAAAAGTAATTTATTTTTTCATGCCTCACATCCTTTTTGTTTCCATCTAGATATTAAGTAAGCTGTCATGCAGCCAATGGATTGAAATATTTTTTTTTTCTTCTACACTTCATTTTGTCTTGATTGGACTCCCATAATGATGGTTTGGCACCAGGGCAGCGTATTTAAAGTTTTTGTGGTTTTGAGCATAGCTCCTCCCCTTTCTAATTGGTCACACCCATTCCCATTGACCCCACCCATTCAGCTGTCTCCTGCAGCCCCCCTTTGATTTGAAGTCACCAGCCTCCACTGCTTGGTAGTAGCCTGATTCAATTGTAAATGTTATTCTAAGCCTTTTGGTTTAAGCACTTGGGCTTCAGACCAGTTGTTTTACATTAAGAAGGTTTGTGGACTGCATTTGTGTTTAAATAATCTGTTTAACTGTTGTAGGCTACACACTAAAGTGTGATAGCCATTTCTGTGCATTTAAAGTGTTTTTTTTATTGTATCTGCTTTATTTTCTGAAAAAAAAACGAAATAAAAAATATACTTGTTTCCCGCCTTTGTGAACTAGTATAGTCCAATTTTCAGGTTATTGTTGAATTCAGGGCTGTGTTACAAGTTTCTGTGTTGCCCATACCTTACTTGGATAGAAGGAAGTTTCTCTGTTCACCTGTGAGAGAAGGGAGCTTTGAGCAGCCTATCTGTCCCTGGAGGAGTGGTTTCAGCCCAGAAGTTAGTAGTTTATTAGCCATTTTAGCCTAATTTCTCTCTCTAATTTCCCTGCTAAAAAAATGCATTTGTGCAGTTTTGCATGCCGGGCAGCGCCGTTTAGCTAGGGTCAAACTATTCCCGGCTCCACGAAGTCTACTCTTCAATTTTTCCCTTGGAACTAGACAAACTTTCAACTTAAGCACTCAAACCATTCATTTCATAGCCCAGCACTTGCTCAGAACTCATAGCAAGCACTAATTAACTGTAGCACTAGACCCCCCCCCCCCCCATACTGTCCAGAAGGACAAGGCTCTCTATTCGTCCCTACCAGCAAATCAGTAAAACAGCTCACTTTACCTATTCAGGCATGTCCAAAGGGCAGTTTCAGGTGTACTCTCCAGTCCAACTGGTGAATCTGGGCATTTTGAGGCAATGTTACAACTGCCTCATGTACACAGACAACCCTCTCCTCCTACCACCAAACACTAATATATGCCAGAGATGCAATTATACAGCCAAACTGGAGACAAAGCTCTCACAACCCAAGACTGGAACTGACCGTCAAGAGGTGAAGGAAAATACTTGCAGCACACCACCAGTCTCACATAGACCTACTAAACCAACACCGGCAAATAACGCACACAAATACACAAAAACATACTCAGAGGCTCTTAATAAAAATCTGCAAAAGCAACGGAGACCTCCAAAACAGACACCCAAGCAACCTCCACACCCCATCACAAAGCATGAAACACATACTTCACATAATCAGTATGCCGTGCAATCACAGCCTTTAAGGCAAAATAACATACCCAAAACACTAGTAATAGGCGAGACTGTAGTCAGGCACACTGATGTCCCACTAACTAGGCTGGACAAGGAGAAGGTTACAGTTAGCTGCCTGTCAGGTGCCAGGATCCGCCACATAACACATGCACTCAGGTCACTCCAGAACAAGTACAAATATGACTCTGTCATTGTCCATGTTGGTGTGAATGATCTGAGACGTACCTCCCTGGACTACATGAAAAGAGACATGGAAGAGCTCTCTGATCACGTAGCCCAAGCCTGTATGACCCTGACCCTGAGTAGCATCCTGCCTTCACCAAGAATGATGCCACAGTATAAAGAAAAAAAAAATTATCAATTTCAAAAATTGGCTTTCTGGTGTCATTCAAAGGGGATCCAGTATCTGTCCGCCTGGGATGACATGCTCGACAAGCCACGTTGCTTGGCAAGAGATGGCTTGCACCTGTCACCCTTAGGCTTTCGAATACTGGCCAAGGCTTTTGCCAGCCCCATAGTGCCTTTTTAGGCAAGGCTCAAAAAAGAAACCCACCACCGTAAATAGCACAAGTAACCAAAAACTAAGGGTAATGCTACTCAATGCCAGAAGTCTAAACCTCAAAATGCATGCACTCAAGGCACTCCTCAGTATGGAGAACATCGATATCTGTGCAGTAACAGAAACCTGGTATAAGGCTCCAGAAAGCACCCCAGCACTACCAGGCTATAACTCATACCATACTTTTCGGCCACAGAACCAGGACCGAAACACAAAAGGCAGGGGTGTATCCATATTCATCAAGGATACCCACACCTCCAGGTTAGTGGTGCAGCACAATGCCTCAGAGATCATCCATGTGCAACTAACAACGGGAAAAACTGCAGTTCAAATTGTTGCTTGCTACTGATCACCCACCATGACCCAGGATCCCCATTCCACGTTTCTGGCGACACTGGAAAATATGAAGGTCCTACCAAATGCCCTAATATTGGGTGATTTCAATTACCCAAACATTAACTGGGAGAACTATTCAAGTACTAACTCCCTTGCCCAATGCATCCTAGAATTTATAAACTCGAACGCTTTGGATCAACTGGTCAACACCCCCACCAGAGGCGACAACATATTGGACCTGGTCATCACCAACATGGGCGACCAGTGTTCTACACCGGAGGTCAACCCCTCGCTGGTTAGATCAAACCATAGACTAATCACTCTGGATATCCACATTCTGCCCCCACCCCCAATCAAGGAAACCACCGTGAAAAACTTTTCAAAAGCAAACTTCACCTTACTTAAGACCAAGGTGGAAAGGTGCACAGCCCCCATGCTAAAGGACAACACTGTCCAAGCTGCTGAATCCCTTACAAAGTCACTCTGAGCACCTGCAAGAATGCATGGATCGTGCTATCCCAAGCAAAACCAAGACTCACTCCTCCAAGAAAAGGAAACCAGTCTGGTGGACCCCTGCCATAAACCAGCTATACAATCGAAGGAGGAAACTAGCACAGAAAAGAGTAAAATCCCAAGAAGGAAAGACATCCCTGATCAGTATCAGCAAAAAACTACGATCCCTCATAAAATCATCCAAGAAAAATTGCCAAGGACTCCAAAGATAACCACAAAGTGTTCTTTAGCTATGTCAAGAACCTAAGTGGAAACTCTCAGATCTGCTCTGAGTTAGTGCAGAATGCAAAAAAAACACTGAACTGACTGATATTGCCAACATTCTGGCAGACAGGTTTACACCCCCTAAAGGGCCCATAACCTTACCAGAAGAATGTAGAGCCCCGGCAGTCACTGATGCACAGGTTAAAACAGCCCTATCCAAAGCCAAAAACACAGCTTCAATGGGACCGGACGGTGTCCCAGGCTGTGTCTTACACGAACTCCAAAATGAATGAACCCCTCACCTAAATGCACTGTTCAAACTCAGCCTCTCTCTCTCTACAGGCTACGTACCCATAGAGTGGCACACAGCAACAGTTATCCCGCTCCACAAAGGTGGAGCCACAACGGACCCCGGGAACTATAGCCCTATAAGCTTGACTAGCCTTGTCTGCAAGGCTATGGAGCGCATCATCATGGAACTCATTAACAGAGACATTGGGAACCTCCAAACATTGGACCCTATCCAGTTTGTCTTTGTTAAGGGCAGGTCATGCCTCGTAAACCTGGTGGACTTCTTTGAGACAGTTACCAAGGCTTTAGACGGAAAGGAGGTCCACACAGCCTACCTAGACTTCGCAAAGGCTTTCGACACCATTCCCCATTCTGGTATTATAGACAAGCTCACCAGCCTGAACATTAACCCCTACGTCACGAGATGGGTTGCCATTTGGCTCATGGATAGAACTCACACGGTGAGAGTTGCAGGCTGTAGGTCGGACTGTAAACCGGTTACAAGTGACGTCTCCCAGGGCTCAGTCCTGGGACCCCTCCTGTTCGTTATATACTTCTCAGAGGTACAGGCAAGCACAGGAGGACTATGGCTGACCAAGTTCGCAGACTACTGCAAACTGGGGGCCATAATTGACTCTCCGGCTGATACAGACATCCTCCAGAAGGGTCTCACTGAGATGGATACCTGGTGTCAAAATCATGGCCTCAAGCTAAATGCCAAAAAGTGCATAGTCATCCCCTTTGGAAAAAACAAAGTACCTGCGAACCACATAAGTGGCAGTCCCCTAAATGCAGAAAATGAAATAAGGGATCTGGGGACCCAAGTAGATAGTAATCTCTCCTTTGATAATCATATTGCCAAGGTGGTTAGAAAATCCTTTTGTGTGGCCCACCTAATCACAAAACAGTTTGCATCTAGAACAAAAGAGAATGTTCTTTGTGTTTCACTGTTGCAGTCATTACATTTGGGTAATCTGCTGGCAGGTTGCCCTCAGTCGGCCTGATTAACAAAGTCTTGGGTCCTGCGTCAGTTGCTGTCCCTTCTTCCATGACGTCAGGTCGCCAGGGGTATAAAACATGCAGCCGATGCCATTACATCAGTCTTTCTTGCCGTGCAGTGTCCGAAGCAGAAGCAGTTTGCAAGTGCAGGTCAGCAGACTCCTGAAATTTTCATTTTCGAATTTCAGAACTGAAGTCTTCAACTAAAAGCTAAGTACCCCGTTGGGGAAACTTTTTCTTGCTCCTTACCGATGTCAGTAAAAGTTAATAATTGCATTACTTGTGGGAAGCAAATACCAAAACTGACTATGCTTCTCCTAAGCCAGTCACCAGTTCGCCGGTACTCAGTGAGGCACTTTCGCAGCCCCTGATACCCACTACTTCTAATTCGCAGGCCTCTACTGAGACCCATTCGGAGTCCGGTATGCCACGGGATGCTTCAATTATGGAACCCGCAAATGTCTCTACCTTAGATGGGTCTGGAGCCGCTGTGCAGGCACCGGCTTCTGAGGGTGTTTTCAGGCCTACAGATTTGTATATTAGACCGACACCATCTTCAAGACTAAGGCCAGAATCTAAATCTATGTCTAAAAAACTGATGCCTGGGCCACATGTTCAGGCCCCTATGCCTAAAAAACAAATGATCAAAATGGCTGAAGATTTAATTACTCTGATCAGGGGTAGCCAACCCCCTCCTTCTAAGAGGCATAGGCAAGACATTGATTATGAATCTTCTGAACAGGATTCTGTTTCTTCTGACTCTTCTAATGAACAGGATTTGTCTATTCCTTATTATGAGGACTCTGATGAGGAAGATTCCATTCCTTCTGCTTCTCCTCCTGAGGATTTTTCTTTTGGGGAAACTTTACATACCTTAAGGGAACATTTCCACGGGGAAAGTCAGGATTTCTCTGAATCTAAAAAGAGACTTAGGGATTTTCTTCTTCTTCCTCAGCATAGGCCTTTGGCTATACCTCCTGTTCTAGACATTGTTGATGATGTTTTTTCAGAATCTAGTATGACTCCTGATTCTCTGCCTCTGGCTCCTTGTAAGCCAGACAGATACTACAGGGTTCCTGACTCCCACAAATTCCTTTTCAAAAATCCTATTGCTGATCCTGAAATCATTTCTCAGGGTACCAAGGGCATTAAGGCCTCTACTGCTAAAAATCCTACCCCTTCTGATAGAGATTCCAGGGGTCTGGATAGATGGGGTAAGAAGGTTTACATGTCTGCAACCTTTACAATTAGGGCTTTAAACTGTCAATTTCATATGCTTAAACATCAACAGCATATCATGGAACTACTTAAACAGAAAATTATTTTAATCTCTGACTGTGTGGAAAATAAAAGATTTGCAGGATTTATTACATTCAGCTGAACAAGTTGGAAAACATACTTTGCAGTGTGATTTTGATTCCTTGGAGGCCTCTTGCAAGGCTGCTGTAACTGGATATGTGCTAAGAAGGCATGCTCTGCCTGACCATGTTAAAGCAAAATTACTGGATGCTCCTTTACAACAGGACCGTTTCTTTGGTAATAAGGCTGAAGAAGTGTTAAAAAAGATGGAAGATCAAGCTAAATCTATGCAAACTGTGAAAGATTTCTTACAAGTGCAACCTCCAAGATTTAGTAGGCACTGGCCTACTAAGAACTGGTCCTTTCCAGTCCCCTCGAGAGACGCTCATGTCAAATCAAGACATTCTAAAGGCTCCAGGTTTCAGTCACAAGGAACTTTTAGAATAAAACAATGGGGTGCCTCCACCTCCAAATCCTGAAACAACAAGGCACCTCCCTTTGGTAAACAGTCTCAATGACTTCCCTTTACAATCACCAAGCACTTACCTTTTAGCCACCCCTTTGGGGGGAAAACTGGCACTTCATGCACGAAACTGGCAACTTATTACCCAGGACAAATGGGTTTTAAATATAGTATCCCAGGGATACAGATTTTATTTCCACACGTTGCCAATCCCAAACGGATGGCCAGATCTGCCCCCAAATCAGTGGACAGAGGCCCAGAAACAAGTTCTGTCCCTCATGAACACCAGTACCAGAAGAGGTAAAGGGACAAGGTTTCTATTCAAGACTTTTCCTGGTACCCAGAAAAGACAAATCATGGCATCCAATTCTGGACTTATCCACTCTAAACACATTTCTGGACATTCCAAAATTCAAGATGCTGACTCTTCAACAGTTACTACCTATGTTAGGCAACGATGCCTGGTTGGTAACTCTAGACTTAAAAGAGGCTTACCTGCATATCCCAATCAGGGAATCTTGCAGAAGATACGTCTGCTTCAAAGCAGGCTACTTGTATTACCAGTTCTCTCCACTGCCCTTTGGCTTATCTACTGCGCCCAGGGTCTTCACAAAGTGCATGGCACCAGTAATTGCATTTTGCAGGCAAAGAAATATTGAAATATATCCATACCTGGACGATTGTCTAATTCAGGAAGAAAACAAGGACATTCTTTTAAAGCATCTGGCGTTTGTAAAAAGGGTTCTAACTTCTCTAGGGTACACCATAAACGAAAAGAAATCACAACTGGTACCCTCTCAAAAAATTACATTCCTGGGTGCAAGCTTGAATACAACTGCCCAGATGACTTGCCTTACACCAGAAAAGCAAATTCAATTGGTAATTTTCTTCAAATAGGTGGCCACAAAAACCCTGCTATCTGCAAGACAAATTCTGCAAGCCTTGGGGTTCATGGCCTCCTGCATTCTTCTAATTCCATATGCAAGACTGCATATGAGGAAACTTTAGTGGTACTTAAAAGGTTTATGGAGTCAACATTGTCACAGCCTGGAAACAATGATTCTTATTATACCTTGCCTGCAACTAGAGTTCCTATGGTGGGCAGAGGCCTGCCACCAAAACAAGGGACTGCCATTCACTCCACCCCCTGCCACCCAAACCCTAACTACAGACGCATCAGACTTTGCTTGGGGAGCTCATCTGGCAGGAAAGTGCATTCAGGGCAAATGGAGCCCAAATCAAATGAGCACCTACGTATCAATCAGAAAGAGATGCTAGCTGTACTGAATGCACTGACAGCCTTCAAGGCATACCTTCATCCAGGACAACTAATGATAAAGACAGACAACACCACAGTTATATGTGGTACATAAACAAGCAGGGGGGTACACATTCATAACCCCTTTGCAGACTAGCCATGGCATTGTGGAACACGGTCTTGACCTATCAGATAAAACTACAAGCTCAATTCCTGCCAGGAAAGCTAAATACTCTGGCAGACGAACTAAGCAGAAATCTTATGGACCCACACGAATGGAAACTGGAACCACAAGTTTTCAACATGTTGACACGCAAATGGGGGAATCCCAGACATAGATCTTTTTGCCTCACCCCAGAACTATCAGTTGGACAAATTTTGCATAAGAATTCATCACAAAAAAGCTTGGAAAGTGGATGCTCTGTCATTCAGCTGAAAAAACCTGTCAGTCCATGCTTTTCCCCCTCTGCCTCTGCTCTCCAAAGTTCTACTAAAAGTCAGACAGGACAAACCAAAAATGATTCTGATTGCTCCAGACTGGCCTTGCCAACACTGGTACCCACTCCTGCACAGTGTCACACCTTCCTCCGTGGCACCTGCCTCAGACACCTTACCTACTGTCTCAGCAGAACTACCAAATTCTGCACACTCCGCTCCAAACTTTGAATCCTGCAACGTGGCTAATCAACTAATTTCACCCTTGGCATCCCTCAGCAAACCTGTGATGGATGTCATTTTGGAGGCTAGAAGGCCTAGTACTAGAAAATCTTATGCTGACAAATGGAAAAGATTATGTGCCTGGAACCAATCACAAGGAATAAGCACAACAATGCACAATATTCCTCAGATTCTACAATACTTAACTGAGATGCTTCACAAGGACCTATTTTTTTCTTCCAAAAAAATCCATACCTCTGACATTTCAGATCATTACAACACCGAACCTCCCCTCTTCTCTCATCCTCTGCTAAAGCAGTATCTCAGAGGGGCCAAAATTTAAGACCTCCCAGAAGAGCACCAACTCCTGCATGGGACCTCAGTTTTGTTTTGGAAAAACTCACTCTCCCTCCTTTTGAGCCAGCTGCTACTGCAGACTTAAAATTTCTTTCCTGGAAAAACAGCTTTCCTTTTAGCAGTCACTTCATCTAGAAGGATTTCAGAGTTACAGGCTCTTATGGCAGTGGAGCCTTTCATTATTTTTCATCCGGACAGGGTGGCTCTCAGGACCAGTCCATCTTTCATGCGTAAGGTGGTATCCAGTGTGGCTCTTAATCAGACCATTCATCTGCCAACTTTCTTTCTCAATCCACAGAACAAGGGTGAGCGGGTTCTGCATTCATTGGATGTACACAGACAACTTAGATTCTACTTAAACAGGACAAAATCTCTAAGAAAATCGGAACAACTATTGGTGGCATTTGCTGCAGGGGCAGAGGGAAAGGCTATTTCAAAGCAGACTATTTCCAAATGGATAAGTCATTGCATTCGTTTCTGCTATATGCACCATGGTAAACCCTATCCCCAAGGGGATCAGATCTCATTCCACCAGGGCTGCATCTACTTCTGCAGCCTTTCTCAGAGGGGTTCCTACCAGAGACATTCTAGAAGCTGCTACCTGGAGCTCAGTTCATACGTTCACCAAACATTACCATTTACCTCTCTTCTCTAAATCTAGAGCTGGCTTTGCCACTGCTGTCCTGCAGGGCCTTATAGCTGCTCCTAATGCTGTATAAATCCATCCTCCCAACCAAAGCTTTGGGATTCTACCCAAATGTAATGACTGCAGCAGTGAAACGCGAAGAACATAGTACAGTTGTGTACACTTACCATAAATGTAGATGTTCAAGTGTATTCACTGTTGCAGTCTTGGTTACCCACCCTCCAGCCCCCTGTTTTTCTCTTACTATACCTCTCCTTTCTTTTACTATGCTTAAAAGCCTTTTTGGTTTATTTGCTTTTATTTGGAGGTATATTTTTTGTGTTTTAAATTATATACATGTCATATATATATAATATATTTTGCCAGCAGGTTACCCAAATGTAATGACTGCAACAGTGAATACACTCGAACATCTACATTTATGGTAAGTGTACACAACTGTACTTTATTGTACCTCTGCACTCATCACTCATCAGACCCATCATAGAGTACAACGCCCCATTTGGAATGTACCTTACAAGACACCTGCAACAGCTGGAAAGACCACAGAAGTACCTCACCAAGAGGATTACTGGCCTCAAACAGATGCCTTATGCAGCCCGACTGAAGAAACTCCAGCTGTATTTTGTTGCATACTGTGTACTCAGAGGTGATTTCTGCCTGACATACAAGGCCATATCCAACCCAGAATTGATGGACATGCTCCACCTAAAAAAAAAACAAATCCCCGAGAGCCACACACTCTAGGGATCTAAACCTCACCATAACGATAAATAGAACTTGCTGGAGGGATATATTCCTGTCCCGGAGACTCCCCATGCTTTGGAACAGGATTCCAATCTACATTAGGCAGAGCCCATCACTAACACTCTTGAAGAGAAACCTTGAGTGGATGGGAAACAAATAATTTAGCCCGGGTATCACTGCAGTGGCTCTGCTGGACAGAAGCACAGGGAACTAATGGCTCTGCTGGACAGAGGCACAGGGAACTAATCTAAGGGGGCGGCGAAAGCCAACACATTCTGGCTAGGCTTACATATGCCCTCGGGTAGATAGCCTAGTACTTACCTATGAACCTATAAACTAGTAACAAGAATTTCAGTTTTTATGTTTCTTAAATGTATTGTGTAGTTGTAGATGCAGGGTAAAACACATTTGTGACCACCATACACTTGGTGATGCTCGAGTTAAAGTGGTTGTTTTTGGTAACATGGAATTTTGATTTTTGCAGTAAATTGAGAAATATTCACATTTTTATTGCACTGTTAATTTTAGCAAAGTGTTTGACACTGTACAGCATAAAATCTCAGTTAACCCTAAGTGAGTTATAAGGCAGTGGCCTGTGTAAAATGTTAACTTGACACTGCAAAAGTATTTCCATAATATTTATTTTTATTGATACCAGCCTAGGGTTACCACCTGTCCCACTTTGCGAGGGACAGTCCGTCTTTGGGCAGTTGTGTCCTGCAAAAAAAATGAAAAAATGGCAAATGTCCTGAGATTTTAGGACAAACATATTTCCTATATTTTACGTAATAGTTGCATAACAAAGTTATTCTGTTTCTGAAACACCTAAATGTTATAAGAAACAGAATAAGCAACTAAAATGCTACAAGAATATGTGTTTATTTAGGCAGAAAAGTGAAGTTTTGTCCTTTGTACTGGCCGTAGGTATGTTTTGCCTTGCAACTCTGACGTTTGTACAAAAAATGTCCCACTTTGGGCATTTGAAAAGGTGGAAACCCTACAGCCATCAGCTGCTTTGTCCTGGTGCCCCTCCTCAGTTTTCACAACATGACATTGCCTTCTTTTGCCTCCCCTTAACCATCACTCATCTTGCAAGGGCATCAGGTCTCCACAGATAGAAAAGAAAGTCTACAAATTTCCCTGGGTAAATGAGATGGTCAGTCCTCCCACCCCACAACCAGTCCTTTGGCTGCCTGTTCACTATTCAGACATAAGTTGTCACTACTACAGACAGGAGCAATCTCCTGTGCAGTAGGCTGGCTACGAAACTGCTGAACGTATGAAATTATGTCAGTAACAAGGAACACTGGTGAATTTAGTTCAGTGTTGCTCACTGCTGAGTGTAGGTGAATATATAAATGATTATGCAAAGTGAATGGAAGGATAAGTATGGGATGCACAGATTAACAACATTTTGAAGCGTGCTCAGCAAGAACTTTCAAAGCTGTAAAATATTTCCTTTAGGTTTAATGCATAGAAATGGAAAGTAATGCACCATGGAAAAAATTAAGCCAAGAGTACAAACCTGGGGAGAAAACAGTAAAAAGTGGAAACTGTCTTTGGGAAATTATTTTGGATTTTGGGGATGCATAAGGAGAGATACAGCGATGGAGGTTATTTTTTTTTGTGCACAATTGGCGAGACTCCTTCGGGGTGAAGCTTTTCAGACGAGGTCTGCCAAAATGTCATTATTGTGGCAGAAGCAGGCTGAAGTGAGAGATTGAAAGGAAATTATAATGTGTATTATAGGTTCAAAGGAGATTACTAGTCTAATGGCTTAAGACCTGTTGTAAGCCTAGCCAAAATAAACCATTTTACCCAAGCTATAGCCTCTTGGAGCAAGAGGATGGCATACGTTATTGCCTATGCCTTGAGTATCTTACATATTGCCCCTGTCCAGAAGGGACATAGTCATTACCCAGGTGTGAATTTGTGATTCCCCATCCATTGATCCAGATTTATGTTAAAAGGGCCAGGGAGGGACTCTGCTTAACATGAGTAGGAAATTTGTTCCAAAGAAGGGGCAGTCTTTGAGATGCATATCTGTCTGTCCAGCATTTATTTTTATTTATTTAAGTTTGATGAACCAGGAAGTCCATTGGGCCAATAAGTACATGATTTCATTGGAGGCCCGGAGAGAAAAGCTCCACAGTAATTGCAAGTTATATTTCACATGTTTCAAAATGACATAGTTCACACAGCTAATTAAACATTTACAGATAAGCTCCATGGTATTTACAATTGGCTTGTCACAAATGAAAAGACATAATTCAATACAGAAATTTCAACGTTTACATAAAGTGAATATTTTTGTTATAAACTCAGTTGTAGGTTTAACATTTCAAAATATATAGCTACTAGCCATTAGTAGGTTAGGAAAATATTATGCATGGAGAGGGTAATAGTATATTTGAGATTGGAGAGTCTAGTGCAGTAGATATTAGAGAGAAAATTAGTTTTTAGTAGGGGAGGGATTGTTTTGGGTGGGATAAAGTAATAGTAAAGGTAGTTGGATGAGTCAATGCAAGGTGGAATGAGGGGAGAGGGAATTAGTTTTTAGTAGGGGAGGGATTGTTTTGGGTGGGATAAAGTAATAGTAAA
Organism: Protopterus annectens; assembly: GCF_019279795.1. Lineage (NCBI taxonomy): Eukaryota > Metazoa > Chordata > Ceratodontiformes > Protopteridae > Protopterus > Protopterus annectens. The sequence goes on along the minus strand of NC_056740.1, from coordinate 71,953,123 downwards.
GGTAGTTGGATGAGTCAATGCAAGGTGGAATGAGGGGAGAGGGGTTTAAGTTGGAGTGTGGCAAGGGCATTCCCATTTGGAAGAAAGATGAGATAGTAACTGAGATTTGAAATTTGTATGGTTAGGTAGGTTGCGTAGGTGTGTGGGGAGAGCGTTCCACTGTTTAGCTAAGGAGTGGGACAGCAGTAGAAGGTGAGGAGGTTGTGCAGGTTTGTGGACCTGAAGGAGATTTTGTTTTTTGGATCTGAGTGAACGGTTGGGGATGTAACCTTTTAAGGAAGTAGCGAGAGCTGGGCAGTTGGCAGGTTTAAAGATAAGCTTGTGGGCAATGGTGAGTTTGTAGGTAACTGAGGTAGTTGGGTAGTTCAAGCCAGTTGAGGGTGAGGAGGGAGTGGCAATGGTGGGATGAGTTTTTTTGAATTGGTTGCATATTTGGAGATCTTGTGGTAGCAGGATTCAAGTTTGGACCGATTGGTGAAAAGAGGGGCACCATACATAAGGGAGGGGAGTAGGAAGGTGGATTCAAGAGTTTGATGGGTAGAGGGGCTTAGGAACCGGTTGTGCCTGTAGGGGAGACCTAACATTTGGTGCATTTTCTTGATTGTGGAGTGGATCTGGTTGTCAAATTTTAGTTCTTCATCAGTAATGATGCCAAGAAGCTTGGTGTTGGGAGCAATTTCAAGGAGGGTATTGTTTTGGTTGTGTATGGTGAATGTTTTGTTTGATTTGCTGACTATGTTTAGATACCTAGATCTGGTGACCCTCATTGCTGTTTGACTTGCAGATGTGTAGCATCTCCATCAGGACTGGATTTGTGAGTGTCTTGTAGGTCAGGCATAGGTCACCCTTAAGTAGTCTGTAAGAGTCAGAGTCAAGAGAGGGGGCTTTGAGTCTATCCGCATAAGACATGTTTACAGACTGTATTTTCTTACTCTTTGGGATGTGCTATTGATGTAATTTGCAGGGGTATTTGACTTCCCAAAGGGTATCGCGATGCATTTTTTTGCATTTAGTTTTAGGCCATGGTTCTGATACCAGTCATTTGTCTCATCTAGACACTCCTGAAGGGATATCTACATCGCTGGGGGATTCAGTGATTGCCCCCAGCTTGCAGTCATCAGCAAACATTGTCATCCAGAGGCCTTCTGCATCAGCCTTTACTTCAGAGAAGTATATTCTGAGCAGGAGTGGTCCCAGCACTGAGCCATGTGGCACAATTAACTGGCTATCCATCTTGTATGTATGGACGTATGGATTTATGTCCAATTTTGAGAGTTTATAATACCCGAGTAGGAAAGTGTGTCAAATGCCTTGGCCAGGTCAGGGTGGGTGGTATGTACTGTTTTACTTTCATCCATGGCTTTAGTGACTTTCTCAAAGAAATTCAGTAGGCATACCCTGCCCTTGACAAAGCCAGATGGCGTTGGGTCCAGTGTTTGGAAGTTTCCCAAGTCATTCTTGTTCAGGTCCATGACTGTTCTTTCATGGCCTTACATATAAGATTAATCAGAATTGTAGGTCTGTAATTTCATGGGTTAGTAGATGGTCCCACTTTATGTAGAGGGGTGACTGTTGCTGTCGTCCACTTTACTGGGACAAAACCAGTCTGGAGGCTGTGGTTAAATAAATATCCTAATGGGCCTGATAAGTCCGGATTTAAGCTGTGTAAGAGGCAACCTGGTATATTGTTAGGCCCCAATGAAGCTGTGTTTTTTAGCTGTAGAGAGCACAGTGGCAAGCTTTTCTTTCATGTTAATTGGCGGTGGAGGATATTTCTTGAGGAAGAACTAGGTGTGATGGTGAGGTGAAATCTGAGCTGAATTTGTCGGCCAACAGATTTGCTCTATCTTCTGGCTTGAGTATAGGTGATTCCATCTGCCGCTCATTTTGCATGTTGGGTGTTGCCCTTAAGATTGTGAACATAACTGAAAAGTGCCTTATGATTATCCTTAGATCTGGAGGCTATTTTTACCTCAAAGTCTGCTTTCAGAGACTTCACTAGTGCCCTGATTCACTTGTTTAGACTAATGAGGCACTTTTTGCTCTGTTTTGCACATTCCGTCTTCTTGACAGGATTTTCTTTCTTTTGTTGTACTATCTATTAATACCAGGAGTCCACCAGGGTGGTTCGTTCTTGGGTATTGAGCTGGGTTTATTTTGGTCTGGTACTGCCATTTCTATGCAGTTATTTATGTGGTCATACAGGGCTTTTGTTTGTACCTCTACATAGGTTTCTGTATTTGGATTTAGGAGAGATTGGAAACTAGCTATGCCATCCCTTAGTAGTGGGTGATTTACCTTAGAGAAGTTCTTAATGTTTTTGGGGTTAGGCATGGGGACTAGTTTTACCTTTATTTTAAGGGAGACTGCTTTGTGATCTGATTAACAGTGAGGACATCACACTTGGGAGATGCAGCGCTCTCCCCTGTTTGTGACTACCAGATCTGGGATATTTGTTCCTCTAGTAGGAGTACTGAGTATCTGATCCACGTCCTTTGAATTTTCAGAGTCATGAGATCTTTGGGCCTGCATGTTAGTGGTCGTGTATGCCTCCCAATTAATGGAGGAGGAGTTAAAAATCACCCATGAGTATAGTATTGGGCTGTGATAGTGACTGATTCTAGTAACTTCAGTTATGATGCATGGATTTCCTGGTTCATGGTGGGGGGGACCTGTAGCTAGCAAGAATATAGTAATGGATTTTTCCCATGGTTAGTTAGACAGGTAGTAGCTAAAGCATGTCATATTTGACCAGCCTTGAGGTGTGCTTATCCTTTATGTAGATAGATAACACCTCCTCCTTTTGCTCTTTCATGTTCAGTGGGTGAGCGGAAAGTGTGAAAGGCGTTATAGCCATGAACTGCCAGAATGCTTTCCATGGCTTTTAACTGTGTTTCAATAACTACACAGACATCAGCATCCTCCTGTGATGAGGAGAGCTTCTAAGGAGTGCATTTTCTTGTCGAGACTCCTAGCATTGAGCAGTAACACCTTTAGCTTAGCCTGAGTAGCTTTTGTTATGTTGAAAGTTTTATCTGTTTGGCAGTGTATAAAAAACGGCACTGTAGGGTATGGATAATGTTTTGGCCAATATCCAAAAGCCTAGAGATGACAGGTGAAGACCATCTCTGGCAAAGCAATGTGTCCTGTCAACCATGTCCTTCCAGGCTGACAACTATTGGACCCCTTTGGAATGACACTGGTAGCTAACCCAATTGTAAAGTCACTCATTTTCTGCTGGTGTTGTGGCATCGTAGTTGGAGATGGTAGAATGCTGCTCAGTGCTGGACTCATACCTGTCTGTGATGCATTCTGAGCTTAGTCATGTCTCTCCATGTAGGCTAATGAGGTACATCTTAGGTGATTCACACTCACATGGACTATGATTGAGTCATAGTGGTACTTAAGGGTAAAGTGACCTGAATGCTTGTGTGATGTGGCAGATCCTGGCCAAAAGTAGGCAAATAATTGTAACGTTCTCCTTATCCAGACTGGTAAGAGGGTCATCACTGTGTCTCCGAATGGAGTCTGCTATGACCAGAATATTGGGCTGTGGAGTATTTCACCTTATGAGCTTGATAATTGAGACACCAGGAGTTGTAGCTGTTTGTTGCAATGGGAATTGTCTTGTTTGTCTGTTTGCTGGCATTTCTGGGGACTGTGCCTGAGAGGTCTTTGAGGTTTGGGTAAGCTACATGTGAGCACCTCTCCATATGTGGGTCTGTGTGTGTGATCCTTTGTGGGTGCAGTGAGTGATGTGTGTGAGTGGCTGACAAACCTGCTTGTTGCTTTTTGTTTGTGTATGTGAGAGTCTAGCCTCCACTGTCAATGTGTGACAACATCTCTCTTACTTTGTCTGAGAATTAAGTGGTTGTCAGTGTACATAAGGCAATTGCCACATTGCCAAATGATGCCCATGCCCACCAAGCTGGATGCAGAGATAACAGGAAAGTGCCCATCTATATTTGCAGGTCCTAATATGTACTTGCAATGGGATAGAAGTGGAGAGTGTTTGTAACAAGACTAGGGAAGGCTTCTTACTTGGTGTAATTTGTAGGTTACTTAACTAGCAATGCTGCCCAGCACCCAAACCAGATGCCCTCTGAGCAGTGATAGTCCTAGGTGCTATAATAAGGTAAGGTAAACATAAGTAGTCCTAACTAAATGCATAAATGCTGCTCACCATGCAAACTAGTTGCCCCATGAGTAACATGGGGCTGAGGTAAAGTTCCAAAGTGGTTCTTGTAGAGAAATATCAACTTGTGGTGATTATGTATAAACAAGGCACTAGTAACAGCTGCTGTGTGAAAAGAGCTTTGTGCAACCATGAGGCTTATATACAGTCAGAAAAAAGCAAGTTTTACACTAATTAATTATGCCCCGATGCCAATCAGGTAAGCACCCAATAAGCTTTCCACCAGCAATTCCCAGTTGATAAAGGTGAAATCATATCTCTCCTGCCACAAGAGTACAGACTTTGACTCTCTTGATGTAAAATGACTGGTCTGGAGCCCAAGTGTTAAGGATCCACAGGTAGATGCCTAATTGCTAAGAAACACTAGAAACAATATATTTAATTGCAGAGCAGCAGCCCTTGCAACTTTAAATAAGTGCCAAAAATAAATAAATAGCACAGTAAACTTTCACAATATAATGAAAATAAGCAATGTTTCTAAATATTTGTGTCAGTAGAGGGCACTTGCACTGCAAGCAGCTATGTGCAAATATACTGACTTTATTCCAGCAGTGGAAATAGAGAAAATTGGCTACTGAGCCCTCTGGCCAGTAAACCCCCCACATTTAGAGCCCTTTTGTGTGCTTCCCAACTCAGATTGGCAAACACCTACTGCCGCTAGATGAATAGTCCCAGTCCTCCTAATGTAAAAGCACAGTAAAAGTGTATCTGGAGTGATATGCAACCACACAGAAACTTAAACTTAAGAAAAGGCAATAAGTTATTCAGGGTAACAGCAGTGTACTTTAAACATCTTATAAAAGTGTTGATTATTCAGTATAAGTACTTCACTTTTTAGAAATGAGCTATGAGACACTCAACTGTGCAGAATTTATAAAGGCATTAAAGTAAGGTAAGTCGATTAATAAGCCATCCGGCCAATAAAACAATTACATTTAGGAATCTGTAGTGTGTTTCCCCAACCTGTACAAACCAGGCTACCACCCACTGCCACTAGATGGAAAGTTCTCTGTTCTTCTGATATAAGAACACAGAAAAGAGCATGCTAGAGTGTAAAAATACACTAAAGCAAGTAAGTCAGTAGAACAATGAGAGGCAAAATGCACTTTTTTTCCCCAAAATAAGCCCAAGGAAAGGCAAATAATTCAAGATATCAACAGCAGTGTAGAAAGGGAGGAGCTTATAAAACTCAAATTACAGTAAGGGTGGGCAGGTTAAAAATCAGGTTTAAAAAGGAATGGAAAAGTTAGTGGGAAAAATAACTGGGTCTATATTATATTCTCAAAAGTCGACAGTATCAGAGCTGATATTGTTGACACGAGAATAGCGAAAGCGCACATTGAATGAGTAAACGGTAATCTCCGTAAGGGCAGATTTCCATTTACTGCAATGTAGTGCGGTCACGGAATTGGTATATTTCAGTAGCGGGGGTGTGGAGGGGCTTGCCCCCCCCCCCGTTGGGGTACTTTTTTCTTTTTTTTTTGTTTTTATAAGTTCGATGTTTGAAGACATCGACCATATGGTGTTCGATGTTTTCAACCGTCGATCTTATATTATAGACCCAAATAACCAGCAGGGAAACTCTAGCATTTTTGTAGGCCTTGTGTCCTATCAGAAAAGACAACGCCACAGATAACTCTGTGTATTTAAGTATCATTCAAGAAACAAATAAACCAATGAAAAAAAATATGTAATGTGCATCCTAAAGAGGAGAGAGAAGGATGTTATAGAATGTCTTATAAGAATTAAAAACTTCTGGAGAATAGTTGTGCAAGGAAAAGGAACAGAATTTGAAACTAATGGAAAACACAGAATTAAAGGTGATCTCAGAAGTAATTTTCACAGCTAAGCTATTTGCTTTATTTGGTATTCTGCATGATGCAGTGGGCTTAGAAACCATGGAAAAATTCAAGGTGTCAATGAACAGTCAAGACTATTTTGATGATGGCTATAAGGAAGGGTAGTAAACTACAAGGCAGCTTATAGTGGTAGAGTTAAGTGTATGACAATATAATGACCAGGGCTGTGAACCCAAGTCACCTTTATTTGACATGCTTGTGTGTTCATACGGTGTGTTTAGGCTCTAAATTTTTACATTTTTGCATTTCCTCCACGTAGATATTACAAGCCAACATTAGTCACCTATTTCTCAGTTTCATTTCTTTTGCAGACTGTCTTGATGATTGGTGTTCTTCCTTGTTTGCTGCTTGCATTGAGGAGCTTGAAGATGGTGGGAGCCTTCTTTTTGCCTTGGTCCACCTTTTATTGTGTAGTTTGTGACATACCCACTTCTGGGGTGATTGGTGTAAAATTTAGGGAATGTGGCTCTTACTGTCTTATTTTCCCCTAAAAGGTTCCATTAACATTCCTTCTAGCCAAAATGGCTCCATTTCCTGTTGTATTTTTCCTCCAGAACAGAGCCATGGTTTCCTATTTTAGTAGTTGGTGATTTTCATCTGAGGTGCTTTGATGCTTTGTATCTAAGGATCATCAAGGTAGTATTTTCTATGCAAGTTGTTGACTGTGCCTTTCTTAAGTACCAGTATGCTGAGGAGAAGATTGGAACATGGTCCTAATTAGAGGGAATAAAACCAGATTTCCTTGTGTGGCCGTGAGTTATTTTTAAGCTGCCCTACCACCATTGTTTTCTGTGTACATTTAGGTTTTTTTTTTCATAAAGGATAGGCTGTAGCTGCCCCACATCTATGTAAAGGATAAAGCATTAGTCAGGAAATGGAGGAATATTTGATGGGGGACTGTTCAAGAAGTACATAAGAAATGCCTGTTTGTTGTTGGACTGAAGGATGACTTCAAAATAGATCATGTAACATTCATAGGTTTTGGTGCCCAAAAAGGCATGACTGGAGTATTGGCGTTTATGTTGTATTATAGATGTATCGAGGAAATGTATGCATTTTCCCCATTAACACATACACACAAAATGTGTTACTTAGTGAAATATCTTCTCCCATTACAAGTTACTAAACATGGAGGCTTAGTTGGCTGAATTTTTCTAAAATGAAATCTGAAAGCATTGGTTTGTAGCACTACAGATGCATGGCTGATGCCTTTGCATTGGCCCATTGAAGAGATTGACCTTGTGATTTTTAGTGTGTCTGTCACTAATACTGAAGTATTATAGTTCAAAAGAAAAACTACCAACAGTGTCAGTGGTGTAACAGTTAGCACACTCACCTTTGGTGCAGAAGGCTGTGGATTCTATTTCCACACCAGGTGGTTAGATTTTTGACAATGGAGAGCGCAGTATAAGGTGGTGTCTGCACTCCTGAGTGTATTGTCCATAAGATGAGACATTAAACCAAGGTCCCATCTGCTTGAGTTGATCTCTCATTTGGGTGAGAGAGATCCCACAGCACCTACGAGTAGGGGTGGTTCCCCAATGCCTTGGCCAGATTTCCCCCAGTAGCATACATACCACCTCTGGTCTCCCTAAAAAGAACCCACTAGATTAATGGGACTAAACCAATTAATAGAGGATAAATTAAAAAAAAAAATCAAAATTTGCTGGATTGCTTAGACTTGCTGAAACCTGACTGCCTGTCCACCCTTGCATGCTGGCCCGTTTGACCTCAACCAGCCCATCACCATTGCCATACTTTGGGCAGTGTGTGCCCTAACATGTAAAGAAAGCCAAGCCAAATGTTTGAAGATTCTTTTTTAAAATGCTCTGAAATGATACATTTTATACAGAACTTAAGGTGCTGTTGCTTTAAGTAGATTTGTGTAATGTAATGTGGGAATATCCTTTCTCCACTTATCCATTATCAAGTCAGTTTTTAAACAGCGCACGTGAGAGAAGTGTTTTTAGTAAAATAACTTAAAAGTGCAATGCAGATAACTAGGGATGAAAACCGCTTGTAGCAGAGTGAACGTCAATAACTGATTAAGGTGCAAGTACTTTTCAGTAACACATGCCCCCCTACTCTTACTGAAGCCTGCATACCTTAGCTATTCTGTATGCATGTGCCTTTGTGTATAACAGCCTGAGGTTTTAAAGTTGTACTTTAATAATGTGCTAGAAGAGCATGTCTGGTGTACACTCTGTTGTACATTGATTATTTTCTTTATTTTTTGTAAGGTGGCCATGGTTAATGTGCTAGATTTGATCAAAACAACTGCTGTTTGGCTCCAGAGGAATTGACATGAGGTATCTCGCAGCTGAAGCATATGGTGGGTAAAAGTCGCACTTGTTCAGCAGCCCTGGTTAAAAAGATTGTAGACAAGCTTATCTTAAGCCCTCAGCCCCTTTGCATTTTGAGACCTCTTCTTATTCCTGTGATCTCAAACATATCCAGATGAAGGGCAGAGGGATGGTCTTTTAACTTGGACAAGTCAGTTCCTCTTCTGAGAGATTTTTTTTTTTCTCTCCAAAAAATGGTAGTATTCCCAACCCCGTGTAGGAATCATAGGAAATTAAAGGCTACAGAGTTTGGTGACCATTGCACCTTAACAGTTCCCACCCAAGACTGTACCTTCCCCCCTCAGTGAGGGCTAGGCCAGTCAAACCTGGGGTGAATTTATGAAAACCCATCCAGTTATCCAAGTCCCACTTAAAGGAAAATGGTGTATCACACTGCTTTATCTGCAGGAGAAATTTTCATTTTGAGGTAGGATACAGCCAGTGCTCTGTAGTGATGGTATGGTTTGTCTCATGGATGTGATAGCGTCAGTGACGCAGTAGGTAGTACACACTCCTTTGGTGCAGAAGCCTGTGGGTTCTATTCTCACACTCCTGAGTGTGCCATGTTTCAGATGGGATCCATTTTCCATTGAATATAATGTCCGTTTAATGTTTCATTCCACATTATCCACGTTATATAAAATAACTTTGTCCATTTTTATTTTATATTCTTTATTTCTATTCTTATAATATCCATATTCAATCTTATCCAAGTTTTTCACATCTATATTTAATTCTGTAAAAAAAATTCACTTAATTTTCCCATAAGTTATGTACTCTTTACAATTTAGAAAAACATGTTCTGTGGTTTCTTCCTTATCACAGTGCAAACATATCCTGTGTACTACACTACACTACTTGTTTCTTTCCTTTATAGCCTTAATCTTTTCTTCTGGTAAATAATTCCATGAGTTAATACAGTAATATTTTACCATTATATTTTTATACCATGTTTTTCAGTCTTAGGTTCATAGGTTCATACTGGGCTTTCTGCCCTAGGGCATTTATAAGCCTAGCCAAAGTGTTTGGCTTTCGCCACCCCTTGGAATGTGTATACTGTGCCCATTTTAAGGTTTAGTTTACTGTACCTCTGTCTAGCAGTGACACAGAAGTGACCCCGGGATAAACCTACGATCTCCCATCCACTCGTCAGATTTCTCTTCAAGAGAGTCAGTGAGGGGCTCTGCCTAACATGGACCGGGATTTTATTCCAGAGTGAAGGGAGCCTCTGGGTTATGAATCTGTCCCTCCAGCATGTCCTATTTATTTCTGTGCTGAGGTTCAAATCTCTCACTCGCGTAGCTCTGGTGGATTTGGATTTTCTGAGGTGGAGCATGTCCATTAATTCCAGGTTGGACATGGCCTTGTACGTCAGGCATAGATCGCCTCTGAGTAGGTGGTATGCTACTGAGTAGAGCTGGAGTATCTTTAGTCAGGCAGCATTATGGCATATGTTTGAGTCCCTTGATCCTCTTGGTGAGGTACTTTTGGGGTCTTTCCAATTGCTGCAGGTGTCGGGTAAGGTACATCCCAAATGGGGCATTGTACTCAATTATGGGCCTGATGAGGGAAGAGTAAAGGTGCACAATGACCTCTCCCGATCTAGATGTGAATCCCTTCATGATAAGGTGGGCAATATAGAAGGTCTTTCTAACCACTTTGGCAATGTGAGTGTCAAACGAGAGGTTACTGTCAACCTGGGTCCCTAGGTCCCTAATTACTTCTTCCGTACTTAATGGATTACCACCTATGTGGTAGTTTGTGGGCACTTTGTTTTTCCCAAAGGGTATGACTATACACTTTTTGGCGTTTAGTTTAAGGCCATGGCTCTGACACCAGTTTTCCGTTTCTGTGAGACCCTTTTGAAGGATGCTTGTGTCCGCTGGAGAATCAATAATGGCGCCCAGTTTGCAGTCATCTGTGAACTTGGTCAGCCACAATCCTCCCATGTTAGCCTGTACCTCAGAAAAATAAATACCGAACAAGAGAGGTCCTAGGACCAAGCACTGTGGGATGCCACTTGTGACTGGTTTAGAGTCTGACATGGCTCCAGCAGTTCTGACCTTGTGGGTTCTGTCCTTGAGCCAGTTTGCAACCCATTTTATGACATAGGGGTTTATATTTAAGCTGGAGAGCTTGTCTATGATGCCTGAGTGGGGTATTGTGTCGAAGGCTTTTGCAAGGTCAAGGTAGGCTGTGTGAACTACCTTACCCTCGTCACTGGCCTTGGTGAATGTTTCAAAGAAGTCGACCAGGTTCAAGAGGCAGGATCTGCCCTTAACAAAGCCGAATTGGGTAGGATCCAGTGTCTGTAGGTCCCCAATGTCTTGAGTTCCATAATGATCCTCTCCATAGCTTTGCAGACCAGACTCGTCAAGCTTATGGGGTGGTAGTTACCAGGGTCTGTAGAAGCACCTCCTTTGTGGAGTGGGACCACTGTTGCTGTACGCCATTCTTTGGGTACATATCCTGTAGTAAGGCTGAGATTAAACAGCTGCCTTATGTGTGGGTTTAGCTCTTCTTGGAGTTCATGTAGCACGCAACCCGGGACACCGTCTGGTCCCATTGATGCTGTGTTTTTAGCTTTGGAGAGGGCGGCTCTCACCTGGGCATCTGAGATGTCAAGGAGGCAACACTCTGCTGGGATAGATATTTGTCCCTTTGGGGGGGGGGGGGGAATTTGCACTGAACCTGTCTGCTAGTATGTTGGCAATGTCTGTGGGTTCAGTGTATTTTTTGTCATTTTGGACTAACTCTGAGCATATCTGGGAGTTTCCACTCAGGTTTCTAACATAACTAAAGAAAGCCTTGTAATTATCTTTAGTGTCTTGTGCAATTTTTCTCTCAAAGTTGGCCTTGGATGATTTTATGAGTGATCGTAGTTTTTTTGCTAGTACTGATCAGAGATGCCTTCCCTTTTATGGATTTTTCTCTGTCATGTAGTAGCTTCCTCCTTCTGTTGTATAGCTTATTAATGGCTGGGGTCAACCAGACAGGACGCCTGCCTTTGGGGGAATGGGTGTTGGTTTTATTTGGGATTGCATGATCCATGCATTCCTGTAGGTGTCCATAGAATGCGTTTATAAAGGATTCAGCAGAGTGGGCTGTGGTTTCCACTGGCCCGGGGGCCTTGAAGGATTCTACTTCGGTCTTAAGAAGTGTGAAGTCAGCTTTTGAGAAGTTCTTCACTGTGGTCTTCTGTGCTGGGGGTGGGGGCGGGATGTGGATTTCCAGGGAGATTAATTTATGGTCCGATCTTACCAACGAGGGGTATACTTCAGGTATGGAGCATTGTGTCCCCATGTTTGTGATGATCAGGTCTAATATGTTTTCCCCTCTTGTGGGAGAGGTGACTAGTTGTTCCATAGCATTTGAGTTTATGAATTCTAGGAACCTTTGGGCAAGGGTATTGGGGCTTGAGTAATGCTCCCAGTCTGTTTGGGTAGTTGCAGTCCCCCAATATGATGGTGTTTGGAGAGACCTTCATATTCATATATTCTCCAGTGTCTTTAGGAAGGCCGACTGGGGTTCCTGAGTTTGAGAGGGTGGTCTGTAGCATGCTACAAACTGGAGGGCGGTTTTGCCCACTGTTAGTTGCACATGGATGGTCTCCGATGCTTCGTGCATTGCCACTAATCTGGAGGTGTGGGTATCCTTGATGAATATGGATACTCCCCTTCCTTTTGTGGTTTGGTCCAAGTTCTGGGGCCGAAAAGCATGATATGAGGTATAACCTGGTAGTGCCGGGTGCTCTCTGGAGCCTTGAACCAGGTTTCTGTCACTGCACAGACATCGATGTTCTCCATACTGAGGAGGGCTTCGAGAGCGTGCATCTTGAGGTTTAAACTTCTGGCGTTGAGCAGCATTACCCTTAGTTTCTTTTTACTTGTGTTTTTTAGGGAGGTGGGTTTGTCTTTTGAGGCTTGCCTAAAAAAGGCACTATGGGGGTGGCAAGAGCCTTTGCCAATATCCGAAAGCCCAGGGGTGACAGGTGCAAGCCGTCCCTTGCAAAGCAGCGTGGCTTGTCGAGCATGTCATCCCAAGCAGACAGCCATTGGATCCCCTTAGAATGACACCAATACTTAAGCCAATTGTTATTTGATTAATCTTTATCTTCCACATTTTTTATTTTTTTCATGATCATTTTCTGTTTCTTCATCAATACATTCAGTTCTTTCTTATTTCTTATTGTCGCCCCCCCCCCAGATTTTCATTTTTATACTTAGTCTTGCTGCTAATTCCTCATTTTATTCATTTATCCATGTCAGCACTTTCTACAAGTTTAATGAGGCTGCAGTATTACTGGGTTTAGTAAGCCCAATCCCTTTTCATCTTTGCTCATGTATAATAACTGCTCTTTTGACTGAATTTAATCTAAATCTGCATGTAAAAGTGAATATGGCTTCTAGCGCTCATTTTCATGTGTTCTGGGAATCATGTACACACTTGATAAATACTCTTTTTCAGATTAATACTGGAATTTATCAAATCATCTTTTTTCTTGTAGGATAATCTGTATGTTCCCCACAGACACATTTCTTTCATTTTCTTTAATTGTTCCCAGTGTATTTCACGTATTGTTTTATTAACAAAATGTATACCCAGTGCTGAAATTTTTTATAGTAAACTGTATTCCTCCTGTTTTTCTTATCCCCCAAACCTTTATTTTTTATCCTTAATGTCATATCCAGTTCTTTTAAATATGGCTGCTTTCATCCATAAATTATTTTTAGTAATTTTAATACTATAATTTGTATGTCATTAAAACTGAAATATGTTTGTGTTGCACAGTTTGCATTCTTCATTTTACTATCAACCTTTCTTACTGTCATATTCATAACTAAAGCAAATAATATACCACTTATAGGACAGGCTTGCCTTATTCCATTACTCATCCCTAGTTCCTTTCTTAACCAGCCATTAATCAAAATTATTTTATTACTATATGCGGTCATACAAACTTTTTTAATTTTGCCACTAAAATTGTATGCCTCTATTAATTCTTAGTCTTGTGCTCTATTGAATCAAATGATTTATTAATATCACCTACCATAAGTTTTATATCATTTCTTCTTTTTAAGATAGCAGCTACAGTTTCTCTTACTAACATTAGTAATGCATCATCCCTTTCTAGTAATTTGTTGTCCATTTCCTTTCATACCATGTGCGTGTTTTTACATTATATTTCCATCTTATTTTCTTGTATTTGTTTAATTATCGTCATATAAAATTTTTAATCTGTATTATTTAATATTATTGGTCTCCAGTTTTTTATATCTTCTTTCTAACTCTTTTTCCAAATAAATTTTAATATTCCACTACACAATTCCTTATTACAAAAACCTTCATTTAACCATTCATTTAAAACATATATCCAATGCGACAACAAATATAGTAGTCCAGTGTAGTAAAATCACACAAGTAAAGTTTAATGGTAAGCGCTTTCACAATACAACTAAGGATTGCTTCATCAGACAACTAAATAAAAATACTGATCAGATTTTAAATAAGTCCTGGTACAAATACACCAGTCTAAATGTGTTGTTCACAAAGGACCTCCCCCCATGTAACAAGTCAATTAGTTCTTACTCATAAAACGTGCCCAACCAAATAATAAAAAAAATATATAAAATGTATAAAATATGTAAGTAACATATTACATGTATAAAACACAAAATATACATTTTGTAAAGGAAACATAGTGCAATGTGAGCATGTTTAAAGAGTGCACTCAAGGGTAAATGCATTACCTAAGGGGACGAGTTTTGAGTATCTGTTTCAAGGGCACGGAATCAAGACCCAGCCCCCTATGAGCTCCCAGTCTCGATATCCATTCTATCTCTGCACATTCCGTCCTATTAACAAGGTCTCCTTGACTAACATCTAACCTTTGTATGTGTAGAACTTGAAAAACAAAGGTATGCTCATCACCCTTGGCCAAGGCACTATAATCCAATCTTTTTCTGGTACAATATACATGGTCGTGTATACGTTGCCTGAGCCTCCTGTTGGTCTTGCCTACATAGTAACTAAAGCAGACCACACAATGGGCCAAATATACCACATTGGAGGTGTTACAGTCCGCTCGTACCCTCAGTTCCCAAAGATATCCTGTTTCTGGGTGCCTAAAAAATCTAGATTGATCTATGAAAGGACACTGGGCACAAGACCTACACTTGTGTGTTCCAAACAGATCAATCTGCAAGGTGGCCTGGTCTCTAGGATAACAGAGTTGTTGTTTGAGACTTCTCAAGTTTTTAAATGCAAACTTGGGTCTATTTCCCACTAATTCCCTTGTTTTGTCATCCACTAATAAAATATATACCAGTTCTTCTCTATTAAATCTTTATACCATGCACAATTGGCAGCATAGGGTACAACCATGGACACCAAACCCGCCCCAGCATAGTCACTAGCTATGTGGTCAACAGCCAATGGTGGAGGGGAAAAATAAGGTTTGGCTCTACATTTCCTCTCCTGTTGAACCTTGAGGCACGCTCTTTCTATATCTCGTTCGTTGTATCCTCTCTTCTGAAAACTTTCTTTTAAGCTATCAGCTCCATAGTATAATCCATCTCCTCACAGCATAAACGGGGCAACCTCATTGCCTGTCCCTCGATAATATTTGAAAAGACATGAGGTGCGTGCATGCTGTTACGATGCAGATAAGCCGGACAATAATAAGGCTTCCTATTTAACTTTGTGCTCCATTGATTATTGCACTTAAACACAGTCACATCTAGGTAATCAATACTACTAATAGAATAGTTGATAGTAAATTTCAGAAAGCTTTCTGTGTGGTTAATATGGTTGTAAAACATATTCAAACTTTGCTCTTCACCTTGCCAACCAATAAAGAGACGATCCACAAACCGTCTATAAAATACGATGTGTGGATTATCTACCAGATGTTCTTGTTCCCACTCCACCATTACCAGATTGGCGTAAGTGTTGGCGCAGCTGGTGCCCATGGCTAGCCCCGCTTTCTGCCAGTAGCAGGTATCCTCAAACAAGAAAAGGTTATGTTCTAAAACCAACTCAAGAAGTAAACATAAAAAATCTATCTTCCCCATTGTAAACTTTCCTTGTTTAATCAAAACGGATTTAACCTTAGCTATCCCCTGGTTGTTGGGTATGCTAGTAAAAAGGGGAGACCACATCAAGTGTTGCTAACATTTTTAACTCAGCAGGTTTCAGTTCTTGAATAACTTTGTACAAGTCCCTAAGAAAACGCTCAGTGTCCTTTAATACTTGTGGAAAGTCAAGCAAAACTCTCCTCAATTCATGTTCCAAATAAATGGAAATCTGCTCAGTTAGCCACCCAGCACCCGCCACATTTGGTCTAAATTTAGGTTTCTGAGAGTCTTTATGTATTTTAGGTAGGCCATGTAAACGGGGAATCAAGGGATGTTCATCGTGTTTCACTGTTGTAGTCATTACACTTGGGTTATCCTGCTGGCAGGACACCCGCAGTCGGACTGAATTCCAAAGTCTTGGTCCGGCGTCGGTTGCTGTCGCCTCTTCCCTGACGTCAGTGCGCCAGGGGTATAAAAGATGCAGCCGACACCATTTTCTTTCGTCTCTCTTGCCGCGTGGTGCCCGAAGCAAAAGCAGTTCGCAAGTGCCGGTCGGCCGACACCTGAGATTTTCGAAATTGAATTTCAGATCCGAAGTCTTCTATAAAGCTAAGTACTCCGTTGGGGAAACTTTTTTCTTGCTCCAGACCGATGTCAGAAAAAGTTAACAATTGTATTTCTTGTGGGAAGCAAATACCTCATAAGGATTTTCACTCTTACTGTATTCCTTGCCTAGGCCCTGACCACGACGTTGCTAGTTGTCAGTTTTGTGCTAGATTTAACCAATGCACTATTAAGCGTCTGTACGAATTTGCTTTTCATTACTTTGGCCGAAGGTTTAACTACATAATGCCGTCGGAACAGCCGATGACCAGAGTTCATAAAAAGCACAAGGAAAAAGAAAAGGACAGGCATCCGAGGTCCAAAACCGATGATGAAGCCTCTTCTAGGCCAGTCGCCGGTTCTCATTGAGGCGCTTTCACAGCCCCTGACACCTGCTACCTCAGAGCCACAGGCCGCCTCTGGCTCCCACTTGGAGACAGCTAGGCCTCTGGATACTCAAGGTATTGGCCATTCGGAAACTAATCCCTCAGATGAGTCCAGAGCCGCTGAGCAGGCATCGGCTTCTGAGGGTGTTTTCAGACCTACACAGCTTTATATCAAGCCAGCTTCAGCATCAAAGACAAAGACAATGAAACAAGTACAGCACTCTCCAGGACAGACTTTCATGCCTAAGAAACAGATGCTCATAATGGCCGAAGACCTAATTACTTAGATCGGGTTCCCATCCCCCTCCTGATAAGAGGCCTTGACAAGGCACTGAATATGATTCCTCTGATGAGGTTTCCATTTCCTCTGACTCCTCTTCAGAACAGGGATACTCTATTCCTCCCTATGAGGATTCTGATGCTGAAGAATCTATTCCTTCAGCTTCTCCTCCTGAGGATTACTCATTTGGGGAAACCTTGCATACCATGAGGGAGCATTTCCACTGGGAGAGCCAAGATTATTCAGATTCTAAGAAAAGGCTAGGAGACTTTCTTTTACTACCTCAGCACAGACCTCTTGCTATTCCTCCTGTTCTAGACATTGTAGATTATGTATTTTCAGAGTCCGGCCTGTCTCACGACTCTTTACCTCCTGCACCTGTTAAGGCAGACAAATACTACAGGGTTCCAGATTCTCATAAATTTCTATATAAAAACCCTGCTGCTGACCCAGAAACTATTTCACAAGGTCCCAAAGGGGTCAAGGCTGCTACTGCAAAAAACCCTGTCCCCTCAGATAGAGATTCTAGGGCACTGGACAGATGGGGGGGAAAGTTTACACTTCTGCTACATTGGCTGTAAGGGCTTTACATTGTCAGTTTCATATGCTTAAATATCAGCAATATTTAATGTCTCTGTTAAAACAGAAAATGTTGATAAATTCTGAATGTGCTGAGAACAAGGAATTGCAGGATTTATTGCATGCAGCTGAACAAGTGGGAAAACATACTTTGCAATGTGGTTATGATTCACTGGAGGCCTCTTGCAAGGCCGCAGTAACAGGCTCGGTCATTAGAAGGCATGCTTAGTTAAAGGAACAGATTCTGCCTGATCATGTTAAAGCAAATTTATTGGATGCTGCATTACCGCATGATACTTTGTTTGGTGTTAAGGCAGAAGTGGTGTTAAAGAAAATGGAGGATAAAGCTAAATCTATGCAGACAGTGAAGGATTTCTTACAGGTGCAGCCACCCAGATTTAGCAGGAACTGGCCTTCTAAGAATTGGTCCTTTGCCGTGTCAGACAGGCCACAAAGAGGCAGATACAGATGCCCCAGAGGTAGAAAACAGCCCCAGGGCTCATACAGGCCCAAACAGTGGGGGTGCTTCTACCTCCAAAAGCGGAGAAGACAAATCACAGCCATATAGGAAACCGTCCCAATGACTTCCCTCTGCCAGTGCCAAGCATTTATCTTTTGGCAGCACCCTTAGGGGGAAAACTAGCACTTTTTTTCACAAAATTGGCACATGATTACCCAGGACAAATGGGTCTTAAATATAGTCTCTCAGGGCTACAGGTTCCACTTTCACACCCTTCCAAAGGCAAAAGCTATGCCAGACCTGTCACACAATCAATGGGCAGAGGTACAAAACCAAGTTTCATCTCTCATGGACATGAGGGCTATTTAGCCAGTGCCACAAGAAGAGCAGAGACAAGGATTTTACTCAAGACTTTTCTTAGTACCAAGAAAGGATAAAGCATGGAGACCGATTCTGAACCTGTCTATTCTAAATACTTTTCTGGACGTTCCAAAATTCAAAATGTTGACTCTGCAGCAGCTTCTGCCCATGCTGGGCAAAAAGGCTTGGCTTGTAACTTTGGACCTCAGAGGCATACCTGCATGTCCTAATCAGACAATCTTGCAGAAGATACCTCATATTCATAGCTGGCTCAATGCACTACCAATTCTCTGTACTGCCCTTTGGCTTATCTACTGCGTCCAGGGTCTTCACAAAATGCCTGGCACCAGTAATTGCATTTTGCAGACAAAGAGGAATTCAAATATATCCCTACTTGGACGACTGCCTTATTCAAGCAGAGGCCAAAGACATTCTACTAAAGCATCTGGCATTTGTAGAAAGATTACTAATTTGCCTAGGGTACACAGTAAATGAAAAGAAATCAAAACTAGTACCCTCACAAGAGATAATATTCCTGGGTGCAAGCTTAAATACAACTGCCCCAAATGGCTTATCTCACGCCAGACAAACAAAGGCATCTGACTTCTTACTTCGAAAACATGGCAACAAAGACCCAGTTATCTAAGAAAAATTCTGCAGGCTCTGGGCTACATGGCCTCCTGCATTCTGCTAACTCCATATGCAAGTCTGCATATAAGGAAACTACAATGGTACTTAAAAAGTGTTTGGACTCAACATTTCCACAGCCTGGAATCATTAATTTCCCTCATTCCCTTCGATGGTGGGCACAGGCCTGTCACCACAGCAAGGGACAGCCATTCACTTTACCCACAGCCAGGCAAACACTAACAACAGATGCATCAGATTATGCCTGGGGGGCCCACATGGCAAGAAAATGTATTCAGGGCACATGGCCCCCAAGCCAAAGGCATCTACACATCAATCAAAAAGAGATGCTAGCTGTACAAAATGCCCTGACAGCCTTCATGGACCTACTTCATCCAGGACAGCTGCTGATAAAGACGGACAACACCACAGTCATGTGGTACATAAACAAGCAGGGGGGCACATTCCTACCCCTCTGCAGACAAGCCATGATTTTGTGGAACACAGCATTGACTTACCAAGTACACCTGCAAGCACAATTCCTGCCAGGAAAAACAAATGCTCTGGCAGACGAACTAAGCAAAAACCTCATGGACCCTCACGAGTGGAAACTAGATCCACAAATCTTCAGCATGATTACAAGGAAATGGGGACGCCCAGACATAGATCTTTTTGCCTCCCCTCACAACTGCCAACTTCAGAGATTCTGCACAAGGACTTATCACAAACAAGCATGGAAAGTGGATGCCCTGTCATTCAGCTGGAACAACCTTACAGTATATGCCTTTCCTCCACTGCCTCTCCTCCCCAAGATACTCCTGAAGATCAGACAAGAGAAGCCACAAATTATTCTGATTGTCCCGGATTGGCCACGCCAACACTTGTACCCAATCCTAAGGAGCTTGTCCCAAGGCCCAGCCTGGACATTGTTTAAAATTCCTCATTTACTGACCCAACAGAACAATCAGATCCTGCACAGCCAACTCAAAACTCTAAATCTAGCTGCATGGCGGATACTGTAACCATTCAGAATACTCCTCTCTCTAAAGCGGTTATGGATGTCATTTTGGAGGCCAGGAGGCCCAGCAACAGAAAATCTTATGCAGAAAAATGGAAGAGATTCTGTGCTTGGAACCAGGCACAAGGAATTGACACGCTTGTTCCAAATGTTCCTCAGATTTTACAATATCTAACTGAGATGCTGGATAAAGGCCTATCCTTCTCATCAATTAATATCCATGCGTCTGCCATTTCAGCTCATTACAATACAGACCCACCTATTTTTTCATATCCATTGCTTAGGCAGTTCCTCAGGGGGGCCAAAAACATAAGACCTCCAAGGAAAGCACCAATACCTGCATGGGACCTCAATTTTGTCTTGGAAGAACTCACACTGCCTCCTTTTGAGCCAGCCAATACAGCTGATATAAAATTCTAATCATGGAAAACAGCTCTGCTCCTAGCAATAACTTCAGCAAGAAGAGTCTCAGAGTTACAGGCATTAATGGCTGTGGAACCTTTTATTATCTTCTATCCGGACAGGGTTTCTCTAAGGACAAACCCAACATTTATGCCTAAGGTAGTGTCCTGTGTGGCTCTTAACCAAACCATTCATTTGCCTACTTTTTTACCCAAACCCGCAGAATAAAGGGGAGAGACTTCTGCATTCTTTGGACATATACAGACAGCTACGCTTCTACTTGGACAAAACTAAAGCTTTCAGAAAGACTGAGCAACTTTTAGTGGCATATGCTGCAGGATCACAAGGAAAGGCTATCTCAAAGCAGACTATTTCAAAATGGATAGGACACTGCATTCGTTTCTGCTATTCACAACATGGTAAATCAATGCCTAAGGGCATTAGACCACATTCTACCAGAGCATCAGCCACCTCAGCAGCCTTCCTCAGAGGAGTGCCAACCAAGGAAATTTTGGAGGCTGCAACTTGGACTTCAGTGCACACTTTTACTAAGCACTAAGCACTACCACTGGCCGCTTTGCTCTAAATCCAGAGCAGGCTTTGGTAGGTACACCACTGTACTTTTTCCACCCATAAATATTGAAATAAAGTGTTGTCTATCAACCCCATGATCTTACTTTCCAATAAGGTGTTTAAAATTTCTCTGGACATACTATCTATTTTTTCCAAGTCTACTTTTTCATATATATTGTCATCATTTAACAATTCACGCATCATGAATAAATAGTACTCTGAATTCAAAATCACCACATGCCCTCCCTTATGGGCACGACGAATGACTATCTGCTGGTTATATTGTAAATCTTTCATAGTTTGCCTTTCTAATGCTGTTAAATTGTTAGTAACAACGTTACTTATAAAATTTGTAGCATATACATCTTTCTCACATGCCTTCAAAAACATTTCTAAGTTTGCAGGCAAAACAGGTACATATGTACTTTTTTTCTTGTGTACTTTGTTTTCATGAACAGATACACATTCAGAAAACTGCTGTTTCAAAGCTACATTACGTACATATAGACGTATAGCTATTAATAAGTCACTAACATTAATGTCCATGGAAGGAATAAAATTCAAACCTTTATTTAAAAGCATCACTTCAGCTTCACTAAGGGTATAGTCTGCAATGTTCCATACTAGTCCCCTTGAGTATACCCCCACATCTTCTTTAAAGTGCGTGGCTGCATGTTGGTTGGTGCTTCATTGTGTTTCAAATTTGTCTTTTGAAACTCCTGGTCGAACGATCTCTTCCTTCCTCAACGGAAGGGTAGTGGAAAATTTGGTTCAACCAAACCCTTAGGCTCTGAAATGATTTTCCTTCTAACCACAGGATTAGAAGTAACAGTATTGGATGTATCCTGTGCGTTATTCCCCCCAAACACCTCCTTAGGTGTAGAGTACGTAGAGTATACCATTTCTGTACTCTTAGGCGATAAAAAAAGCCCCTTCATTTTGCAAATTAACTGTGACCTCGCTAGTGTTACCAACAACGGCAACACAGTTCTAAGGTATTCACTGAGGGAATCCCAGCTTCAAAGTCAGTACTGGAACGCCCTTCCCTCACAACGTTGATGGAATGCTGCCCTAATACAACCTCATTGGTGGAACCCTCTTGTAATGCATTTTCTTTAGTTACACTGTTTCTTGGCCACACAAATATCTGCCGGTTGGAAAAATCCGCAAAATCCCTTCTTAACTTTTTCTGTTCCAAAAGTTTATTCTCATATCTGAGAAATCCGATCAGTTAGTTCATTCCTAAGTAGATCAGCTGGCCCCTCACCACTCAACACAATCAATTCTTGCTGTTGTATTATTTTACTGTTCAATTCTCTCTTAATGGGCAGAAAAAAACCAACAAGTAATTTTAAATAAGACTTGCTGGTCTCTAAGTTGATTTTCTGCCAAGCAGTTAACAAGGCAGGGTAAGCATTTCCATAGGTCGGCATGTTTAGTACATGCAAACCCCTTGGTACAACTTCTTTGTCTAAACATGCCTCTAGATGGTATCGCTGACACTATAAACGCTTAAATCTATACATATCGTTCTCAATGTTTTTTTGAGTGTATAGATATTATATTCATTACCTTGCTTTGAAGCAGTCTCGTTCTCAACATCAAGATATGCACAGTTAATTAAGGGGTTAGCATACTCAGTCAATACCCCTATCAACCGATTGTCAAGGCTTTTGTCTATGACGCTATGAATGGTAGTACCTTCAGCCATCCCCTCAGGAGTTGAATAAATTAATTAAAAAAAACCCTTGCTGATGCAAAAACCCAACGAAAATCAAGAGAAGCCAAAAACTGAAGGTACCAATGTAGATCAAGTCATATATCCAATGCGACAACAAATATAGTAGTCCAGTGTAGTAAAATCACACAAGTAAAGTTTAATGGTAAGTGCTTTCACAATACAACTAAGGATTGCTTCATCAGACAACTGAATAAAAATACTGATCAGATTTTAAACAAATCCTAATACAAATGCACCAGTCAGAATGCGTTGTTCACAAAAGACCGACCCCCCCCATGTAACAAGTCAGTTAGTCCTTACTCATAAAACGTGTCCAGCCAAATAATAAAAAAATATATAAAATATGTAAATAACATATTACATATATAAAACACAAGATATACATTTTGTAAAGGAAGCATGTTTAAATAGTGCACTCAAGGGTAAATGCATTACCTAAGGGGGCGAGTTTTGGGTATCGGTTTCAAGGGCACAGAATCATTAAGACCCAGTCCCCTATGAGCTCCCAGTCTCAATATCCATTCTATCTTGGCGCATTCCGTCCTATTAACAAGGTCCCCTTGTCTAACATCTAACCTTTGTATATGTAGAACTTGAAAAACAAAGGTATGCTCATCACCCTTGGCCATAGTATGTTTGGCCAAGGCACTATAATCCAATCTTTTTCTGGTACAATATACATGGTCACGTATACGTTCCTTGAGCCTCCTGTTGGTCTTACCTACAGAGTAACTAAAGCAGACCACACAATGGGCCAAATATACCACATTGGAGGTGTTACAGTCCCCTCGTACCCTCATTTCCCAAAGATATCCTGTTTTGTTGTGGGTGCTGGGTGGCTAACTGAGCCGATTTCCATTTATTTGGAACATGAATTGAGGAGAGTTTTGCTTGACTTTCCACAAGTATTAAAGGACACTGAGCATTTTCTTAGGGACTTGTACAAAGTTGTTCAAGAATTGAAACCTGTTGAGTTAAAAATGTTAGCAACACTTGATGTGGTCTCCCTTTTTACTAGCATACCCAACGACCAGGGGATAGCTAAGGTTAAATCCCTTTTGATTAAACAAGGAAAGTTTACAATGGAGAAGATAGATTTTTTTTTTTGTTTACTTCTTGAGTTGGTTTTAGAACATAACCTTTTCTTGTTTGAGGATACCTGCTACTGGCAGAAAGCGGGGGTAGCCATGGGCACCAGCTGCGCCAGCACTTATGCCAATCTGGTAATGGTGGAGTGGGAACAAGAACATCTGGTAGATAATCCACACATCATATTTTTTACACGGTTTGTGGATGATCCCTTTATTGGTTGGCAAGGTGACGAGCAAAGTTTGAATATGTTTTACAACCATATTAACAACACAGAAAGCTTTCTGAAATTTACTATCAACTATTCTGTTAGTAGTATTGACTACCTAGATGTGAACGAGATGTAGAAAGAGCATGCTCCAAGGTTCAACAGGAGAGGAAATGTAGAGCCAACCTTATTTTTCCCCTCTACCATTGGCTGTTGATCACATAGCTAGTGACTGTGTTCGGGCGGGTTTGGTGCCCATGGTTATACCCTATGCTGCCAATTTTGCATGGTATAAAGATTTAATAGAGAAGAACTGGTATATTTTATTAGTGGATGACAAGACAAGGGAATTAGTGGGAAATAGACCCAAGTTTGCTTTTAAAAACATGAGAAGTCTCAAACAACAACTCTATTATCCTAGAGACCAGGCCACCTTGCAGATTGATCGTTTGGAACATGCAAGTGTGGGTCTTGTGCCCATTGTCCTTTCATAGATCAATCTAGATTTTTTAGGCACCCAGAAACAGGATATCTTTGGGAACTGTGGGCACGAGCGGACTGTAACACCTCCAATGTGGTATATTTGGCCCATTGTGTGGTCTGCTTTAGTTACTCTGTAGGTAAGACCAACAGAAGGCTCAGGGAACGTATACGCGACCATGTATATTGTATCAGAAAAAGATTATATTATAGTGCCTTGGCCAAACATACTATGGCCAAGGGTGATGAGCATACCTTTGTTTTTCAAGTTCTACACATACAAAGGTTAGATGTTAGACAAGGGGACCTTGTTAATAGGACGGAATGCACCGAGATAGAATGGATATTGAGACTGGGAGCTCATAGGGGACTGGGTCTTAATGATTCCGTGCCCTTGAAACCGATACTCAAAACTCGCCCCCTTAGGTGATGCATTTACCCTTGAGTGCACTCTTTAAACATGCTCAAATTGCACTATGTTTCCTTTACAAAATGTATATTTTCTGTTTTATATATGTAATATGTTATTTACATATTTTATACATTTTTTTATTATTTGGTTGGGCACGTTTTATGAGTACGGACTAATTGACTTGTTACATGAGGGGGAGGGTCCTTTGTGAACAGCGCATTTTGATTGGTGTATTTGTACTAGGACTTATTTAAAATCTGATAAGTATTTTTATTCAGTTGTCTGATGAAGCAATCCTTAGTTGTATTGTGAAAGCGCTTACCATTAAACTTGTGTGATTTTACTACATTGGACTACTATATTTGTTGTCGCATTGGATATATGACTTGATCTACATTGGTACCTTCAGTTTTTGGTTTCTCTTGATTTTCATTTTGTTTTTGCATCAGCAAGGGTTTTTTTAATTAATTCATTTAAAACGTGTAACAAGTATTCTTTCTGACATCCCATTAATTGTTATACATTTCATGTCCTATTCCATCTGGACCTGATGCTGAATCTATATTTACTTTGTCTAAGAACTTTATCTAATTCATACATGGTAATCTCTTTCTCAGTTTCCTTATTTACTTGATCTGAAAAACGTTTTACTTTCCATATTTTATTGCAATCTTTTTTCTTTAAACATTTCTTCCACATAATGAACTATGGTTTCCACTATCTGTTTTTGATTTCTTGCTCTCTCCTTTCTTTTTTATCCCTCTCATTATACTTCTGTCTTCTTTCACAGTTTTAACCAAACATGCTCACACTTTTTCCATTTTTCATTGTAGTAAATATTTTTATTTAACATTTTTGATCTTTTCATATTTTTATATACATTTTTTCTTTCATATACTGTCATTCTTTTTTAACTTTTTAAACTCATTTCTATAAATTACTACCTTTTTTTGTTTTCTGTTCTTCTGCTTCATCTTTGCCATTTAAAAAAACTTTTCATGTATTTTTTTAAATACAATCCACCGTTTTGACCATTTGCCATAAAATGTTTTCATAGTAATATGATTTCTTCATAATTGTATGATGTCTTCTTTTCCCTTTTCATTCCTTTCTCATTTATTCTTTTTATCCATTTTTTGCTATCTTTATATGTTCTTTATTTTCATTTATCTCCATTCTACTGTCCTTAATCCATCAGATATTACAAAATAATCTATGTTGGATTTAAGAACTCCTGTGTATGTCCAGAACTTTCTTTTCCAAATAACTAATTCCATAACTTTAAACATTTTACTTATATCCATTCTTTTCTTTTCCTTTATGGGTCTTAAATTACAGTTAAAAGCTGTTATTATGCTTCTACATAATCTAATAATTGTTGAAATAAACTCTCCATTTCTCTACATATAACATATGCATATAAAGCTACAATTGTGTACATTTCTTTCTTGCCATCTTGCATCAATAAGTCTTACTATTCCTAATAGTTGTTACATCTAATATATTTACTGTTTTTCTACATAATTCAGCTTTTCCTTAACAGTTCATTTCCCAAAGTACATGCTATATTTCCATCCCATGTTTTTTCTGTTTGCATGTTTTTTCCTTTATTAAACATCTTGTGTCTTTGAATACAATTATTTATATGTCACATTTTTACACCATTCTAAAATTCCTATTCTTATATTTTAATACTGTTTACATTTACTGGAAGGATTAAGTTATTGCTCTCCATTTTCCTTAATTCAAGAGAAATTATTTACCTTTTTTTTTTTTTTTTAATTTTCATTACCCGTTTCCCTTATTTTTTCTTTAAAATGTATTCCTTTAAACTTTTCCTTCCTTTCACTACTCTTCTGATATAACTTTTTTCCTTTTACTGTTTTCAAGTCTAGATCTTTATCACAGCTAATTTCTGACTGTTTCTACCTCTTCTCTGTCTTGTTCTTTTATTTCCAGATGGTCTTCAATTTTAATTTCCAGTTCTTTCTCAGTTTATCATCTCTGGGGGTTTTTTTGCTATTAACCTCTATTTTATAGTCCATCCATAAATGCCCAGATTGTTTGCATGTATAACATTCTAGTTCACATTTTTTGTATCATGTCCTGTTTTCCCACATATTTAACATTTTTATCACAATTATTCACAAAATGCCCTCCTTTCTCACAAAAAGCATTGCTTTGGCTGTCCCCAGTATTTTACTACACCTCTTTTACCAAATTTATAACACTTGGAATGTGGACAGTCTTTTCCATTTCCATTTTCGAAACAGGATTACAATCCCATCCCCAGTCAATAAACCTCTATTGTCATAAACTATTGAAATGTCCATCACCTTTTTACAAACATTTTAGTCCCAGTTTCTACTTCTTTACGAACTTGTATATGAATCCCCCCCCTAAAAAAAGCTAATTATTTCATGGATTATCATTTTTGTCTCTCTTCATGCAAAAAAAATTCCATTCCCTGAAAAGTCTCAAAAATAATGTAACAAAGTCTTTCTATCAAAATAAAACTCTTATCTCTTGTACCTTTAACACCAAGAGGTAAAACAATGGAGTCCTATACCTTGTTGTCTGTTTAATCTGATATTCTTTTTACTTTGTATTCTCACCACATACTTTCTTTTCAGGCCATCCTCTTTTTTTTTTCTTTCTGTCCTTGGCTATTCCCAGCTGTATCACCATAAGATTCTGTTCTGTTCCACGTCCCTCTTTTTAATTTACTCCACACTTCATTCTGAATTTTATCCATTATTTCTATCTACAATACAACGCCACTTTCCCGTTTCCTCTGCAGCAGTATATCAACCCACAACCCTCCTGATTGGAAGGTTGTAACCACACCTACTTCTTTTCGCATTGATTCTGGTTTGGCAAACAAATAAGCCTGAAATGCTGTCTCTAAATCTTCAGCAAGCTGGCATTTTCCTCTTCTGTCTTTGTCAGCTGTTCCATTTCACACACTGTCCTCCCAGCTGCCACTGCGCTAGGATTGAGATGAGCATACATAATTGTGGCTAGCTCTTTCACAATTATGAAAACATTGAGTAAGGGAAGTTCCCTGATGCCTTGGCCAGATTTCCTCTAGTAGTATAAATATCACCTCTGGTCTCCACTGGAAAGAGGTAACTATCCTTGTTGGAGTAAACTGGTCAACAAAGGATAAATAAAATAAAATGAAAATTATGTTGCATTTTCTTTTAGCATTTAAGCCAATTTTCAATATACCATGGATTTATAAGTGTAAGCCCCTTCTGAAGGGACGCTTTGTCAAAATGGGGATTGACAGTGAGTCCTAGTTTGCAGTCATCTGCATACTTGGTTAGCCATAGTTCTTGGTTTATAGTCTGTAGGTCAGAGAAGTAAATACGAAACAAAAGCAGACCCAGCACTGAACCCTGACTGACCATAGAGTTGAGCTGGTGGGATTGTATACAGTGTAGCAGGTTTCTTGGTGAGGAGCAGTGGACTAGTGGGCTGTGAGGTGGTTTTTAGCCAATTAAAATAAGTTTTTTTGGAAGGATTTATCTTTGCTTGCTGTGTCTATAAGTTTCCAGTATTGAACTACATTGCAAGTGTTTCTCAAGAATTGTGGTACTACATTAATTTCTTCAAAGGTTGAGTCAAAGTTTCATGTCTTCTCACTACTCATTAGTGGTATCTGTTCTGCCCATTTGAGAAACTAGAAGCATGCTCTACAAACCTTTGGTATAAGATTTACTCTTCCTTTTTAAAGGTCAAGGCTGAAAACCATATTAGGTAAGTTGATTAGATGTTCACCCTTCTCAGTTACTTGCTTAAACTGAACAGCCTTTATCCAGTGAACTTTTTTAGATTGTGTGTTGTGTATAGCAGATTTTTTTCAGGTTCAGTCTATCCTGACTTCACTAGGAAAATGCCCACCTTTTTGCTGCATTTTTTGTTTTACTCTCCTCTGCTATTTCCATGGTGTGAGCTTGATTTTATTTTTGAGAAACCTCATTCGTGGCTGTCCATGACAATTGTTGTACTTTTTCCTTAGAATTCCCAATGGCATTTTTTCTTGTAGGAGCCCACTTTTGGCATCCTTAAAGGAAAAGTCTGCCCTTTCCTACAGTTTCTCAATCTTTAGATTGGTTTTCTCCCTACAATATGGCTCCAGTGTTGTTTTGGTATCCGAAACCTTTTACTTAATGAAATTTTCGTTTCCTTGCCTTGGAATTGGAGGAAAGGAAAGCCCACACATTTTTTTTTCTTGTTTTTAAGTCCCACATACTTTGGCAGAGGAATTTGTCTCAACATGCTATACAACAGATGTAGGGAACTATGTAATTCTCTTTGTCAAAGGACAGTCTTGCATAGTCAGTCAGTCCTACAGATGTCAGTAAATTAGTTGCTGCTATTAAAAGTGTTGTGGGGTAGCAGTGCAACAGAAGTTGGAAAATTTTAATGTAGAAGGGCATTTGTGCCTCATTAAAATAAAATCTAGCATAAATTCAAGAACAGTTTGTTTTTGCACTATGCTTGTAAAATACTTTTGAGTAAAAATAGCAAATGCAGTAGCACATTTACCAACATTCAGTATAACCACTGGGGGCACGAATTTGGTGAATAGTTGAACAGGTTATTGCAGTATTGGATTACAATGCCAGCTTTGATGCCTCATGAAGAGTGTAGGGTGCTCATAGCATAGAAACACAAAATGACAAGCCTTATAAAAACCTAGTAATTTAGCAACTTTCTTTGGCTACAGTTGTAAAATTGATCTCAGCTTATTAAAATGCTCTTGAGAGAATTGTGTATGATGGTCAATTCAGGAATAAAATGCAAGCACTTCTGCAGAAGGTGTATAAGATGCCTGTGACTCTCACTGCTGCCATTCTATCTGTGTACTAGGAAGACAGCATAACTTCCTTATGTCTAGCATGACTCTTATAAAGGAGACTTGAAATGCATTCTGAGAAGAGGGAAACATTAAACAAGTTCATGTTAATGTGCCAAGCCCCATATTTGGTTATTCTGTAGAAAAATATATTAACATTTTATAAGATATGCATGTAGTTGTCTTAATGCATTAAAATGGCTCAGAAAACAAAGATATAATAATAAAAACATTTTTTAATGCAAAAGTGTTTTACTTGAAGCTTTATAATGCTCCTTGGATAAGTTTCACCATTCAGGCTGTGACACCCCCCCTTACTTTGACACTGAATCACCTTTATGTCAGTCTTTGTTTTCTACTGGCTGAAAATACTATGCCATATTGTAAAACTGGACTCTGGAGGCATGTATTTTAAACTGTTTATTTCCAGGAAAATACTGTAGCCCTTTTCTGAAAATAGAACCATATCAAATGAGGGATTTTGTTGGGATAGACAAATTTCGTTCTACCTTTGTGTCGCATGTTAAATTTGCTATTCCTAGATTGTAATATGTGTGCCCTGGTATATAAAAGTATTGCATGTGAATGTTACTCAAGAGTCTGAAATTATGGCAAATACACTCTTTTGTTTTATTCTTATAGTATCACACACATGGTGTCGTCAGTTAAATAATGTTCTGGTTCAAGTAATGTTCCTGCATCTCTAGCTTGCATGTATTTAAGTTTGGCATTAGTAAAGTTTTTTTTTTTTTTTTTTTTTTTTTTTTTTTACAGATAAAGGGTCAACAGAGGTTAATATGTAAATTTAATTTAAGATTGTGAACTTGAGAAAATGAAGCGTTTGCATCTAGTAAAATGCTTATATCGCTATCCTTTTTCAGATGTACAGAAGAGATCCATACACAGTAGAGGAATCACTAGGACCAAATTATGGCATAAACCAGCCTGCTGTTGGACATGGGCAGAGGTATGACAGTGATCCACCACCAATGAATGAGCCACAACCTCTATATCAGGACCAACAGCCATATGCAGAACACAATCAGCTGCCTTATAAATATGAACCTACAAATAGTTATGCAGGTCAGCCTTCCCATAGTTTTGATCCACACCTGAATTATGGTGAACCAGTGTCTGTTTTCGACAATCAGTGGGGAAACTATGATGAGAAATTGTCCCAGCCTTTTCAGTTCAGACCTTCATATGAAAATCAACATCTCCGAGAACATGATGTAAGGCAACAGTTTGATGGAAGTCCTCAGCATAACTACTTGCCCCCTCAACCACGGTATGATGAACAGCCACCTTTAAACTTTGAAAACAGGCCCAATTACAGTCAGGCTGAAATGTCTAAAATGCCGCAGCCACACTATGAAGGGCAGCCTGCAGCAAGCTATGACATTCATCCTAGATATGAACCAGATCAGAACTTTTCTCCACCTGTACTTAACTCTCCAGAACCTAAGCATTATTTTGATCCACATTTGCGAACCCATGAACAAGGTCCTCCACAAGGATATAACAATGCTAGACCAGGAGCTCATGACTCTTCTTACAACAGAGATTGTGTTACTCCTCCTCCAGCCCACAACAAGCCCCAACCTTCTGTTAATAAACCTCAGCTCACACCACCATCCTTGAATACTTCACAAGAGGAAGAAGATCCAGCAATGAAACCACAGTCTGTGCTTAACAGAGTTAAAATGTTTGAAAACAAAAAGCCATCAGAGAGGAGTAAAGAAACGGATGCTGCTATTCCTCGGGTAAGTGTCAACATGCTTTTAGATCAGTTAGCAGTAAAGTAAAAACATGTTTTTATTTACAGCAGAGCTGTTGGTAATTTGGCAATCTAAAACAGAGCTGTTGATCAGTTGGCAATTGTGTTGTTTCACAGTAGGAAGCTCTTACATTTTTATAAGTTATTAAAACATCACTAGGGAACATGTACAGAGGGTGGTAGCATCTCACATTCTTTTCAACTCTTCTAGATACTGTTTTAGGGATAGCATAGATGTGTATTTATTTTATTTATCTTTTTCCACTGGATTAAGCCTGCTTAGCAAGTAACCTCTTTTAGGGGAAAACCTGAGGTAGTATTTATACTACTAAAGAAATTTGGCCAGGACACAGAATTGATAAATGCAGTGAGATCTTTTGCATACACCAGAGCTACCACCAACTCAAGAAGATGAGACCTCAGTTTAACATCTCATCCGATGGACAGACTCTACCAGTAGTGTGCACACAAGCATAGTCAGCTTTATTCCATCCAGAGCTGTACCTCATTATCCCGTATGTACTGTCCTTGCTTGCCCTTTTGAGGAAACATCAGTACAGCTTTGGATAATTCTTCATTTTTTTTAATTCCTATTTCTTTAAAGAAACATTTTTAATAACTATATTTGTATGTTAATAGCTATAGTCTGGTAATAGTTTTGGATTTTGTGACTTGTAGGTGCAAGTTCTAGAGCAGCGAGATTGAATGTGCAAAAAACGGGCTTACATATGCTATGTCTGAGACTGTTACACCTCTGAGTATTTCAAGGTATAGTGACCCCAGACTTAGTATATGTAAGTAGCAGGGGAGGTAAGGGGTGCCATGGGGTTTGCCCTCTTCAAAACTCATCTTTAAAGGAGAACAGCGATTTCTTTGACATTCATTCTTCTCCTGTAGTTTCCTGTTTTATTGTCATAATTCCATAATTCCATCACTCACAATTACATGTCTCAGAATTACAATAAGGTACTTCATTTTTTTCTTCTATTACTGCCATTCCTGAAAGACAATAGATTTAAGTATTAAGCACCCATATTTGACTTCATGTTGGGTTGTATACAAACATATGTCATCAAGGCAGATGCTTACTATATTAATGTTTGCAAACTGCTTTTATCTGCTACTTGTGTGTATGTGCACTGGTTTGAGTGATCATATATGTACCTTCCATTTCTTTTCCACCGTTAGATTTGCATGAAAGTATGAATTTTTTATCTGACTTTAAATGTAATCTGCAGTGAGATTACCTCTTCTGATAGCCTCAGCTTGGCAGAATTCAGAATTTTCTGTAATTGTCTTTAAATGTGGGTTCACACAACTCCAAATGGTATGTGTCATGATGTCACATGCCAGAGTAGGTAGGCATATCCAGCCCCTGCCCTCTAGAGTTCTTTTCTGCTGCTTGCATGGTTTGGATAATGATCCTAATCTTCATAAGAATTTTTCCAAGCTTGTTACTTAAAAGTGGGACTGCTTTTACTGAGTAAAAGGGTATAGGGTGACGTCTTCTAGGCATAAAACCCTAATTCGAATGCCCATAAGGAGTGCATGTACAATCTTGGAGCTGGGCACTTGGGCAGTGCATGTACCGTGTGATGTCCTTCCATCTCACTGTTGCATTTATTCCTTACAATCGGGATGCCCTACCAAGGGTGGCCCGACATCCGACCAGTGTACCAGAGCCTTTAAGTTGCTAAGGGTACACCTTACACGTACAGCATAGGGCATACAGGTGATGTCCGGACGTACCATCCTTGGAATTGAGAGCCCCAGTTGGAATGCCAGTCCAAAGATTAGAGAGGTGGTAAGCACATCCAGAATGGAAAATAACCAGGGGGAGGAGGGAGGGAGTGAATACTGCAACAGTGAAGAGGACATCTACCATTATGGTAAGATTTTACAGAATTCTATTTCCTTCCATTTCACTGTTCCAGTATTCCTTATAATAGTGAGAATGCAAAAGCTTAGGAAGAAGAGAGGGAGCTGGAAGGACCAGCAGAGCATTCTAGGAACACGTGAAGAATGGCTCTAGCAAAACCAGCTCTAGCTCTGGATATCACATCCAACATATACTGTTTGGTAAAACTATGCACAGAAGTTCAGGTAGCTGCCTTAAGAATAAAGTTGGTATCTAAACCCTTGAAAAAAGCTCCAGAAGAAGCGACAGCCCTAGTAGAATGAGCCTTAACAGAAATAAGTCTATTGCCATGAAAAGAATAACAAAAAGAAATTGTTTTAGTTATCCAAGAAGAAATAGTTTGTTTGGAAACAACCAATCCCAAAGATCTAGGATGAATGCAGACTTCCCATACTCTGGAACAAACTACCTATCTATATCAAACAAAGCTCCTCATTAGCACTCTTCAAGAAAAATCTTGATGATTGGATGGGAGATAGGAAATTCACCCCGGGGATCAATTCTGTGGTTCTGCTCGACAGTAGCACAGGAAAATAATTTTCTTTGGTGGCGAAAGCCAGGGTACCTTTTGGTTAGGCTTATATAGGCCCTAGGGCCAATAGCCTAGTTACCTACCTATGAAACTATGAAAAGATGATCAGATTTGCGAAGAGCTTTGGTCTTCTCCAAATAAAGTGAGAGTTGTCTGTGCATATCTAAAGTATGTAAAACCTTATCACTAGCAAATTGCAAGGAAGGAGAAAAGTGGGCAAATGAATAGACTGATTTCAGAGACAACTCATTCATCACTTTGGGCATAAAAGAAGAATTAGTACAAAGGGACATCCTGTCCTTATGGAAAACTAAAAAAAAGAGGAACAGCCATAAAGGCTTGAAGCTCAGATACCTGTTTGGCAGAAGTAAGGGCTGACAGAAGAACTGTCTTCAAAGAAAGTACATTTGTGTACACTTACCATAAATGTAGATGTTCGAGTGTATTCACTGCTGCAGTCATTACATTTGGGTTGATTCCCAAAGCTAAGGAAGGGAGGAGGAAGTTAGAGAGCATTAGTGCCAACTATTAAGCCCTGCAAAACTGCAGTGGCAAAACCAGCTCTGGATTTAGAAAAAATAGACATGTGGTAATGCTTGGTGAAGGTATGTACAGAGCTCCAGGTAGCAGCTTCTAGGATGTGCCTGGTAGAGGACCCCTCTGAGAAAGGCTGTAGAGGTAGATGCAGCCCTGGTGGAATGTGATCTTATCCCCTGTGGGGTAGGTTTTCCATGGTGCTTATAGCAGAAATTAATCAAATGGGCTATCCATTTAGAAATGGTTTGCTTTGAAATGGCCTTCCCCTCTGCCCCTGCAGCAAAGCCAACTAGAAGCTGTTCAGATTTTCTGAGAGGCTTAGTCCTGTCCAAATAAAATCTCAGTTGTCTGTGCATGTCCAAAGAGTGCAGAATTCGTTCTCCTTTGTTTTGTTGATTCGGGAAAAGGGTAGGCAAATGAATGGACTGATTAAAGGCCACACTAAACACCACCTTGGGCATAAAGGAAGGATTGGTCCTGAGGGAAACCCTGTCTGCATGGAAGATAATGAAGGGCTCCACTGCCATGAGGGCCTGTAATTGAGGCACTCTTCTTGCTGAAGTGATGGCTAGAAGGAGGGCTGTTTCCCAAGAAAGGAATGTCAACTCTGCAGTTGCAGCTGGTTCAAATGGAGGGAGTGTGAGCTTTTCCAATACAAAGTTAAGGTCCCAAGCTGGAGTAAGGGCTCACCTGGGGGGGGGGGGTCTTAAATTTTTAGCCCCTCTGAGGAATTGCTTTAACAGGGGGTGAGAGAGGAGGGGTGGTTCAGTATTATAATGTGCTGAAATTGCAGAGGCATGAATTTTAATTGACGAGAAGGATAAGCCTTTGTGGAGCATTTCTGTTAAGTACTGAAGAATATGAGGTAAGCTGGGCACCGCAGTGCCCATAACCTGGGTCTGGCTCCAGGAACAGTATCTTTTCCACTTTTCAGCATAGGATTTTCTAGTACTAGGTCTCCTTGCTTCCGGAATGACATCCAGCGCCTGCTTACTGAGGGATGCTATTGGAGAGCTCAAGGAATTAGCCAGGCTGCAAGGTTCACGGTTTGAAGCTGAGGGTGCAGAATCTGGCCCACCTGCTGGGACAACAGGGAAAGGTGTCTTAGGTAGGTGCCATGGATCCAGCCATATCATGCTGTGCAAGAGGGAGTACCAGTGCTGGCAGGGCCAATCTGGTGCAATGGTTTGTCCTGTGATCTTTAACAGAACCTTCGAGAGGAGAGGCATAGGGGGAAGGGCATAAACCGAGAGGCGTTCCCAGGTAAAAGACAGGGCATCCACTTTCCAAGCTTGACTGTGGGGAGTCCTTGTGCAGAATTTTTCCAATTGGTAGTTCTGGGGGGAGGCAAATAGGTCTGTCTCTGGAGTCCCACATTTGTTCCTCAAGAGGTTGAATATTTTTGGTTCCAGTTTCCATTCATGTGGGTCCATGAGATTTCTGCTTAGGTCGTCTGCCAGTGAATTTAGCTTGCCTGGCAGGAATTCAGCTTGTAGGTGCAGTTGGTAGCTCAAGGCTGTGTTCCACAGAGCCATGGCTAGTCTGCAGAGATGGTGCAAGTGGGTTCCTCCCTGCTTGTTTATGTACCACTTAACTGTGGTGTTGTCTGTCTTTACCAATAACTGTCTTGGAAGGATGTGGTCTTTGAAGGCTGTCAGGGAATTCTGTACAGCTAACATTTCTTTTTGGTTGATATGCAGGTGCAACTGACTCGGGTTCCATTTGCCCTGAATGCACTGCCCGGCCAAGTGAGCCCCCCATGCATAGTCTGATGTATCTGTTAGGGTTTGGGTGGCAGGGGGTAGATTGAAAGGGAGCCCCTTGTTGTGGTGGCAGGCCTCTGCCCACCAAAGGAACTCTGTCTTTATACAAGGAAGCATAGGAATCATTGATTCCAGGTCATGAGAATGTTGACACCATAGGCTTTTTAGATACCATTGTAGTTTCCTCATATGCAGTCTTGCATATGGAATTACTAGAATGTAAGAGGCCATGAACCCCAGGGCTTGCAAAATTTTCCTTGCAGATAGCTGGGCCTTTGTGGCCAGTAGTTTGAAGTAGGTTGTCAAACTTGTTTCTCTGGCGTGAGGTAAGCCATCTGGGAAGTTGTGTTCAAGCTTGCTCCCAGGAATTCAATCTGTTGGCAGGGTACTAGATGAGATTTCTTTTCGTTTATGGTGTACCCCAGAGAGGTTAGAAGTTTCTTTACGAATGGCAGATGTTTTAATAGCATGTCCTGTTTTTCTGCCTGAATCAGACAATCGTCCAGGTATGGGTATATTTGAATATTTCTCTGCCTGCAAAATGCAATGGCTGGAGCTAGACACTTTGTGAATACCCTGAGCGCAGTAGATAAGCCAAAGGGAAGTGCAGAGAACTGATAGTGCATGGAGCCTGCCCTGAAGCGTAGGTATTTCTTGCAAGATTCCCTTATTGGAATGTGCAGTTAAGTTTCCTTTACTTCTAAGGTTGCCAACCAGGCATCTTTGCCTAGCATAGGAAGCAGCTGTTGAAGTGTTAGCATTTTGAATTTTGGGATTACCAAAAAGGTGTTTACAATAGATTGGTCCAGGACAGGACGCCAGGCGCTGTCTTTTCTGGGTACCAGGAAAAGTCTTAAATAAAAACCTTGTCCCATTTCTTCTGCTGGGACAGGTTGAATAACCCTGATACTTAGAAGAGAGAGAACCTGCTGTTGAGCCTCTGCCCACTGATTTGGGGTTAGGTCTGGCCAACCGTTTGGGGTTGGTAGGATGTGGAAGTGGAATCTGTATCTTTGGGAAGCTATATTTAAAACCCATTTGTCCTGGGTAATGAGTTCCCAGTTTTTTGCATGCAGGGCGAGCTTTCCTCCTAAGGGAGCAGGCAGTTGAGCAGGGCTTGGAAGGGTTAAGGTTAAGTCATTGTGACATTTTTACGTAGGGGGGTGTCTTACTACTTCCTGTTTTGGAAGTGGGAGCCCCCCACTGCCTAGGCCTGTGTGTAGCCTGAGACTGTAACCTAGGTGGTCTGCTGTTCCTGGGTTTGGACTGAGAAGGCCTGGAAGAGACTGGAAAGGACCAATTCTTTGAAGGCCAATGCCTACTAAATCTGTGAGGCTGTACATGCAGGAAATCTTTAACAGTTTGCATAGATTTAGCTTTTTCCTCCATCTTTTTGAGGACGACTTCTGCTTTGCTGCCAAACAGGTGGTCTTGGTTTAAGGGAGCATCCAGTAATTTAGCTTTAACATGATCTGGCAAGTTTTGCTCCTTAAGTCAAGCATGCCTTTGAAGTACAGACCCAGTGACAGCAGCCCTGCAAGATTCTTCTAGAGAGTCAAAACCACATTGCAAAGTATGTTTACCAACTTGTTCAGCAGAATGCATTAAATCCTGTAACTCTTTATGTCCAGCAAAGTCGGGAATCAACATCATTTTCTGTTTAAGTAGTCCCATAATATGCTGCTGATACTTTAACATATGAAACTGGTAATTTAAGGCCCTAATTGCCGAAGTAGCAGAACTGTATACCTTCTTACCTCATCTGTCCAAGGCCCTAGAATCTCTATCAGAGGGGGTAGGATTTTTGGCAGTAGTAGCCTTAATGCCTTTTGGCCCTTGGGAAATGGTCTCTGGATCCGCAGAAGGATTTTTGAAGAGGAACTTGTGAGAGTCAGGTACTCTGTAATACCAATCAGGTTTTCTGGGAGCTGGAGGCAAAGTGTCTGGGGACAGGCTAAATTCCAAGAAGGTATCTACAATGTCCAGAACAGGAGGTATAGCTAAAGGCCTGTGTTGAGGGAGGAGTAAGAATTCCCTAAGCCTCTTTTTGGAGTCAGAGTAATCCTGGCTTTCCCAGTGGAAATGCTCCCTAAGAGTGTGCAAGGTTTCACCAAAAGAAAAATCTTCTGTAGGGGAAGCAGAGGGGATGGAATCCTCTGCATCAGAATTATCATAGGTAGATAAGGGCAAATCCTGGTAATCAGAAGAGAAAGAGATTTCAGAATCCTG
The DNA here is from genome assembly GCF_019279795.1 of Protopterus annectens. Lineage (NCBI taxonomy): Eukaryota > Metazoa > Chordata > Ceratodontiformes > Protopteridae > Protopterus > Protopterus annectens. The sequence goes on along the minus strand of NC_056740.1, from coordinate 71,914,813 downwards.
ATCAGAAGAATCAGAAAGAAAGAAAGTACTAGGTGGTCTGGAGGGGAAGGCTGGCTTCCCGTAATTAAAGTAATAAGGTCTTCAGCCATTCCAAGAATTAGTTTTTTTAGGTAAATGGGCCTGACCATGCAGTTTGGACGTTGGTTTTGTAGGCGTGGTCGAATTTTAGGCCTGGATGAAGAAGATGGCATTGGTTTAAAATGCAAATCTGTAGGCCTGAATACACCTTCAGAAGCCGGTGCCTACACAGTGGCTCTGGACCCATCCAAGGTAGAGACATCCGCAGGTTCCATAGTTGAAGACGCATCTCATGGTATACCGGACTCTGAATGGGTCTTAATAGAGGCCTGTGGATCTGAAGTAGTGGATATCCGGGGCTGCGAAAGCACCTCACTGAGTACCGGCGAACTGGTGACTAACTTAACGGAAGTGTCGTCAGCGGTTTTGGACCTATGTGGTCTGTCTCTGTCTTTATCCTTATGTTTTTTCAGAATATCGGCAGTTGGATGGCTTACCGAAGCCATTTCTGGATAGTTAAACCAGGTACCAAAATAATTTGCTGCGAAAAAAGACCGAATAATTCCGGGGTTGAATAAGACACAAAACCAACTGCAAGGGACGTCGTGGTCGAGGCCTAAGCAAGGAATACAGTGCGAATGAAAATCTTTGAGATGTTTGCTTTCCACAGGTAAGACAATTGTTAACTTTTACTGACATCGGTTAAGAGCAAGAAAAAGGATCCCCAATGGGGTACTACTTAGCTTTTTTCGAAGACTTCGGTTCTGAAACTCCAAAACGAAAATTTCAGGAGTCTGCCGCCCGGCACCTGCGAACTGCTTCTGCTTCGGTCACCGCACAGTGCAAGTAATGCAATTATCCGAAGCCAGTCGCCAGTTCGCTGGTACTCAGTGAGGTGCTTTCGCAGCCCTTGATACCCGCTACCTCTGATTCACAGGCCTCTACTGAGACCCATTCAGAGTCCAGTATGCCGCGAGATGCTTCAACTATGGAACCCGTGGATGTCTCTACCTTGGATGGGTCCTTCTGAGGGTGTATTCAGGCCTATGGACTTGCATATTAAACCGACGCCTCCTTCTTCACTTAGGCCTAAATCTCGAACCATGCCAAAAAAATGACGCCCAGGCCACATGCTCAGGCCTCTCTGCCTAAAAAACAAATAAGAATGGCTGAAGATTTAATAACTCTAATCAGGGGTATCCAAGACCCCTTTCTAAGAGGCCTAGGACTGAAGTTGATTATGAATCGTCTGACCAGGATTCTGTTTTTTCTGATTCTTCTGATCTGGATTTGCCTTTATCTACTTATGAGGATTCTGATGCAGAGGACTCCATTCCATCTGCTTCCCCTCCAGAGGATTTTTCTTTTGAGGAAACCTTGCATACTTTAAGGGAGCATTTCCACTGGGAAAGCCAGGATTTTTCTGTTTCAAAAAAGAGGCTTAGGGATTTCTTACTCCTACCTCAGCATAGATCTTTAGCTATTCCTCCTGTACTAGACATTGTTGATGCTTTTTCGGAATCTAGTTTGGTCCCTGATTCCTTGCCTCCTGCTCCCAGAAAACCTGACAGATACTACAGGGTCCCTGAGTCACACAAGTTCCTTTTTAAAAATCCTATTGCGGATCCAGAGACATATTTCACAGGGGCCCAAGGGCATTAAGGCTTCTACTGCTAAAAATCCTACCCCTTCTGATAGAGACTCCAGGGCGCTGGATAGATGGGGAAGAAGGTTTATACTTCTGCTACCTTGACCATTAGGGCTTTAAACTGCCAGTTTCATATGTTAAAGTATCAGCAACATGTTATTGGATTGCTTAAACAGAAAATGATGTTGATTCCTGACTGTGTGGAAAATAAAGAATTACAGGATTTAATGCATTCTGCTGAATAAGTTGGAAAGCATACTTTGCAATGTGGTTCTGATTCATTAGAGGCCTCTTGCAGGGCTGCTGTTACTGGGTCCGTGCTCAGAAGCCATGTTTGGTTAAAGGAGCGATCTTTGCCTGATCATGTTAAAGCTAAATTGTTGGATGATCCCTCAAATCAGGACCGCCTGTTTGGCAACAAGGCTGAGGAAGTTCTTAAAAAGATGGAATGTAAAGCTAAATCCATGCAAACTGTTAAATATTTCTTAAAAGTTCAGCCTCCTAGATTTAGTAGGCACTGGCCCTCTAAGAATTGGTCCTTTCCAGCCCCTTCCTGGTCTTCTCAAGCCAAACCCAGACACAGCAAAAGCTCCAGGTTTCAGTCCCAGGGGACACACAGGACTAAGCAGTGGGTGGCCTCCACTTCCAAATCTGGGAGTAATAAGATTCCTCCTTATGGTAAACTGTCTCAATGACTTCCGTTTAAAATTTCCAAGCACTTATCAACTGACTGCCCCTTTGGGGGGGTGGGGGGTTGCTCTTCATGCAAAAAACTGGGAACTCATTACCCAGGACAAATGGATTTTAAATATAGTGTCCCAGGGATACAGATTTCACTTCCACACATTGCCAACATCAAGCGAGTTGCTGGACCTACCTCCAAATCAGTGGGCAGAGGCCCAAAAACAAGTACTTTCTCTCTTAAGCATAGGGGCTATTTAGCTGGTACCAGAATAGGAAAAGGGACAAGGTTTCTACTCAAGACTTTTCCTAGGACCCAGAAAAGACAATTCATGGCATCCTATCCTGGACCTGTCTACTCTAAACACCTTTTTGGAAATTCCAAAATTCAAGATGCTGACTCTTCACCAATTACTTCCTATGCTAGGCAAATATGCCTGGTTGGCAACACTAGATTTAAAAGAAGCATACCTGCACATCCCAGTCAGGGAATCTTGCAGGAGATACCTACGCTTCAAAGCAGGCTACACACACTATCATTTCTCTGCACTGCCCTTTGGCTGATCTACTGCACCCAGGGTATTCACAAAGTGCCTAGCTCCAGTTATTGCATTTTGCAGGCAAAGAAATATTCAAATATACCCATACTTGGACGATTGTCTAATTCAGGCAGAAAGCCAGGACATACTTTTGAGTCATCTGGCCTTTGTACAAAGGGTTCTAACTTGTCTGGGGTACACCATAAATGAAAAGAAATCACACCTGGTACCCTGTCAACAAATTATATTCCTGGGAGCAAGCTTGAATACAACTTCCCAGATGGCTTACCTCACGCCAGAGAAACAAATTCATTTGACAACCTACTTCAAACAAATGGCCACAAAAACCCTGCTATCTGCAAGACAAATACTGCAAGCCTTTGGGGTTCATGGCCTCCTGCATTCTTCTAATTCCATATGCAAGACTGAATATGAGGAAACTACAGTGGTATCTAAAAAGCCTATGGTGTCAACATTCTTAGGATCTAGAAGCAATGATTTCTGTCATACCTTGCCTATGCCTAACATTCCTTTGGTGGGCAGAGGCCTGCCACCAAAACAAAGGACTAACTTTCACACCACCCCCTGCCGCCCAAACCCTAACAAAAGACGCATCAGACTATGTATGGGGGGCTCACCTGGCAGGGAAGTGCATTCGGGGCAATTGGAACCCAAGTCAAATGCACCTGCATATCAATCAAAAAGAAATGTTAGCTGTACAGAATGCTCTGACAGCCTTCAAGGACCACATTCTTCCAAGACAACTTTTGGTAAAGACGGACAACACCACTGTTATGTGGTACATAAACAAGCAGGGGTGTACACATTCTTACCCCTTTTGCAGACTAGCCATGGTGTTGTGGAACACAGCCTTGATCTACCAAGTGCACCTACAAGCTCAATTCCTGCCAGGAAAATTAAATACACTGGCAGACGGACCAAGCAGAAACCTTATGGCCCCACACGAGTGGTAACTGGAACCAAGGATTTTCAACATGTTGACAAGCAAATGGGGGAGCCCAGATATAGACCTATTTGCCGCTCCCCAGAACTACCAATTGGAAAAATTTTGCACAAGGACGCCCCACAAGCAACCCTGGAATGTGGATGCTCTGTTCTTCAGCTGGAAAAACCTGTCTATGCCTTCCCCCCTCTGCTTCTGCTTTCCAAAGTACTACTAAAAATCAAAACAGTACAAACCAAGGATGATTTTGATTGCTCCAGACTGGCCACGCCAACACTGGTACCCCCTCCTGCGCAGTGTGTCACAGTTATCCCCATGGCACCTGCCTCAGACTCCTTCCCTGTTGTCTCAGCAGGAGAATCAGATTTTGCACCCTCAACTTCTAACACTGAACCTTGCAGCCTGGCTAATTACATAATCTCTCCTCTACCATCCTTCAGTAAACCTGTGATGGAAATCATTTTAGAGGCAAGGAGGCCTAGTACTAGAAAATCTTATGCTGAAAAATGGAAAAGATTCTGTGCCTGGAACCAATCTTTAGGGATGACCACAGCAGCGCCCAATTTACCTCAGATTTTACAATACTTAACTGAGATGCTTCACAAGGGCCTGTCTTTTTCCTCCATTAAAATCCATGCCTCAGCCATTTCAGCTCATTATAGCACAGAACCTCCCCTCTTCTCTCATCCACTGCTCAAGCAGTTCCTCAGAGTGTCCAAAAATTTGAGACCTCCCAGGAGAGCTCCAACCCCAGCCTGGGACCTTAACTTTGTTTTGGAGAAACTCACTCTACCTCCTTTCGAGCCAGCTGCTACTGCAGACTTAACATTTCTTTCTTGGAAAACAGCTTTCCTTTTAGCAATCACTTCAGCTAGAAGGGTATCTGAATTACAGGCACTTATGGCAGTGGAGCCTTTCATCATCTTTCATGCTGACAGGGTGTCCCTCAGAACCAATCCATCCTTCATGCCCAAGGTGGTATCCAGTGTGGCTTTTAATCAGTCTATTCATTTGCCGACCTTCTTTCCCAATCCACAGAACAAAGGGGAACGGATACTGCATTCCTTAGATGTGCACAGAGAACTTGGATTCTACTTGGACATGACTAAACCTCAAAGGAAATCTGAACAACTGCTGGTGGCATTTGCTGCAGGGGCAGAGGAGAAGGCTATTTCAAAGCAAACCATTTCTAAATGGATAGGTCATTGCATTAATTTCTGCTATAAGCACCATGGAAAACCTATCCCCAGGGGATAAGACCTCACTCCACCAGGGCTGCATCTACCTCTACAGCCTTTCTCAGAAGTTTCCATAGCAGGGACATCCTAGAAGCTGCTACCTGGAGCTCTGTGCATACTTTCACCAAGCATTGTCATTTGCTAATTTTCTCTAAATCCAGAGCTGGTTTTGCCACTGCAGTCTTGCAGGGCCTTATAGCTGGTCCTAATGCTATCCAAATTCCTCCTCCCCAACCATAGCTTTGGGAATCTACCCAAATGTAATGACTGCAACAGTGAAACACGAAGAACGTAGTACAGTTGTGTACACTTACATAAATGTTGATGTTCGAGTGTCTTCACTGTTGCAGTCCTGGTTACCCTCCCTCCAGCCCCCATATACCTCTACATTCCTTTACTATGCTTAAAAGCCTTTTTGGTGTATTTGCTTTTTTGATGGAGGGTATATCATTGTACTTTTTTTATTTAATTGCTCCTCATTAGGGGGCAGCTGACATCTAGCGCAAGAAAAACTGATGTAATGGTGTCTGCTGCATGTTTTATACCCCTGACAACCTGATGTCATGGAAGAAGGGACAGCAACCTATGCAGGACCCAAGACTTTGTTAATCAGGCCGATTGAGGGATACCTACAAGCAGATGACCCAAATGTAATGACTGCAACAGTGAATACACTTTAACATCTACATTTATGGTGAGTTTACACAACTGTACTTTTTTCATGTTTCACTGTTGCAGTCATCACCTGTGGGTTATCCCTGCTGTGGTAGCCCTCAGCCGGCCTGAATACCAGAATCAATGTTTTTGTGGACCGGCTGCTGTCGCCTGTAGTCTGTCAGGTCGTCCGTACTATAAAGCAAGGCAGTCGACATTATTACATCAGTCTTTCTTGCCATGGAGCCCGTAGCAGAAGCAGTTCGCATGAGTGCTGGTCAGTCGCTACCAGAAGTCGAATTTCAGCAGAAAACGCCTAAAGCTAAATACCCCATTGGGGACCCTTTTTTCTTGCTCTAACCGATGTCCGAAAAAGTTAACAATTGTCTCGCCTGTGGAAAGCATATCCCACACTGAGACTTTCATTCTTACAGCATCACTTGTTTAGGCCCAGACCACGACATCCCTCGTTGTCGGTTCTGTGCCCTCTTTAATGCGAGAACCACTCGCCGTAGAGCTCTTTTTGTAGACAAGTATTTTCATATTCAGTCTTCGAATTCTGATATGGCATCCGTCAGCCAACAATCCGTCGACATTCTGAAAAAAACGTAAATAGAGACTGGCCACACAAGGCTAAGCCTTCTGACAATGCTACTGCTATGCAAGTAGTCTGTTGTCCGGAATTCAATGAGGTGCTTTCGCAGCCCCTGATGCCCGGCTCTTTCTACGCAGGCCTCTGCAGAGACCCTTTCGGAGTCCGGTATGCTGCAGAAATCTACTTCGTCTACCGACCCTTTGGCTGTGTCTGCCTTGGTTGGGTCCGGAGCCGCGAAGCAGGCACTGGCTTCTGATGAGGCCATTCGCACTACCGATTCTAGACAAAAAAACAATGTCTTCTCTTCTGACTACCGTTTCTTAGAGATTGGATTCTCTCAGGCCTCTAAGCCAGGCCACTCCTAGGAAATCTGCTTCGAGCCACCATCTTGCTACTGCTCCCCCACCCCAAGCTCAAATGCTAAAAATGTTGGAGGATCTCATCTCCGTTATCCGAGGTACTCAGGCCCCCTCTCCAAAAAGGAAAAGGCTTCCTTCTCCAGAAATTAACGGACCAAGAGTCTGAGGAATCTGATTATTCTGCCTTTGAAGAGGAACAGCAGCCCTTAACTGTTTGAGGATTCAGATGCAGAGGAATCCATCCCCTCTGCCAACCCTCCAGTCCCTCCAGAGGACCTCTCCTTCGGAGAAACCCTTCACTCCCTCAGGGAACATTTTAAATGGGAATCTCAGGACTACCCACAGTCAAAGAAACTACTTAGGGAGTTTCTGGACCTGCCCCAGCACAGACCCCTGGCTATCCCACCTATTCTAGAAGTGTTGGATGATGCTTTCCTTGAATCCAGTTTAGCCCCTGATGCCCTGCCTCTTGGTTCAGCAAAACCTGACAGGTACTATAGAGTACCGGATTCTCACAAATACTTGTACATAAGATCCCTGCTGCAGACCCTGAGGTCAATACACAGGGACCCAAAGGAGCTAAAACTAAGTATGCCAAGAATCCTCTTCCTTCTGAAAAAGACTCCAGAGCTCTGGATAGATGGGGTAAGAAAGTATGCAGCTCTTCGACCTTAGCTGTCAGAGCACTCAGTTGTCAGTTCCATATGTTAAAATATCAACACCACACTTTGGAACAATTAAAACAGAAGATTTCTACCTCTCCTGACGGTGTCAACTCAAAAGAGCTGGCAGAATTACTACACTCTATTTGTCAAGTGCCCAAGCACTCATTACAATCTGGATATGACACCCCAGAAGCCTCTAGCAGGGGAGCAGTGACAGGATCTGTTATTATAAGGCATGCATGGCTGAAGGAACAACCTCTCCCTGATCATGTCAAGTCTAAACTTGCTGATGCACCCCTAGATAAGGAACGCCTGTTTGGGGAAAAAGCAGAAGAGGTGCTTAAAAAGATGGAAGACAAAGCAAAATCTATGCAGACAGTAAAAGATTTTTTTTCAAGTTCAGCTGCCCAGATTCAGCAGGAACTTCTCCTCTAAGCACTGGGCCTTCCCTGCACCTAGCAGATAGGGCCAAAGTAAGCCCCACAGGGACAGGATATCCAGGCCCCTATCCCAGGGCCAGCAAAGAAGCAAACAGTGGACCACTTCCGCCTCTACGGCAGGGAGTTCTAAGCCAAGCTTCTATGCTAAGCACTCACAGTGACTCTCCTTCCCCCCTCTGCCCTCCTTTCACTCATTTAAAACTAGGAGGAAGGCTCACCCTCTTCAAGGACAATTGGGTCTCTATAACCAAGGACCAATGGGTATTAATCATTTCTCAGGGATACAGATTCTCCTTCAGCAAACTCCCTTATTCCAAAAGGGTACCTAGCCCCCCCCCCAAAAAAAAAAACAGTGGGCAGAGGCATTAAAACAGGTAAAAACACTATAATCCCAGGGGACAGTAGAACCTGTCCCTCTGGATCAAACAGGAAAAGGTTTTTACTCCAGACTATTCCTTGTTCCCAGAAAAGAGGGCACTTAGCACCCCATCCTGGATCTATCCAAACTGAGCACCTCCTTGGTGGTCCCCAGATTCAAAATGCTAACCTTGCAGCAGCTCCTGCCTGTGCTGTCACAAAGTGACACTAGACCTAAAAGATGTCTTCCTCCACATCCCCATCAGGGAATGGTGCAGACATTTCCTGTGCTTCAGAGCAGGCAGTCATCACTTTCAGTTCTCTGCACTGCCTTTTGGCTTATCTACTGCTCCCAGAGTATTCACCAAATGCTTGGTCCCGGCTATAGCATTCTGCAGACAGAGAAATATACAGATTTACCCTTACCTGGATGACTGCCTCATTCAGGCGAATAGCAAAGAAAAGTTGCTCCAGGATCTTCTCTTTGTCACAGAACTCCTAGCTTCCCTAGGGTTCACCATCAACAAGAAAATATCAAAGCAAAACCCCACCAAGAAAAATGTTTTCCTGGGAACTCTGCTAGACACAGCAACCCTAATGGCCTTCCTATCCCCCGAAAAGCAGAGCTTCCTGCCTTTCTGCTTCACCCAGCTGACTTCCAAAGGTCACCTTACTGTGAGGAAGTTCCTGCAAGCCCTTGGATACATGGCACCTTGCATTCTTCTCTTCCCTCTTGCCAGGCTTCACATGAGAAAGCTTCAGTGGTACTTAAATAACCTTTGGTGTCAGCACTCTGTCCCTGGAGACCACTCTCCCACTGATCCCTTACATAAGGGATAAATTTCTCTGGTGGGCAGAAGCCTGTGCCATGAACAAGGGTCTTCCCTTCATCCTCCTCCCTTCCGGCCAGACCATCACCAATGACACCTCAGACATAACTTGGGGCGCTCACCTAGCAGGCAGGTGTACCCAAGGCCTTTGGAATGCCCAGCAACTTCACTTGCACATCAGCCAGAAAGAAATGATGGCAGTGCAAAATGCTGTGACTTCCTTCCAGCCCCATCTCAGGCCAGGGGTCCTCCTTATAAAAACAGACAACACCACAGTAATGTGGTACATCAACAAGCAGGGGGGCATCCAGACTTACCCCCTGTGCAGGTTAGCCATGAGTCTGTGGCTTACAGCCACCTCCATGGGGTTACAACTAACTGCCCAACACTTACCAGGGATCAACAACACACTGGCAGAGCACCTAGTAAGCAGAAACGTACTGGACCTCCACAAATGGCAGCTCCACACACAAATCTTTCTGCGAATCACCTAGGAGTGGGAGACACCAGAGGTCGACCTCTTTGCCTTGCACCTCAACCACTAGCTGCACAAGTTTTGTAACAGGGAGTATCACCTCCTAGCATGGTAGGTGGATGCCTTGACCTTCCCCTGTAGCTCCCTCTTTATGTACGCATACCTTCTTCTGCCCCTTATTCCCAAGGTTCTGATCAAAATAAGAGAGGAGAGACCAAAGGCCATCCTCATCACTCCAGATTGGCCCAGACAACATTGGTACTCCTTACTACACAGTCTGACCTTACAGCCCCCGAAGCTGCTTTCCCCTAAGGTCAGACCTCTTGACCCAGGAGAGGGGGAAAGTACTGCACCCAGACCTACAGACTCCCAAACTTTCAGCATGGCTTATACACTAAAAACCAAGAAGAAGTCACTGTTAAGCAAACAGGTCTTGGACATCATCACAGAGGCCAGAAGGACCAGCACAAAAAAATCTTATGCAGCAAAATGAAAAATATTCTGCTCCTGGAAACAATCAAAAGAGGGCAGTACCTCCCAACCTTCCATCCCTCTCATCCTGGATTACTTAGCAGAGTTGTTCAATAGTGCTATCTCCTTCTCCTCCTCTATTAAAATCCATGCCTTGGCCGTCTCTGTCCATTATGATTCAGACCCACCCCTCTTCTCTCATCCTTTGATTAAGCAATTCCTCAGAGGGGCTTCTAATATCAGGCCTCCCAGAAGACCTCCTACTCCACTCTGGGACCTGAATTGTGTGTCAGAGAAGCTAACCTTGCCTCCTTTCGAACCTGCCGCTTCAACAGAATTGAAATACCTCTCCTGGAAGACGGCCTTCCTACTTGCTGTCACCTCAGCCAGAAGGGTCTTAAAACTTCAAGCTGTCATGGTTGTCAAGCCCTTCATAATTTTCCATGCAGACAGCGTCTCCCTAAGGACTAATCCCTCCTTTATGCCCAGGGTGGTATCTGATGTGACCCTTAACCAGGCTATACACCTTCCCACCTTCTTTCCCAAGCCTCAAAACAAGGGGCAAAGAATTCTACACTCACTAGACGTGCACAGACAACTTGGATACTATCTGAACCACACTGAGCCATTCAGAAAAACTTACCAGCTTGTTGTAAGCTTTGCCTCGCTGGGCAGAGGGGAAGCCCATCTCCAAATCATTTCCAAATGGATTTTACACTGTATCCATTTTTGCTACAGACTTCATGGGTAACCCATCCCTAAGTTGATCCGTACCCACTCCATTAGGGCAACCTCCACTTCTACTGCCTTCCTCAGAGGAGTACCTACCAGGGATATCTTGGAAGCAGCCATCTGGACCTCTGTCTTTTCTAAGTCTAGGGCAGGTTTTGCCTCTGCAATTCTGCAGGACCTCCTGACCCATCCCTAGGACTCTACCTGTCCTTCCACCCTTTACCTCAGCTTTGGGAATCCTCCCACAGGAGATGACTGCAACCATGAAACACGAAGAACATAGTACAGTTGTGTGCACTTACCATAAGTGTAGATGTTCAAGTGTATTCACTGCTGCAGTCTTGGTTTCCCTCCCTCTGTCCCCTATTTCACATATTCCCCTAGAGGGACATATGCTTCCCAAGGTGGCTCTTAGCCACCAGAACCACGTCTGTCTTTTCCACTTGTTTCTGACAGGTTAGGGCAAGAAAAACTGATGTAATGACATCGGCTACCTTGCTTTATAATACTTGACCTGACGTCAGACTACAGGTGACAGCAGCCGGCGCACAAAAACATTGACTCTGTTATTCGGACCGGCCGAGGGCTACCACAGCAGGGATAACCCACAGGTGATGACTGCAGCAGTGAATACACTCTAACAACTACATTTATGGTAAGTGTACACAACTGTACTTTCTCCAGTCTTGAGGCACAAAGCCTATTTGGAGGCTATAGTTAAGTAGAAATTCCAGAGGCCCTGATAGGTCATGTTTCATGCTATTTAGAAGGCATTGTGGGATATTGTCTGGGACCATTGAAGCAGGGTTCTTGGTCTTAGAGAGACCATTAAGGACCTGTTCCCTAGTGATAGCAAAGGGAGTTATATTTGATGGTATTTCCTGAGGGAAGGATGAGGAGGAGAGAGGGGTAAAGTTAGAGCTGAATTTATCTGTCAGTAGGTTTGCTATCTTCTGGCTTTTTTTTAATTTCTCCAAGTCTTTTGGGTTTCTAATACAATGATGGGAATGGGCCCCATTCCTAAGTCAAAGTATGATTAAAGTTCTTGAAATTAGTATTGTTTCAATCTTTGATATCAGCCAGAAGTGCTCTTCCCAGCACCCGCAGTGTGCCCAGTAATGACTCCTGCAATTCGTATGGGGTTACATATCTAAATACGATTGTCGATTCTTTTTTTACAAGACCTATTGCTCCTACTGCTATTGAAACTGTCTGGGTATCTTTCTTCCACATTGCTCTCATTTTTGCCTGCATTTTTCAAACCCCTTTTCTGACTCAGTATAGGTGGCTTCATTTACAATGAGCTCTGCACACAATTGTGTGTTGCCTTTGAGGTTGTAGACATAGCTAATGAATTCCTTTTGTGGTTGTCTTTAGCCTTGTAGGCCAATTTTACCTCGGATTTGGATTTGGTAGACTTTTTATCCTCTGAGATATTTGTTTAGTTTGAGAGTGCTTTTATCCTGCTGGGTGCTGCACCTCCTAATTTTGCCATGATTTTCTTCCTTCTGTTATACAGCATATTGATTTTGTGATTCTATCAGGGTGGCTTGTTTTTTGAGTTAGTTCTGTATTTCTTGGTGGGTACAGCTGCCTCTGTGCAGCTATTAACATGTTTGTTCAGGGTTTCTGTGAACAGTTCTGCATAGACAGTAGTGTCCTCAGGGTGTATGGGGGCTTGAAATTGTGCCATGTTATCACTTAATAGCAGGAGGTTAGCCTTAGAGTAGTTCCTGAATATTCCAGGTTTAGCTGGGGTCCAGGTTTTAGTTTTACTTCAAAGGAGACCATTTTGTGGTCTGACCTTACCAGGAAAGACATTACAGTAGCAGGTGTGCAACACCATCCCATATTAATGAGGACCAGATTTAATATGGTTGCACCCCTGGTTGGTGTTATTGACTGCCTGGTTCAGAGAGTTTGTGTTTACAAAATCCAGGAATCTCTGTGCCTGTACATTTGGTGTCATATAGGATTCCCACGTAGTAGTGGGGTAATTAAAGTCTCCCATGAATATGGTTTTGGGTTGGATGATGAGCGTTTCTAATAAGTTTAAATACATGGTACAAGTTTCCTAGGTCATAGAGGGGGACCTGTAGCTTGCAAGGAAGTGGTATTGGATTTTGCCTGTGGTGGTTTGAACATGGAGCATCTCAATTGCATTGTCCTGTTTGACCAGCCTTGACGTATATTTTTTTTTATGTAAATAGAGACACCTGCACCTAGTCCCTGTCTGTGTAGTAGCTGGTCTAAATGTGTGGAAGGCATTATAACCTTGCACTATTGTTGTACTCTCTGTGGTTTTAAACCACGTCTCAGTGACTGCACAGACATCAGCATTCTCTAGGGTGAAGAGAGCTTCTAGATAGTGGAGTTTTTTGCTTAGACTCCTTGCATTGAGCAGTAATGCCTTTAGATTTTTTTGGTTTTGATTTGCTGTGTCGGAAGTACTTTCAGTTTGGCATTGTCGAAAAAAGGCAGTATGGGGAGGACAATGTTTTATATAATATTCGAAAGCCTAGAGTGGAGAGCTGCAGACCATCCCTGGCAAAGCAATGTGGTCTGTTGACCATCTCCTTCCAAGCTGACGAATATTGCATCTTCTTAGAATGACACCAGAAACTAAGCCAATTATTGAAGTCAGTCATCCTTTGTTCATATTGTGGTGTCATCTTTGGAGAAGGTAAAATGCTGCTCAGTGCTAGGTTTGTACCAGCCTGAGACACACATTCCGAGAGCTTTATGATGCGTCTCTCTATATAGTCTAGGGAGGTACGTTTTGGGTCATTTAACTCCCACATGGCTTATTGACGGAGTCATACTGGTACTTGTGGTCCCGTGACCTGAGCGCGTGCATTATGTGGCAGATCCTAGCCCCTGATGAGCAACTGACTGTGACTTTCTCCTTACTCAGCGTGGTGAGAGGGACATAAGTTGTCTTCCAAAAATCTCAGGAAGCTTTTCAGGATCTGCATGGGGACAATTCCTTCAGAGGTAAAGGAGGAAATTCTAATGGGAGATGTCACCCTACAGGCAGATGGGGCCTGCAGACCAGGGCTCCCAGGATTCCTTTCTCCAGACGGATCTTTTCTGCGCTCCTGAAGTGCTGCCGACTGCTCCACTCTGGAGGCAGTCGGGGTTCGATTATCCCTGTACCCAGAAGCCTGAGCAAATGTAACAAAAGATACCCGGGTGCTAAAAAATCATATCCCAGAGGTTTTCATTCCATTTTTCAAACCCTTCTTCACAAAAAGAAAAAGCTTCCCGATGTTCCGTTCAGTCAGAAGAAGGGACTGCAGCTCAAGAAATTCAAAAGCTGCTAGAAAAAGTGTGATCCAAGAGTTCCCGCCAGACCAAATAGGATTCTGAACTTACGCAAGCTTCTTTTTAGTGCCCAAGAAAATAGGGGACCTTGGACCAGTCTTGGATCTAAGCAGTTTGAATCAGTATGCGAAGAAGTCAAATTTCCGAATGGTCACGGAACAGTCCGTCCTACATTTTCTTCACAAGGACAATTGGATGTGCTCGATAGATCTTCAGGATGTATACTATCACAGAAGAGATGTATGCTTTTGGCTGGGAGTCCGTCACTACCAGCTCAGAGCCCTGTCCTTTGGACTCACCACAGCCCCTAGGGTGTTTACCAAGTATATGGTAGTAGTGGCTGCACACCTGAGACTCAAAAGGATTCTGAGTGTTTCCATATTTGGATGACTGGCTCCTCACCACCGCCTCCAAGCATCATCTCCTACATTCCAGGGACTATTTGCTCCAGATTTGCCAGTCACTGGGTATACTAATAAATTATGCTAGATCAAACCTGACACCAGTCCAGAGCCTGGAATTCATTGATACAGTTCTGGATGCAAAAAACACAAATAGCTTCACTACCACTTCATCACATATCCTCCATCAAAAATCTGGTTCATCTGTTTATTTCCCATCCATGTCCTCCAGCAAGATCATTTCTTCAAGCACTAGGATCTATGGCAGCAGCTGTTGTACTACTTCCTTGGAACATTTCTCTGTGCGTGTCCTTCAGTGGACTCTAGCTGTTCAGTGATCCATTCTGCATCAACCCCTATCCTTTCCAGTCAAGCTAACTTCAATTTGAAAATGACGCATTTACTGCTGGATTTAGTCAGTTGATATTCTTATAGCCCATCATTTTGTTTTGCCAATTGCATTGGCCACAGTGACCATGGAAGCTTCCCAACTGGGGTTGGGGGGGCATTGCCTCGGAAGGATGGTCCAAGGCATGTGATCCCCCCAAGAGACCAATGTGCATATCAGTGTACTAGAGGTGAGAGCAGTCGTCACATTGCAGGCTTTTCATGATGCTCTCCATATGGGGGACTACTGCAGTTGAGACCGACAACATGTTGGTCGTCTGGTACGTCAACAAACAAGGAAGAACCCAATCTTATCTCTTCAGCAGAGAGGCCATGAGAGTGTAGGAATGGGCAATCTCGTCGTACTGCTTTCTAGTTGCAATGCACATCCCAGGAAAAAAACAACTTGTTAGCGGATAAACTAAGCAAATCCATCTTGATTCAGGAGTGGTCCGTCAACCAGTCTGTGGCAGAAAGGATCTTCCATCATTGCGGGCAAACTTGCTGTGACCTTATTGCATCTCCCCACAACAGCAAGTTGGAATCACAAGAGGTGCTGTAGTCCACCCTTGCCGCCCCCCCCCCCATCTCATTTATGCTTATTCTGTTCTTCCTTTAATACCAAAATTTCTTCCAAAAACAAGTCAGTTGAAGAGCTCAGTCATCCTCATTGCTCCTTCTGGAGTCAACAAATGGTTCCCCTTCATATGGCCTCACCTTTGATCTGATGTCAATTTAATTCGATCCTCAGTGAATCTGTCTTGGAGCCGACCCTCTGATCTGACTCCGCCACTTTTGTCTAGATTCTAGGATCTGACTTTCAAGCTCCTCCCTTTACCCATAATGCCCCTGACCACTGCATCACTTCATATCTCATTTACTCCTCTAACAATTCAGTCTGACTTGCATTCTCTGAAGCTCAGCACTTTTGTAATTTGGGAATAGTTAGTAAAAATTTTACAGTGTAACTTAATCTTCCTTATTTAACATCTTTCATAATATTCTCTCTTTGCCACTAAGCTAGTTTTATTCTTTTTAATAACAACTTTACCATCCTTTGGTATTCTTTACCACAACTGATAAATCTTTCCTTTTTCCTTGACCTTCTCTGTCGTAAGGTAGCAATATTACCATTGTTTGTATTCTCTTTACTTTATACACACACACACACACACACATATATATATATATATATATATATATATATATATATATATATATATATATATATTTCTTTGCTTTTAGGCATACTTCATAACAATGACTTAAAAGCCTACTGGATTTAAGAAGTGGATTTCCTGTGGGCACAAAATAGCAAACTCTGAAGCTCACAGGGAGTGCGTTTATTGTTTAGGCCCTACTCATCTAGATACTTTGTAATATTTGTGTTGGTTTCAACGCCAGAGCCATCAGTGATTGACTTAACAAATTAGTGCTCAAAGGCCTTATTTCTGTTTTTGCGTCTTCTACTGTGTCTACTTTAGGGGCTCAAACCCCATCTCAGAAATCAAAATCCACAGAGTCTAAGGAGCACAGAAAGCGCTGTCCTGTCAGACCTCCCAAATTTGCTCAGATATCGGAACTTCCTGCTAAGATCACCAAATACAGTCTGTCTCCTTAGCTCAGAAGTCCTCATTTTTCTCCAGAGCCAGCGTCTCCAAGACTAGGGTGTACTTTCCTGCTAGAAACCCCAAGAAAGTCTTCTTGACCTCTTCCACCTCCTCTTCAATCAGGTTCTCCCAAACTGTTTCTGAAGCAGAGGTGGATAGAATGATAAGAAAATTCCTCAGAACACAGATCCAGATGAGTGTCTTACGTCTCCCATCGGATCCATGAGCATTAAACCTTTCTCGCATGCCATCATTACTCTTCTCCGATTCGACTTTGTTTGAGTCATCTGATCTGAAATCTCCAAGAGATGAACCATCAGATCTAAAGGTAGCTCTGTCTTAGACTCGGACTACCTCCCTGATCTTTTGTCTGTGACTCCCCTGGAGCAGAAAGTATCTCGGAGCTGAAGCATTGTCATCACAATAGAAGGAATGACCTTTGACTCCGAAGCTTTTCAGCCTTCGCTTCCCCTTGGGGCCTCAGCACTGTACAGCTCGGCTCCAACTCCTCCGGCATAGCAGAGAATTAGAGTGCGCCCAAGTTTGTCTGTTCTGAGAATTTCTGCTCCGGTCAGATTGACTTGTGCTTCTCTTGGACCCTCTGCTTTCATGGTGGTGGAGAAGGGTCTTCTTTCACCTGAGAGCTGTGTCAAGTCTTTCCTCTTTGGATCCAATCCTTGTTCCTTTTGTGGATCCTGTTTGAGCCTTTTCATCCTATGCCACAGGGATTGCCAGGCAGTAAGAGCTTCCAGGCAGTTCCAGTTAGGGAACTCCCAGCCTTTTCTTATACTTCTCCAGAGCTCCCCACTGAAGAGGTCCCGCAAAAGAAGTTTTGAAAAAGGAGGCACTTGGATTCCCCTCAGGAATCTTTGACAGAAGACACTGATTTCGATGATAAACAGCAAGAGCTCAGTTGGTGTTCCTCTCCAAATAAAAAACAAATCATCAATAAAACGATGGTAACTCACAATTTTGTGTGTGTTGGTGAACTTGGACATAATGTTATTTTCCCAGTAAGCCAAAACTAAGTTGTTTGGCTGTTTATTGAAGACATGAACAGCACCACCTCTTTTTTTACATTTTACTGGTAGCTGGGACAATTTTAAGATTTGTTATTTAGATTTAGAGTTTATTAAAGAGGAAGATTTTTTTGGGTCCAGCATCAGTTATAAAAATGTAGCAAGCAATGGTCTTTTGAGTTATTCTAGTATGCATCCCACTTATGTGAAATACAATATTATAAAGGGGCAGTTAGTAAGATTTAAGAGACTTGCAAGTGAAGAAGCACAGTTAGATCTGTTAGTGCAGGAACTGCATTTTAGATTTAAAAACAGAGGGCACCCTTCAAAAATTGTGCATGACATTATTAGTACAAACGAAAAGGAGGGGCCAAGAGGAAACGCACAGGACAAGAAGGATTGGGTTATGTCAGTGTTGCTAACCTTTAACATGGACAGCAAAGAAATCAAAAATATAGTGTCCAACAACTGGAGAAAATTAGTTTCTAACAGTGATCTTCAGATGGTAGTAGTAGAAGTCCCCATTTAACACAAGAGCAAGGCATTTCAAAGAAATGTTAGAAAGTAGACCAAGAAAAAAGCCCCAAGTTAACACAGCTGCTTTCAAATGCAAAAGCTGCAATTTTTGTAAATACATTTCAGAGGGACCAGAATTTGATATTGTAACCCAGAACAAGAGGTGGCATGTTCCAGGCATTTTCAATTGTAAATCTACCTTTGTGGTATACATGGCAAAATGCTCCACCTGTTTTTCATTTTATATTGGGAAGACCAATAGACAACTTAAAAACAGTATGTATGAACATTATTGTGCCATTAGAAAGAGAATATGGACAATGCTCTTTATAAGCACACTTTAAACTGTGTGGGTAACAATGACAGTGTTGAGTTTCTTTTCACAGTTACAGATCATGTTCCAGTGGATTTCAGTGGAGACAAAGATGGGGAACTAGATTTTAGAGAGTTCAAATGGCAGGTTCTTTTGGATGCCTGCAGGGCACCAGGGCTTTAACAATGGTGTCAACTATGAAGCTGTGTTGAAAAGCAAAACCTATTATAATAAATGTAAATAGTTTATATGTTTGTTAAAAATTAATGCATTATTTAGGATGTATTCTATACACACACACACATATATATATATATTTTTTATATTAAGTTTTAAGAAAACTGAGATCGGCTTGGTTTGATGTATACTGATGATGCTATAAAAATGGGACAGTTTTTAACAGTTTGTTCTGATGAAGGCCTGATTTTGGGGTTGAAAGCGCTAAACCAGTGGATTAAAGTCTTTTTTTTGTGTGACACAGTGCTTCACCATTACTTGTGGTTTTCCTTTTAATTTTACAAAAGTTACACAAGGTGTGAGACAAGTCTGCAGTTTTTTCTTGAATAATTGGAAAGGTGTTGTCTATCCCTAAATATGTAAACAAATCAAGGCATTTCCAGATTTTTGTCTAGAATGCTTATGTAAAGATTTGTATACCCATAGGCATCATGCTGTTTTTCCAGGGGAGGAAGGTTGTGAATAGTTTGTAGGGCCCTGCTTGGGATTTTTGATATGTGCCCGGTGGATTAGTATTAACTTCTGGGATTTATTTCATGGGTTGATCATATAGGAATAGAGTAAACACCAGTTCAGACTGATCAATTTAATTTTCATGGTATCCAAAAAGACTGACTAGACAATGGAAAACTGAAGTTTCCCCTACAGTAACAGAATTGCAGGCTTTTCTTTCAAAATGTATTAATTTTGAAATGTTTCATAATGTAAGCTTTGATGTTGTAGTGAAGCATTTCTTAGAGAACTGCTTGGATGATACTCTTTCCAGTTACACTAATAAAGTAAAATAAATTTCCCTGCTCCTGTGGTGCTTTTAGGTTTAATATCTCTTTTCATACAGTGAATGCTGTCTGGTTGGTTGCAGTGCAGTTTGACCTGATGTTGTAATTTTCATTCATTCCTCAACCAGTGGGTTCGGATCCGACCCTCATGTCTGACTCTGACACTTTCTGAAGATTTTAGATCTGAATCCTGAGCTTTTCCCTTACCCATAATCTGCCTGACCACAACACCTCAGACTTCGTTTGCCGCTCATCAAGATGGTTGGGATTGCAACTTCTCAAGCTCCTTTGGGTTTGTGAGTGCTTATTTTCTACTTAAATCAGGATATGTTTCTTCTTTTCTGTTTAACTGTTAAATATATATACTCCCTCCTTAACCTTATTTTGATAACTTTTTGGTAATCGTTTTTTAAATACTACTGTTACTAGTTTCATCTTTACATTATACCTGCAGGTATATGTCTTGACTACCATTGTTAGTTTTTCTCCTTCTTTCCTTTCATTACTTATAATAAAAAAAAAAAAAAAAGTTTTGTACTTGAACTATTTTCCGGTATGGCTAATAAATCAACTGGATTCAAAAATACACTTCCTTTGGGCATAAGAACCCCAATTCTGATGCCCACAGGTAGTGCATTTATTGCTTCAGCCCAGCACATCTGGATTCTCCCTGTGCTATATTTGCGACCTTCAGTGCTCAAGCTATAAGCCATTTGAGGAACAAGCTCATTTTCAAAGATCTCCTCCTTGCTTCGGCTTTCTCGTCAGGTACTTCTTCAGGGGCTCAACCCCCCCCTCAAAAATCCAAGGAGCCCAGGGAGCACCCTAAGTGCTCACCTGCTCGGACTCCTTCACAAATGTCTTCATCACAACTGCCAAAAAAGGTTCCTAAATTGTCAGATCTGAAGCCTTCGGATCGAACACAAGCTATGGCTTTGTCTCCTTGGATCCACGTTCCCAGGTTCTCCTGGAACCAGTGTCTCCGAGGCTGAAGTCCCCCTTCTTACAGAAAATTTTCAAGAACTCCACCAGACCACCCTCCACATCCTCCTTCGTTAGTTCCCCTTGTAGTCTTGCTGAAGCGGAAGTGAACAGAATGATGAAATTCCTCAAGACACAGATCCCGATGGGGGTTTTGCCAGCTCCGTCCCCTCTGGATCCATAAGCTGCCATCCTGCTTTTCTTCTCTTGTTGCTCCTCCTCTGATCCAACCACCCCGTTTTGCAGTCCATGGATCCTAAGGCCCCGGGAGTCGATGCATCGGATCTGACCTTTCTTCCTGTTTCAACTCTACCTCCCTGACCCGATTGGCTCCGACTGTGTTGGAGCACGACAACTCTCAGAATCAAACATTGACATCGGATCCGAGGACATGACTTTAACTCTAAAGTTTTTGGAACCATAACTTCCACTCATTGCCTTGGCATTTGATAGCTTGGCTTTGACTTTCCCCTCAGAGAGAGACATCAGTGAATCTCTGAGGTTGTTTATCTCGGCTCTGGAGGGATTGTCCTGGACGGATTGTCCGTGGTCTGTTTGGGTCCCTCTGGCTTTGAGGTGGAGAGGGTTTCTCTCAGCTGAGAATAGCATTAACTCTCCCGTCCTTGGATCTGCATCCTGTTCCTTCTCTGGATCCTGTGTCTGAGCCTTCACATCCTCCACATCAGGGACAGCTAGCCCAGAAGAGCTTCTAAACAGTTCCCCCTACAGAGCTCCCGGTCTCTTCCGATACTCCCCCCAGAACATCCCACTGAGGAAGTTCCTAATACGAGAATGTGGCAGAGGAAGCACCTAGATTTCCCACATGAATCCTTCACTGACTTTGATGGGCAAGGGTCCCCCTAGATCTCCACTGGAAGATGTCTCATTTGGAGACATCCTAGAGATTTTTTGCCAGAAAAGGTGGTTCATCTGCCCAAAACCCTTCCTGTAGGAATCAGTGTTTTTGGAAGCCTTTGGGTCTGGCCCATGTACATCTTGTTACCCCTCCCCCTGTGGATGAGCTTATAGATCTCGTCTCCCACAGGGTATGGAAGGAACTGGAGTCAGTGGGACCTATTCTGAAACAAGCAAATGAAATACTTAGTGCACTGACAGATAAACCGCACTGGACGAAAGGCATTCTTATAGATGCCATGGTTGTTACAACAGCCAGGAAGGAAGGAGTTAGGGGGATGGAGAGTGGAGCTCTGTTCCACTAAGAGGGAGTCTAGTTCTTTCGACAGATTTGGGAAGTGGGTGTATGTGTCAGCGAATTTCGCATTGCGATCTCTGAATTACTTAATTCAGGAACTCTCTAATTCTGCCCCTGGGTCCATGTCTGCAGAAGAATCTATTCCTCGAGAATGGCCACCCTGCAGTCCATCTCAAATGCATCCATGAGGTTAATCTCACACACCACAGAAGGTACCTGAAGGGTGGCTGGTTCAGGCATAACTATATGGAGAAATGCCTGTTTGCATCTATGTGACTTTGCGGAATGTTTCAAGGAGTCATTCATCAGTGCTCCCTTTGATGAATCATCATTGCTTGGCCCAACAGTGAAAGAGACTCTCTCCTGAAGTAAACAGGATGGAAAGGCTTTGCTTGCCATTGGAATTTGCTTTTCTACCCCCCCAACGAGACCCTTTTCTAGGAACTAGCATATTTGTAAGAACATGTGGTTCAAGAAGTCTCAAGGTCCTTTCCAGGAGTCACAAGGAGATTTTTCCTGCAGGGGCAGAGGGAGAAATAATTATAATGATAGACTCTGCCTGCATGGCAGAGGGAGTCCGCAGAATCTAGGATGTCTTTCTCAGACAGGTCCTTCCAGTGCTCCTTAAAGGTTGTCCGACTGTCCCTCTCTAGAGGTAGTCAGGGGGAGCACCTGTCCTTGCACCAAGGTACCTGGCTAGCCATCACAAATTACTTTTGGGTGCAAAGGATCATATCCAGAGGATACTTCATTCACTTTTTACAACTTCCAATGAAACAAAAGAAAATTCTTCCTGATGTTCCACCCAATCAGATGGAGGTAGCAGCCCAAGAAATTCCAAAGCTGCTCGACAAGAGTGTCATCCAGAAGGTCCCACCAGCCCAAATAGGATCTGGAATTTACTCAAGGTTCTTTTTAGTGCCAAAAAAGACACAGAACCTACGGCCAATTCTGGATCTAACTCATCTGAACCAGTTTGTAAAGATCTCCAAATTTCAGATGGTCTCAGTCTCATCAGAAGGGCGACTGGGTGTTCTCAATCAACCTTCAAGATGCATACTATCACATCAAAAATAAACAGATGGTCTTGAAGGTATCTCTGCTTCTGGCTTGGAGACACTCATTACCAATTTAGAGTCCCCTGCCCTTTGGTCTCAACACAGCCCTCAGGGTGTTCACCAGATGTATGGCAGTGTTAGCAGCTTACCTGAGACTGCTGGGATTCTTAATGTTTCCTTATTTAGACGACTGGCTTCTGACTGCTCCAACCAGGCATCTGCTTATAAAAGCCTGAAGGTTATCTGCTCCTGTTAGCACTTGCACTGGGAATCACCGTTAACATGCAGAAGTCTCATCTGCAACCAGAGCAGGCTTTTTGCATTGAGAACACACGTCAGACAGGTCCATTTCATTCCAACATCCGTGGAAAGATTGATCCTCAAAGTATTAGGTTTGATGGCTGCCACTATAATTTTGCTTCCCACAGGTTGCTTATACATGAGAATTCTTCCATGGACTCTAGAGATGCAATGGTCCTTTCATCACTATCCCTTGAATCATCCCATAAAATTGTCTTGAGTGTGCAGAAATTCTCTTTGGTGAATTCACTCCGAAGCTGAAGAAGTCCAGCGAGGATGTCCATTTATCCTTATTCCTCCTGGTGCCACATTGACCACAGATGCATCCCAGTTGGGGGGGGGGGTGGCATTTCTTCGGCCAGATGGTCCAAGTCATGTGGTCAACTCAAGAGACTAATCTGCATATCAGTGTCCTAGAGATGAGAGCGGTGCTTCCTAGTTTTGCAGGCCTTTCAGAGCGTTCTCCCTCTAGGGACTATTGCAGTACAAGCAGACAACATGCCCGTAGTCTGGTACATCAACAAACGAGAACCAGATTTTATCCCCTTTGTCGAGAAGCAGTGAGTGTTTGGCAATGGGTGATGTCTTCCAAATGCTTAATAGTAATGCAAATTCCAGGGAAGTCCCACATTCTTGCAGATAGGCTCAGCAGGATCTTTCTCATGCCTCACGAGTGGTCTCCCAAACAATCAATGATAAACATGATATTCCACAAGTGGGGTTAACCTTGCTGCAACCTGTTTGCATCCCCCTCTAACAACAAATGCAGCAGGTTCTTTGCCCTGATCCCTCCTCAGGAACAGTCACTAAGAGATGCTCTAGTTCATGTTTGGCCCTCCTTTACACATATCCTCTCCTACCCCTCATTCCCAAATTTCTTCAGAAAGCACTTTGGTTAAAGATCAGTGTAATCCTCATTGCTCCGTTTTGGCCTCAACAGGTGAGGTTTCCCTTCCGTTGGTCTCGCGTAATATGTCCTCCTTGGACGCTGGACTCCAGTCCAGACCCTCCAGTCTCATCCATCAGGACAGATTCACCCAGATATTGTAGGCTTCAAACTGACAACATGGTTTCTCCAATTCAGATGATGGCTAGATATTCTAGGCTTTCTTCTCCAGTTTGAAAAATTTTAGTATTTTCCCATAAAGCTTCCACTAGAAAAATCTACAAGAGTAAATGGAGAAGATTCACTGTTTGGGCTCACCAGAAACAATTGGATCCCTTCTCTGCTCCAGTCCCAGCAGTACTGGACTTCTTTGCTTCAATTTTCCAGGATGGAGCAAGTTTCTCCACTATGAAAGTTCAATTGGCAGGCATCTCCAACTACTATATAGGGGATAATGCTTAGTCTCTAGCATAATCTAAATGGTGTAAAACACATGTTCTTCATGTTCCACTGTTGCAGGCATCACATTTGGGTTATCCCTGCCAGGGTAGCCCTCGGCCGGCCTGAATACCAGAGGCTTAGTATTTCTGCGTCGGTTGCTGTCGCATCAGGAATGATGTCAGGTCATCAGTAGTATAAAGTAATGCAGCCGACGCCATTACATCCATCTTTCTTGCCGCGGAGTCCAAAGCAGAAGCAGTTTGCACGACTGCCGGTCAGCCGCTACCTGAGTTTCGTCTTCTGAATTGAAGCTGAAGCCTTCTAAAGCTAAGTACCCCATTGGGGATCCTTTTTTCTTGCACTAACCGATGTCAGAAAAAGTTAACAATTGTCTCACCTGTGGAAAGCAAATACCACACCGAAACTTTCATTCTTACTGTGTGACTTGCATAGACCCAGACCACGACATCCCCCGCTGTCGCTTTTGTGCTTTGTTCAACACCAGCACTTTAGGTCGGGCACTTACTATAGCTAGATATTTTCGCTTACAGCCCTCGAATTCTTATGTGGCTTTGGTAAGCCATCCGACAGCAGATCTTTGGAAAACACGTAAGGGTAAAGACAGAGACAGACTGCCTAGGTCCAAACATACCAAAGACGCTTCCGTTAAGCTAGTCGCACATTCTCCAGTCCACAGTGAGGTGCTTTCGCAGCCCCTTATGCCTACTCCTGTGGATTCGCAGGTCGCTACCGAGACCCTTTCGGAGTCCAGTATGCCGCAAAACTCTTCTTCGACTAAGGATCCTGCGGTTGTCTCTCCCTTGGATGGGTCCGGCGCTGCTTAGCAGGCACCAGCTTCCAAGGAAGTACTTTGCACTACTGATTCTCTAAACAAACCAACGACTTTCGAGTTTAACGTTCTTTGGAAAACTACCGAGTTTCTAAGGCCCAGGGTACGAACCACACCCAAGAAACCAACGACCCAATCATGGGTACCTGCTTCCTTGCCTCAGTCTCAAATGCTTAAAATGGTGGAAGGACCTTATCATGCTGATCAGGGGAAGCCAACCAACCCCTTCCAATAGAGAGATCTGTCCCCAGTAGTTTTGTCTGAACAGGAGTCTGACTCTGTTGCATCTGAATATGAAGACATGCAAACCCCCCCCTCTGTGCTTATGAGGATTCTGATACATAGGACTCCATTCCTTCAGCCCCCCCGAGGACTTTTCCTTTGGGGAAACCCGTCATACCTTAAGGGAGCATTTCCAATGGGATTGTCAGGACTACCCTCAGTCTAAGAAGTGACTCTGGGAATTCTTTGATCTTCCACAGCACAGACCTCTGGCCATTCCCCCAGTGCTGGATGTTGTGGACAATGTTTTCCTGAAATCCAGTTTGACTCCCGACACCCTCCCATCTGCACCCAGAAAACCTGACCGGTATTACAGAGTCCCTGATTCACACAAATTTCTTTTCAAAAATCCTACTGCTGACCCTGAGGTAATTTCTCAAGGGCCTAAAGGAATTAAAGGAATTAAAGCAACCTCTGCTAAGAATCCCACCCCCTCAGATAGGGATTCCCGAGCACTAGACAGATGGGGTAAAAAAGTATACACCTCTGCTACTCTTGCTATCAGAGCACTAAATTGTCAGTTCCATATGCTAAAATTTCAGCAACATACCATGGAACTCCTCAAACAAATCTTCCTTTCCTGCTTGTGCAGAATCTAGAGAGTTACAAGAGTTAATGCATTCTGCAAGTCAAGTAATTAAGCACACCTTACACTGTGGTTTTGATGCCCTAGAAGCTTCTTGCAGGGCAGCAGTTACCGGTTCTGTCCTTAGAAGGCATGCATGGCTTAAGGAACAGCCCTTGCCAGACCATGTTAAATCTAAATTGCTGGATGCACCCTTGCACAAAGACAACTTATTTGGCACCAAGGCAGAGGAGGTCTTAAAAAAGATGAAAGAAAAAGATAAATCTATGCAGACAGTTAAGGATTTCTTACAGGTCCAGCCACCCAGGATCAGCAGGCATTGCCCCTCCAAGCACTGGTCCTTCGTGGAAGCAGACCCCCCCAGACAGCAGCCACAGGAAATGCAGAGATCAAAACAGTGGAATTCCTCCACTTCAAAAACAGGGAGTTCAAAACCACCCCCTCATGGTAAGAACTCACAATGACTCTCTACCCCATCCCTTCCCTCTCCCCACCTTCACTTACCCCTAGGAGGAAAACTCTTTCACACAAGCACTTGAGCCACCATTACCAATGACCGCTGGGTCCTCAATATAGTGTCCCAGGGATACAAATTTTCTTTCCACACTCTTCCAACCCCAAAAGGTTTCCCAGATCTACCTCCAAACCAGTGGGCAGAGGCGCAAAAGCAAGTCCTTTCCCTGCCCTCTCTATTTCAGGCAATAGAGCACGTTCCTGCAGAACAGAAAGGCCAAGGTTTCTACTCCAGACTTTTTCTGGTACTCAGAAAAGAGGGCACTATCTGTCTATTCTAAACACTTTCCTGGTGATACCAGAATTCAAAATGCTCACCCTCCAGCAACTGCTACCCATGCTCTCCAAGGATGCTTGGCTAGCCACCTGAGACCTAAAAGAGGCCTACCTCCACATTCCTATCAGGGAATCATACAGGATATATCTATGTTTCAGGGCTGGATCTCTGCACTTTCAGTTCTCTGCACTTCCCTTTGGCTTATCTACTGCTCCCAGAGTGTTCACAAAATGTCTGGCTCTGGCCATTGCCTTTTGCAGATAAAGGAATATCCAAATTTACTCATACTTAGACTGTCTAATTCAGACAGACAGTCAGGAAAAGCTGCTCAAGCACCTGGCCTATGTGAAGTTGTTACCCCCCAGGGTACACTATCAGCGAAAAGAAATCCAAACTAGTACCCACCCAAAGGATTATATTCCTGGAAGCAAGCTTGGACACAGCATCCCAGATGGCATTCCTTACACCAGAAAAGCAAACTTACCTGACAGCCTGCTTCTCTCAACTAGCCACCAGACCTAGGTTATCTGCAAGGAAAATCCTGCAAACGCTGGGGATCATGACATCTTGCATTCTACTCATTCCATATGGCAGACTGGATATGAGGAAACTTCAAGTGGTACCTAAAAAGCCTTTGGTGTCAACACTCTCAAGACCTGGAAACTCATACCCATGATACCTTGCCTCAGGAAAGATTTTCTTTGGTGGGCAGCAGCATGCTCCCACAACAAGGGACTACCTTTCTCACCACCCCCGCCGTCTAGACCCTCACCACAGATGCATCAGACTAAGCCTGGGGTGCACACCTGGACGGCAGATGCATACAGGGCCATTGGAGCCCACAGCAAATCCATCTGCACATCAACCAAAATGAGATGTTAGCTGTCCAGCACATATTGACAGCTTTCAGGGCCCCTTCTCTCCCTAGGGGCTCTCCTGATCAATACAGACACCACTGTGATGTGGTATATCAACAAGCAAGGAGGGACTCACTCCTACCCCCTCTATGCAGGCTGACCATGACCCTTTGGCACACAGCCTCTGCCATGCAACTCCACCTGTTAGCACAATTCCTGCCAGTTTCTCTAAACTCTCTGGCAGACCACTTAAGCAGAAATCTTCTGGACCCATACGAGTGGCAGCTAGACAAAAGAACCTTCACCCTAATAACCCAGAAATGGGGCACCCCGAAGGTCAACCTGTTTGTCTCCAACAACCATCAGCTCAGCAAGTTCTGCACCAGGGAGCATCACTGCATGGCTTGGAAAGTGGATGCCCTGTTTTTCTCCTGGGTTAATCTATCGGTCTGTGCTTTTCCTCCACTACCTCTCATCCCCAGGGTACTGCTCAAAATAAGGGAGGAAAAACAAAGGAAAGCTCTTATTGCTCCAGACTGGCCTCGCTAGTACTGGTATCCACTGCTGTGCATCCTGTTCCCACTGCCACCGTGGCATCTCACTCAGACCCCAACCCTCCTGACCCAGAGAGAAGGAGAATTCATGCATCCCCAATTGCAGACCCTCAATTTCTCAGCTTGGCTTATTCCCTAACCACTGATCAATCTGCCAACCTCAGTAAACAGGTTTTAGATGTTATATGTGAGGCCAGACACCCAGCACTAGAAAATCTTATGCTGTCAAATGGAAAAGGTTCTGCACCTGGATTCAGGGTATGGGAGCGGATACGGCACAATCCTCCCTCCCCCTCTCATCATGGATTACTTAGCTGACCTGCTACACAGTGGTCTCTCTTTTTCCTCTATTAAAATTCATGCCTCTGCTATCTCTGCTCATTTCCCCACTGTGCAGCCCCTTTTTATCATACCCTCTGATCAAACAATTCCTAAGAGGGGCTAGCAACTTGAGGCCACCCAGAAGAGTACCTACCCCAGCTTGGGACCTTAACCTTGTGTTGGAAAAGCTCACCCTGCCCCCTTTTGAACCAGCATCTTCAGCAGACTTAAAATTTCTCTCCTGGAAGACCGCATTTCCTTTTCTTCTGGTCATCTCTTCAGCCAGAACGGTCTCCAAGCTACAAGCACTCATGGCTGTGGAGTCGTCCATCATCTTCCTTGCTGACAGGGTTTCACTTAGGACTAACCCATCCTTCATGCCCAAAGTAGTGTCCAGTGTGGCTCTCAACCAATCCATCCATTTACCCAGCTTTTTCTCTAACCCACAGAACAAGGGGGAAAGGATCCTGCACTCTCTAGATGTGCACAGACTGCTCAGATTCTATCTAGACAGGACTAAATCATTCAAAAAGTCTGATCAATTGCTGGTTAGCTTTGCTGCAGGGGCAGAGTGCAAAGCCATCTCCAAACATACAGTTTCCAAATGGATAGCACACTGAATCCATTTCTGTCACAAGCAACATAGAAAGCCTCCCCATAAGGGGGTCAGGACTCACTCCACCAGAGCAGCCTTCACCTCTGCAGCTTTCCTCAGAGGAGTCCCCACTAGGGACATCCTGGAGGCTGCCACCTAGACATCTCTTCACACTTTCACCAAACATTGCCACCTGCCTATCTTCTCAAATCCAGGTCAGGCTTTGCCATTGCAGTCTTGCAGGACATCGTAACCAGCCCCTAGTCTCCTTGACTGCCTCCACCCTTTTCAGCAGCTTTGGGAATCAACCCAAATATGTTGACTGCAACAAGTGAAACACGAAGAACATAGTACAGTTGTATACACTTACCATAAATGTAGATGTTTGAGTGTCTTCACTGTTGCAGTCCTGGTTTCCCTCCCCTCCACCCCCCTCTTCTTTCTCTCTCTCCTTACAAGGGACAATCTGAAGTGGTTAACTTCATTTGGTCTGCAACCTGTGGGTATCAGATCCGACCTCGGATCCGAGCCGGCAGCTTTACCTAGCTAAAGATCCGAGCTACTAGCTCCTCCCCTAAACATAATCCCCTGCAACACATCCCCCATCCTCAGATCTAGTTTGCCGCGGCTTACAGCAGCTTCTAGACACAAGCTCTTGGCGTGGGTGAGAGATTTCAGGTTTATAAAAAACTTTAAAATCGCTTTTCTCTTAGGATTTTCTGTGTTGTGTGTGCTTGGTTTAGCCCCCTTTACCGTCTAGTATACTTATTTTAACTTTTTTGTGGTAAATTCTCTTCAAATTTATTTTTCACCCTCCCCCTAGTGTGTGTGTGTGTGTAGAGTGATGGCTGAAGGGCCTAAAGCCATTTTTTCTAAATGCACTGAGTGTGGTCATAAGCTGTCCCCAGCCGATGGCCACACTCAGTGCGTTATTTGTCTGGGGATGACCCATTTATCCACCAGCTGCCGGGTCTGTGCAGCTTTCAACCCCCGGGCCATCAGGGATAGGAGGAACAAGCTAATCCTGGCGGGATTGTTACCCCCGGATTCTTCTTCCTCCTCTCCCTCTAAGGCACCGGTTGTGGCTGCGGCTTCCGTGCCTTCCAAACCCCTCCCTTGTTGGGGACTCAAACTCCCTCTGTTTCTCAAGGTGAGAGGGACTCCTCTTCCTCTTCTAAGGAGAAGAGGAGAGACGAGGACCAGCATAGGCACAAAAGGCGGGCTGAGTCTCATCCCTCGGCCCCGCCAGCTAAGGTAGCTAGTCCCACTAAGAGGGTCTGTGGTTCTCCTCATTCTTGGCTCCGGTCTCCTTGCTTTTCCCCAGAGCCGGAAGAGGAGTACCGGTCTCCCTCGAGGCGGCCATCCAGGCCCACCTCGGCAACCTCCTCCAGATCCACCAGAAGCTTGACCGACACTGATTTGGACCAGATGATGCGTCGTTTCTTGCAGGCTCAAATGCAGATGGGGGTGCTCCAAGCCCCCCACCCTCCGGGGGGAGCTCGGTCCCTTTCTTTACCCCGATCGCTCCTTCTCCGACCCAGTATCAGGTTTTGGAGTCTTCGGATGCATGCCGTTTTGGACCCAGGGATCCATCGGCACCAACAGTCTTGGTTACTTTGACGCCGACTATGCCCTCGAGCGTGTCGGATCCTAGCTCTCGGGGCCGAGAGCTGAGCGTCAGATCCGTGGGGGGAACGGTGTCTTCGGCACCATTTAGGTCGGAGCACACTTCCCTCTCTGGTCTGACTGCTTAGGTTCCGACGCCGATCCCTGCATCGGTGCTGAGGGGGCAGCTCTCGGTGCCAGGGGAGAGCGGTTCACCCTCTGTGTTTGATGTAGTGGAGAGGGTGCTATCGAGGACTTCCAGATCCCTGGTCCGGGCTACGGATCCATCCGTCACCCCTGCACATTTGGTCCTGTCCATCATCCGGCCACAGGGACAGCCTGCATCGGTGCTCCAGTTGGTTCCCTTACAGGAACAGGACCCCGTTAGTGAGCCCTCCTCGGATAGCCCCACCTAGGAGGTTCCTCACAAACAGAAGTGCAAAAGGAGGCACCTGGACTCCCCTGAGTCCCTGATAGAGGACACAGATTTGGAGGAAGGGGAAGGTTCCCCAGTGTCACCCCCTGAGGTGGAAATGTTGCGAATCAGAGGAGGGTGGTCTGCCCAAAAACCTTCCTCGGATGAGTCTGTGTTTCTGGATGCGTTCGATGCAGGCCCATCTACTTCTTGGGTGTCCCCCCCCCCCCCCGGCTGACCCCTGGTGGACTTAATTACCACCAGGGCTTGGAAGGAGCCGGACAACGTGGAGCCGATTCCCAGAAGGCCAGACAAGGTACTTAGTCCCCCTTCTGATAGGATGGCTTGGTCTAAAGGTTCTCCAGTGGATGCCATGGTGGTGGCGGCTGCCACCAAGAAGGAACTAGTGCAGGAGAGTTCCTTGGTCCATGCTCCAGATAAGGAATCTCGGACGTTGGACCGCATTGGAAAGCAGATGTTTGTTTCAGCTACCTTCTCTGTGAAGGCGCTGAACTATATGCCGCACGTTATCAGACTTCAGCGAGACTTGATTAAGGAATACGCTGGAGCCCCCCGGAGTCCATGGCGGCCGAGGACAAATGCATCTTCTCGACTCGCATGGCCACTCTGAAATCTATTACTAATACATCTATGCGGCTACTGTCCCATGCCACGGAGGGAGCAGCTAGAGCCAGCGGAGCAGTCATTGCTGTGCGGAGCCATGCCTGGCTCCGCCTTTGCGATTTTGTGGAACCCTTCAAGGCGTCCTTTGCTAATGTGCCCTTTGACGGTTCTATGCTCCTTGGCAAGACCATCCGTGACACGCTGGTCCAAAGCAAAAAGGACTGGAAGACGCTGTCTGCCGATGGGATCCGCTTCTCTAATCCTCAACGGTCCTTCTCCAGGAACCAGAGGGGACAAAAGATGATGTGGTTCCGGAAATCACAGCAGTCCCATCCCGCTTCGGACCCCTCTTCCTTCAGTGGCAGAGGAGGACAAGGTGGACGCTGGCCCAGAGGCAGAGCGGGGGCTGAGGAATCTCGGGTCCTGAGAACCTTTCTTGGAGAGGCCCGCGCAACAGCCCTGAGGGCTTACTCGGCTGTCCCTCTCTGGAGGCAGTCGGGGGGCATCTGTCGGAGCACCTCCAAAATTGGGAGTCCATTACTACGGACCAGTGGGTGCTCTGAGTTATATCCAGAGGTTATTCCATTCCCTTTCTGAGTCTACCCCCTCCTATGAAACGCCTCCCCGATGTCCCACCCGATCAAAGGGAGGCAGCAGCTTCGGAAATTTCGAAGTTGTTAGAAAAAAGGGCCATCCAGCCCGTTCCCTCAGGCCAGTCCGGATTGGGAAATTACTCCAGGTTCTTTTTAGTGCCAAAAAAGATGGGGGAACTGAGGCCTATACTAGACCTCTCATCTCTAAACCTGTTCATTCCCAAGCAGAAATTCTGGATGGTCACCCTGCAATCTATTCTCCCCTTCCTCCAGGAGAATGACTGGATGTGCTCCATAGACTTCAAGGATGCGTACTACCACATTCTAATGGACAGACGATCCAGGAGGTTCCTCCGCTTTCGGCTGGGAGCCAGTCATTTTCAGTTCAGGGCTGTTCCGTTCGGCCTCATCTCAGCCCCCAGGGTGTTCACCAAAGTTATGGCTGTGGTCACAGCCCACCTGAGACTTCAGGGCATTCGTGTCTTTCCGTACCTGGACGACTGGCTTCTCACCGCCTCCACCAGGCATCAGCTCTGCTGGGCCAGGGATTATACCCTGGCTCTTACTCAGCATCTAGGTACTACTGTGAACCTTCAAAAATCATTCCTTCATCCTTTGCAGGTTCTGGAATGTATAGGATCAAAAATAGATACACGTCACTCCAAGGCCTTTCTAACATCAGACAGGTTGCGCAATTTGTCTCTTCATGTTTTGGCAATTCTCCAGCCCTCAGCCCCACCTGCGGAATTAGTCCTGAGAGATTTGGGCTCCATGGTGGCAGCCAATGGTCTGTCACCCTTTGCGCGCCTGTGTATGAGAATCCTACAATGGACTCTTCAGGTCCAATGGTCACTGTTGCTGCACCCCTTGAGCACCCCGATTCTCCTGAGCAGGGTTTGCAAGGACTCCCTTCTCTGGTGGCTGCACTCTCAGGAGCTACGAGAGGGGAGACCGTTCGTCATGCCTCAGCCCCAAGCCACATTGACCACGGACGCTTCTCGCCTCGGGTGGGGGGGGGGGCATGCTATGGACAGAACCGTCCAAGACACGTGGGCTCCCTCAGAGACCGTTCTGCATATCAATGTCCTGGAGATGAGGGCGGTGCTTTTGGCGTTGCAAGCCCTACAAGACCGTCTTCCTCCGGGAACTATTGCAATTCAGTCAGACAACATGGCTGTAGTCTGGTACATCAACAAACAGGGGGGAACCAGATCTTATCCCCTTTGCCAAGAGGCCATGAGAGTTTGGGAATGGGCGATCTCCACCAACCGCTTTCTGGTAGCAACGCACATTCCGGGCCGGACCAACATCCTAGCGGACAGGCTAAGTCGCCTGATTCTCACACCGTACGAGTGGTCTCTAAACCTGTTGGTAGCGAAACAGATCTTCCTCAAATGGGGTCTACCTTGCTGCGATCTATTTGCTTCCCCGGCAAACACAAAGTGCAGTGAATATTTCGTTCTAATTTCCCCAATAGGGGAGAGCCCCAGAGACGCTCTGGTTCATGCTTGGCCCCCCGGTCTCCTTTATGCTTATCCCCCGCTTCCGCTCATGACGAAGTTCCTGCAGAAAGCCCATCGGTCGGGGAGCAAGATAATCCTCATAGCCCCATTCTGGCCTCGCCAGATCTGGTTCCCTTACCTGCAATCTCACAGTGTAGTTCCTCCTTGGATTTTAGATCCCATCCCGGATCTAATTTCTCACCCTGCGGGATTACAACCCCCAAATCTGGGCGAACTCAAGCTCACGGCTTGGTTGATCCAGTTCCGCTGATAGCAAGGACTCCTGGTGTCTCGTCACCAGTGAAAGCCATTCTGGTAGCAGCACACAAACCTTCTACCAGAAGGATCTACGGTAGTAAATGGAAACGCTTTTCCATTTGGGCCAAAGACAGGAGCTTGGATCCCTTTACTGTCCCTATTCCGACGATTCTTGAATTTCTGTCCCATATCTTTCATCAGGGAGCCTGTGCATCTATGATTAAAGTACAGTTGGCAGCCATCTCTCACTTTCATGTTGGAGATGAGGTAGGATCACTGGCTTCCACCAGAATTTGCAAAACCTTTCTAAAAGGCGCTTTCCTGTTAAAACCGCCAGTTAAGTCTGCGGTTCCACCATGGGACGTAACACTGGTCCTGCAGGCTTTGACGGGCCCTCCTTTCGAACCGGCCACGTCAGCTCAGTTGAAATTTTTATCTTGGAAAACTGCCTTCCTGGTTGCAATAATTTCGGCCAGGAGAGTGTCTGTGCTTCAAGCCCTCTGTATGAACCCCCCTTATCTAATTTTTCATAAGGACAGAGTTTCTCTCAGGACTAATCCTTCTTTCCTCCCTAAAGTAGCCTCTGAATCAAATATTAATCAGCCTATTAATCTGCCAGTGTTCTTTCCCAATTTCCAGAACAAAGGGGAATACACACTGCACAAATTGGATGTGCATAGACAACTGCGTTTTTATCTGCACAGGACAGCATCTAACCGCAAGTCTGATCAATTGTTTGTGTCCTTTGCCAAGTCTTCTTTAGGCAAACCTGTTACCAAAGTGACATTAGCTAACTGGATTTCACAATGCATCATTCAAGCCTATTTAGCTTCGAACAAACCGGTTCCTTTGGGAATCCATGCACATTCAACCCGATCCATAGCTACCTCTGCTGCGTTCTGGTCTAGAGTCCCTATAGGCGACATATGTTCAGCAGCTACTTGGTCCTCCTCTCATACATTCATTTCCCATTATAAATTGGATTTGATTTCCAGGAGTAGGGCTTCCTTTGGCTCCGTGGTGCTCTGGAATATTCTTCCTTGAGGGCCACTCAATGTTTTCTAGGTAGCTGGGGACTCTGTCCCACAGGTTGCAGACCAAATGAAGTTAACCACTTCAGATAAAGAAGTTATGTACTCACCATAACGTTCCATCTGAGTGGGTAACTTCATTTGTCTGCAACCGACCCCCCCTCCATTCCCCCTAACCAGTTTCGTGCTTCTTAACCAGGAGAGGATTGTCCATTCTGTTAGGCAGTAGGTTACTGGCCTCTTTCGAGGGTCTTGTGGAGTCCCTATAGGCAAACTCGATCTGAGGATGGGGGATGTGTTGCAGGGGATTATGGGTAGGGGGGAGGAGCTAGGAGCTCGGATTTTTAGCTAGGTAAAGCTGCCAGCTCGGATCCGAGGTCGGATCCGATACCCACAGGTTGCAGACAAATGAAGTTACCCACTCAGATGGAACGTTATGGTGAGTACATAACTTCTTTTTTTGGTATTTACTTTCTACTGGTGGGGTTCTTCCCCAGAATCTGGCTCCCACTTGGGGGCTCCTGACAGGTCAAGAAAAACTGATGTAATGGCATTGGCTGCCTTACTAAAGTACTACTGATGACCTGATGTCAGTCCTGAAGCGACAGCAACCGACGCAGAAGTACTAAGCCTCTGGTATTCAGGCCAGCCGAGGGCTACCCTGGCAGGGATAACCCAAATGTGATGACTGCAACAGTGAATACACTCGAACATCTACATTTATGGTAAGTATACACAACTGTACTTTCTTATGGGTACCTTTTTACTTAGACCTCCAATAAAGGACCCTACTTCACCTTAGGATCTCACTATGGTTTTACAAGCCTTAGCACATTCCCCTTTTGAACCATCAGCTTAGATCACAAATTTCTTTCTTGGAAAACCATGTTTTTGGCAGCTATAACCTCTGCAAGACGAGTATCTGAATTAAAAGCACTATCTTCCAAACAATCGTGTTTAATTTTTCACAAAGTTAGTTACCTTACACACAAATCCTTCCTTTTTACCAAAAGTTGCCTCTGAAAATAATATCAGTCAGGTCATCAATTTACCAGTTATCTTTCCTAAATTTGAAAGTAAAGGGAATTATACTCTGCGTCTTCCCGATCTACATAAACAGTTGCGATTTTATCTGAACAGAACAAAAGCATTCAGAAAGTCTGAACAACTTTGTTTCCTTTTCTAAAGTAAGAGCAGGAAGGCCAGTTTCTAAGACTAACCTTGCCAAAATATATTACAAATTGCATTTCCTACGTCTACTCTTTGAAATGTACTGCATTACCTAGACAATTGAAGACACATTCAACCAGGCCAGTGTCTACTTCAGCAGCATTTTGGTAAAGAGCCTTCTATTGATGATGTTTGTGTAGCTGCCTTTTTGTCAAATACTCGTACCTTTATTGCGCATTATAATCTCCAGGAATAGAGTTGCCTTATTTCTGCTGTGCTCTGGAACATCCTTCCATGAGGGCCACCCAAAGTTACTGTTGCTGGGGACTCTGCTCCATTGGTTGAGGAATGAATGAAAATTACATCATCAGATAAAGAAGTTATGTACTCACCATAATGGTACATCTGTGTTCATTTTCATTCATCCTGAGCTCTCCCCCACCTCCCCCGTTCTTTAATTCTGGAGAGACCTAACGGAAGTGTTGTTAGGAGCATAGTTCCTGTTTGAGCTCCTGATATTCCTGCTGTCACTTTCCTGTAATAGCATTATTATATTATATGTATGTAATAACAGCAAAGTCAGTCTGAGGTGGTGGTGTGTTAGGGGCATTATGGGGTAAGAATCTTCAGAAAGTGGCCAAGTTGGATCCGACCCTCTAATCTGAACCCATTGGTTGAGGAAGAATGAAAATGGAAAACACACATGGGAGTGTTATGGTGAGTATACAACTTCTGTTTTATTCCTCTGAAGTCGGTACAGTGAAGGTACTTGCTGGGACAGTGTCGCAGACAATTGAAGAACAGGTACAACATGCTATTGCACGTTGCCGTGATTAGCATTTAAAATGGCATGCACAGATTTCTGGACATTTTTTCTTTTTTTACACTTTCACATTAACTGTACTTGTTCATCTTTTGGAGTTAGACTTGCACACTCATTAGCATATATTGTACTCTAGACTTCTTTTGGAATTGCCTTTGCGACACATTCCCATTGGAATAAAGCACTAATCCAAGCCTGCAAATTGTTTTGAAATTGTCATGATGTTCTCCTCTGGTTACCCAATAAACTGGTAACTTTTCTTCTTTAATCAGAATGGCAGCTCAAGAAGTTATGTTAACAGTTAATCCATAATGAACACCCTAGCACAAGGCTTGTAGATACAACGCATTATAGAATGCATGCAGTCTTAAAATGGCGGTCCTATACAGAAATTTAAAGTGGCAATAACTGTAGTACTTACTAGCAATATATACAGACTCTAGTAGCTGTAATTTTTCACATCTTCTCCCCAACGAAAGATAAATCTGTCTTTAAAATGTTGAAGTGTGGACACGTGCACAGCAGATGCACACATAGCTTTAACGTACTGTGCTGATATGGTCAATTCATGTTTAACATAAACAAATATGATTACTGCAGTTTACAAAACAGCAAATTGGGAGAAGTATCACTAGCAAGATTTTGACCACGTCACTTTATCACCATTCTGGTAGTGAATTGGTACCCTGACTTTGTGTGCACTGCATTTAATACATGCAACATTTGAGCTGGAGCTAGAAATTGGACTACAACATTTTGGAGGAAAACAGACAATTTTATAATGGGCATTATTATTTTGACTCATTTGCAGCAGTTATAACAGAATCAGCAACACTCATGTTTGGTTTTGTTGATTGGACAGCAGCACATGGTGCATTTTGAACTTCCACTCTTGTTTTAGATACTAGATTGAGGTAACATTAAAAAAAGCACTTCACCAGTGTGGACCTAGTTATTCTGTGCTCCGCCACATCTTGTTTGCTTTTTGGGAGCAGTACTTTTCAGGTTGACGCTCATCAGGAATACATGAATGTAGTTCATATTTCATCAGACTATTGCACCATCTTCTGTTTGTATCTTGTAGGGCCTTGGTTTATTATTTTTCCTCACTGCAACATTTGTTGTTTCCCCACTTCTTCTCCCTCTCTAACTTGAGCCACCCTTTTTGACCTACTTGAAGGAAAAGTAGTGGTTGGAGTGTGCAAAATAGAATTTGTAGTGCAACATCTTAAACAAAGCTTTATCTTTTTGGTTATTTTCTTTGTCAGATTCGTAGAGACTAGCTTGAGATTATAATTTTGTCTCTAATATTAGGTCAGTTCTTATTTCTCTACCACACATTGACCATAAAAGTAGCACTACCACTGTGTAAAGTAGCTCAATGTAATGTGCGAGCCCATTGAGGATCAGGTTTTCTTTATATTTTTGACTGTTTGTACTGCTCTGTCAGCTTTAACATTTGCTTGAGGCTGATGAGGACTTGACACAGGGCGAGTAAAACTAGAATTGTGCACAATCTATTGGAACTCATTTGACATAAGCTATGTACCATTGTCTGTAACCAGTTCAGCTGCTGATCTGTATCTGGGGGGCATGTTTTTGGACCTGGCTGTTAGTTGGCTTGTTCATCATCTTCTTTCGGCTATTCCCGTTAGGGGTCGCCACAGCAGATCATCTGTTTCCATTTCTTCCATTCCTCTGCATCTTGCTCTGTCAAACCAACCACCTGCATGTCCTCTCTCACCACATCCATAAACCTTATCTTAGGCCTTCCACTTTTCCTGTTACCTGGTAGCTTCATCCTTGGCATCTTTTTTCCCAATATACTCAGCATCCCTCCTCGGCACATGTCCAGACCAACGTAATCTTGCGCCTCTGGCTTTGTCTCCAAACCTTCCAACCTGGGCTGACCCTCTAATATACTTATTCCTAATCCTGTCCAGCCTTGTCACACACCCAGTGCAAATCTTAACATCTTTAACTCTGCCGCATCCAGCTCTAACTCCTGCCTTTTTGTCAATGCCACTGTCTCCAACCCATATAACATAGCTGGTCTCACTGCCCTCTTGTAGACCTTCCCTTTCACTCTTACTGGTACTCATTTTCACAAATCACTCCTGCCACTCTTCTCCACCCAATCCATCCTGCCTGTACTCTCTTCTTCACCTTTCTTCCACACTCACCGTTACTCTGAACTATTGATCCCAAGTATTTAAACTCATCCACCTTCATCACCTGTACTCCTTGCATCCTCACCATTCCTCTATCCTCCCTCTCATTCACACACACATGTTCTGTCTTAGTCCTGCTGACTTTCATTCTTCTTCTCTCTAGAGCATATCTCCATCTCTCCAGGGTCGTCTCCACCTGTTCCCTACTCTCACTACAGATCACAATGTCATCTGTAAACATCATAGTCCACAGGGACTTCTGTCTGATCTCGTCTGTCAACCTGTCCATCACCATTGCAAATAAGAAAGGGCTCAGAGCTGGCTTGTTGTGGTTGGCAAATGTATTTTTTCTTTTTTGTAGAGAAAAATAGTCCTCAACCATGAGTTAGCTTTTGCCTTAAAAATCACATAAGCTAGCAGTTACCTTTTGCTAAAGACTTTGTGGCAGCAGTGTCAGTGTTAATGACAGTCTCCTCTGAAATGATTCATGAACAATATCTACACAAGCTTGGCTATATCTTGATTGATGTCCAACCACTAAACTGACATTTTGACTCGCTCTTGGCATTTTCTGAGACCTCAGTACTCTTAGTATATTTGACAAAAAATTTCAACTCATTCTTAGGATAATGTAGTTCAGTTTCGCTACAACTGTAAGATATCATGATCTGATGGTTCCATTCTGACTGTGTAGTATTTGTACATAAGATTCTTTGTGTCTAGCAGTTTGGCTGTCCATCTCAAGCATGTTGGATAACCGTATGTAACCCATGGTCATTCGAGTCTATATTAGAATACCAAACGTTCAAAATGTCGAGTGTTCTAATATCGACCCGTTTTCAGGGAACGCTGCAAATATTGAAGAAACAGAAAAACAAATTTTTTCCTAGGGAAAGAATTTGGTTGTCCGTTTCTGTTGCTTCA
Organism: Protopterus annectens; assembly: GCF_019279795.1. Taxonomy (NCBI): domain Eukaryota; kingdom Metazoa; phylum Chordata; order Ceratodontiformes; family Protopteridae; genus Protopterus; species Protopterus annectens. The sequence continues at coordinate 71,874,731 of NC_056740.1, read as the reverse complement.
GTATTTTCAGCACTGTGGTGGAAAGTTACAGATCGGGTTCAGGTAAGTGTGTGATTGTGTGGACGTGAGGGTTAGGGCGGGTTAGGTGAGTTAGGATTCGGGTGCAGGTCAGGTAAGTGTGCGATTGTGTGGACGTGAGGGTTAGGATGGGGTAGGTGAGTTAGGGTTAGGGCGAGGTGACTTTGCGATAGTGACGGACCTTGGGGTTAGGGTTTGGGTTAAGGTAAGTGGATAGTTAGTGGTGTATGTATAGTTTAGTGTAGGGTTGTGGAAGAGTTTAGGTGTATGTGTGTGGATTGCTGTTTGTTTGGTGTGCTTGTGTTGTGTGCATGTGTTTTGGAACAGCAAATTTTTTCCCTAAGAAAAAATTCACTGTTCTGTATGTTTGATGTTTTAAATTTTTGATTCCTAGGGTTCGATATTAGAACACTCGACATTTTGAACGTTCGGTGTTCTAATATAGACCCGGTCATTCTGTGTAGTTTTCTTTAGCTTTTCTAGTTTCTTGATATTTGCAAGTCTGGTTGTCTTTCTCTGCATATAGGCTGTAATGTTTTCTGCAGTATCTGGTAATAGTTGGTCATGCATAGGATTTCTAGATAACCTGTTTGCTACAACTAGCTGTTTTCTAAGAACATGTATTGCGCTAATAGTGTCATTAACGGTCTTTGGCATCGCAGTAGCTGTTTGTCTAAAATGTAGGAATTAATAGAAACAGTGGCTTGTGGTTCAGTCTGAAGTTCTGACATCATATCACGATATGCGCCTCTGGTTATCCAGTAATGTCAAATGGCAAGCCAAGTATTGTGCATTTCAGTCCAACAGGTAATTACAATGTTTATTCTGTTAAAAAAAATGGCTGCTCAGAAGAAACAGTATTAACAGTGCAGTCATCACATTCATGCCAGCAATATCACTCTTAAAATGGTTATGCTATTTAATAATTTTAAAGTGGCAATGGCTATAGTACATATTTGCAGTATAAACAAGCTGTATCTGCTTGTCTTTTCACGTGAAACGTATCCCTTTTGTATGCGTTTACTATTTCAGTTTCTAAATCACTACAGTGTTATCGGTTATCAGGTGTATTTTCACATGAAAAGTTGTAGTGAGATAGATTGTCACTATCATTCTAAAATATTAATTCATTTTATTTTCATTCTGATTTAATGGCCTGATTTGCACATCCAGTACATAAATGCAGCCCCATGACAAAGCATGCTTTAAACTGCCTTTTGAGATGTAAGTGTTGTAGTAACAGATGATGTGAAGTTGTTCTATCTCGCCGTTTTGTTCTTACACGTGGGTTCGGAGCCGATCCCTCGGCTCCGAGTCGGCCGCTTTTCAAGCTCAAACTCTCAGAGAAGCTCGAGACACAGTATATATATCCCATGATGCTCTACTGTAAACCCCAGATCTAGTTTGCTGCTGCAACGGATCTACAGACTTGTCGGAGGAAGCTCGGGCCAGTGTTATTTTTCTATATTTAAAAAAATATTTTTCTCTTGTATTGTTAGCTAGTGTTGTTTTCTTTAAAAAAAAATAGAGTTTAGTTAGAGTTAGTGTGTAGACTGGTATATTTTTGCAGTGTTTTTCTTAACGGCTGTTTTTTTCTAGGCTTTTCTTAGTTTTTTGGGCGTGACAGGGCTCTGTTAGCTCCTTTGTGTGTGCTAAATTTATTAGTGGTAGTTTAAAATTAGTTGGAACATTTAGAGATTAGTTAGTTCTGTAGAGAGTTAATATTAAAAAATATTTAAATAACATTTTTTGTATTTAATATACTCATAGTATTGCGTTCAGGGATCTGAACATATATATATATATTTCCTCTCTTTTACTAAAATGTCAGATAAGCAAAAGTCTGGCTTCAAAAGGTGTGAGTGTGGCCAGAAAATGTCTGTGACAGACAACCACTCCACCTGTGTGTACTGTTTAGGATCTGTTCGTTTGCAGGAAGTGTGCTCTATCTGCCACTCCTTTAGCGCCAGGGTTCTTTGGAAAGGCGAAGGAAGCTGGTGGATAGAGGACTCCTGAAGCCTGATTTTCAGGCTGCGCTGGATAAGACCGACCTTTTCTTCCAAGGCTTCGAAGGGGTTGAAGTCGTCCAAGGGGTCCTCGGAGCCCAAGTCCTCGGCTCCGAGCTCCTCTAGTGTGGTTCGATCATCGGCTCCACAGCCTTTGGAACCGTGTACCGAACCTTTATCTCGGAGTCCAGTTGTGGATCCGGTGTTGGGAGACTCCTCAGTCTCCGATCCTTCAATCTGTGCCGTCTTCGGCCCCTTCGACCCATCCTTCAACCCATTCTTCGAGGTTATCTGATGTGGACCTGGACCGCATGGTTAAGAGATTGCTAGAGCACCCGACCCTGGCCAAAATGCTTTCCGCTTCGAGCCACTCTGCTTCAAAGCCTGAAATCCCAGTTCTACTCTTTACTCCTCCTCCGAAACCAATCGAACTGTCGGAGTCGGGGCAGAGAGAACCGATGTTGGTAGAGCCCTTTGAGCAGAGGTTCGATCCAGCTCCCTCGGCTCCGTCGACCTGGATCTCCTCTGTTCCGACCGGGGAGACTTGGACCCGACACTCCCTCGCTGGCTCCGGGGTGGAGAGTCAAACCGAGACTTCGGTTCCAACCCTTCCCCTCGGGGCTTTGGTGCAGGTGAGTTCGGCTCCGTCCTCTGTATTGGAGCGTGGGGTCTCAGCTCGGGGAGGGCTGCCGGCCTCTTCGGAGCCGGCAGACTTCTCGGACCGGGATTCTGGTGCCTTCGATGCCATGAGGAAGGTCATGTCTTCTAAGACCACTACCTCTTCAGATCTTTCTTCCCCTCTCCCTAAAGGGCCACGTTCTGTCTCTTCCCCACAGGTCCCTACCAAGCGTCGAGACCCAGAGCTTCGGGTATCCCCATTGGGCGGCCCCTCCTCTACAGGGACTTCACCGGACGCTCACACTGATGAAGTACCCAGGAAGAGATTTTGCAAGAGGAGGCACTTGGATTCCCCACAGGAATCCCTGACATCGGATACCGACTTAGAGGAATCAGAAGGGTCCCCACGATCCTCCTCAGAGGATGTCTCATTTGCAGACATATTGGAGATCTTAAGGCAGAGGGGTGATTGACAGTCCCTTGCCCCTACTGAGGATGAGTCGGTACTGCTGAAGGCCTTTGGGTCTCAACCATCCACCTCCTGGGTTACTCCTCCCTTCGACGAACTAATGGATTTGGTTGCTCGAAGGGCGTGGGAGTCCCCTGATACAGTGGAACCGGTCCCTCGGAGGCCCAACAAGTTCATTACTTCCCCTGCTGACAAGGCCTTTCTTACCAAGGGAGTCCCGGTTGATGCCATGGTGGTGGCGGCAGCCACTAAGAAAGATATGTCGGAAACCTCTTCTTCTGTCCATCCTCCTAATAGGGATTCTCGGATGATGGACAGGTATGGGAAACGCATATTTAGTTCTGCGGCATTTTCCATGAGATCACTCAACTACCTAACCCACTTTACCCGCCTTCAACGAGATCTCTTTAAAGAGCTGGGAGATACTCTACAGGGTAACACAGCTGATGCAGTTTCTGAGAAAGTGACAGCACAACTCAACACCCTCAATTCTATAGTCAACTCATCCATGTGTCTCATTTCTTATGTGGCCGATGGATCGAGTAGGGCTGCAGGTTCAGCGATAGCTCTTTGGAGACAGTCCTGGATGCCCCTTTGCGGAAGCCTTCAAGTCTTCCTTCATCAATACCCCATTCGATGGTTCCGCCTTGTTCGGGCGTAAAGTTAAGGAGATGCTTACTAGGTGTGAACAAGAAGGAAAGACTGTCTGCTGTAGGAGTCCGTTTTTCCACTCCAACTAGACCATACCCCAAAGGGCAACGAAATGGAAAAATGTGGTTTCAAAAGCCCCAAGAAGCTTTCCAGAACACACCTACTGATACCCCCTCTAGGGGCAGAGGAGGGGGTAAAAATGGAAGACGCCACAGAGGGGTTCCGCAAAATCAGGGTGACAGGGAGCAGTTCTCTGGTAAGCCCTATCAGCGTTCCTGAAAGGAAGCCCGGCTGTCCTGCTCTGGAGGCGGTTGGGGGTCGCTTGGCTTTATAGCCAAATGCCTGGCTAAACATCACAACGGATTCTTGGGTAAAAAGCATAATTTCCAGAGGTTACTACATTCCCTTTACAAAATTCCCTCCCATGTGTACAAGTACTCCAGCCGTTCCACCCGGTCTGCGAAACTAACAGCCATAGAGATTCAAAACCTGCTAGACAAAAGAGTCATCCAGCCAGTCACAACGGACCAGATAGGATCCGGAACTTACTCAAGGTTCTTTTTAGTTCCAAAGAAAACAGGGGACTGGAGGCCCATATTAGACCTCAGCAAACTCAACACCTTCGTCAAGAAAGAAAAGTTCCGGATGGTCACGCTTCAATCGATATTTCCGTTTCTAGAAATGGACGATTGGATGTGCTCTATAGATCTCAAGGATGCTTACTACCACATCAAAATGGCCAGATCATCCAGAGATCACTTGCGTTTCCGGCTGGGGGCCAGTCATTACCAATTCAGAGCCCTGCCCTTTGGTCTCACCACAGCTCCCAGAGTGTTCACCAAATGTATGGCAGTGGTCACGGCTCACCTGAGACGCTTAGGATTTCGGGTGTTTCCATATCTGGACGACTGGCTTCTCACCGCCACCACCAGGCATCAACTAATTCATGCAAGAAACTACACTATCAACCTGTGTTCCCAGTTGGGCATAACCTTAAACTTCGAAAAATCTGCGTTATCCCCCTTGCAGCGTATTACCTTTATAGGAGCAGAGCTAGACACTGTCGATTCAAGGATCAGGTTGCCTCAAACAAGAATCTTATCCCTAAGAAGTCAATTGTCCAGTCTGTTGACCCAGAACAAAGCTCCTGCATCCCAGATATTGAAGCTGTTAGGCACAATGACAGCAACGCTAATAGCAGTCCCGTTGGGACGCATGCACATGCGGATACTCCAGTGGTTACTCTTCACACAATGGTCTTACCAACAGCTGCCGATGTCGCACGAGATTCTGTTAACAAATATTTGCAAGAAGGATCTCAATTGGTGGCTGAACAGCGAGCAAGTAGTAGTCGGACGTCCCCTTGTTCTCCCTCAACCCACAGCCACAGTGACCACGGATGCTTCCATGATAGGGTGGGGGGCTGTTTCAGGAAAAGACTGTCCAAGGTACTTGGTCGAGCATGGAATCACATTTGCATATAAATGTCCTGGAGCTGAGAGCGGTGTTCCTGGAGTTGCAACACTTTCACGACTGTCTTCCTCCAGGGACAATTGCAATTCAGACGGACAACATGTCAGTAGTCTGGTACATCAACAAGCAAGGGGGAACCAGATCATATCCCTTATGCCGAGAGGCCCTAAGAATTTGGCAGTGGGCTGTATCCACCAGGCACTTTCTGATAGCAACGCACATCCCGGGGTCATCCACCGTGATAGCGGACAAACTGAGCAGGGCCATCCTGTTGCCTCACGAGTGGTCCCTCAAACAACAGGTGGCAGATAAGATTTTCCGCAGGTGGGGCCAGCCGTGCTGCGATCTGTTTGCATCTCCGATGAATGCCAAATGCAGAAGCTACTATGCCCTTTTTTTCCCCGCCGGGGAGCAACCCGAGGGACGCGCTTGTACACGATTGGCCCCCAGGCCTCCTGTATGCCTTCCCGCCAATTCCTCTAATTTCCAAGTTCATACAGAAAGCCAAAAGTCTGGGAAGGACTATTATTTTGATAGCCCCATCTTGGCCTCGTCAGATTTGGTTCCCCTTTCTACAGAAGTATCAAGTGGAAGAACCATGTATTCTGGACCCAGTGCCAGACCTTCTGACTCATTCGTCGGGAGTTCTTCATCCCTCCCTCATCTCCCTAAAACTGACAGCTTGCCTGCTCCAATTCCCAAATTAGCCAGGTCTCAAGATTTGTCTCCCGCGATCTAACATATTATAGTTTCCTCTCATAAACTGTCAGCCAGGAAGCTATATAATAGCAAATGGAAACGATTTGTTCACTGGGCTTCTCACCACGACGTTGACCCATATGTTGCGCTTATTCATACCATATTAGAGTTCTTGTCCTCCTTGTTCTATGATGGCGCAGCAGCTGCCACAATAAGGGTTCAATTGGCTGCCATTTCCAACTTTCATGTAGGTTTTAACGGATCTAACATTATGTCCCACAGACTATGTAAAGCCTTTTTGAAAGGGACCCATCATCTCAGACCCACCTATCAGACACCCTGTTTCTCCCTGGAATTTGAATCTTGTCTTATCCCAATTGATGCTTACCCCCTTCGAACCCACATCATCTTGTGATTTGAAGTTTCTGTCTTGGAAAACAATATTTCTGGTAGCCATTACATCTGCGCGTAGGGTCTCTGAACTCCAAGCTCTATCTTTCAGGCCCCCATATTTGATCTTCCACCCTGATAGGGTGTCCCTCAGGACAAATCCTACCTTTCTTCCTAAGGTCTGCTCCGAAGGTAACTTAAATCAGTCCATTGAGCTCCCAACTTTTTTAGAGATCATACCAACAGACTGGAGTATACGTTACACAAGCTTGATGTTCACAGACAATTGAGATTCTACTTGGACAGAACGAAAGATTTCAGGCAATCTGATCAACTCTTTGTCTCCTACGCAGAGAACAAGAAAGGTTCTGCAGTATCAAATGTCACATTATCTAAGTGGCTTTCTGATTGCATTAAATTAATTTATTCCTCCACTAATCAACCATTACCGACTAAATTCAAAGCCCATTCTACCCGGGCTGTTTCTACGTCATTAGCTCATGCAGCTCGTTTACCCTTGGATATCATCTGTGCAGCTGCTACTTGGTCCAAACCTCATACGTTTATCACTCATTACAAAGTGGACAGGGCCTCCAGGGACAGGGCTTCCTTTGGTTCCACTGTGCTCAGGAATGTTCTCCCTTGAGCCGCCCAGGATTAGGGTGCTTGGGACGCTACCCACGTGTAAGAACAAAATGGCGAGATAGAACAACTTCACATAAAGAAGTTATGTTCTTACCATAACGTTCCGTATGAGTTGTTCATCTCGCGTTTTTGTTCTTACATTCCCTCCCACCTTCCCCCTCCTGGTGAGAAAGATGGTTGTCTTAGTGGATTGGTTGGTCTTGTCAGCCTGTCTCCTTAAGACGGACTGTTTTCCTTTCTGCAAATCTGTAGGTACCTAGATAGGTAGATACTGCAGTGCTTATTTTATTTAGGCGGTCTTCGGGTGCAGCGTACTAGATCTGGGGTTTACAGTAGAGCATCATGGGATATATACTGTGTCTCGAGCTTCTCTGCGAGTTTGAGCTTGAAAAGCGGCCGGGATCGGCTCCGAACCCACATGTAAGAACAAAAAAGCGAGATGAACAACTCACATGGAACGTTATGGTAAGAACATAACTTCTTTTTTTATGTGCTCGTAGTTCAATCTCTCCTTCTCAGTTTAAACAGACCAGACTAAGTAGATAACCAGAGCCTGTGTGACCATAGATCAGCACTGTAGCATTTTAGCAAATTGGATCTCCTTTGTGTTTGCATAAGGTTATATTTTGCTGCTAAAAATGTTAGTGTGTTGTTATGCATGGCAACAGCTACAGATTCAGACAGAAGTACAGATTTCACTTAAAACTGCCATAGTAATATATAATGAGGGAAAAGGCAAGAAGGGAGAATTATAAGGACCACTTTCATGTATGCATTTATTAGGCAAGCCACATCATAGTTACTGGGAAGCTTCCTACCATCTGTTGGAAAATTAAATTAATTTAATGAAAGTCCTTACATTAGATAGAGCACAGTAGAAGTTAAAGCATACATACAATGTGCATTCATTTCTCCATTTTGTTACAAACGTTATGTATTGGCAATATTCAAAACTTTGTAAAGGGTAATTTTTTATAAGATTACTTTCCTTCTTTAAGATTCTTAAAGATGATGGAGCATTCAGTCATTATTCATAAACAGGAACCAAAACAACACTCTGGGTAGCTGGAAACCAAGAATCAAGTCTAATGTTTTTGAGGAGGAAATTCCAAATGCTTCCTTCTCCAATGGGCAGGAAGGTAATTTGGCTGAGAATTGTATCTTTCAGCTAGTTCTTGCCTTAACTGATAAGGTAACTCAGCTACAAGAAGCGGTAGCTAAATTACAAAACCCGAGAATCCCTTGTGGTGATGCAACAGAGGTGCGTCATGGAAGTGGAAGTGGATGGATAGTCAAAAACAATCACAGAATATGCTTGAAGCTTCAGGTACTGTTAAAAGAATTAATTATAATAAAGAAACGAGAGAATGGTTACGAACCAAATATGTTTTTAAATTAGATGGTAAAGGTAACAAACCACATGTTACCAATGATTCATATTGTAACAAACTGGATAAATTAGCTAAATTGATGTCCAAATATAGGACAGTAGATATAGAAAATGAATACCTAGAATAATGTATTTCAAGGGAAATAGTCCCTAAAGGACTACGAATATATAAGTTCCCTAACAATGTTACTGTTGGTACAGTTTTTCATAAAGAACTTATTGAAGTCTTTAACAAATGTGGATTGGATGTTTTAAGACTCATTATTAGGGAAAATGTAAGAGTCTAGAATGTAATACAAAAAGAAATTGATGAATTAGACCAGTGCTTTAAAGAGGACCTGATTTTTTCTATCAAAGATGAAAAGGAAAAATATTTTAACATTAGGAAAGACATAGATAACAAATGTGAGGATTTAGTACAAAGAAAATTGAAGAAACTAGAAAGGGATATTAAAGAATATGATAGTAACAGTAGTTACCCCAATCCCTCACATAGACGTTTCAAACAAAATTTTGAACAGAAATATGTTTTTATTCCGGAGAATGTTGTAATTGATGAGCAATATCAGGAAGAAGGGGACAATGATTATGATGAAGCCTTCCACCTTTGACAAGATCAGAAAGGCTGATGAATAAGCAGGGTCCACTGCAATCAATTTTTCAGTGGGGGGGGGGAGATTTTAACTGATACCTACCTCACCGCAAGTTACAGCAATGAGATACTACTAGATGGCATCAAAAGTACATTTAATAATTTTACCATTTGCAATTTTAGCAGTATGGAAATGGAGAAGGAACATTTTGACCGATTTGCCAAAGGTTTGAAATTTACACCATGCAAAAAAGGTGATATAGCTAAAACTCTGTTGGACATTAAACTATTCTTGAGAAAAGTTAATCTAGACATTGTTCCCCAAGGATAATACAATTAAAAATACTGAATTGAAACATAAGACAATTTACAACCCCCCCTTACACCCCCAATTAAAAAATCTGGAAAAGGTAATGGAAAAGGAAATTAGAAAAGAACAGATGAATACACAGTACAAAGTTAATTTAAGTAATAAGGAAAGACAATTATTAAATTAAATACCAATATTAGAGTGATGAAACCAGATAAGGGGGGTGGGGGGGGGGTGATTATGGAAAACAATACAGTATGAAAGCAAAATGAATATGTTATTATGGGATGATTTGAGATATTCTAGTGTTTCTAAAAATGAGGTTAATATAGCCTATAATAAAATAGACGTACGTTTAAGGGACATGTTAAATGAAGAACTTATAAATTACAACACATTTATATTTAAAAGTAGAAAAACCCAGAATTCCCACAATATTTGGTATCCCCAAGACACACAAAAATGAGAGTGATCACCCACTGAGACCCATAGTATCTGCAGAAGGATCAAAGACCTACCCACTAGCCAAATACGTAGATACCAAATTAAAACGGTTATGGCTAGAAAAAAACCTTTATATTAAAAGACTCTTGGGATCTCTTGAAAGAAAGTTCTGATGATTTATATCATGAAGACTTATTGTTCATAACCATAGATGTTATAGATTTATTTTCTTCCATACCTTATAATAAGGGGATGGAAATGTTTGAAGAAATAGTTTACGAAGACAAAGACCTAACACATAATGAGAAACTGGTAAACGTTTGGTTAATGGACATGGTACTTAAAAATAACTTTTTATATTTCAATGGGGAATTCTTTCAGCAGATTCAAGGGGTAGCAATGGGAGCGGCCTGCGCACCAACTTATGCTAACTTAGTTTTGGCCAAATGGGAGGAGAAGTATATCCTAAATACTGCATTCAATACCTGCTGGACACTTTATCGTAGATTTTTGGACAATATAGTAATTTTCTGGTTTGCAGGAAAAGAAAAAATTGAAGAATTTATGCTTTACTTAAATAAGACTACGAATTTTTTTAAATTTACATACAAAATATCTGATACAAGCTTACAGTGTTTGGATATAGAAATACATAAAGTGGGGAGGAAATTTGAAATAAAAATATTTAGAAAATCCACTTTTTGCAACTCCTTTTTACACTATAAAAGTGCACACCCCCTACACTGCAAGAAAAATATTGTTAAGGGGCAGTTCGTGAGAGGGTGTCGTTTGACTAGCTCGGATATTGACTTCCAAGTGGAATGTGATTTAATAGAGAAAATGTTTTCAGAAAGAGGTTATCCCACTAAGTTAATTAGAAGCACTAGAGAGGAAATGGAAAAAGGAAGTAGTAACAAATTTAAACCCATATCTAAACATGGAGAATATTTCAATGGGGGCTGTGGAAATAAGGAAAGTAATAAAGAAGATTTCCAGCTGGCTCTGATATTGGAATATAATGCTTTGAATAACAATGTCAAAAGAGTTTTTTTAAAGGAATGGGAGAGATTTGCTTCCCTCACAGACTTGGAAAATATAGATAAAATTCCATCTAAAGTGGTATACAAAAATTCCCAATGTATTAGAAATATCTTAGAAAATAAACATAAGGTCAACATTAATAAGAACAAGGTTGGCACATATAAATGCGGCCAATGTACATATATTATGAACACAGATAAATATTTTCTAGAAAGTAGGGACAGATGGATTATTAGTAGTAAATATTATAGCTGTGAATCAAAAGGAATAATATACTTGGCCATCTGTTCGGTTTGTAAAGCCTTCTATGTGGGAAAGACCGAAAGGATGCTAAAGAGAAGGATTTACGAACATACTTATGAGGTTAAAACTTGTAAAGATAGTAATGCCCTGTACAAACATACAAAAGTATGTATGACAGAGAAATGTTTCTTTTTGCTATTGGAACAAGTCAAAAATGACATGGGGGGGGGGGGGTGTGGGAAGAAAAGATAGAATTTAGAGAGTTATGGTGGCAAGTAACCTTGGAAGCGGGGAAACCCCCCCCTGGTTTGAATGACTATGTTTCCATCTTACCATTATTAAAACTTTGAGATGTGTACAATATTAATTGCAAAACATATCCACTAGATGGCAATGCAATATTATATTAATGAATGTTTCATACTAAGCAAAGGTATAATGGTAAAACACTGTTTAAATTAGTTTGTTTGATATATCATACATTACTTTTATAAAGTTTTACACTTTATAATAGAATTTTATTATGTACTTATAGGATTTAATATGACATATTTATTGTTTTTAATGAAGGTAATGAATATGTATTTTTTTAAATAATTTTTTAAATGGTTTTAATTATTCATGAACTGAATTCTCATTGGCAGTTTTTTAAAAGGAATTATTGTAATTAATTGGTCCTATTAAATGAATTAAGTATAAATAATAGTAAGATAAGCCTGCACTGGTCATCTGATGAAGTCCCAATCCATTGAGACGAAAACGCATTTTGAAAGAGAGAAAGCGTTCATGTATTTGTCGATAGTTCATGTATGTGGAGTTATTAAAACTTTTTGAACTTTTGCCTGAATCTCCATTCCATTTTTCAGCACTTCTACTTGGGATTTATTGGTTGTTTCAATAAACTTGGTGAACTTGAATGAATGCTGTTAAAGGTGTGTAACTTAGTGTGACAATGCGTACCTTTCTGAGTATGTAGTTAAGCACAGAGTACCAACGGGCTTGCGTGTTTACAAGTTCCCTAATAGTTTAAAGAAAGGACAAAAGGAATGTGCAGAACTTGTTGAAATGTTCGACCGTCACGGTATTGAACTGATGGAATTAATTATTAGAGTTAACTAAAACTGAAAAAATTAATGATTCTATCTTGAATGATCTGCATTTTGATACTGTTGTTGGGAAGTATAAAGCTTTGTTTGACAAAGTTGAGAAGGATGTGGAGGTTAACATATAGAGAAAGAAAAGTAATTTAATAAGGGATGAGAACGAGTACTGGGATAAGGTGGCCTACCCTTTTCCTAAATCTTATGTGGAAACGATTAAAGAAATTGCTAATGAACCCAGGAATACTATCTTACAGGAAAGGCAGGGTGGTTATCAAAGAGACAGTGAGAGGGAGATTGACTATGATAATGAGTACCCACCCATTAGAAGGTCTGAAAGGTTGCAGAATAAGAGGAACAATTATAGAGGTTCCAATAAAGTTTTTTTTAGATCCCCAGAGCGGAGGCAGAATGAATCCATACAGGAGTCAATATCAAAGGAGGAAGAACAGTTACAATTAGGTTCAGAAGAACTAACCTTTACAAGTGATATTAGTTCTTTTGTGGGGTTACTTCTTTCCCATCAAGGATTTAATATCTATAACTATGCAGGTATTGCCATAGACAATTTTTTTTCCCTTTAAAGTAAAGGTGTAAAATGTGTACCTATGAAGAAGGACGATATCACTACTACTATGACGGAGTTTAAGATGTTTTCTAGAAAAATAAATTTGAAATTTATGTTTAAGGATAATACTGGAAAAATAGAAAAGAACAGAATAAGGGAAAAAAGTTGTATAAATCCCCCCTTCACCATTTGATAGCTAACTTTGAAAAAATATGTTCCCAGGCGTTATTTGAGTTACATGGAAAAAATAGAATTAAGCAGTATAATTTAACTAAGGAAGAAAATCAATTACTTACGGAGTTATGGAGGGATGAGGGGCTTAGGTTTATGAAACCAGATAAGGGGGGGGGGGGTGGTATGGCTATAGTGAAAACTGAGGAGTATAATGAAAAAATCTTTACAATGTTACAGGAAGAAGGTAAATACGAAAATGCATCTAAGAATGAAGTTAATATTGCGCACAGGAAAATTCAATTGGCACTATAGGATTCTTTATTCCAGGGTGTCATTAGTGAGGTAGTTTTTGAATTTCTAATTAACAACAATCCTACCATTCCTATTGTCTTCAGAATTCCAAAAAAACACAAAAATATAGCTGACCCCCCCCCCTTATTGACTTATAACAACTAGCCAGAACAGCTCCACTTACTCCTTGGGTTTATTTATTGACCGAGTTGTAAGGAAGTCTCTTACCCCTATTGACTACATTCTTAATGACTCTTGGGACTTTTTAAGTCGTATTAAAAATGATTTTTTTGATGGGAACATATGTTTCTCTACTGTTGATGTGATGGACTTATTTACTTTTATCCCTCATGACCTTGGTTTGGAGCTTTTTCATGAAGTGTTATTGGAAAGGACTTCTCTAAGTAACACTATGGTGAATTTTGCAATGATGTTAGTAGAGACAGTTTTGAAATATAATTTCTTCTTTTTTGGGGTTGAGTTTTACAGACAAACCCATGGTGTCGCAATGAGTACTAGTTGCGCACCTTTGTTTGCAAATCTTGTCATGTTTGGCTGGGAAAAACTATACATATACAATAGTCCATTTGTGGATTCTTGGATTAGTTATCTAAGATTTCTTGATGATATTTTTGTCTTTTGGAAAGTGAAAGATCAACATGAGAATTTCATTAATTATGTAAATAATTCTTGTGAATATTTTAAATTTACTGGTAATTTTAATGCTGATAAGATTCATTACTTAGATGTACTAATTACTAAGAATGTAGAAAATTCTTGTTTTGAGTTCAGGATATACAGAAAGCTCACATTTTCAAACGACTACTTAGATTTCAAGAGTTAGGCACCCAATACATGTCAAGAGAAACATTGTAAAGGGGCAGATGTTTTGAATTGCGAGAATGTGTTCCAGTTTAGAAATTGTTAAGGTAGAAATAGGAACCCTGGTAGGTTTGTTTGTGAAAAGGGGGTACCCTTATGAGTTTGTGTTACCTATTTGTCATCAAGTTATAAGTGAATGGGATTCTAGATACAAACCACTTTTGGGCTCCAAATTACAAGATGAAAGTGATGTGTCCACACAGCCTAAAGATTTTTCTTTTTCAGTGTTGATCACTTATAGTGAGAGTAGTGCAAAGATTAATGCTATTGCTAAAAGAAATCAGCTACTGTTTAAAGGTAATAGAGAAGTGTTAGATGTTGTAGGACCTGAACCAAAATTTGTATACTGGACTAACAACAATATGACATTTTTATTAGAACACCCTATTTCTAAACCAGCCACCAACCTGAAGGGTACCACAAGGTGTGGTGCTTGTGAAAGTTGTAGGTTTATTTTAACCTCCCCTGTAGTTCATATTGAAAGGGCAGGGTTTGACATCAAGTTGGTAATAGGTTCCTGTATTACAAGAGGAGTGGTTTATGTTGCCATCTGTCAAGACTGTTTTGCATAATTAATTCTGTTATTCTTGTGATTGGTTGTTTTGTTTTGTAAAAAGGGTGTTTTTAAGTAATATCAAGTTCTGAAGAAGTCCAGGAAAGATGAAAGCGCTTGACTGTGGATATACGTTTGTGGATTATTGCTACATTTTTTATGGAGTGATTTTTTTTCTGCTGTGACTTATTAAATTCTGTTTTTTTTTTTTTTTTTTTTTAAATCCTTCGACTTGATTCTTGGTTTCCAGCTACCTAGAGTGTTGTTTTGGTTTTTGGTCGTCGTTTGGACTCTGTACCGGTGTGGTTCTTTATTATTCATAAACACCATGTAAAATGTCTTGATTCCCTTTGAGAGCATATTAAAACTTTAAAAATGGTACACAGTTTATGGAGTTCTTATTTTTGCTTACAGTGTATGTTATTTGTAAGGCTGTTCCATAGTATAGCTGCACCGTTTTATACATCATTATTAGGCAATATTAGTTGGTAAAGTTAATGGAAAGCTAGCAGATACCTAGTAAGGAAGCATGATATTCCATCTTATTTGACTTGAGTGCTCTATTATTTTTACCTCAGATCCAAGGTAGAGTCCTTCCTTGTAAGTTAAAATGCTTGTACAGGGAAAAGATTTCACTGTAAAGCAAGCATGAAATAAAACATGCAGACTATTAAATCAGAGTGCATGTGTTATTGTAAACTCTGACTTCTTGAAAGTATGTGGTGATTAAGACTTCTGAAGTAGACTAAGATAGTCATTCTTTTCCTGTTTGTTACTGGAAAGTAGTTGTCCTTGCATTTTTATGAGCTCCTTTAGTTCACATTTTCACAGAGATGTGTGCCCTTTCTGGGAAGATGCACCATCTTTGGTTCTGAAGAAGTTGCAAATAGTGGGCATGTTGCTCTCTGACCTACATTAGCCCTCCAACAAACCACATCAGTGATTAAGCAACTGCCCTTAGGTTTCACACACAGCTTTCACCAACCCTCAAAATTTTTTTTCTAGATTGTGTATACTTCTCATGTCCATTTTTAGAAGAAAATTAAATGCATAATGGCTACAGTAACATATTTCAATTTACTGCTATCTGAGACGTATCCTCCCTCTGACAAGCCACATCTGTGACCATGTAACTTCCTCACCCCTTTCACCACATTAAGTATTTACAATACAATACAAAACTTAGTAAACTTGTTCTACGTCTGAAGAAGCCTTTACTCACAAGAAGAAAGTGCTCCTTTAGCAGTTTTATTCTTTATCATTAATGCTTGTTTTTAATTCTAAATTGTTAGCTACAGTGGGTATAAAACGTGTACACATCCCTGTTAAAATGCCAGGTTTTTGTGATATAAAAAAATTAGACCACAGTAAACCATTTCAAAACTATATCTGTAAAACCTATAAATCTGTACAATTCAATTGAAAAACAAATCTGTTAGGGGAAAAAATATAAAAAATAAGAAACATACAATACGCTTTTGCAAGGAAAAGTGGACAAATATTGCCAAATCAAGATGTGCCATGCTGATTGACTCCTACCCAAGAAGTCTGAATGCTGTAATTAAATCAAAATGTGCATCAACAAAGTATTAGTTTAAGGATGTGCACACTTATGCAACCAGCTTATTGTACGTTTGTAATTTTTTATATTTTTCCCCTAACAGATTTGTTTGTTTTTCAATTGAATTGTACAGGTTATAGGTCACATTAAAGGTGGGAAAATGTTTTATTGTGGTCTCATTTCTTTTTATCTCAAAAATCTGGCATTTTAAAAGGGGTGTGTAAATTTTTTATATCCATTGTATGTAAAATTAGTAGTGTTTAGCTACTTTTAAATAAAGAAAAAAGTTTATCTGGAAGAAAATGTTTTTTGAGTAATGCTGCCAGATTGTGTTTAGTACAAGGATTTTAAGAAAATGTGTTTTTTTTTTACCATTCACTGATCTTCGTGTTTCACTGTTGCAGTCATCACATTTGGGTTATCCCTGCCAGGGTAGCCCTCGGTTGGCCTAAATACCAGAGACTTAGTATTCCTGCGTTGGTTGCTGTCGCTTGAGGACTGACGTCAGGTCGTCAGTGGTATAAAGAAGGCATCCGATGCCATTACATCAGTCTTTCTTGCCATGGAGTCTGAAGCAGAAGCAGTTTGCACGAGTGCCCGTCGGCTGCTACCCGAGTTTCGTTTCCGAACTGAAGTTGAAGTCTTCGAAAGCTAAGTACCCCTTTGGGGATAATTTTTTCTTGCACTAACCGATGTCAGAAAGTTAATAATTGTCTCGCCTGTAGAAAGCAAATACCACATCAGGGTTTCCACTCTTACTGCGTCACTTGTTCTAGGCTCAGACCACGACGTCCCTCGTTGTCGCTTCTGTGCTTTAACACCAGAACTGTTCATCATTGGGCCCTTATTGTAGCCAGATATTTCTGTTTACAGTCCTCGAATTCCAATATGGCTTCGGTAAGCCATCTGACAGCAGAGTTTCAAATAAAATATAAAGATAAAGATGGAGAGACCGCAGAAGATCAAACTTTCCGACGACGCTTCAGTTAAGCTGGTTGTCAGTCCTCACGAACTCAGTGAAGCACTTTCGCAGCTCCTGAGGCCTGCTTCAGTTAATTCACAGGCCACTACTGAGACCCTTTTGGAGTCCGGTATGCTGCAGAACTTGTGTAAGGCTCCTGCGGTCGCCTCTACCTTGGATGGGTCCGGAGCCATTGTGCAGGCACTGGCTTCCGAGGAAGTCCTTCTTTAGAAAACAACCTTAGGCCCAGGGGTCGAACCACACCCAGGAAATCCAACTACCCATTCTCAGGCACCTGCTCCCTTGCCTCAGTCACAAATGCTTAAAATGGCAGAAGACCTTTTCATGCTGATTAGGAGAAGCCAAGCCACTCCCTCAAAAGGGAAAAGAGATCTGTCTCCAGTAGTTTTGTCTGAACAAGAGTCAGATTAATCCGATGCATCTGACTATGAAGACATGCAGCCCCTCTCCACATATGAGGATTCTGATGCAGAGGAATCCATTCCTTCAGCTTCTCGCCCAGAGGATTTTTCCTTTGGGGAAACCCTGCATACCTTAAGGAAGCATTTCCAATGGGGGAGAGTCAAGACTACCCACAGTCTAAAAAGGGACTCCAAGAGTTCCTGGACCTTCCACAACACAGGCCCTTAGCCTTCCCCCCAGTCCTAGATGTGGTGGATGATGTCTCCCTTGAATCCAGCTTGACTGCAGATGCCCTCCCTCCTGCTCCCAGAAAACCAGACAGGTACTACAGAGTCCCTGACTCGCACAGATATCTTTTTAAAAATCCAACAGCTGACCCTGAGGTCATTACTCAAGTGCCTAAAGGGATTAAAGCAACCTCAGCTAAGAATCCCACCCCATGAGACAGATTCCCAAGCACTGGACAGATGGGGTAAAAAAGTATACACCTCAGCTACTCTTGCTATTAGGGCACTAAATTGTCAGTTCCATATGCTTAAATATCAGCAACATACTTTGGAACTCCTTAAACAAAAAATGTCCTCCTTTCCTGCAAGGGCAGAATCTAAAGATTTACAGGACTTAATGCATTCTGCTGGTCAAGTAACTAAACACCCTTTGCACCGTGGTTTTGACGCCCTAGAAGCTTCTTGCAGGGCAGCAGTCACCAGATCTGTCATTAGAAGACATGCATGGCTTAAGGAACAGCCCCTGCCAGACCATGTCAAATCGAAATTTTTGGATGCACCCTTGCACAAAGATAACTTATTTGGTGCTAAAGCAGAAGAGGTCTTAAAGGAAGAAAAAACAAAATCCATGCAGACTGTCAAAGATTTCTTACAGGTCCAGCCCCCCTAGGTTCAGCAGGCATTTTCCCTCCAAGCACTGGTCCTTTCCTGCTCTGAGTAGACAGGGCCAGCCTAGGCCCTGTGGAAACAGACACCTCCCCAGACAGCAGCCCCAGGGGTTGCAGAGATCTAAGCAGTGGACTACCTCCACTTCAAAACTAGGGAGTTCTAAGCCACCCCCTTATGGTAAAAACTCACAATGACTCGCCCCTTCCCAATCTCGCCTCTGCCCACCCTCACATACCTGTAAGAGGAAAACTCTCCTTTCACTCAACCCCCTGGGCCACCATTACCAAGGACCAATGAGTTCTGAACATTTGTGTCTCAGGGGTACAAATTCTCCGTCCACACCATTCCAACCCCAAAAGGGTTCCCAGATCTACCACCAAATCATTGGGCAGAGGCTCAGAAGCAAATTCATTTCCTGCGCTCCTTGGGAGCAGTAGAGCACGTTCCTGCAGAGCAGATAGGCCAAGGCTTCTACTCCAGACTTTTTCTGGTGCCCAGAACAGACGGCACCTAGCGCCCCATCCTTGATGTATCCATTCTAAACACCTTTCTGGTGATCCCAAAATTCAAAATGCTCACCCTTCAGGAGCTGCTACCCATGCTCTCCAAGGACGCTTGGCTAGCCACCCTGGACCTAAAAGAGGCCTACCTCCACATTCCTATCAGGGAGTCCTGCAGAAAACATCTCCGCTTCAGAGCAGGATCTCAACACTTTAAGTTCTCTGCGCTTCCCTTTGGCTTATGGTACTGCTCCCAGAGTTTTCACAAAGTGCCTGGCTCCGGCCATTGCCTTTTGCAGACAAAGAAGTATTCAAATTTACCCCTACTTGGACGACTGTCTTATTCAGGCAGACCGCCAGGAAAAGCTGCTCAAAGACCTGGCCTTTGTAAAGGACCTACTAACCTCCCTGGGGTACACAAGCAATGAAAAGAAATCCAAACAGGTACCCACCAAAAGGATAATCTTCCTGGGAGTAAGTCTGGACACAGCATCCCAGATGGCATGCCTTACACCAGAGAAACAAATTTTCCTATTAACTTATCTCAACTGGCCACCAGACCCCAGCTTTCTGCAAGGAAAATCCTGCAAGCCCTGGGGTTCATGGGCCTCTTGCATACTCCTCATTCCATATGCCAGACTGCATATGAGGAAACTTCAGTGTTACCTAAAGAGCCTTTGGTGTCAACACTCTCAAGACCTGGAAACTCTTCTGCCTGTTATTCCTTGCCTGAGGAAGGAATTCCTATGGTGGGCAACAGCCTGCTCCCTCAATCAGGGACTGCCCTTCTCCCCACACCCCGCCACCCAGACCCTCACCACAGACACATCAGACTACACTTGGGGTGCACACCTGGACGGCAGGTGCATACAGGGCCAGTGGAACCCCAGCAACTCCCCTGCACATCAGTCAAAAAGAGATGATGGCTGTGCACCTTCCCTTGATAGCTTTCAAGCCTTCTCTCTCCAGGGGTTCTCCTGATCAAAACAGACAACACCACTATGATGTGGTACATCAACAAGCAGGGGGGGGGGACTCATTCCTTCCCGCAGTGCAGGCTGGCCATGACCCTTTGGTTCACAGCCTCTTCCATGCAAATATAACTATTAGCACAATACCTGCCAGGCTCTCTCTACTCCCTGGCATTCCAATTAAGCAGAAACTTCTTGGACCCTCACAAGTGGCAGCTCAACCGAAACACCTTATAGGTTCATAGGTTCATACTAGGCTATCTGCCCGAGGGCATTTACAAGCCTAGCCCATAGTTTTGTGGCTTACGCCACCCCTTTAGTATGGGGAACTATACCCATTATTTTGCTGTGCCTCTGTTGAGCAGTGACACTGAGGTAATCCCTGGGGTATATCTGCGATCTCCCATCCATTGGTCAAGATTTCTCTTGAACAAGGCCAGCGAGGTGCTCTGCCTCACATATACCGGGATTTTATTCCACAGCATAGGGAGTCTTTGGGTGATGAATCTATCCCTCCAGCACGTCCTATTAATAGCCGTGTCGAGGTTTAAGTCTCCGCCCTTGTGGCTCTGACGGATCTAGATTTTTTGAGGTGAAGCATATTCATCAAATCTGGGTTTGACATGGCCTTGTATGTTAGGCAAAGGTCACCTCTGAGCAAGCGGTAAGCGACTGAATAGAGCTGGAGTTCTTTCAGTCGGGCAGCATAGGACAGATGTTTGAGACCCTTTATCCTTTTGGTGAGGAACTTTTGTGGCCTCTCCAGCTGCTGCATGTGTCTGGTCAGATACATTCCGAATGGGGCATTGTACTCAATCATTGGTCTGATGAGTGATGAGTATAGGGAGACTATGACCTCCCTTGATCTAGATGAGAATCCCTTCATGATAAGGTGGGCAATGTAGAAGGTCTTCCTAACTACTTTAGCTACATGGGTGTCGAATGACAGACTACTATCAACCTGGGTCCCCAGGTCCCTGATAACTTCTTCTGTGCTCAGTGGATTGCCACCTATTTGGTAGCTAGGGGTAACCTTGTTTTTCCCGAAGGGTATGACTATGCATTTTTTGGCATTTAACTTTAGGCCATGGCTCTGGCACCAGTTATCCGTTTCTCTGAGACCCTTCTGAAGGATATCTGTGTCAGATGTGTTTTCTACTATGGCGCCCAGTTTGCAGTCATCTGCAAACTTTGTCAGCCATAACCCTCCTGTGTTTGCTTGTGCTTCAGAAAAGTAGATGCCAAACAAGAGTGGGCCCAGGACTGAGCCCTGTGGTACACCACTTGTGACAGGCTTTGAGTCTGACATGGCGCCAGCAACTCTGACCCTGTGGGTTCTGTCACTCAGCCAGTTTGCAACCCATCTTGTGATGTATGGGTTAACATTTAAGCTGATGAGTTTTTCAATGATACCCGAGTGGGGTATTGTATCGAAGGCCTTCGCCAGATCGAGGCAGGCTGTATGGACTGCCTTTCCCTCATCAATGGCTTTGGTGACTGTTTCGAAAAAGTCAACCAAGTTTAGAAGGCATGATCTGCCTTTGACAAAGCCAAACTGGGATGGATCCAAAGTCTGCAAATTCCCTATGTCTTTATTTATGAGGTCCATTATGATCCTCTCCATGGCTTTGCAGATAAGGCTTGTCAAGCTAATGGGACGGTAATTTCCAGGGTCGGTGGAGGCACCGCCTTTGTGAAGTGGGACCACAGTTGCAGTGCGCCACTCCTGGAGTGCGTATCCAGAGGTAAGACTATGATTAAACAGCTGTCCTAGCTGTGGGTTTAATTCCTCGTTGAGTTGTGGAGCACACAGCCGGGGACACCATCAGGTCCCATGGATGCTGTGTTTTTTGCTTTGGTGAGAGCAGTTCTCACTTGGGCGTTGGAGATGTTTGGGAGCTGCAATGGCTTGGTATAGATATCTCTCCTTTTGGGGGAGTTTGCACTGAACCTGTCAGCCAGTATGTTGGCAATGTCTGTAGGATCAGTAATCTTCACATCATTTTGAACTAGTTCTGAGCATATCTGGGAGTTTCCTCCCAGGTTTCTAACATAGCTAAAAAGGCCTTATGATTGTCTTTTGAGTCTTTAGCTATTTTTCTCTCAAAATTTGCTTTGGATGATTTTATGAGAGCTCTTAGTTTTTTACTTATAGTGATCAAGGGTGTCTTACCTTTTAAGGATTTTGCTCTGTCTTGTAGTAGCTTCCTCCTTTTGTTGTAGAGTTTGTTTATGGCTGGGGTCCACCAGAGTGGACGCTTGCCTTTGGTACAAAGAGTCTTTGTTTTGCTTGGGATTGCCTTATCCATGCAGTCCTGCAGGTGCTGGTAGAAGGCATTTGTAAGTGATTCAGCGGCTTGAGTACTGTTTTCCGCTGGCTCGGGGGCCTTAAAGGAGACCACACTAGTCTTTAGAAGTGTGAAGTCGGCTTTCGAGAAGTTCTTTACTGTGGTCTTTTTATTTCAGGTGGGGTGGGATGAGGACCTCCAGCGAGATTAGTTTGTGATCTGATCTCACCAGTGAGGGGTATACTTCGGTGTTGAACATTGTGCTCCCATGTTCGTGATGATGAGATCAAGTATGTTTTCTCCTCTTGTGGGGATGGTGACTAGTTGTTCCATGGCATTTGAGTTTATGAATTCCAGGAACTTTTGGGCTAGGGTGGTTGGGCTTGAGTAGTGTTCCCAGTCTATATTAGGGTAATTGAAGTCACCTAGTATGATGGTGTTTGGTGATACATTTATCCCTCTAGTGTTTTCAGGAAGGCCATGTGAGGTTCCTGAGTTTGTGAGGGTGGCCTGTAACATGCTACAATTTGCAGAGCAGGCTTGCCTATGGTTAATTGCACCTGGATGGTCTCCGATGCATCGTGCGTTGCCACCAGTCTTGAGGTGTGGGTGTCTTTGATGAATATGGATACCCCCCCCTCCTTTCTTGGTATTGTCCGGATTTTGGGGCCGGAACGCATGATAAGAGGTAAAACCTGATAGTGCTGGGGTGCTCTCAGGAGCCTTGAACCAGGTTTCTGTCACTGCACAGACATCGATGTTCTCCATACTGAGAAGGGCCTCGAGTGGGTGCATTTTGAGATTTAGACTTCTGGCATTGAGCAGCATTACCCTTAGTTTTTTTCCTTTTTTGTGTTCTAGGGTGGTAGGTTTAGAATTTGAGCCTTGCCTAAAAAGGCACTATGGGGGTGGCAAGAGCCTTTGCCAATATCCGGAATCCCAGGGGTGACAGGTGCAAGCCATCCCTTGCGAAGCAGTGTGGCTTGTCCAGCATGTCATCCCAGGCAGACAGACATTGGATCCCCTTTGAATGACACCAGAGTTTAAGCCAATTGTTAAAGCTGATCATCTTATCTCTGTATTGTGGCATCATTCTTGGTGAAGGTAGGATACTGCTCAAGGTCAGGGTCATACCTGCCTGGGCTACATAATCAGAGAGCTCCTCAATGTCTCTTTTCATGTAGTCCAAGGAGGTACGTCTCAGGTCGTTTACACCAGCATGGACAATGACTGAGTCGTATTTGTACCTGCTGTTGAGAGACCTGAGTGCTTGCGTTATGTGGCGGATTCTAGCGCCCGACAGGCAGCTTACTGTGACCTTCTCCTTACTCAGTCTGGTGAGCGGGACGTCAGTGTGTCTGACTATGGAGTCACCAATGACTAGTGTGTCTGGCATTGTGTTTGGCCTTAAGGGCTGTGACTGTTTGACACTCTGACTTTGAGGTCTATGTGTTGCAGGTGTTGTGTTCTGAGGTGGTGGTTGTTTGGGTGTCTGCTTTGGTGGCCTCTGCTGTTTTGGTAGATTTTTGATCAGAGCCGCCGAGTATGTCTTTGTGTGTTTATGTGTATGATTTGAGGTTGTGATGGTACTATGTGAGACTGGGTCTATAGTGTGTGTGGTAACCTTCTCCTCCTGACTGGTCTTGCCAGTCCTATGTTGAGAGAGCTCAGCCTCCAGTTTGGCCGTATAGTTGCATCTCTCGCATGTATTTGTGTTTTGTGGGAGGAGGAGAGGGTTGTCTGTGTATAATAACTCAGAAATGGGGAACCCCAGAGGTCGACCTCTTTGCCTCCCACACCAACCATCAGCTCAGCAAATTCTGCACCAGGGAGCATCACTGCATGGCTTGGAAAGTGGATGCCCTATCCTTTCCCTGGGTAAACGTGTCGGTCTATACCTTTTCTTCCCCTACCTCTCATTCCCAGGTTACTGCTCAAAATAAGGGAGGAAAAACCAAGGACCATTCTCATAGCTCCAGACTGGCCCAGACAGCACTGGTACCCTTTGCTGCACAGCCTGTCCCCGCTGTCTCCATGGAATCTTCCACAAATTCCAACCCTCCTAACCCAGAAGGAAGGGGAATTGATACACCCCCAAGTGCATTCACTCAATTTGGCAGCTTGGTTTATACCCTAACCCCTGACCAGTCTGCCATCCTCAGTAAACAGGTTCTGGATGTTATCCAAAAGGCCAGACGCCCTAGCACCAGAGTGTCTTATTCAGATAAATGGAAAAGGTTCTGCACCTGGATCCAGGCTAAGGGGGCCAATACGTCACAGCCCTCCATCCCTCTCATCCTGGATTACTTAGCTGACCTACTACACAGTGGTCTCTTTTCCTCTGTATAAATTCATGCCTCTGCTATTTCTGCTCAGTTTCTCACTGAGCAGCCTCTTTTTTCACACCCTCTGATTAAATAGTTCCTCAGAGGGGCTAGCAACTTGAGGCCCCCCAGAAGGGCACCAACACCGTCTTGTGACCTTGAATTATGTCTTGGAAAAGCTCACCCTGCCCCTTTTTGAACCAGCTTCTTCTGCAGAGCTATAATTTCTCTCCTAGAAGACAGCTTTTCTCCTGGCCATCACTTCAGCCAGAATAGTCTCTGAGCTGCAAGCACTCATGGCTGTGGAACCCTTCATCTTCCATGCAGACAGAGTATCCCTCAGAACTAATCCATCTTTCATGCCAAAGGTGGTATCCAGTGTGACTCGCAACCAATCCATCCATTTACCCACCTTCCTTCCCTCTAAAACAAGGCGGAAAGGATTCTGCACTCTGGTTGTGCACAGACAGCTCAGATACTACCTGGACAGGACTAAACCCTTCAGAAAGTCTGATCAATTGCTGGTTCACTTTGCTTCAGGGGCAGAAGGCAAAGCCATCTTCAATCAAACCATTTTCAAATGGATAGCACACTGCTACAAACAGCATGGCTAGCCTCCCCACAAGGGGGTCTGGGGGCACTCCACCAGAGCAGCCTCCTCCTCTGCAGCTTTCCTCAGAGGAGTCCCTACCAGGGACATCCTGGAGGCTGCCACCTGGACATCTATTCATACTTTTACCAAACATTGCCACCTGTCTCTCTCCTCCAAATCCAGGGCAGGGTTTTCCTCTGCAGTCTTGCAGGGCATGCTAGCCAGTCCCTAGCTTCCTGGACTGCCTCCACCCTTTTCCTCAGCTTTGGGAATCTACCCAAATGTGATGACTGCAACAGTGAAACACGAAGAATATTGTACAGTTGTGTACACTTAACTATAAATATAGATGTTAGATTGTATTCACTGTTGCATTCCTGGTTTCTCTCCCTCCATCCCCCTTTCTCTTCTTTTTTCCCTTGTTCTCCTTCCTTACAAGGGACATATTGTATTTATTTTCCACTGGTGGGGTTCGACCACCAGAGCCTGGCCTCCTACTTTGGGGGCTCCTGACAGGTTAGGGCAAGAAAAACTGATGTAATGGCGTCTGATGCATTCCTTTATACCACTGACAACCTGACGTCAGTCCTCAAGCAACAGCAACCGATGGAGAAATACAAAGTCTCTGGTATTCAGGCCAGCCGAGGGGCTACCCTGGCAGGGAGAACCCAAATGTGATGACTGCAACAGTGAATACACTCTAAGGTCTGCATTTATGGTAAGTGTACACAACTGTACTTTTCATTTATTTGTTTGGTTTATTTGCTTGTGTTGGAGTCAACAGTCTTTTATCCCTTCAGACAGTGGAACTGAGTTCTTTGATCTTAGAAGAGCTTTTGTTATTATTTGTCTTATAACTCCAGACCAGAAAAAGGGAGGGGGGTATTGACACTCAGAATCATGTTAGAGAGATGACAGTGTCATCCTGAACAGGAAAGTTAGAAGGTAAGGAGGGGTCACAGGCCATGTAGTGTATGAGGACCAACTCTACTTCCTGAACTTCCAAAAGCACTGCTTTGCAAAGAGTGTTGAAGACCCATTAGATTGAATGCTGGAATGGCAGATTTAGAAGTCCAGCGGCTTTAAACAGGTCATAGGAAAAAGTGGGCAAAGGATAATAAGGAAGGTAGGGACAGAGGGGAATTAGAGTGGAAAATATACTTAATGTGCACACTAGATAAACCTTTTTTCCCCTATTGAGCAAATATTGTGTGCATCATTTGTCTTTGAGGTGACCAGATTTTAAAGGCATTTGCAAATTAGACATCTAGCTAGAAATAGAACATAATTTGCTTTGGCTTTCCAACAGGGCTTGTTTTAGCCCATCTACCTTTTTTTTGTAAATGAAGGTACTGCTAGTTACTGTTCATATCTTCTTCTGTTTTTCAGCAATGATCTTATCTAATGAACATAATTCATTTGTGTGACAGATGTTCCATTGTTATTGCAAGGTAGCTTCAAATACTTCTTCCTGTGGTCCTGAATTGCTATTTGCGTGTGGTAGACCATGCATATTGTTAGCACTGTCCACAAATACTGCCTTGCTTCTACCCAAGTGTGTATTTTTTTGTGTTTTGCTTTTCTGAATTCTGTTTATTTGCTCTCTTCTGTATGTTTAGAAATATTATTGACTTTTATCCTTGTTTGTACCACATTTGTTTTAATATGTTTTCCTTTGTGTTCTGGGTTTCTGTTAGGTTTTTAATTTTTGTGTTTTTCTCCAATAGCCGTTATTAGTATATGCTGCTACTGTGCTTCCATGGACTCCTCAAAAGAAAAGTTAATGTGAATGGTGCACCGTGTTTTATAGCTGGGTTCCCTTTGATTACCATGGGCCTAAGACTGCATTCTTGCTTTCTCATAGGAATATGCTGCTGCTGAAGAAATGGAGACAAGGAGTGATTCTTATCTGATGGCTGTTTCCCATGAATTGTGAAATTCCTGTAGCAGTGATTCTATATTTGTACAGTTATTGTTAAAATGAGAATGCTCACTCATTTGTACTCTTGTTTTCATTAAGTACAGTGTTTGCAGAATATACAAATTATAGTCACATGAGGTGGTAAGATAATTAAAGGTTTGGTCCTGATGCGCTCATTTCTTTCAGCCACCAGAGGTACCTTTGAAGCCAGTAACTGCTCCCAAACCAGCTGTTCCAGTGACTGTTGAACCAGAGAAAACAACATACAGGTATGAAAAAGTTCAGTTGCAGCTGTTGGGTTTTCTGCTTCCCATTGCATCCTTTAAAAACACCTATACGCTAGCTTTGTGTATAAAATTCTTGCATTCTAGTGTTATAGCTGCATATCTTTGAGTTGTGTTAGAAATGAGAATGTGGCAGAACTATTTTATTTACACAGTGTATGTTTTGAAAGTCAAATTTGAGAGTTCATAGGTTCCATTATAGGTTGTTACTAGGCTAATGACCACTAGGACCCTTGTAAGCCTAGTCACTTACTCTAAACCATTTGGGTCCCGAATGTCCTGGGTATCTATATGGGGGGGGTATGTTAGTAGTGAAATAACTAAGGATTTGTAGGGTGGGTGTTAGGCCATCAATAAGAAAAGTATCATCTTCTGTCCATAACAGTCATGGGGGCCAGACTGGGGTAAATTTACGATTTCCTTTTCAGTTGTCAAGGTTTTGTTTGAATAGGGTCAAGGATGAACTCTGTTTTACATGGATCGAGAGCCTATTCCATAGTGCTGAGGTCCTTTGGGACACCTGTCTGTCTCTCCAGCACTTTCTCTTTGTCACAAGAGTGGTTCATATCCCTGGATATAATGGATCTGGTGGTGGTTGTTTTGTGCATGTCCAACAGGTCAGTCAGGGCTGTGGCTGAGGAAGCCCTGTAAGTCAGGCAATGATCCCCTGTCAGCAGCCTGTAGGAGACTAAATACAGAGACAGAGCCTTTAGGCAATTCATGTAGGAATGGGTAGTCATGCCCTGAATTCTGTTGATGAGAAGCCTTTGTTTGCATTCCAGCTGTTGTAAATGTGTGGTTAGATTGTAAATGTGTGGTTAGATGCATGCCAAAATGGGCATTGTATTCAGTGATAGGCCTGATAAAGGCCAAGCAGAGTGGTACTATAATTTTCTTGGACCTGGATGCCGTACCCTTACCTGTAAGCTGGGTGGCATAGAATGATTTTAACTAATGTTAGTCAAAGGCCAGATTGCTGTCTAGATATGTTCCCATATCCCTTATTACCGAGTAAACTCTTGGGGATATTTTATCAATGAAGTAATTAACTTGGGTTGAAAGTTTGTCAGAGAGCATTATAATGCACTTTTTGGCATTGAGTTGCCATGGCTTTGGCACCAGTCATTTGTCTGTGTTAAACCCTCTTGTAAGATGTCAGTGCCTTGGGGGTAATATGTAATGGCTCCCAATTTACAGTCATCTGCAAACTTAGAGAGCCAGCGATCTTGAGGATTAGCCATGACTTCCGAGAAGTAGATGCCAAATAGGAGTGGGCCTAGAACAGAACCCTAGGGTACTCTGCTGGTAACCAGTCTCTTGGTGGAGGTCGTTTCTCCAATCCTGAGTTCTTGGGTCCTGTCTGAGAGTCAGCTGGCAATCCAATGAGTTATGTAATGATCTATGCCTAGTTCAGAGAGCTTGTCAACAATACCTGAGTGGGGTGTTGTATTGAATGCCCCTTGACTAGGTCAAGATACATGATATGCACTTTTTTATCCTCGTCCTTTGTCTTGGTGACCCTCTGTCATAGAAGTCTTCCAGGTTAAGTAGGCATGAGCTTCCATTAACAAAACCAAATTGGGATGGGTCTTGCATCTGTAGGTTGCCACTGTCATTGTTTATAATTTTTATGATAATTTGTTCTTTGGCTTTGCATGTCAAGCTTTTTAGACTGATGGGTTTGTAGTTCCTTGAATGACGATTGTGGTCCTCCATTCACATAGCCTGCTTCAATGATGTAGTTGAAGAGTGCCTCAAGTGGTCCTGATGTGCCATGTTTTAGAGTATTCAGAAGGCAACTGGGAATGTCATTGAGACTCTTGGAGGCAGTGTTCTTGGCTTTAGTGAGGGCTGCCAGTACCTGGTCCCTGTTAATAGTTGGTAGTAGTTTTGTTGGAGGTGATTTTTGCCTGTTGGAATTGGGGAGGTGTGTGGATTAGTTTGAGCTGAATTTATCAGCCATTAGAATTGCTGTGTCACCCTTATTAGTGAAGGTAGTATACTGTTCACTACCAGTTCATCACACTGCTGTGCGTTACCTTTAAGGTTCTGGACATAGCTGAAAAAGGCCTTCTGATTGTCCTTGGCCTGTAAAGCTATACCAACCTCATAATTCACCTTGTTGGACTTAATTAGACCTCTTAGTTTCTTGTTTTGTTGTATACGCGAGCACTTGTGTTTAAGGGAGTTGCTCTTCCTAATTTTGCATGCAAGTTTTCATTTTCTTTTATTATACCCAGTGTAGGTGAGGATTCCACCATTGGGTTTCTTTGCAGTGTTTGTTTTGGGTTTACTTTTGGTAGGTGTGGCAGTTTCTGTGCAGCCATTCACATGTTTGTATAAGGACTTTGTGAATAATTCTGCACAGTTAGCTTTGGTGTGAGGGTTAGGGGGAGCCTTGAATTTTGAAAAAACTCACTTAATAGGATGTAGTTTGCTTTAGAGTACTTCATAACTGTTAGTGGTTTAGCTGGGTTTTCCAGATTCATTTTCACTGCAAAGGAGACAGAATTGTGATCTGACTTCACTACTGAAGATGAGTCACAAGGGGGAATGGGGGGGGGGGGGTGAAGTGCTCTCCCATGTTGGTGAGTACCAGATCTGGTATGTTTGATCCTGTGGTTGGAGCATGCGCCATCTGTTGCAGGATGTTTGTGTTAAAGTCCAGGAAGCATTGTGCCTGTGAGTTTGAGGCAGGGTAGGTTTCCCAGTCTGTAGAGAGGTAGTCACCCATGAATAGGGTGTTTATAGTTAAGTGGTGAGCACCTCTAGTAGGTTTAATTAAGAGTCTTGAAACTGTAGGGGAGTAGATGGTGACCTGTAGCTCGCCATGATATTGTGAGGGGCCTTATCTATGGTGTCAGCAAAAACAAAAAAAAAAAAACAGCTTGAATCCACAAAACAGCCAGCAAAAGTACAAAATTTTAATATCTCTTAGCGCCTCGGCAAAGCATTCAAAGAATACATAAAACCATCAGTTAGCCCCTATTTAAATACAAAATTATTAAAATCAATTAATCAATTAGAATTCAAACAAGCAGCCTCCAATTACATTCAAGATTAAGCCCTAAAGGGGGACAGTGCGTTAAGTTTTAAAATGTAAATACTTTCTTTATGCATTAGTTTCTTTTTATACAAGCTATCTGAGCAAAAACCTCTATGTACTTTTTCTAAAATAGTAACCTTTAGGTCACCTGGGTTAGAATCATGACCTTCTAAGAAATGTTTAACCACCGGGCTATCCACTTTTTTATTTTTAACATTCCTAACATGTTCCTGCATTCTGTATTTAAATTTTCTCTTGGTTTCCCCAATATATACTAGATTACAGGAACATTGTAGGGAATAAGTAACACCCTCTGTTTCACAATTAAACATTTCCGATGGAAAAAATGCATATCCATTTATAAAGTTAAATGTTCTAACGGTATAAGCACAAGTATTGCAGTGGCCACAGGAATAAGTACCCATTGGTGCCTTCCTATTTCCTATAATATTTATAACAGGTATTACAAATGTGATTATATACCAAGCTAAAACAGGTTGGCATGATATCCTAAATACCAAAGAAAAAAGGTGGATCATTAAACTTGGGGGGCTTTTCCCTCCTGGATTAAATGATAAATTATAATTTGTAATTAACCAATACTTGCATTACGTATATGTACTTATTTCTTATCAGGTTGCATTGCTTAGGTTTTTGCATTTCAGCTCATTTTAGGATACTGTGGCTGGTATTCAACACCAGAATTCTTATAACCTGACTTTTGTTTCGGGTTTATTTTTGGGCATTTACCCTTTATTGTATGTTTTTTATTAAGTTTGTTTATTATCATTGATATACCAGTATACTGTGTCTCTTTGGATTTTTTCATTATAATCTGGAGATATGCATGCAACTCAGGCAAACTTTTTTGTTTACTGAACTATGTATTTTTCAATTACTTTTGCCTTGATTGTATTTTTCAATTACTTTTGCCTTGTTTGCATTTTTGACTTAGGAAGTGATGTCATATAGATGCCTTAAAGAACATTATATAAGATGATGACTAAGTGCTTTTTGCTGACTATACTACTGATGAAAGCCTTGCTGCTGAAACCGGTCTAGTTTCAGTTTTATTAAACTACTTTTGAACCTTCCTTGGTGCTGGCCTTTTTTCTGATTTTGGGTATACCAAGATATCTCTAAGATTTCTTCCTCTCTTGTATGATATACCTAAGAATGGACTTAATATATTGCCTATATCTTTAAATTTAAACAAATATTGCCAATAATACTTAACTAAATTTACAAATATGGAGCTGAATGTTCCATATGTAGAAACAAAATATATTTTGTTTATTATTCATTTCCCTATCTTTATTATACACTACATTATTATGTTTCACGTCGAATATCATTTTCATCCATACCTTCAATAATTTTCTTAATAGCAGTTTGTACAACTTCTTTGTCATAACCCCTCTTTACAAACATACAATACATCCTATTAATTTCCCTATAGAAATCAGCTTCATTATTACATAATCTCTTTAATCTAAGACACTCGTAAGGGAACGATGAAAGAGTCTTGAAACTGTAAGGGAATAGATAGTGACCTGTAGCTCGCCATGCTATGGTGAGGGGCCTTATCTATGGTGAACTGCACGTGAATGAGCTTGGTAGTATCCTACTGTTTAACCAACCTAGAGCTGTGTTTGTTGCTACACTTCCACCTTTGACCCCAGTATGTGCTGCTTCTGGTCTGTTTGTATGGAGGGCTATGTAACCTTGCACTGCCGGAGTACTTTCTGTGGCTTTAAACCTAGTGTTGGTCATGTCACAGGTGTCTACATTCTTCAGATTGAGTAGGGCATGAAGGGTGTGTAGTTTTTTGTTTAGGCTCCTCTCATTGAGCAGTAACACCTAAAGGTTGCTTGGAGACTTTTACTATATTGGTAGATTTTTCTTTTTGGCATCGTCTAAAAACGGCTCTAAGGGGGGGGGGGTGGATAAAATTTCAGCCAACATCTGAAAGCCTAGGGGGGACAATGTACAGCTCATCCTTGGCAAAGCAACATATTCTTTTGACCCTGTCCTCCCATACTTTGACAGATATTGGATCTCCCTGGAGGGACACCAGAAACTAAGCCAGTTATTAAAATCGGTCATTTTATGTTCATACTGTGGCATCATCCTTGGTGAGGGTAGAATGCTGCTCAGTGCAAGTCTGTGACATACATTCCAAGAGCTCTAATATGTTTCTTTTAGTATAGTCCAGTGAGAGACTTTTCAGGTTATTTACTCCCACATGGGCTATGTTAGCATCATATTGGTACCTAGGGTGCAGTGACTTGAATGTGTGTATGATATTGCAGATCCTAGCTCCAGATAGGCAACTAACTGTTATCTTCTCCTGGTCTAACCTCGTGAGTGGGGCATCTGTGTGTTATACCAGGGGAGTCCCCAGTGACGAGAGTATTGGGTAAAGTATATGTCCGTCTTTATGTGCTTTGCTGTTAGGGGACCATTGGGTGTAGGCTTATGTGAGGTGTTTGGTGGTGCTTTTACTGTGTGTTTTAGTGATTGCTGCGGGAGCAGTGTTGCCGTTAGTTGGCTTTGAAGGTCTTTGAGATTTGGGAAGGTTTCTTTTAGGTGCCTCAGCATACGACAATCTGTGTATGCACAGTAAAGAAAAAGTGCCTTGGCACCCTTGATGTCACAAAGGTCAGACTTGTATGTGAAATGCTAGAAGTCCAGGTTGGACTAGCATCCTGGGTCCCAGGAGGCTGCAGGGAAGGTTTCAATACTCAGATGCCAGCTCAACCTGTGCTGCTGAAGGGGAGGAGCAGACATTTTTGTTCCATTGGAGATTTTAGGATAACCTTCAGGGCTTCATAATCGCAAAGGACATGGTCAGACATCAGACACTTGTATGTACAGGAGCAAGGGATAAAAATAGCAGGTACTGTTTGTGTACACATTTCCTAGGGCTGTAGTATGAGTCTGAATCACAGTGTATCAGACCTTGTCCACCTATGATAATCCTGTCCAGTGCAGGTGACCAATTTTCTAACATCCTAGACTCTGTGTTCTCTCGAAGGAAAGACCATTTTAGCTGTGAGCAACATCAGCATATTACACAGGACAGGTGATTGAAGGAGACAAGTGGGCGCATGACAGTGGCAGAGGGTTGCTGTACAACATATGCCTAGAGTTGATCGGGTAGATGCAGATTGTCATTGTTTTTTTTCTCTGAGTTTTATTTACATAAGTAACCCATTAGTTTTACTTCTTTGTGAGGGAGTGTTTTGTTCTGCACTTTTTTGTGTATACTTTTATGAATGCCTTTCCTGTGATGCCTCACAACCTTTTCAAGAAGTTTGTTGTTCTTTGGCTCTCACCATTGCCTTTGTTACCTGCATTATGTGGCAAGTAGGTTTCAGCACTCCCAGGTCTTTTCAGTCACTTGCACTGTTTCATTCTTTTCCGAAGAGTCATAATGGGGGAGTGCATGCCTTTAGAACAAAATCCTAAGTTCTCAAAGTGTGGCTTTAGCAGATTTCAAATCAAGATCATGAGTACTGGCAGTAATGTTCAAGGCCAAAAGATATAATCTGTACTGTTGCTGTCAGCGATTTTATCCAAGTCTGCATGCCAAAAGCATCTCGCAGTCATATTGTCCTCCTTGCTGCCCAATGTTTGGGCACTGTGGACTCAGCAAAGCCATCAGCAATTGTTGTGGTGATCTCTGTCCACTAAAAGACAGCTGACATGAAGGCAAAAAATGGTAAGGAATCTGGAAACCAGATCTAAAACATTCAAATCCAAACTCATGCATCCTCCTTGAATGGTTAGTTTTTAGGCATATCATTTTCACCAGTCATTCTTCAGCACCTTTTTTTTTTCTGAATTCTGCATCACAGAGCATCTGAGTACCTGTACTGTTGCACACTCAGTCTGTGTTAAGTGCACTTGACTAGAGAGCTTGCAGGCTGTTTCACATTTTGGCAATAAATCTTTGCTGTTATATCTGTAAAGTAATGCATTCAGATGTGTAAAATTTGTCCAGATGTCTCTATGGATGTTGTATGAACAGCCACGGCCTGCAGCAGTATTCACTGTACTGTCTCATGAAGGAAAAAGTGACATTTACATATGCCATGTCAGTAGTTCATCTTGGCTACTTAAAGAAACAGAAAGGAAGAAACTGTTTTCTTGCTTTATGACTGATAACATGTGTATCACTGAGAGATGATGATTGAGCAGCTGGTAGTGGGTTCCCCTTGCAGCCCCAGGCATGAGACGGAACATTGACACAAGGTCAAATTCTTGGAGAGGAAGTCAAAAAACAAACAATACTAGAGACAAATACTATGTTCAGCCAGCCACTGACCCTGAAGGTAGTGAGTTTGCCCTTTCTGTTGAGGGCTTAAGCCCCAACTCATTCTAAGCTTTCATGGAGAGTGAGGGCTGGAGAGGTACCCCTGACTGACATTTTGGGATGCAACCTGTTCTCATGCTGTCCAGCCATTAGATTATCATTTTGATTTAAAGAATCTCTTGAGTCACCTGGTCATGGATCAGTGGTATTCAGGACAGAGAACTCTTCATCTGATTTAAACTCCTCCCAAGCCTGGTTGGGCATGCCGATTCTGTTTTTTAGAGGGTCCACTAGGCAATGCATTTCATGGGACTGGACATTTGGCAGGTGTTTGACATCTAGTAGGAGCTTGTTTTTGAATATGAGAACTTGCGCTTAGGGAGTTTGGTCTGAAACCTAGAAGCAGGCCTTTCCCATGGCTTTAATTGCCCATAACTGGCAGTAGATCAGTTGTGGATTGCCAGTCTCCTGATGCCTAGCAAAATCAGCTACATGCTGACTTTCACTTAGTCCTGCTCGTGAGCTTGCTTCCATAGGTAGTGGGTTGTGTGTCTTCCTTTGCATTCTGGCTCCTACAGTGACTTGTAAGTTTGAGTCCTTTGCCTCCAAAATGAGCAAGATAGGTGACTTCCCCTTTCATTCTGATGGTTTATCTTTTGGGGAAGATTTGAGGATCAGTTTGGACTGTCTTTGAACCTTTTTTCCCCAGTAGCTCCTAGGTGATCTTCTAGAGAAGAAACTTGAAGATCCCTGGGTTACTCCCTCCACTGGAGCCATTCATTTGGCATGCTTTCGTTGCCCTTTTGACACCTTAACTCTGCCCTTTCAGGTTTCATGTTTGTGGATGTATTTACAAGTCCCCTGACTGGATTGATTTGGCAACTGGCTAAATATTACATTACTAACTCCTTCAAACAGATTCCAGTGACCACAATATTTTGAAATCTGACAAAGCCTCCTGTAGGCTTGTAAGGGCATGCAAGAGAGTATATTTTTCTGCATTACTGGAATTCAAAGTCCTCATATGCTTCAATTGCTTGCCTTAGTTCCAGTCCCACTTAGTAAGGAAGGCTGTGATCAAGACCAAGGACCTCCTAGTGTTTCAGTTTAAAGACCATCTTGTTGCTGTCCTTTGACTTCTGCAGTGAGATACTGTTTGTTCAACTGTAATGTCTATTGTCCTGACCAACTGTTTAGGGCCTCAGGCCTTCGGTGTTGTTTCACAGAATGTGATAGTTGAAATTATCCTTCATGAGAGAAGAATTCAGGAGCAAAATGCTGAACATCATTTACTAGGGGAAGGTGATCTTTTACCAGCCAGTTTTAGATCTGTTCAGCTGTCAGTGAAGGGAGCAGGCTGTCTTATCTTTGGTGGATCTTTGTTCCCCTCCCTTCTTCCACCCCTTTTCTTTTTAGGCTATGCCACTCTGAGAAGACACCAGGATCTGCTCAACACTCAAGATATGCCTGCTGGCCACTCTCCTGAAGGCGTTCTTCGTGTTTCACTGTTGCAGTCATCACACTTGGGTTATCTGCCTGCAGGTAGCCCTCAGTCGGCCCGAATACCAGAGTCTTGGGATTTCTGCATCGGATGCTGTTGCCTCTTCCACGACGTCAGATTGTCAGGGGTATAAAACATGCAGTCATTGCCATTATATCAGCTTTTCTTGCATCACAGGAGCCCGAAGCAGAAGCAGTTCGCAAGTGTCGGTAGGCTGCTTCCTGAAATTTTCATTTTTCAAGTTTCAAACCTGAAGTCTTCTAAAGCTAAATACCCCATTGGGAATCCTTTTTTCTTGCTCTAACTGATGTCAGAAAAAGTTAACAGTTGTCTTGCCTGTGGAAAGCAAATACCTCACAGAGATTTTCATTCTTACTGCGTCACCTGTTTAGGCCCAGACCACGATGTCCCTCACTGTCAATTTTGTGCCTTGTTCAATGCCCAAACTATTCATTGGGCTATTTTTGTCACTAAATTCTTTCGCTCTAGTTCTCCATATTCCAAAATGGCTTTGATAAGCCATCCGACTACTGATCTTCCGAAAATATGCAAGGATAAAGACCGAGACAGACCGCGTAGGTCCAAAACTGCTGATAACACTTATGTTAAGCTAGTCGCCAGTCCGCCGATACTCAGTGAAGCGCGTTCACAGCCCGTTACCCGCTTCTGCAGATTTGCAGGCCTCTACTGAGACCCATTCGGAGTCCGGTATGCCGCGAGATGCTGCTTCGACTATGGAACCTGCAGATGTCTCTACCTTGGATGGGTCCGGAGCCGCTGTGCAGGCACCGGCATCTGAGGATGTTTTCAGACCTTCTGATCGTATTAAACCGACTACTTCGTTAATGACTAAAACTACTGAATTTCTCAGGCCCAGAGTTTGCACTACACCTAGGAAATCGACGACCAAAGTGCATTCTCAAGCTCCCATGCCACATAAATGCTTAGAATGGCTGAAGACCTTATTACTTTAATTAGGTGAAGCCAGCCTTTCCCCTATAAAAGACAAAGAATTGATTTTCCTTCTGATTCTGCAGACCATGAGTCCGATGACTTTACCCCTGTGATTACCAGGAGATACCTTTATCTACCTATAAGGATTCAGATGCAGAGGATTCCATTCCCTCTGCCCCCCCCCCCCCGTAGGACTTTTCTTTCTGTGAAACCTTGCATACCCTAAGCGAGCATTTCCGCTGGGAATGCCAGGACTAACCACAGTCCAAAAAGAGACTCGGGGAGTTTTTAGACTTGCCTCAGCATAGGCCTCTAGCTATACCCCCTGTCCTGGATATTGTAGATGATGTCTTCATGGAATCCAGTCTTACCCCTGATACTTTACCACCAGCTTCTAGAAAGCCTGACAGGTACTACAGAGTACCTGACTCTGACAAATTTCTCTTTAAAAATCCTACTGCGGATCCAGAGACCATTTCCCAGGGACCTAAAGGTATTGAGGCTACTACAGCCAAAAACCCTACCCCTTCGGACAGGGATATTTTAACGAAAAGAAATCACATCTGGTACCCAG
The DNA here is from genome assembly GCF_019279795.1 of Protopterus annectens. NCBI lineage: Eukaryota > Metazoa > Chordata > Ceratodontiformes > Protopteridae > Protopterus > Protopterus annectens. Next base: position 71,837,060 of record NC_056740.1, on the reverse strand, counting down.
CCAAAAGATTGTATTCCTGGGGGCAAGCTTGAACACAGCTTCCCAGATGGCATTCCTCACTCCAGAAAAGCAGATTTATTTGACAAATTACTTCAAACTACTGGCCACCCAAACCCAGCTATCTGCAAGAAAAATACTGCAAGCCGTAGGGTTCATGGCCTCATGCGTTCTACTAATTCCATGTGCATGACTGCATATGAGGAAACTTCAATGGTACATAAAAAGTCTCTGGTGTCAACATTCTCAGTAACTGGGAACAGTGATTCCCATCATTCCTTGCTTAAGGGCAGAGTTTCTTAGGTGGGCAGAGGCTTGCAGCCACAACAAGGGACTCCCTTTCAATCAACCTCCCGCCGCCCAAACCCTGACAACAAACGCATCAGACTATGCATGGGGGGCTCACATGGCAGGCAAATGCAGCCCAGGACAAATTCACCTACATATCAATAAAAAAGAAATGTTAACTGTACAGAATGCACTGGCAACCTTCAAATACCTTGTCCTGCCAGGACAACTCTTGATAAAGACAGACAACACCACAGGTATGTGGTACATAAACAAGCAGAGGGGAACTCATTCCTACCCACTCTGCAGGTTAGCCATGGCTCTGTGGAACACAGCCTTGAGCTATATCAAGTGCACCTGCAAGCTCAGTTCCTGCCAGGCAAACAAAATTCATTGGCAGATGACTTAAGCAGAAATCTAATGGACCCACACGAGTGGAAACTGGAACCCATCTCATTCAGACTTCTAATACACAGGTGGGAGACACCAGAAGTGTACCTCTGTTTCCAACCAAAACCATCAACTGAGAAAATTTTGCACAAGAATTCCCCACAGCCAGGCATGGAAAGTGGATGCCCTATACTTGACATGGGAAAACCTGTCAATCTATGCCTTTCTCCCTATGCCCCTCCTTTCAAAAGTACTACTCAAGATCAAACAAGACAGGCCATGCCAGCACTGGTACCCACTCCTATGCAGTCTGACAGCAGTGCCACCCTGGCACCTACATCAGACCCCCTCTCTGCTGTCCCAGCAGGAGGGACATATTTTGCATCCTCAGCTGCAAACCCTGAACATGGCAGCCTGGCTTATTCCCTGAATACATCACCAGCAACCCTCAACAAACAGGTGCTGGATGTTATCCTTGAGACCCGGAGGCCTAGTACTAGGAAATCCTGTTCAGAAAAGTGAAAAAGATACTGTTCTTGGAGCCAGTCTCAAGGAAAGGACACAGCCATTCCCACCTTACCTCAAATGCCAGATTATCTAGCAGAGCTGCTCCACAAAGGCCTATCCTCATCAGTTAAGATTCATGCCTCTGCCATCTCAGCTCATTACAATACTAAGCCATCCCTCTTCTCTCACCCTCTGATCAAACAGTTCCTGAGAGGAACTAACAATACAAGACCCCCCCCCCCCCCCCAAGGAGAGCTCCCACTCCTGCCTGGGACCTGAACTTTGTACTAGAGAAGCTCACGCTCCCCCCTTTTGAGCCTGCTGCTACAGCAGAGTTAAAATTCCTCTCTTGGAAAACAGCCTTACTTCTAGCCATCACTTCAGCAAGAAGAGTGCCTGAGTTACAGGCCCTTATGGCTGTGGAACCCTTCATTATCTTTCATGCGGACAGGGTTTCCCTCAGCACTAACCCATCATTTATGCCCAAGGTGTGGTATCCAGTGTGGCTTTAAACCAGTCCATCCATTTACCAACCTTTTTTTCCCCTAATCCTCAGAATAAAGGGGAAAGGATCCTGCACTCCTTGGACGTGCACAGACAGCTAAGGTTCTACCTTGACAGGACTAAACCTTTCAGAAAATCTGACCAGCTGCTAGTCAGCTTTACTACAGGGGCAGAGAGCAAGGCCATTTCAAAGCAAACCATTTCTAAATGGATCACACACTGCATCCATTTCTGCTACAAACACCATGGAAAACCTACCCCACAGGGGATCAGACCTCATTCCACTAGGGCTACCTCAACCTCTACAGCATTTCTCAGGGGAGTCCCTACCAGGGACATCTTGGAAGTTGCAACCTGGAGTTCTGTACACATCTTCACCAAGCAGTACCACTTACCTATCTTTTCTAAATCCAGAGCTGGATTTGCCACAGCAGTATTACAAGGCTTGTTAGCCAGCCCTAATACTTCTTGACTGCCACCACCCTTCCTCAGCTTTGGGAATCAACCGAAGTGCGATGACTGCAACAGTGAAACACGAAGAACATAGTACAGATGTTCATCGTGCATACAGCTGCAGTCATAACAGATGGGTTCTCCTGCCGTCAGGCGGGTCCTCGGTCGGCCGAATTCCAAAGTCTAGGTCCGGCGTCGGTTGTCGTCACTTCTTCCCTGACGTCAGTGCGCCAGGGGTATAAAATAACCAGCCGACACCATTTTCTCCAGTCTTTCTTGCCGCGCGGTGCCCAAAGCAGAAGCAGTTCGCAAGTGCCGGTTGGCCAGCTCCTGAAATTACGAAAATTTTGCAACCGAAGTCTTCTTGAAAGCTAAGCACCCCGTTGGGGAAACTTTTCTTGCCTCAGACCGATGTCAGACAAAGTTAATAATTGTATTTCATGTGGGAAGCAAATACCGCATAAGGATTTCCATTCCCTCTGTATTCTTTGTTTAGGCCCAGACCACGACGTCTCGGTCTGTCGCTTTTGTACTACATTCAACAAACGCACCATTAAGTGTCGGGCGGAGTTCGCCCAGCATTATTTTGGCAAAAATTTTAACTATATTATGTCGTCGGATACTCCGACTCCAGTTTTGTCTAAAAAACGCAAAGACAAGGACCGACACGCGAGGTCCGCGGCCTCTACCGACACCATGCCAAAGCCGACTACACGTGGTCCGGTTCTCAGCGAGGCGCCTACGCAGCCCCTGACTACCGACGGCACTACATTGGCGGTGTCTCCTGTGCCCGAGGTCGCAGGCTCCTCGGCCCACACCCCGACTACAGATACCGAAGCCACTCTTGCCGGTGAATCTCAAAATGTGGACAGGTCTACCTCCTCTCAAGGTGTCTTCAGACCTTCCTCTTCTTTTTCCATTAAGGCTTACACTAAGTCTAAAGCAGCCATGCATTCTAAGAGACAAGCTACACAGGGCCCATCTCCAGGCCCCATGCCTAAAAAACAGATGCTTAAAATGGCTGAGGATTTGATTACTCTTATCAGGGGTTCTCACGCCCCCCCCCCGGACAAAGGCCCAGAGTGGAGGAAGAATCCCCCTCCTCTGATCAGGGCTCCATTATTTCAGAGCACTCTGATGAACAGGAACATTCTTACTCCCGTTTTGAAGATTCTGATGCTGAGGAGTCCATCCCCTCTGTCTCCCCCCCAGAGGATTACTCATTTGGGGAAACTTTGCATACCTTAAGGGAACACTTCCACTGGGAAGGCCAAGATTATTCAGATTCCAAGAAAAGGCTTAGGGAATTTCTCTTGCTACCTCAGCACAGGCCTCTAGCTATACCTCCTGTCTTGGACATACTAGATGATGTGTACTCGGAGGCCTGCCTTAACCCGGATTCTCTACCTCCAGCTCCAGTCAAGCCTGACAGGTACTACAGGGTTCCTGACTCACACCAATTTCTATACAAAAATCATGCTGCTGACCCAGAAACTATCTCACAGGGCCCCAAGGGAATTAAGGCCTCCACTGCTAAAAATCCATTACCTTCTGAGAGAGATTCCAGATCCTTAGAAAGGTGGGGAAAAAAGGTATATACCTTGGCCACCTTAACCATGAGGGCATTAAACTGTCAGTTCCATATGCTAAAGTACCAGCAGTTTTTGTTATCACAATTGAGAAATAAAATGTCACAACCTGAACAACCAGACTTGAAGGAGTTGCAGGATTTGATGCATAGTACAGAACAAGTGGGTAAACATACCTTACAATGTGGTTTTGATGCTCTAGAGGCCTCATGTAGAGCTGCTGTTACAGGATCAGTCATACGTAGGCATGCCTGGCTCAAGGAACAAACCTTACCAGATCATGTCAAAGCTAAATTACTAGATGCCCCTCTACAAAAAGATGTATTATTTGGTGCTAATGCTGAGGAGGTTTTAAGGAAAATGGAGGAAAAGGCTAAATCAATGCAAACAGTGAAAGATTTTCTAGAGGTACAACCCCCACGTTTCAGTAGAAATTGGCCTTCCAAATATTGGTCCTTTCCAGCCACGGACAGACCCCAAAGAGGTTGATACAGGCGCCCGAGGGGCAGAGGGCAATCCCAAGGATCGTTTAGAGGCAGACAATGGCAAGCTCCTACACAAAGAGGTGGTGAGGATAACTCGCAACCATTCAGAAAGCAAGCCCAATGACTTTCCCCTTTGCATGCCAAGCAAGACTCAAATGGCAGCACCATTAGGTGGAAAACTGGCATTATTTTCAAAAAATTGGCATATTGTCACAAAAGACAAATGGATCCTGGACATTATAAACAGAGGCTACAGATTCCATTTTCACACCCTTCCAAAAATTAGAGGCATGCCAAACCTGCCACACAATCAAAGGGCAGAGGCACAAAGACTAATTTCAGCTCTCATGGACATGAAAGCTATTCAAGAGGTACCTACGCGCGAACAAGGTCAAGGTTTTTATTCCAGACTATTCCTGGTACCAAGGAAGGGAAAAGATTGGAGATCTATTTTGGACCTATCCATCCTAAACACATTTCTACTCGTACCAAAATTCAAGATGCTCACTCTACAGCAGCTTCTTCCCATGCTGGGCAAGGAGTCTTGGCTGGTAACATTGGACCTCAAGGAGGCATACCTGCATGTCCCAATCAGACAAAATTGTAGAAGATACCTCAGATTTCTTGCAGGTTCAACCCATTATCAATTCTCTGCGTTGCCCTTTGGCTTATCTACTGCGCCCAGAGTATTCACGAAATGCCTGGCATCAGTAATTGCCTACTGCAGACTTCAAGGGATACAAATATACCCCTATTTGGACGACTGCCTGATCCAAGTGGACAGCAAGCACATTCTTCTGAAACATCTGGCTTATGTAATAATGTTGTTGAATTCTCTGGGATACACAGTCAACAAAAAGAAATCAAGGCTAATACCCTCTCGGAAAATAATTTTCCTGGGTGCCAACTTGGACACAAACACCCAGATGGCCTACCTCACGCCAGAGAAGCAGGGGCAACTAACTCAATACTTCAGAACTCTAGCAAATTGCACCAAGCTGACTGCAAGGAAAATCCTGCAGGCTCTGGGATTCATGGCATCTTGCATCTTACTAATCCCATGTGCAAAGCTGCATATGAGGAAACTTCAATGGTACCTGAAAAACCTATGGTCTCAACACAGCCACAGCCTGGAAACAATAATACCACTAATTCCATGTCTTCAAAAGGAATTTCTGTGGTGGGCTCAAGCATGCCAAGCAAACACAGGTCTCCCATTCAGCAAGCCTCAAGCAAATCAAGTCATCACAACAGATGCCTCGGACTACGCCTGGGGGGCGCACATGACAGATCGGTGCATTCAGGGCAAATGGTCCCAAAAAGAAAAGCACCTTCACATCAATCAAAAGGAAATGCTAGCAGTAATAAATGCTATTATAGCTTTCAAAGACCTCCTGCAACCAGGTCAACTATTGATAAGGACGGACAACACCACAGTAATGTGGTACATAAACAAACAGGGAAGAACCCATTCATACCCCCTATGCAGACTGGCCATGTCACTTTGGAACATGGTCCTGGACTTACAAATCGAACTACAAGCACAGTACTTGCCAGGCAAGGAAAACATGCTGGCAGACAACCTAAGCAGAAATATGACAGATCCACACGAATGGAAGTTGCATCCTCAAGTTTTTACAGAGATAATTCAAGCATGGGGAAGGCCAGACATAGATCTCTTTGCCTCCCATGAAAATCACCAATTGACAAAATTCTGCTCAAGGATTTTTCATCCAAAGGCCTGGAGAGTGGACGCTCTCTCTTTCAGTTGGACATCAATGACAGTTTACGCCTTCCCACCTCTTCCTCTGCTGCCCAAAGTTCTATTAAAAACCAGAGCAGACAGACCGAAGATGATTCTCATTGCTCCAGACTGGCCAAGACAACACTGGTACCCACTCCTGAGGAGCCTGACGCATTCCCCACCATGGACCCTGCCTCTAATGCCTCTTCTTCTGACTCAGCACAGCTTCAAAACTCTTCCCAGTCAGCTAAAAGCACTCAATCTAGCCGCATGGAAGATTCCTTAGCATCACAACAGACCCTATTCTCCAAGGAGGTGCAGGATGTCATTTTGGAGGCCAGAAGGCCGTCTACCAGAAAAGCTTACTCCGCAAAATGGAAACGGTTTTGTGTCTGGAATGAGAAAAAGGGCCAGGATCCTGGAAAACTGAATTTACCTCAAATATTACAGTATCTAGCTGAGCTGCTAAGCAGTGGACTTTCTTTCTCCTCCATCAAAATCCATGCCTCAGCCATTTCTGCAGAATACTACACTGAGCCACCCTTATTCTCTCACCCCCTCTTAAGACAGTTCCTCAGAGGGGCTAAGAATCTAAACCCCCCAAGGAAACAACCAATGCCTGCTTGGGATCTCAATTTCATTCTAGAAAAGCTGACCTTGCCTCCTTTTGAGCCAGCTGCCTCATCAGATTTGCAATATTTGTCCTGGAAAACAGCCTTCCTTCTGGCTATTACCTCAGCTCGTAGGGTATCGGAACTACAAGCTCTCATGGCTGTGCAGCCTTTCATCATCTTCCATAAGGACAGAGTTTCCTTACGAATCAACCCGTCCTTTATGCCAAAAGTGGTATCCAGGGTAGCTTTGAATCAGGCTATACACTTACCTACCTTTTATCCTAATCCTCAAAACAAAGGGGAGAGATTACTACATTCCTTGGACATCCACAGACAACTGCGTTATTATTTGGACAGAGCAAAGCCTTTTAGGAAATCAGATCAGCTCTTTGTGTCCTATGCTATAGGAGCGCAAGGAAAGCCAATTTCCAAACAGACTATCTCAAAATGGATAGCCCACTGCATACGCTTTTGCTATTCTTTTCATGGCAAAACTGTACCTACAGGCATCAGATCTCACTCCACAAGGGCCACGGCTACCTCTGCAGCTTTTCTCAGAGGAGTTCCTACCAAAGATATTTTGGAAGCAGCCACTTGGAGTTCTGTGCATACCTTCTCCAAGCACTGCCACCTTCCATTATACTCCAAATCTAGAGCGGGCTTTGCCACTGCAGTCTTGCAGGGCATTCTGGCTCCCCCTAGTTCCACCTAGTGCCTACCACCCCTTTCTTAGCTTTGGGATTCTACCCATCTGTTATGACTGCAGCTGTATGCACGATGAACATAGTACAGTTTTGTACCTACCATAAATGTAGATGTTCGAGTGCTAATACAGCTGCAGTCCAGGTTTCCTCCCTCCTTCCCCTCTTGGGACAGGCCTATTGGCTAACACCTCCTCATGCTACCTGATTGGGGTATTCATTCTTGATGTATTTGCTTGCACTACTGTATTTTGATTATATTGCATTGCTTTATCACACAAATTTATGTATTGCCTTCCTTCTGGGGGCACCTGACATCTGGGGCAAGAAAAACTGAAGAAAATGGCGTCGGCTGGTTATTTTATACCCCTGGCGCACTGACGTCAGGGAAGAAGCGACGACAACCGACGCCGGACCTAGACTTTGGAATTCGGCCGACCGAGGACCCGCCTGACGGCAGGAGAACCCATCTGTTATGACTGCAGCTGTATTAGCACTCGAACATCTACATTTATGGTAGGTACAAAACTGTACTTTGTGTACACTTACCATAAATGTCGATGTTCGATTGTATTCACAGTTGCCGTCCTGGTTACACTCCCTCCAGCCCCCCCTGTCTTTTCTGTACTTTCCTACCTATCCTCTTTTTTTTTTTTTTTTTTTGGCCATATCTTATGGCAGTGGTATGTAGTTTCTACTGGAGGTGTTCCACACCATGTGATTGCTTCCTATTTTGGGGGCGCCTGACATCTGGGGCAAGAAAAACTGATGTAATGGTGTCGGCTGCATGTTTTATACACCTGACGATCTGACGTCATGGAAGAGGCGACAGCATTCGATGCAGAAATCCCATGATTCTGGTATTCGGGCCGACTGAGCTACCTGCAGGCAGAGATAACCCAAGTGTGATGACTGCAACAGTGAATACACTCGCACATCTACATTTATGGTAAGTATACACAACTGTACTTTCTCTTTCTAGTGTGGAGCTGTTTGGAAAGGTTGTTGTCCATGTTTGGTCTGATTTAGGATACTATCACAAGGAACAAGTGGGTTCTATATTTAGTCTGTCTCAGACATTTTTTTTTCTAGCTCATCACTGCTTCCAAAGAAAGCTGTGCTGACAAATCCAGCTGTATATTTTTATTTATGTTCTGATTATCATAAAACCCTGTGGATTTGAGGCCCATCTTCAGTGGACCCTAGGTTGCATTCCTTCAGTGTGCCATCCTTTGGATGTGATGTTAATCCGAGGTTCCAGCTGCTTGAGTTGGTGGTATCTGAGTTTGATACAAAAGATTCCATGGCACCTATTGAAAAGATTAGGAGAACATTCCCAATTATCCTGGCCAAATTTCTCCTAGTACTATAAATACCACCTTGGGTCTTCCCTGAAAAGAGACTGCTAGCCTAGTGGAACTAATCTGGTTATCAAAGGGTGGGTAGATAAAATATAATTGATCTAAATTGCTAGGGATGGAATGACATAGGTTAGGGATGGTTGAGAATAGCTTTTTTTTAAATAGGAGAAATGTTCATATAGCATAGGACTCTACTGCTCTGTTGGACTATAAAGGATTCCCTGGCTTTGGAGGAGAGATGACAAGAATTTTGCTTCCATCTTTTCAGTGTTCTAAAAGAGTGGGGGTACTTTCCCATTCATTCTTTATCTTGCAGAGGATCATGTTTTTCCTCCTACAGTGTATCTGAATAGTATTCCTCCACCAGGGCATCTTGATAATGTTAGTGGTCATGGTGAACAACTTTTGGCATCATCATTTGGTTTCCATAGTTGCGAGTGTTCATCATCCTGTTGCAGTCCTCCTCTGTAAGATATCCAGCCAGCAGGTGGCCCAAAGGTTGAACTGACTACCAGATTTGTATCTATTCCTACGGCTTCAGCTGACTGCCTCCAGGTTTGGATGCAGGGATGTCAGTGTTATAACAGGGGCATCAGCTGACACCATTGTCGGATCTTTATTGTCACAGCAGGACTAAGATCATGTTTTTAACATCTTTATTACACATGACAATTTTAGAAGGTGACAGGAATACATACAGTAATAGAAAAGAAAACGAACCATAGTAAAATTTCTATTGCTGTTTTTTGTTCAGTATGCATACATGTTTTCTTTGTAACAATTTGCATTCACTCCGCATTAAATAACTTGCTCAATTCCTACATTCCCGTACTCTTCTTTTATAGTTCCTACAAACTCCATTTATTTCTATGAAATTTGCTTCTCCCCTTTTCTAAGGATCCAACCTTCAGTTATTTTGTCTCATTTACAATATCCAGTACTTCAGTTTCAGTTGGTTTGCACTTTGATTTCTTTTTCTCAGGTAATTTCTTTTGTGGCAGCCACTAGCATTAAACTTTGCTATGCAATTTGAATCCTGTATTTAAGCTGAAAAGGATCATTTTATTAGCTACAAGTTTGTTCACCAACATTTCTGACAAAGTAGTCTGTAGAAAATTTTTTAAATCTGCCAACTCATTACTTTCCCCAAAAAAAAAAAAAACAGTCCTCAGTTTCCGCTGTCCTTTCCTTCATGCCTCTAGCATTTATCTACCCTAGGAAAAAAATCTCTGAAGTCTGCTTGAGTTATAAAAATACCTTTGTAAACACTTTTATGCAAAAAATCCTAAAATATTCGGACTTTGTTGCATACTTGAAAGCCATACAGATGTTTTGCCATTCCAGTTTCTTCCCAATATTGTCTAACCTCGTCTAATATATATTTTTTTAGTTGTATAATATTTTCTCTGCCCTACTGCTGATCCCTTTTTATCAGTAACTTCTGTTCAAGACTCATCCAGAGCTGGTCTTTCAGTAAGGGTTCCCCTGTCCTTTTCTCTTTTCCTATATTCTGTCATCAGTCCCTGCTAGGGAATGTAGATGATGTTCATCGTGTTTCACTGTTGCAGTCATGACTGTAGGGTTCTCCCCTGCCGGCAGGCAGCCCTCGGTCGGCCAGAATCCCAAAGTCTGCGTCCGGCGTCGGCTGTTCAACCATGCTCCCTGACGTCAGAGCGCCAGGACTATAAAGCTGACAGCCGACACCATCTTCTCCAGTCTTTCTTGCCGTGCGGTGATAGCAGTTCGCAAGTGCCGGTCGGCTGACTCCTGACGAATTTTTCTATATACTTCGGTCCGAAGACTTTCTTCTCCACTCAAAGCTAAGTACCCGTTGAAACTTTTTTCTTGCTCCACTCCGATGTCAGAAAAAGTTAATAATTGTATTTCTTGTGGGAAGCAAATACCTCATAAGGATTTTCATTCTTACTGTATTCCTTGCTTAGGCCCTGACCACGACGTAGCTAGTTGTCGGTTTTGTGCTAGATTCAATCAGCGTACAATTAAGGTACGATTTTGCTTTTCATTACTTCGGTAGGTGCTTTAACTACAAAATGTCGTCGGATACGGTCCCGGCTACCGGAGTTCACAAACATCGCAAGGATAAAGACAGGCCTCCGAGGTCCAAATCTGATGATAGCGCACAAGCGGAGCCAGCTTCAGGTTCGGCCGTCGTCAGTGAGGCGCTTTTGCAGCCCCTGTCGTCGGCCATTTCAGAACCGACGGCCGAAACGGACTCTCATGAGGAGCCAACCAGGCCTTTAAATATTTCTGTTGCAGGACCTTCGGACAATGCTCCTTCGGATGGGTCCGGAGCCGCTGTGCGGGTACCGGCTTCCGAAGGGGTTTTCAGGCCTACTCAGCTACTAGTTAAGGCAAAGACTCCTTCTAAATCAAAGACTTCAACACAGGCCTCTTCTGAACCGGCTCCCAAGTCACAGAAACAGTTACTCAAGATGGCAGAGGATTTACTTACTATGATTAGGGGTTCACATCCCCCTCCAGACAAAAGGCCAAGGCAGGATGTTTATTATGATTCCTCTGATCAGGCTTCTGTTTCCTCAGTTTCTTCTTCTGATCAGGAATATTCTTCCCCTCCTTATGAGGATTCTGATGCTGAAGAATCCCTTCCTTCAGCTTCTCCCCCTGAGGATTTCTCTTTTGGGGAAACTTTGCATGAAATGAGGGAACATTTCCACTGGGAAGGACAGGAGTATTCGGAATCCAAGAAAAGACTGAGGGATTTTCTTCTTCTTCCCCAACATAGACCCCTGGCTATTCCTCCTGTTTTAGATATTGTGGATGATGCCTTTTCGGAGGCTAACTTAACCCCTGACTCTTTTCCTCCTGCTCCTGTTAAGCCTGATAGATATTACAGGGTTCCTGATTCCCATCAGTTTTTATACAAGAACCCTGCTGCTGACCATGAAACCATTTCTCAGGGTCCTAAGGGAGTTAAGGCCGCTTCTGCCAAAAATCCCATTCCTACTGAAAAGGATTCTCGATCCTTAGAAAGATGGGGCAAAAAGGTGTACACTTCTGCTACTTTGTCCATTAGGGCTTTAAACTGTCAGTTTCACATGCTTAAATACCAGCAATTTCTCTTGTTTGTCTTAAAACAAAAGCTTACTTCCATTTCTGCCTGTGCAGATGATAAGGAATTACATGACTTATTGCATGCCACTGAACAGGTTGGAAAGCATGGTTTACACTGTGGATTTGATGCCTTGGAGGCTTCTTGTAGGGCTGCAGCCTCTGGCACAGTCATTAGAAGGCATGCATGGCTAAAGGAACAAAATTAACCTGAACAAGTAAAGGCTAAATTATTGGATGCTCCTGTTCAGCATAATGTTTTGTTTGGATCAAAAGCTGAAGAGGTGATTAAAAAGATGGAGGATAACGCGAAATCCATGCAAACAGTTAAAGATTTCTTACAAGTACAGCCACCTAGGTTTAGCAGGAATTGGTCCTTTCCCACTTCAGACAGGCCTCAGAGGGGTAGATATAGACGCTCCAGAGGGAGGCCTCAAACACAAGTTGCTTATAGACCAAGACAGTGGACTGCTTCCACCCCTAGGGGAGGAGAGGACAGGTCACAATCTCAAAGGAAACAAACTCAATGACTCCCTCTGTTGGGCTACAGGAACTTCTTGCCTGGAAGCCCCTCTCGGAGGAAAACTCTCTTTTTTATCAAAATTGGACTCAACCCAAGACAAATGGGTTTTGGATGTGGTTTTAAGAGGCTACAAATTCCATTTTCATACCTTGCCAAGGCCAAGCGGATGGCCAGACCTACCAAAACATCAGTGGACGGAGGCCTTAAACCAGGTGGGAGCTCTTTTGGCTATGAATGCCATAGAACTGGTTCCTCTTTCAGAGATGGGAAAAGGTTTTTACTCAAGGCTCGCTCTAGTGACAACGAAGCAAAACTCATGGAGACCCATTCTGGATCTGTCGGTCTTACTTTTCTAGAGATTCCAAAATTCAAGATGCTTACTCTACAGCAGCTACTTCCAATGCTGTCCAAAGATGCATGGATGGTAACTTTGGATTTAAAGGAGGCATATTTACACATTCCCATCAGGCAGGATTGCAGAAAATACCTCGGGTTCAAGGCCGGATCGAGACACTTTCAATTCTCTGCGCTGCCCTTTGGATTGTCTACTGCGCCCAGGGTCTTCACCAAATGCCTGGCTCCAGTAGTAGCTTACTGCAGACTCAAGGGAATTCAAATTTACCCTTATCTGGACGATTGTCTAATTCAGGCAGACAGCAAGGATGTCTTACTCCAGCATCTAGAATTTGTACAGAACCTCCACAAGTTCCTGGGATTCTCTGTAAACATAAAAAAGTCAAATTTGACACCATCACAACAGATAACTTTTCTGGGTGCACTTCTAAACACCACAACCCAGATGGCATTTCTGACATCCGAAAAACAATTACAGCTGGCTTCAACTTTCAAAACCTTGGCAACTCTTAACTCGACTATCTGCAAGGAAATTCCTGCAGGCTTTGGGTTACATGGCCTCCTGCATCCTTCTCGTACCATATGCAAGACTACACATGAGGAAAATACAGTGGTACCTAAAAAGTGTATGGTCTCAGCATTGCCACAGTTTAGACATACTGATTTCCGTCCTTCCTTGCCTTCAAAAGGAATTTCTTTGGTGGTCCAGGGCATGTGCTCTAAACAAAGGGAAACCCTTCCGTCTGCCCCCTACCACTCAGATTCTAACCACGGACGCCTCGGATTATGCTTGGGGAGCCCATTTTCAGGGCAATTGTTTGCAGGGCCTTTGGGCAAAGGATCAGAAGCACCTGCATATCAATTTAAAGGAAATGTTAGCCGTTCAGAAAGCTCTATTGGCCTTCAGGAATCTTTTACAACCAGGACATCTGCTAATACGGACAGACAACACCACAGTTATGTGGTACATAAACAAGCAAGGGGGATCTCATTCCTATCCCATTTGCAGACTAGCCATGGATCTATGGAACACAGCTCTAGCTTGCAATCTGGATCTTCAAGCTCAGTTACTACCAGGGAAACATAACTTCCTGGCAGACAGTCTGAGCAAAAACCTTTCGGATCCACACGAGTGGATGCTGGACACCAAAATATTCAGGATGATAACAGCAGTCTGGGGATGTCCTCACATAGACCTCTTTGCATCCCATCTCAATCATCAACTACAGAATTTTTGCACCAGGACTTTCCACAGAGAAGCTTGGAAAGTGGGCGCCCTGTCATTCAGTTGGAGGAACCTCTCGGGATATGCCTTTCCACCTCTTCCTCTTCTTCCACGGGTTTTATTGAAGATAAAACAGGACAAGCCCAAGATGATAATCTTGTTGGCTCCAAATTGGCCTCGGCAGTTTTGGTATCCAACTCTAAAAAAAAAACTATGCCTGGACCCCCCCCCTTGGGTTTTACCTCAGTCTCCGAACCTTCTGTCCCAACATCAGGGTCAGGTTCTACACTCTCATGTCAGAACTCTCTGCCTGGCGGCCTGGTTAATTCAGGGCCTTTGATTTCTTCTTTACTGCCCAAGCAGGTTATGGATGTCATTTTAGAAGCCAGACGTCCTAGCACTAGAAAATCTTATGCAGGAAAATGGAAAATATTTTGTTCCTGGATGCAGGCTCAGGATTCTGATCCTCTTCTTCCTAACATTACTTTAATTTTACTTTACTTGACAGATCTCTTACATAAGGGTCTCTCTTTCTCTTCCATTAAGATGCATGCCTCTGCTATTTCTGCTCATTATAATACAGACCCTCCCATCTTTTCCCACCAGCTCATGAGACAGTTTCTCAGAGGAGCTAAGAACTTAAGACCTCCTAGATCTCCTCCCATTCCAGCTTGCGATCTCAACTATGTTTTGGAAAAACTAACCTTGCCTCCTTTTGAGCCTGCTGCCTCTTCTGACATCAAGTTTTTATCTTGGAAGACCGCTATCCTGTTGGCCCTAACCTCTGCCAGGAGAGTTTCAGAGTTACAAGCTCTTATGGCTGTGGAACCTTATATTATTTTTCATCAAGACAGGGTATCTTTGAGGACTAATCCTACCTTCATGCCTAAGGTGGTTTCCAAAGTGGCTTTAAATCAAACTATCCACTTGCCAACCTTTTTCCCCACTCCTCAAAATAAAGGGGAAAGGATCTTACATTCCTTGGATGTACACAGACAACTACGTTTTTACCTGAACAGAACCAAGGACATCAGAAAATCAGAACAATTGTTTGTTTCTTATGCTTCAAGTTCCCAAGGTAAAGCCATTTCAAAACAGACCATTTCTAAATGGATTGCTCATGGAATCAGATTTTGTTATTCTCACCATGGAAAGGAAATCCCAGGGAGTATACGGACTCATTCCACCAGAGCTGCTGCCACTTCTGCGGCTTTCCTCAGGGGAGTTCCTACCAAGGACATTTTGGAAGCTGCAACTTGGAGTTCAGTGCATACTTTTTCTAAGCACTATAATCTATCTCTCTAAGTCTAGGGCAGGCTTTGCCTCTGCAGTCTTGCAGGGCCTTTTAGCCACCCCTTCCTCTTTATGACCACCTCCCTTTCTTTCAGCTTTGGGATTCTACCCTACAGTCATGACTGCAACAGTGAAGACACTGGAACATCTACATTTATGTTAGGTGTACACAACTGTACTTTCTTCGTGTTTCACTGTTGCAGTCATTACATTTGGGTAATCCTGCTGGCAGGTTGCCCTCAGTTGCCTGAATTCCAAAGTCCTGGGTCCTGCGTCGGCCGCTGTCACCCCTTCCCTGACATCAGGTCGTCAGGGGTATAAAAGATGCGGCCGACACCATTTTATTTAGTCTTTCTTGCCGCGCGGTGCCTGAAGCAGAAGCAGTTCATAAGTGCTGGTCGGCCGACTCCTGAGATTTTCGAGTTCGAATTTCAGATCTGAAGTCTTCTATAAAGCTAAGTACCCCGTTGGGGAAACTTTTTTTCTTGTTCCAGAACCGATGTCAGAAAAAGGTAATAATTGTATTTCCTGTGGGAAGCAAATACCTCATAAGGACTTTCATTCTTACTGTATTCCTTGCCTAGGCCCTGATCATAATTTTCTGGGTTGTCGGTTTTGTGCTAGATTTAACCAACGCACTATTAAGTGTCGGTATGATTATGCTTTTAAATTACTTTGGGCACAGATTCAATTATCCAGAAATGTCGGAAAGCCATCTGACTACCGGAGTTCACAAAAAACGCAAAGAAAAAGAAAGGCAGCCGAGGCCCAAAACCGACAACGAGGCTTTTCCTAAGCCAGTCGCCGGTTCACTGGTTCTCAGTGAGACGCTTTCGCAGCCCCTGACGACCGCTACTTTAGAGTCGCAGGATGCTACAGACTCCCATGTGGAGTCTGCCATGCCGCTGGAAACTCAAAGTATTGGAGCCTTTGACGTTAATCCTTCAGATGGGTCCGGAGCCGCTGAGCAGGCACCGGCTTCTGAGGGTGTATTCAGACCCTAACACTTATACATTAAACCGACTTCAAAGGCAAAGACTAAAGCACCTTCAAAGACAAAGAAGCAACCTCAAGAGCCACGTGGACAGGCCTCCATGCCCAAAAAACAAATGCTCAAAATGGCCGAAGACTTGATTACCTTAATCAGGGGTTCCCATCCCCCCCCCCCCTGATAAAAGGCCTAGGCAAGAGACTGACTATGAATCTTCGGATCAGGTTTCCATTTCTTCTGATTCCTCTTCTGATCAGGAATATTCTTTTCCCCCCATGAGGATTCTGATGCTGAAGAATCCATACCTTCAGCTTCTCATCCTGAGGATTATTCTTTTGGGGAAACCTTACTTACCATGAGGGAGCATTTCCACTGGGAGAGCCAAGATTTTTCAGAGTTTAAAAAGAGGTTCAGGGATTTCCTGTTACTACCTCAGCACAAGCCACTAGCCATCCCTCCTGTGTTAAACATTGGAGATGATGTGTTTTCGGAGTCAAGCCTTACCCCTGACTCCTTGCCTCCAGCTCCTGTTAAGCCTGACAGATATTACAGGGTACCTGACTCGCATAAATTCCTTTTTAAAAACCCTGCTGCAGACCCAGAAACTATTTCTCAGGGTCCCAAGGGTGTTAAGGCTTCTGCTGCAAAAAACCCTACCCCTTCTGATAGGGACTCTAGGGCACTGGATAGATGGGGAAAAATGGTTTACACATCTGCCACCTTGGCTATAAGGGCCTTAAACTGTCAGTTTCATATGCTCAAATATCAGTAACATCTCATGGCATTGCTTAAACAGAAAATGCTGTTAAATTCGGAATGTGCAGAAAACAAGGAAATGCAGGATATATTGCATGCAGCTGAACAAGTTGGAAAGCATACTTTGCAATGTGATTTTGATTCTTTAGAGGCCTCCTGCAGGGCTGCAGTTACTGGTTCTGTAATTAGAAGGCATGCTTGGCTAAAGGAACAAAATCTGCCAGATCATGTTAAAGTTAAATTATTAGATGCACCTTTACAGCATGATTTGTTTGGTGTTAAGGCAGAAGAGGTGTTAAAGAAAATGGAGGACAAGGCTACATCTATGCAAATGGTCAAAGATTTCTTACAAGTACAGCCACCTAGGTTTAGTAGACACTGGCCAACAAAGAATTGGTCCTTTCCAGTGTCAGACAGACCTCATAGGGATAGACCCATGCGCCCCAGAGGCAGAACCCAGGCTCAAGGTTCATACAGGTCAAAGCAATGGGGTGCTTCTACCTCCAAAAATGGAGAAGACAAATCACACCCTTACAGGAAACAGTCCCAATGACTTCCTCCTGTCTGCACCAAGCACTTATTTCTTGGCAGCACCCTTAGGGGGAAAATTAGCACTTTTTTCTCAAAATTGGCACATTATAACCCAGCACAAGTGGGTTCTAAACATCGTGTCACAAGGCTACATGTTCCATTTCCATAACCTGCCAAAGACAAACAGCTGGCCATATCTGCCAAAAAATCAATGGGCAGAGGCACAAAAACAAGTCTCATCCCTCATGGACATGAGGGCCATTCAACAAGTGCCAGAGCAAGAGCGGGGACAAGGTTTTTACTCAAGACTGTTCTTGGTACCCAGAAAGGACAAGGCCTGGAGGCCAATACTGGACCTATCTATTAATACATTCCTGGATATACCAAAATTCAAAATGTTGACTTTGCAGCAACTACTGCACATGCTGGGCAAGAATGCTTGGCTTGTAACTTTAGACCTAAAAGAGGCATACCTGCATGTCCCAATCAGACAAGTATGCAGAAGATACCTCAGATTCAAGGCTGGCTCAATGCATTAGCAATTCTCTGCACTGCCCCTACTGCGCCCAGGGTCTTTACAAAGTGCCTGGCACCAGTAATTGCATTCTGCAGACAAAGAGGAATACAAATATATCCTTACTTGGACGACTTTGTGATGCAAGCAGAAAACAAGGACATTCTTCTACAGCATCTGGCGTTTGTGAAAAAACTTTTAACATGCCTAGGGTACACAGTCAACGAAAAGAAATCAAAACTAGTACCCTCTCAAGAGATGATATTCCTGGGTGCAAGCTTAAATACAACTGCCCAGATGGTTTATCTCACACCAGACAAACAAAGACAACTGACTACCTACTTCAAAATGTTAGCAACAAAGGCCCAGTTATCTGCAAGAAAAATTCTGCAGGCTTTGTGTTTCATGGCATCCTGCATCCTACTAATTCCATATGCAAGACTGCATATGAGGAAACTTCAATGGTACCTAAAAAGTGTTTGGACTCAACATTGCCACAGCCTGGAAACTATAATTTCTTTCATTCCCTGCCCTGCAGCAGGAGTTTTGATGGTGGGCAAAGGCTTGTCACCAAAACAAGGGACAGCCGTTCACATTAGACCCAGCCAGGCAAACACTAACAACGGATGCGTCAGATTATGCCTGGGGGGGGCCCACATGGCAGGAAAATGCATTCAGGGAACATGGACCTCAAACCAAATGCATCTACATATCAATCAAAAAGAGATGCTAGCTGTTCAAAATGTCCTGACAGCCTTCAAGGACCCTCTTCCACCAGGACAGCTACTGATAAAGGCAGACAACACCATGGTCATGTGGTATATAAACAAGCAGGAGGGCACACATTCTTAACCCATTTGCAGACTAGCCATGACTTTGTGGGACACAGCATTGACTTACCAAGTACATCTGCAGGCACAATTCATGCCAGGAAGGAAAAATACTGTGGCAGACGAACTAAGCAGAAACCTCATGGATCCCCACGAGTGGCAGCTGGACCCACAAGTCTTCAGCATGATAACAAGGAAATGGGGATGCCCGGACATAGATCTATTTGCCTCCCCTCACAACTACCAACTACAGAGATTCTGCATAAGGATTTATCACAGACAAGCATGGAAAGTGGACGCCCTATCCTTCAGCTGGATGCCCTTCCCCCTCTGCCTCTCCTCCCCAAGGTACTCCTAAAGGTCAGACAGGAGAAGCCAAAGATGATACTGATTGCACCAGACTGGCCCCGCCAACATTGATGCCCAATATTAAGGAGTTTGTCTCAATGCCCAGCTTGGACCCTACCACAAGTACCGCATCTACTGTCCCATCAAAACATTCGGATCCTACACAGCCAGCTCAGGACTTTAAACCTGGCAGCATGGCGGATAATGTAGTCATACAAAACACACCTCTCCGCAAAGCTGTGATGGATGTCATTTTAGAAGCCAGAAGGCTTAGTACTAGAAAATCTTATGCTGGTAAATGGAAGAGATTCTGTGCTTGGAACTAGGCACAAGGAACAGATACAGCTGTGCCAAATATTCCTCAGATTTTACAGTACTTAACTGAGATGCTGGACAAAGGCCTATCTTTCTCATCTATTAAAATTCATGCCTCTGCCATTTCGGCTCATTACAATGCAGAGCCACCAGTCTTTTCTCATCCCTTATTAAAACAGTACCTCAGAGGAGCCAAAAATTTAAGGCCTCCAAGGAGCTCATCAATTCCTGCATGGGGACCTCAACTATGTCTTGGAAAAACTCACCCTACCTCCTTTTGAGCCAGCTGCTACTGCTGATTTAAAGTTTTTATCTTGGAAAACAGCTCTGCTCCTAGCAATAACTTCTGCAAGACGAGTTTCACAGCTACAGGCACTCATGGCTGTGGAACCTTTTATCATTTTTTATCCGGACAGGGTCTCCCTGAGGACAAACCCAACATTTATGCCTAAAGTGGTGTCCAGTGTGGCTCTTAACCAAACCATTCATCTGCCAACTTTTTATCCAAATCCACAGAACAAGGGGGAAAGAATTCTGCATGCTTTGGATGTACGCAGACAGCTTAGATTCTACTTGGACAGGACCAAAGTTTTCAGAAAAACAGAGCAATTACTAGTGACATATGCTGCAGGATCACAAGGAAAGGCTATCTCAAAACAAGACTATTTCAAAATGGATAGGCCACTGCATTTGTTTCTGCTACTTATACCATGGAAAGCCCTAAGGGCATTAGGCCACATTCCACCAGAGCTGCAGCCACTTCAGCAGCCTTTCTCAGAGGAGTACCAACCAAGGACATTTTAGAGGCAGCTACTTGGAGTTCAGTGCACACCTTTACAAAGCACTATCATCTGCCACTCTACTCTAAATCTAGGGCAGGCTTTGCCACTGCAGTTCTACAGGGTCTCATAGCTGCCCCTAATGCTGTTTAGCTCCAGCCTCCCAACCTTAGCTTTGGG
This sequence comes from Protopterus annectens, assembly GCF_019279795.1. Lineage (NCBI taxonomy): Eukaryota > Metazoa > Chordata > Ceratodontiformes > Protopteridae > Protopterus > Protopterus annectens. The sequence continues at coordinate 71,816,698 of NC_056740.1, read as the reverse complement.
AATCTACCCAAATGTAATGACTGCAACAATGAAACACGAAGAACATAGTACAGTTGTGTACACTTACCATAAATGTAGATGTTCAAGTGTATTCACTGTTGCAGTCCAGGTTACCCACCCCATCCCCTTTTCTTCTGATGGAACCTATCTTTCCTTCTCTGATTTATACAACCTATGTGGTGTATTTGCTTGTAGATGAAGGTAAAGTTTATATTGGTGCATATATTTATATATATATATATATATATATATATATATATATATATATAAATTTTGGCTACCGTTTTAGGGGGCACCTGACATCTGGGGCAAGGAAAACTAAAGAAAATGGCGTCGGCCGCATCTTTTATACCCCTGATGACCTGACGTCAGGGAAGGGGCGACAGTGGCTGACGCAGGACCCAGGACTTTAGAATTCAGGCCGACTGAGGGCAACCTGCCAGCAGGATTACCCAAATGTAATGACTGCAACAGTGAATACACTCGAACATCTGCATTTATGGTAAGTGTACACAACTGTACTTTTCTAGCCTGCAGTCCAAAATTCTGATTGGCCTTATGTTACTCTGTTAACATTCCCTTCTTAGTTATTTGTTCCAAATACCTTGGTTCCTTTGCCAATTTTCTCCAGTAGAGCCCAGCCCCATTTTGCTTTTTTTCTATATCGCTACTTGCAGTCATCCCTATTGGAAATAAAATCTCCTTTCTCCATTCCATTGTTGGCTTAATTTTTAGAATAATTTCCACTATGTTATGAATATAATATTCTACATGGTGGTGGTGATTCTCCTTAAGGACCTTCATCCAGAATACTACTCTCTCTCTATTTCTTGAACTCGCTCCCCGTTTTGTCATCATTCTAGTCCACTTTTGATTTATAACTACATAGCTCTAAAGTATCCCTTCAAATCAGGTAATCCTAAACCATATTGATCTATAGAGAGAATTAACTTACCCCTGTTAACGCTCACCTGGATCCCTTTCTAAATAAATAAATTCAACTCTTTGTCATCATTTGCAGCTTCTGCTCTGGTTAATAGTAATACACCTGACCTGTATATATAAAGGTAAAGGTGCTAAAAATATTTTCACTGCTCTCAGTATCTAGAATTAGATCCTAGGTTCTCAAGGTTGTGTTATCTTTTGCTCTGCCTCTTCCCAAGCAAGTGTAGATGTAAACATTATATAGTCACGGTTTAAAATCAGAATCTGTCTATATGAAGTTGTGTGTAAAGAGTCCTTACACTGTATGAGTAGTACAGTCACAGCAGCTTAATTCCAGGATGCTAGTACTGTCCCCCCTTTTAAAGTATTGTTCAACAAAACCTTACAGATCATTATCACTTTCTTCACTCATACATTCCAAACTTCCATAGGAATACCATCTGTTCGTAGAGAGTTCTGTGTTGATTTGATTGTACAATTATCATTTTCTTTCTTCACTATCTTTCATAGCTATACTGTGGTGGTGGTGCTGCGGTAGCGTTGTCGCCTCACAGTAAGACGATGTTCATCGTGTTTCACTGTTGCAGTCATTACACTTGGGTTATCCTGCTGGCAGGCTACCCACAGTCGGCCTGAATTCCAAAGTCCTGTTCCGGCGTCGGTTGCTGTCGCCTCTTCCCTGACATCAGTGCGCCAGGTGTATAAAAAATGCAGCCAATGCCAGCAGTTGGCAAGTGCCGGTCGGCCGACTCTTGAGATTTTCGAAATTGAATTTCAGATCCGAAGTCTTCTATAAAGCTAAGCACCCCGTTGGGGAAACTTTTTTCTTGCTCCAGACCGATGTCAGAAAAAGTTAATAATTGTATTTCTTATGGGAAGCAAATACTGCATAAGGATTTTCATTCTTACTGTATTCCTTGCCTAGGCCCTGACCATGACGTTGCTAGCTGTCGGTTTTGTGCTAGATTTAACCAACACACGATTAAGCAGTGGTACGATTTTGCTTTTCATTACTTTGGCCGAAGGTTTAACTATATAATGCTGTCAGAACAACCGACGACCGGAATTAATAAAAAGCGCAAGGATAAAGAAAAGGACAGGCATCCGAGGTCCAAAACCGACAAAGAAGCCTCTTCAAGGCCAGTCGCCAGTTCGCCGGTGCTCAATGAGGTGCTTTAGCAGCCCCTGACTCCCGCTACCTCAGAGCCATAGGCCACCTCCAACTCCCACGTGGAGACAACTAGGCCTCTGGATACTGAAGGTGTTGGCCCTTCGGAAACTAATCCCTCAGATGGGTCTGGAGCCGCTGAGCAGGCATTGGCTTCTGAGGGTGTTTTCAGACCTACACAAGTTTATATCAAGCCTACTTCAGCATCCAAGACAAAGTCTAAAACCGTTTTAAAAACAGAGAGACAAGTACAGCATTCTCCAGGACAGACTTCTATGCCTAAGAAACAGATGCTCAAAATGGCCGAAGACCTAATTACTTTGATCAGGGGTTCCCATCCCCCTCCTGATAAGAGGCCTAGGCAAGATACTGAATATGATTCCTCTGATCAGGTTTCCATTTCCTCTGATTCCTCTTCAGAACAGGGATATTCTATTCCTCCCTATGAAGATTCTGATGCTGAAGAATCTATTCCTTCAGCTTCTCCTCCTGAGGATTACTCATTTGGGGAAACCCTGCATACCATGAGGGAGCATTTACACTGGAAGAGTCAAGATTATTCAGATTTTAAGAAAAGGCTTAGAGACTTTCTTCTACTGCCTCAGCACAGACCTCTTGCAATTCCTCCTGTTCTAGACATTGTAGATGATGTATTTTCAGAGTCCGGCCTGTCTCCAGACTCTCTACCTCCTGCACCTGTTAAGCCGGACAGATACTACAGGGTTCCAGATTCTCATAAGTTTCTATATAAAAACCCTGCTGCTGACCCAGAAACTATCTCTCAGGGTCCCAAAGGGGTCAAGGCTGCTACTGCTAAAAACCCTGTCCCCTCAGAGATTCTAGGGCACTGGACAGATGGGGGAAAAAGTCTACACTTCTGCTACCTTGGCTGTAAGGGCTTTAAATTGTCACTTTCCTATGCTCAAATGTCAGCAATACTTAATGTCTTTGTTAAAACAAAAAATGTTGACAAATTCTGAATGTTCTGAGAACAAAGATTTGCAGGATTTGTTGCATGCAGCTGAACAAGTGGGAAAACATACTTTGCAATGTGGTTATGATTCATTAGAGGCCTCGTGAAGGGCTGCTGTTACAGGTTCTGTTATTAGAAGGCATGCTTGGTTAAAGGAACAGACTCTGCCTGATCATCTTAAAGCAAAATTATTGTTGAAGAAAATGGAGGCTAAAGCTAAATCTATGCAGACAGTGAAGGATTTCTTACAGGTACAGCCACCCAGATTTAGCAGGAACTGGCCTTCTAAGAATTGGTCCTTTCCCGTGCCAGACAGGCCACAAAGAGGCAGATACAGACGCCCTAGAGGCAGGCAACAGCCCCAGGGCTCATACAGTCCCAAACAATGGGGGTGCTTCTACCTCCAAAAGCGGAGAAGGCAAATCACAGCCATATAGGAAATAGTCCCAATGACTTCCCTCTGCCACTGCTAAGCACTTATCTTTTGGCAGCACCCTTAGGGGGAAAGCTAGCACTTTTTCACAAAATTGGCACATGATCACCCTGGACAAATGGGTCTTAAATATAGTCCCTCAGGGCTATAGGTTCCACTTTCACACCCTTCCAAAGGCAAAAGGTATGCCAGACCTGCCACACAATCAATGGGCAGAGGCACAAAAACAAATTTCATCTCTCATGGACATGAGGACTATTCAGCCAGTACCACAACAAGAGCAGGGACAAGGATTTTACTCCAGACTTTTCTTGGAGACCAGTTTTGTACCTGTCTGTTCTAAATACTTTTCTGGACGTCCCAAAATTCAAAATGTTGACTCTGCAGCAGCTTCTGCCCATGCTGGGCAAGAAGTCTTGGCTTGTAACTTTGGACCTCAAAGAGGTATACCTGCATGTCCCAATCAGACAGTCTTGCAGAAGATACCTCAGATTCATAGCTGGCTCAATGCACTACAAATTCTCTGCACTGCCCTTTGGCAGGGTCTTCACAAAATGCCTGGCACCAGTAATTGCATTTTGCAGACAAAGAGGAATTCATATATATCCCTACTTGGATGATTGCCTTATTCAAGCAGAGACCAAAGACATTCTACTAAAGCATCTGGCGTTTGTAAAAAGATTACTAATTTGCCTAGGGTACACAGTAAATGAAAATAAATCAAAACTAGTACCCTCTCAAGAGATAATATTCCTGGGTGCAAGCTTAAATACTACTGCCCAGATGGCTTATCTCACGCCAGACAAACAAAGGCAACTGACTTCTTACTTCGAAAGCATGGCAACAAAGACCCAGTTATCTGCAAGAAAAATTCTGCAGGCTCTGGGCTACATGGCATCCTGCATTCTACTAATTCCATATGCAAGACTGCATATGAGGAAACTACAATGGTATCTAAAAAGTAAAAACAGGCGACACAGTAACGACTGCTGAAGGCTGGTTTATTAACAATTAATGATAAAAAACGAATACAAGAAGTACTAAGCGCTTTCACCCATACATGTTCTGGGCATCATCAGAGTACTGAGAAATACGTTCACTAGCTTCCGTATATATGGGCATTGCTGATTAACTAATTGACAATTAGTTGCTAGTGATTACATCACCATACCTAGTTAACAACTCTGTACAGGAAATCCTTTTTTAAAAATGAATGTATATACATATATATAGGGTGCTAAAAATAATAAGTACTAAATACATAGATGTTCTTCATCTCACATTGCTGCAGTCCTTACATATGGGTAGTCCGCTGTCCTCGGTCGGCCCGAATACCAAAGTATTAGGCTGACGTCGGTCATGGGCGCTCAGATCTGACATCAGAGCGTCAGGGTATAAAAGCGCATGACCGACGTCATATCCTCAGTCTTTTTTGCCGCATGGTCCGATGCAGAAGCAGCATTGCAAGTGCCGTTCGGCGTTCTGAAATTTTCGTATTCTGAGTTTCAGACCGAAACCAAGTTGGGCTAAGTACCCCGTTGGGGAATATTTTTGTTTTTCTTGCCTCAGTTAATTCTGGATGACAGAAAAAGTGAATAATTGTATTTCTTGTGGGAAACAGATACCGCATAGGGATTATCACTCTCTTTGCATTCCTTGTTTGGGACCGGACCACGACGTAGTCTGGTGTTGGTTTTGTGCTAGGTTTAATAAGCGCACTATAAAGAGAAGGTTAGATTGTGCTAGGTTAGTCTTTGGTAAGCGGTGTAATTATAATATGCCGTCGGATCCTCCGACGCCCGCTTCCACGAAGAAGCGCAAAGACAAATCCTTGAAACCTAGACAGGTTGATTCGTCCGTTTCGGACGCCGGTCCTGCAGAAGCTACAGTGGAGCAGGTGGATCCGGCTGAAGTTTCTGTTGAGTCTCAGGGGGAAACTTTGATTTTGCAGGATGTGGCCTCACAGGATTCAGGTCTAGCTGAGGGGGCCTCTCAGGTTACTGTTCTCCCTTCTATGCCTAAGATGGTTAGGCCTTCTGCTACTATTTCTAAGGCTTCTTCTAAGGGCAGGTCTGTGTTGCCTTCCTCTGGTGTCCCTCCAGGTACTTCAGGGTCTGTGCCTAAAAAGCACATGCTTAAAATGGCAGAAGATTTGATTACTTTAATTAGAGGTTCTATGCCCCCTCCTGATAAGAGGCCCAGGGTGGAGCCAGAGTTGGAAAGTTTGGATCAGGCCTCAGATGACTCAGGGTCTTCTGCTGAAGATATTCAAGATTTTCCCCCTTATTCGGATTCTGATGCAGAGGATTCCACTCCTTCTGCTTCTCCTCCAGAGGATTTTTCATTTTCAGAAACTCTGCATTCCATGAGGGAGCATTTTAAGTGGGAAGGACAGGATTTCTCTGATTCACGGAAGAGGCTTAGGGAATTCTTGTTTTACCACAGCATAGACCCTTGGCTATACCTCCTGTTTTGGATGTTGTTCAAGATGTTTTCTCGGAGGCTTCCCTTAATCCAGATTCTTTGCCTCCTGCGCCAGTTAAACCGGACAGGTATTACAGGGTGCCTGAGGCTCATAAATATCTGTATAAGAGTCCTAGGGCAGACCCAGAAACTATTAGTCAGGGGCCTAAGGGTGTTAGAGCCTCTGTTGTAAAGAATCCGGTTCCTCTAGATAAGGAAGCTAGAGCTTTGGATAGATGGGGTAAGAAGGTGTATACCTCTTCTACTTTAGCAATGAGGGCTTTAAATTGCCAGTTTCATATGTTGAAGTATCAGAATTTCCTCCTTTCTCAGCTAAAATCTAAAGTGGATGCTTTGGCGGAGGGCATAGAGCGTAAAGAATTGCAGGATTTAGTACATGTCTCTGAACAGGTGGGTAAGCATTCTTTGCAGTGTGGTTTTGATGCTGTACAGGCCTCTTCTAGAGTGGCTGCCACTGGTTCAGTTCTTCGTAGGCACGCCTGGCTTAAGGATCAGAATTTGTCCGAGCATGTTAAAACTAGAATTCTGGATGCCCCTTTACAGTCTGAAGTTTTGTTTGGTCCCCCTGTGGAGTCGGTTTTGAAGAAAATGGAAGACAAGGCTAAGTCTATGCAGACTGTTAAAGATTCTTTGCAGGTGCAACCTCCAAAGTTTAGTAGAAATTGGCCTACTAAAGGGTGGACCTACCCTTCTTCTGATTCTCAGTCTAGGGGTAGATCTAGACGTGGCAGGGGCAGAGCTCACAGTACATTCAGGCCTAGAACTTGGAGTTCGCCTGCACAATCTGCAGGTGAGGGCAGGGGCCAGTCCTTTCGTAAACAGGCCCAATGACCTGCATTTTCAGCTGCCAGATTCTTCTTGCCTGGCAGCTCCTTTGGGAGGAAAGTTAGCACTCTTCAAGCAAAACTGGCTTTTAGTCACCCAGGACAAATGGGTATTGGACATTATAAACCGAGGTTACAAGTTCTATTTCCATACATTGCCTCCTTTCAAAGGCATGCCAGACGTTCCTCCTCGGCAAAGGATAGAGGCTCACAAGCAGATTTCTTTACTTCTTCAAATAGGAGCTATACAGCCAGTTCCTCTGTCAGAAGTGGGACTAGGATTTTATTCTCGCCTGTTTCTAGTACCAAAGAAAGGGAACACGTGGAGACCAATTTTGGATTTATCTATCCTCAACACTTATCTGGACATTCCAAAGTTCAAAATGCTGACGTTACAACAGCTTTTACCTCTGTTGGGAAAAGATCACTGGATGGTAACTCTGGATCTCAAAGAGGCTTATCTTCATGTTCCTATCAGGCCCAGTTGCAGGATTTCGGGCTGGAAATTTACATTATCAGTTCTCTGCATTGCCCTTTGGCTTATCTACTGCGCCCAGAGTGTTCACAAAGGTTCTGGCTCCAGTGATAGCCTTTTTCAGGTTGAGAGGAATACAGATTTATCCTTATTTGGACGATTGCCTGCTTATTGCACAACACAAAGACGAACTTCTTCATCATCTACAGTATGTGATGGTAGTGTTAAGATGCCTAGGGTATTCTGTGAACGAAACAAAGTCCAGTCTAGTACCCTCTCAGGACATGTGCTTTCTGGGTGTGAGACTGAATACAGCTTCCCAGATGGCCTTTTTGACCCCGGACAAACAAAGAAGCCTTTCTCTTTATTTCCATCAAATGTCTCTACGGTCCAGGCTGACTGCAAGGACAGTCCTTCAAGCCTTGGGGTTCATGGCATCTTGTATTCTGGTGCTTCCCAATGCCAAACTGCATATGAGGAAGCTTCAATGGTATCTCAAAAATGTATGGACACAACACTGCCAAGATCTAGACACTGTCATTCAGATAATACCTTGCATTCAGAAAGAATTTTTGTGGTGGGCTCAGGAATGTCACCTAAACAAGGGACTCTCTGTGGCCCGACCAGAGGCGAGTCAGATTCTAACGACAGATGCCTCAGACAAGGCTTGGGGAGCACACCTCAATGGAAAATGGGTGCAAGACATGTGGCCTGTCAGACTTCAACATTTGCATATCAACTTGAAGGAGATGTTAGCAGTCCAATTTGCATTGATGGCTTTCAAGGATTTACTTCTCCCAGGACAGGTGTTGATTCAAACAGACAACACTACTGTCATGTGGTACATCAACAAGCAAGGGGGAACCCATTCGTACCCTCTTTGCAGGCAAGCAATGATTTTGTGGGAGACTGCTCTCAGTTTACACCTCAATCTTCAGGCAAGGTTTCTACCAGGAGCACAGAACTCCTTAGCAGATGTGTTGAGCAGACAAATTGTGGATCCTCACGAGTGGAAACTGGATCCTCATGTGTTTCAAAAGTTGACAGTGTTATGGGGGACTCCAGACATAGATCTGTTCGCTTCTCCACTAAATTACCAGTTGCCAAAGTTTTGCACAAAAGTGTTTCATCCAACAGCTTGGAAGGTGGATGCTCTATCATTCAGTTGGAGCAATCTTCATGTCTATGCCTTCCCACCTCTGCCTCTCATTACCAAGGTACTCCTGAAGGCCAGATTAGACAAGCCATCCATGATTCTGATAGCGCCGGATTGGCCTCGACAGCACTGGTACCCACTACTGAAGAGTTTAGTACAGGAGCCTCCATGGCCTCTGCCTTTGATTCCGCATCTTTTGTCTCAGGAGGGCAATCACTTCCTCAATGTCAAGATTCAGTCTCTGCATCTCACAGCCTGGCATATTCTGTTTTAGACCCTGGAGGGTCTCAGCTTCCTCAACAAGTTTAGAATGTTATTTTGGAGGCTAGAAGGCCTAGTACAAGGAAAGTTTACGCTGATAAATGGAGGAGATTTTTTCTTTGGAGCAAAGCGAAGGACTTTGATGTTTCCAACCTGATTTAAGTGTTTCTCTTCAATATCTTACTGAGTTATTGGACAAGGGTTTGTCTTTCTCCTCGATAAAGGTTCATGCTGCAGCCATTTCTGCTCACTATGACTGTGACCCTCCTTTATTTTCCCATCCTTTGTTTAAGCAATTTCTTAGAGGGGCAAAGAACATAAGACCCCCACGTAGAGCTCCTACTCCTGCTTGGGATCTCAATTTTGTGTTGGAAAAGCGTACTCTACAACCTTTGAGCCTGCAGCTACTGCCGAGTTAAAGTATTTATCATGGAAGACTGCTTTTTTGTTGGCCATTACCTCTGCAAGAAGGGTTTCTGAATTACAGGCCCTTATGGCAGTGGAACCTTTCCTGATTTTTCATAAGGATAGGGTATCTTTGCGTACTAACCCTTCCTTTATGCCTAAAGTGGTTTCTAGTGTGGCCTTGAACCAAACTATTCATTTGCCTACTTTTTATGCAAAACCCCAAAATAAAGGGGAGAAGATTTTGCATACTTTGGATATTCACAGGCAATTACGTTATTATTTGAGCAGAACCAAGGGGTTCAGGCAGTCTCAGCAGTTGTTTGTTTCTTTTGCTTTGGGTTCTCAGGGAAAACCTGTTTCAAAACAAACTATTTCTAAATGGATTGGGTTTTGTATTTCTTTCTGTTATTCCCATCATGGTAAGGAGGTTCCGGCTGGAATCAGACCTCATTCCACTAGAGCTACTGCCACTTCTACTGCCTTTCTAAGGGGGGTAGCTACAAAAGATATCTTGGAAGCAGCCACTTGGAGTTCAGTACATACTTTTTCCAAGCATTACCACCTTCCTCTTTATTCTAAGTCTAGGGCTGGATTTGCCACTGCAATATTACAGGGCATTTTAGCAGCCCCTACTGCTTTATGATTTTGCCATCCTCCCTTTACCTCTGCTTTGGGATTCTACCCATATGTAAGGACTGCAGCAATGTGAGATGAAGAACATAGTACAGTTTTGTACCTACCATAAATGTAGATGTTCGAAGATCCACATTGCTGCAGTCCAATTTATCCTCCCTCCTTCCCCTCTGTAGTTTGGCATGGTTATAGGGTTTGGGTGATGGTTGTTGTTGGGCATGTTTTTGGGAGGTATCCTGTTTTTGGCCTTTGGACTTTCTTTTTGGGCCTTCTGACATCTGGGGCAAGAAAAGACCGAGGATATGACGTCGGTCATGCGCTTTTATACCCTGACGCTCTGATGTCAGATCTTAGCGCCCATGACCGACGTCAGCCTAATACTTTGGTATTCGGGCCGACCGAGGACAGCGGACTACCCATATGTAAGGACTGCAGCAATGTGGATCTTCGAACATCTACATTTATGGTAGGTACAAAACTGTACTTTAAAAAAGCACAGTATATAGTACTGTGTTAAAAAAATGTACAATAAAGTACATATGTATAAACTAAAAACATACATTTAATATGCCAAGACTTGTATAACAAAGTATGTGGTGCTTTTTGTTTTTAAAAAGCATAAAACATACCTTAAAAAGTAACCATCAATTTTTCATATAAACTTTGTTGTTGTACCTATGTAAATATATAAATTAATAAATCAGTTGGGGAAATAATCAAAAATAACCTTTGTATTATACATTTTAAAAATAAATATTTATTGTACAATTTTTTAATAACACAGTACTATATACAGTGCTTTTTTAACTGATATGTATTTAGTATTTATTATTATTTTTAGCAACCTATATATATATATATATATATATATATATATATATATATATATATGTATATACATTAATTTTTAAAAAAGGATTTCCTGTATAGAGTTGTTAATTAGGTATGGTGATGTAATCATTAGCAACTAATTGTCAATTAGTTAATCAGCAATGTCTATATATACGGAAGCTAGTGAACGTATTTCTCAGTACTCTGATGATGCCCAGAACATGTATGGGTGAAAGCGCTTAGCACTTCTTGTATTAATTTTTTATCATTAATTAATAAACCAGCCTTCAGCAGTCAATACTGTGTCGCCTGTTTTTAGTTTTCCTGGTATCTAAAAAGTGTTTGGACTCAACATTGCCACAGTCTGGAAACATTAATTACTCTCGTTCCCTGCCTGCAACAGGAGTTTCGATGGTGGGCACGGGCCTGTCACCACAACAAGGGACAACCATTCACTTTACCCACAGCCAGGCAGGCACTAATAACAGATGCATCAGATTATGCCTGGGGGGCACACATGGCAGGAAAATTTATTCAGGGCACATGGCCCACAAGCCAAATGCATCTTCATATCAATCAAAAAGAGATGCTAGCTGTACAGAATGCCCTGACAGCCTTCAAGGACCTACTTCATCCAGGACAACTGCTGATAAAGACGGACACTACTACAGTCATGTGGTACATAAACAAGCAAGGAGGCACACATTCCTACCTCCTCTGCAGACAAGCCATGACTTTGTGGAACACAACATTGACTTATCAAGTACACCTGCAAACACAATTCCTGCCAGGAAAGACTAATACTTTGGCAGACAAACTAAGCAGAAACCTCATGGATCCTCACGAGTGGAAACTAGATCCACAAATCTTCAGCATAACAGGGAAATGGGGATGCCCAGACATAGATCTATTTGCCTCCCCTCACGACTGCCAACTACAGAAATTATGCACTCGGACTTATCACAAATAAGCATGGAAAATGGACGCCCTTTCATTCAGCTGGAAAGCCCTTACAGTATATGCCTTCCCTCCTCTGCCTCTCCTCCCCAAGGTACTCCTAAAGGTCAGACAAGAGAAGCCAAAAATGATCCTGATTGCCCCAGACTGGCCACGCCAGCACTGGTACCCAATCCTAAACAGCTTGTCTCAAGGCCCAGCCTGGACATTGCCTCAAATTCCTAATTTGCTGACCCAACAAGACAATCGGATCCTGCACACCCAACTCAGAACCCTAAATCTGGCTGCATGGCGGATAATGTAACCATTCAGAACACACCTTTCTAAAGCAGTTATGGATGTTATTTTGGATGCCAGGTGGCCCAGCACCAGAAAATCTTATGCAGAGAAATGGAAGAGATTCTGTGCTTGAAACCAGGCACAAGGAATTGACACGCTTGCTCCAAATATTCCTCAGATTTTACAATACCTAACTGAGATGCTGGACAAAGGCCTATCCTTCTCATCAATTAAGATCCATGCCTCTGCCATTTCAGCTCATTACAATACGGACCCACCTATTTTTTCTCATCCACTGCTAAGGCAGTATCTCAGAGGGGCCAAAAACATAAGACCTCCAAGGAGAGCTCCAATACCTGCGTGGGACCTTGATTTTGTCTTGGAAAAACTCACACTGCCTCCTTTTGAGCCAGCCAATACAGCTGAGATAAAATGCATATCATGGAAAACAGCTCTTCTCCTAGCAATAACTTCAGCAAGAAGAGTCTCAGAGTTACAGGCACTAATGGCTGTGGAACCTTTTATTATTTTCCATCCGGACAGGGTTTCTCTAAGGACAAACCCAACATTTATGCCTAAGGTAGTGTCCAGTGTGGCTCTTAACCAAACCATACATTTGCCTACCTTTTATCCAAGCCCGCAGACTAAGGGAGAGACTTCTGCATTCTTTGGACGTACATGGACAGCTACGCTTTTACTTGGACAAAACTAAAGCTTTCAGAAAGACTGAGCAATTCTTAGTGGCATATGCTGCAGGATCGCAAGGAAAAGCTATTTCAAAGCAGACTATGTCAAAATGGATTGGCCACTGCATTCGTTTCTGCTATTCACAACTTGGCAAATCTGTGCCTAAGGGCAGATTCTACCCGAGCAGCAGCCACTTCAGCAGCCTTCCTCAGAGGAGTACCAACCAAGGACATTTTGGAGGCTGCAACCTGGACTTCAGTGCACACTTTTACAAAGCACTACCACTTACCTCTTTACTCTAAATCCAGAGCAGGCTTTGCCACTGCAGTTCTGCAGGGCCTCATAGCCACTCCTAATTCTATTTAGGCCCAGCCGCCCAACCTCAGCTTTGGGATTTAACCCAAATGTAATGACTGCAACAGTGAAACACGAACATAGTACAGTTGTGTACCTACCATAAATGTAGATGTTAGAGTGTATTCACTGTTGCAGTCCATGTTACCCTCCCACCATCCCCCTTTCATGGCTGGGACTTATCTGTACTTCTCTATTCTGTACAATGTATGTGGTGTATTTGCTTGTAGATGAAGGTTATATGCATGTTTTTTTTTTTTTTTTTATGATCAGAATTTTTTAGCTTACCCTTTTGGGGGCACCTGACATCTGGGGCAAGGAAAACTGAAGAAAATGGCGTCTGCTGCATCTTTTATACCCCTGGCGCACTGACGTCAGGGAAGAGGCGACAGCAACCGACACCGGACCAGGACTTTGAAATTCAGGCCGACTGCGGGTAGCCTGCCAGCAGGATAACCCAAGTGTAATGACTGCAACAGTGAATACACTCGAAGTTCTACATTTTATGGTAGGTACACAACTGTACTTTGTCCAGTTCGATTCTCAGGTAGAGCTTCTTCTGTGTGGAGACATGCATGAATGGGCGTACCTTCGTTGAAGGTTGTGCGTCAGGGCCAGCAACTCAGCACGTAAAAATCTACTGCCAATCATTAGCAGACCGGAGTTCTGATGTGGCGACCCCTAACCGGGAAAAGCCGAAAGACACAACAACAACTTTCTTTCGTAGCTATTAATCTGTAAGCCTGATCTTCGTTAAGTCTTGGCATAGTTAATTCTGTAAATACCTCCATTCACACCTTTTCATGGTTTCCGTATTCCTCTGCTTTGTATACATTTTTATAGAATTTATAAAATATTTCTAATACCGCTCTAGTTATTTTTTCCATGGCCTCCCTGTTTGGCAACAGCCCCTTCCACTTTCTGTTGCCTGAGTAGTTGTGGTAAGTGTTGTGCCGAGGAGTTATCAAAAATATTTGGTTAACATCAACCTTTCTAAACTTGTGCATTTTACCCAAATACTCTGTTTTTTCTTTAGCATTTAGAAATTGCTTCTCCTCCTCCTCCTCCTCCACTTCTGTGACATTCCCATTCTGCAATATTTCTAACCTTTGTCAACCACTCTAATCCCCGTTTCTTCTTTCCGATATCTCTTTCTTAGTTGTACTATATTTTAAACTCCATTTTTGTTGTATCTCATTCAATAGCTACCAATTCTGAAGCAGTGTCTGTTTTCCCTAATAACTCTTGACTGCTAATTCCTTAAATTCCTCTCTTTTTAACAGTTAAATAGGAAAATGCCAGTATCTTCTTTTTTTTTTTTTTTTTAATTTCATTACTCTGCATTTTTATCTTGGTTTTTATTCATAGTTTCATAGATTAGTACTAGGCTAATTGCCCTTGCAAGCCATTTTAAGCCTAGCCAGTTATCCCCTGTGAGATTCAAACCCTGTACCTTGTGTTTGTAAGGCAAACACCTTAACCATTAGGCCACCCTCCCAACCTTTGCTGGATTACCTGAAATAGCAAGTGGAAGTATTTCAGAGCTTCCTGTTAAATACTCATATTCCTGTAAAATGTAATTTCTGTACATTCTAGTCCAATTATTGTGTCTTGGGGAATATGTACATTCTGTCAAAGTTCCTGCTACTGAATTCACATCCTCCATTCCAAATCCCCTCATGCATTTCTTCAGAAATCTACCCTCTCTTGTTATATTTTACCTTCTAGGTCCACCTGATGTATCCTCACTATTGCAAATCTGGTTCAAGTCCCCACCCATAAATAGTCTCTGCTGAAAGCCTTATCTCCCCAAATCCTCTGAAGCACTATAATTAGTTTTAGGTGGAATATAAATGCATGCTGTTGTAATTCTCCTTACCTGCCAGAAAAACCCTTCTTAGGAAGTATCTACCATTATTGCATTTTTTGCTCTTCTATCATTGATGGAACCTATCTGGAAATATTATTATCCTCCCTTTACACTGGCCCCAGTACTGTGCTGAATGCCTGTTCTGAAATCCTTTATTTTTTTTGCCAAATGCACTTGTCCATTTCTATCCAAATGTGTCTCCTGTTGTAACATTGCTGTTTGTACTCTGCACTTAATGTAACTGAGGATATAGACAAAAAACAGGGAGTACTGAATGCCATTTACATTTCATATTAATAAGGAAGACAATGTTAAAAACTATTACTTTCAGATATTCTGCTTGACAGTTCTTGATCATTTTCTGACTTGCAGCTTAATTGCACTCAGCTAATATTTGTCAGGCTGTTCTTTGCTTTTGTTACTTCATTCTCTGTTTGAACCCATGTTACATTTTATAGGTTTCACTAAAACACTCATTTTTTTTTTGTAAGTACATTTTTAAACACTCATCTCCTTTTAACTCTGTTGCAGCAAAAACACAACATTGTATACACTTTCCAAAAAGGGAAGTTATCCTTCTGTATAAGGACGTTTGCCATAAATAGACAGCTGAACTCACAGGCTTTACCTATTTCTAAAGTTAGTTTTGATCATGCTGGAAGTGCATGTTAGAGCCTGTGTTCCTTCTTGGAAAGGCACCAAGCCTCTCATTACTAATTGCTTGCACCTGTTTCGTTCCTTGTCTTCAGCTAAAAAGCAGGTGCTAATAGAAAATTAAACTGCTTTTTTTCAAATGCTAGAAGACTACCATTTCATGCTTTCCATTTTCTAGCCTGATTGCTTGAAAAATTACCTTGTTAAGAGGATTAAGTTAAAAGGAAATTGTAACATTTTAACATAAGTTTAGTATGCTTTTGCATCCTCCCTCAGCAGCCCAATATCATATTATATTTCTTATATCCAGCCTTTGTCTTGTCACAGTGTAAAGCTCAGATATGTTATAATCAAGAAAATGTACTTGACTTAAATAGCAGTCACTGATAAGACCCCCCCCCCATAAAAAAAAAAAAAAACATGTTTAAAAATGTCTTGCTTATTATACACAACTACTTCAATAATATAACATGCAGTTTACTTCAGGAAATGTGTTCTACTGTTGTTAGTAAGAAAAAAAAACTCCATAATTGTCCTAATAATTAATGAGAAAATGGGAATTTTGCTTTAGAATCCTGGCACCAATTTAACACAGTCAGCAAACTTTGTCTTTTTTCAGCCACTTCTTGCAGAAGCACAGTTTCTCAGGACTAAACTACATCTTATGGAAGTGATACTTTGCAATTCTTCCATTTATCTATGAATTTCACATTATTGTTAATCATCTTCCTCATCATCTCGACCACACTGTGGTTCAAGTTTCTGGTACTCTTGATGTTTTTAGTCAACTCCTTGTCCTTTTTCTGTTGTTCAATCAATTTTCAGTGGAGAAGGTTTCATTGTCTATGGGCTTTGCTGTTGTCAGAAGATGGGAAATGGATTCCCCTCCAGTTTGCTGGCTAAACTTTTATTTCTTCCTTATTTTGCTTTACATCCAAAGATGTAGTTAATCCTCCAGAAAAGCATGAACCAAAGGCAGCTGTATATAGCAACTTGAATGTCTCGCCTGCCTTTTGATATCACCTGACTGCAGGGATAAACTGATTCATTGTCTGCCCTCTCTGCAGTGAATAATAGTTTTCGACAAACACTCTGGTGCTCCCAGATTTTTATTCTCTTACCTTCTGACACAGTTTGAGCATGAACTGTCCATTCTGCTGATATATAGGTATTGGTTTCTTTTTTTTTTTTTCCTGGCCAGACTTGGAGCATAGGCACAATGTAGCTTTTCAGTTAATAAATCCTGCTTTGGGATGCCGGTCCAGTTCTTTATTTGTACTTTCATAAATTGAATGGCAATCTATTCCTTCAGGTTTCTCTGGTCTAGCATGAAAGCTCATGTTTTCTCTGCTTGCTGTGTCATCTAGGTTTGCTATTTTTAAAACAGTGCTTCAGAAGTTTCATTCATCCTGTGCTTCCTTCATTTCAACCTCTGAGTTTTGTAGCTTATCAACTTATCTCAATATCTCCTTAAAGCTTCTTCTATTCTTTCCAGCTTTTTTTCATTTAATAATATCAAAAGAATAAATAAATGAATAATAAATAATTTGACTTTATACATTCTTTCATTGTGTCACTTATTTTAAACACCTCTGAATTTTTTTTTATTTATTTTTCCCCTAAATTACTGGCAGCTATCTCCTACACCAAAACTGTAACCTGAACTGCTTTTTGCTAAACAGCTGCAAGGCTGTTGCTCACCAGAGCTTTTTCTTCTCTTTTTCATGTTGATTTTCTCTTACTTTCTCCAGGTTTCTGCTTTGCTGACATCCAGGCATTGTAATGACTAGCCAGTGACTAAATTTTGCCTACATTGTTAGCATTTACTGGCAATGGTCACATATTTCTTCAGTTTTGTCACTCCATTAGTTGGCTTACTTCGGGAGGAAGAATAAGTATCCTACAGGGGAATTTCTTTTGCCTTTTTTATAGCGGTTAGATTTCCAAATTTCCAGTATTCGTTCTACATTATAGATGGAGAATAATAAAGAAAATAGTTATGATTACGGGGAACTGATCCTCTCACAAGGATTTGCACTCTTTTTTGCCTTTTCTGCCTTGAACTGTACCACAGTTTGACTTCATTGTGTTTGGATCCCCTACAGACAGGCAGAATGAAAGCTAAGACTCTCTCGGAGTACGCAACTTACACAAGGGGGCACAGCAGGTCCTGTACCACTGTTGGCATTGGTCAAGGCCTCCACAAACTTTTTTCCAATGTACAAAAACACTGAAAAGTGACATGAAGAGAAGCAGTCCAAAATCAAGGATAGTTCATGTGCCATTTCTGTAGGTCTGGTGACCTCGAACTCAAGTTCTTATGCAGATCCTGACTTGAGTCAATTTTAGTCGAGACCTCTGGTCTGATCACTTCACAGCCTGCCATGGTTTTGGCTACTAACTTATCTCCTAGACCAAGGCCATCATTCAACTCATAGTTCTGTCTCTTTCACTGTGTGAGGGCCCCATCTTCTGGCAGTTGGCGTGTTATTGCCATGAATGAGGACAGTATCCTGTTAGTCTTAGCTCATGAGGAGACTGACAGAAACCATGTGGAGATCTTGGTTGCATATCTGCGGACTCTTGTGGATTCTTCAGAGAAGCTGAGGCTTGAGAAAGCCAAACTGTGTCCACTAGCTTGCCTTCCCGCAGGTCAAACGGAGTCTTGATCCAGTTAACTTCTCAAGATTCTGCACAAGTTACTCTAATTTTGAGTTTCCTTAATTCTAAACAACCAGCACTTAACAATCCTGAGATTCTAATGGTCCCTTCGGCAACTTCCCACCCTGGACTCTGCGGCAGATGAGAGAGCTGTCTTATGTCTGCTAGTTCCTTTCTGGCCATAATTATGATTCTGATATGGACACTTTATCACCTGTTTCACTCTCCAGAGGATCTATCCACTGGGGACAACACTGCACAAGATGGAGGGGTTCCAATGGTAGTCTAGAGGATAGTCATGGTCTCAGCTCAGGTGTAGGGCTTTCGTGGACCTGCCTGAGAAGAAAGCACACGCATTTCTTCCAGTAATTAATATCCTTGAGATTGCATTTACTAATGCATCTTTGGAGCTAGATTTTACACCCACGCTTCAAAGAAACCTAACCAGTTTTGCCAGATCCAGGGTTCCCACAAGTTCCTGTGTAAGAATCCTTAGGGTAATTTAGTGTCTCTAAATTCCTGCAAGGATCTTCTCTGACTCCATCTAGGAACCCTTTTCATAATGACATGGAGACTAGGTTTCTCAGCAGAATTAGGAAAAAGGCATGTATTGCTGCATTTAGAGACCTTTGTCCTAGCATTTATAGACTAACTGACAACCTGTACACACAGCTGCTTGCTGGAAAAATGAGGTCCAGGACTGGAGAGGATCATGACAAGGATCTGAGAGAGGAGATGCTTAAAGTCTGATACTATGTACTTCAGAAAATGTGACTATGATGCAGCAGATGCATCTTGCAGTGCAGCAGTAACATTCAGTTATTTGGAGCATGCCTGACTGAGAATACAGCCCCTACCAGTCCATGCAAAGGCATAGCTCCTTAATGCTCTTCTGGATAAGGATCTCCTTTTCATATGTCTGGAGGAAAAAAGTGAGACTGGGCAATCCATCAGACAGCTCTTTCAGTTACTGGCACCGATGTTCAGCATAAAGTTGAACCATCTAGTCATAGCCTATAATACTCAAAGCAAACAAAATTAAAGTTAGGCAGTTGTAAGACTGACAGATAAGGAGAAAATGCGAAGCAAAATGTAAAGAAAATCCTGGAGGCCATCACAGCTATGACTACCAGAGTGAGCAGTCATCACTCAGCCTGGTTGTCCACCTCCCTATCTTCTCAGTCTTCAAACCTGGATCTTCTTTGTCCTTTATCTTCCTATATAGTCGGATGTGTAGCTTTATTTGCCAACAAATGAGAAAGCCTAACCCAAGAACATTGGGTGATAACAGGAATACAGGTTGCAATTTAGAAGCAAACCAAAGCTAGGGGTGTGCCCCCTCAGGGCCAAAAGTCCAAGTATGCCTGGTCCATCCTATGCTAAAGGAAATGTAGGAACAAGGGGTGAAGAGAGAGAGTACCAAAAGCAGAAGAAAACTCAGGTTTTTGGTGAAGGCTGTTTTTGATGTCTAGAAAAGAAGGCACGTAGAGATGTATTCTAGACTTTCAACACTAAACAATTTCCTAGTTATCCCAAAATTCAGAATGTTGACACTCCCAAGATTTCCTACCCCTTTTATCCTGTCATGGCCTTTTGGTCATACTGGACCTGAAATATGCCTACCTTCATGTCCCCATAGCCTGAGAGCATACACAGAAGGTTCCTATGGTTAGAAGCAGGGAAAGTTCATTTCAGTTTTACTTCCTTGTACTTTGTTTTGTGTACTGAACCCAAGGTCTTTACAAAATATCTCACTCTAACTTTAGCTTTTTGCATGGACAAAGAACAGAACATCCATATATGTACCCCTACCTGACCGATTGGCTTGTATAAGCAGACTTCCTGGAGGAGATCAAGATAGCCTTGAATTTCACCCTGATACGTTTTTAAAAATTCACTTCAGCAAAGAGAACAGAATTGTATTTCTTGGGACAGAACAGGTCACAGGTTTACAAAAGGCTTTCCTCCCAAATGGAAAAGGGACTCTTTCTGACTCTCAGCAGTATTGTATAGAAGTTGATCATAGCAAGGGGATTTTTCAGAATTCTGTCTTGCATGGAATCATATGCACTCTTATGTTACCACTAGTAAGTCTGCAGGTTAGAAAGTTGTAGTAGTACATCAGGAGCAGATGGAGCCAAAATTCCTAATTCTTACCAGCATTCAGCTGTTCAACTATGCATAAAGAATGCACTATCGTAGTGGAAAATGCAGGTGCATCTTGATTTGGAGGTGCCCTTCAGCCTTGCATATCCCTTAAGAACACTAACAGACTGCTCTGACAGCCTGTGGGACCCTTGTTGGATCTGTGAAAATCCAGGACATACAAGACAAAAGCAATGAGAACAGAACTCATAAATGTGAAAGAAATAATAGCTGTTGTGTTAACATAAAGGTCATTCAAATCCTTGCATGCAGCACTGCAGTCATAGTAAGTCAAAAAGTAGGATGGGGACCCACATCTATATTCCACTAGATTAGCAATGCAGAAATGATAGGTGGACCTGGAGTCACACTCGACCCTCAGGGCAGCCTACATTCCTTCTCTCGAAAATGGTCTAGCCGGCAGGCTGAGCAGATCAGTCAAACCCACGTGTGGATGTTGAGCAAAGAAAATCTTCCTGAATCTAACCAACAAGTGGGTGCACCAGGAGTAGACTTTGTTTCTCCAGAAAACAGATGCTGAGAAAATTTGGTTACAGAACAGTTGCTTCAACATCCTAGAAAATAGATGCCTGTTCTCCACACTTTTCTTCTCATACAGGTTTATAGGTAAATACTAGACTAACTGCTCTTACAGGCCATTTTAAGCTTAGCCAGTTTCCCTTTTTGTGCTCAAAATAACATATTCCATTTGGTTATAGACTGGCCTTAACTATCCCATGGTTGATAATTATATATTACCCATAATGAGAATAACTAGAATCATACCGTAGATAACTTGAAGGGATCCATGCATGGGATAAAGCAGTTAGTAACTGCCTCTGTCCATTAGTAGTACAGGGGGCAGCCCTGAGGTAAATTTTCTGTTTCCCATCCATAGATCTAAGCTGTGATTGAGTATGGGCAGGGATGAACTGTGTTTTAATATAAATGGGGAATCTGTTCTGCAGTGGTGGTATCCTCTAGAAGATGTACCTGTCCCCCATTGACAATACAACCCTAAGAGTTGACCCAGTGGAGTCCCCCAGGATTTTGTGCTGGCACCTCTGGAATTAATCCCAGACAACTGGGCCATTTGACTTGCTAATGTGCAGTAAATCCATCAGTAATTGGTCAGAGAATGCCTCATATGCCCGACACAGGTCACCTCCTAGCAGTCTGTTGGATACCGAGTATAGTGACAGTGCTTTGAGTCAGACCATGTAGGACATGTTGCTTAGGCCTTGTATCCTTTTAGTAAGGTGTCTCTGTGGGTGTTCTAGTTGTTGCACATGTCTGGACAGATACATACCAAAGGGGGCATTATATTCAATTGGTATAATGAGATCTGAGTAAAGGGGGGCAATGACATCCCTAGATCTAGACACAATCCCTGTGTTTATAAACTGTGCAATATAGAAAGACTTTTTTTTACAACAATAGACACATGTTGGTCACAAGTTATGTCACCTTTCCGTACAAGTTCACGAATCCCAGACAACTGGGTCAACTCTTAGGGTTGTATTGTCAATGGGGGTAGATGTTTTTCCAAAGGAATACAGTAATGCATTTTTTAGCATTTAGTTTCAGTCCTAGATTTTGGCACCAGTTATTTATTTGGAGAAAACCTTTCTGCATGATGGTTAAGTCATTTGGAGATTCAGTGACTGCTTCCAGCTTGCAGTCATCTGTAAACTTAGTCAGCCAGAACCCTTTGGTATTGGCTTTTACTTCGAAAAAAGTAGATGCCAAACAGGAGAGGTGCCAGCACAAAATCCTGGGGGACTCCACTGGTGACTGGTCCCTTTGAAGAAGCAATATATCCCCAGTTTTGATTATCTCTATCCTACCTGTGAACCAGTTGGTAGTGTACCATTTTGCCTTCATCCATTGCTTTGATGACCTTTTCAAAAAAAATCTACCATGTTAAGTAAGCATGACCTGCCTTTTATGAATCCAAACCAAGAAGGACCCACTGTTTGAAAGTTCCCTATATCCTAACTGATTAATTCCATAAGTCTTTCCATGGTATTCATATGAGGCTGGTAAGATATACTTAATCTCCAGGGAATTGCACTGGTAACTCTTTTGGCCTATGCAGCATTGGTTCTCACTGTTGCTGAGTGCAGCGGCAGAAACTCAAGTGTTACCTTGACATGTGGACCTCTTGATTCAGAAAAAGGGATCCATCTTGCACCCCAGTCTGACTGCCCTAAGACTGACAGCTTGACTCTCTTAACTTTCTTCCCATCCAGCATGTTTTCCAAGGAAGTGCTATAAGTTATGAAGGAGGCTAGGAAACCAAACACAAGGAAATCATACCAAGCAGAATAGATCAGATTCTCCCTTTGGCTCCTCTCCAGGTGCCAAGGAATTAGTACAGCCCATATATCACTGGTCCTGGATTTTCTTTTGGGCCTTTACAAAAGGAGCCTGTTGTATACTTTCTTTAAGGTTTTGCTCATATACCTAAAGCAAGTGAAAAGTCCGTTAAGTAATAGTAAGAAGCCCATAAGCAAAATTTTAAAAAAGCGTGGAGGCCATAATGACCAAGACCACTAGAGGGAGCAGTCGTGACTCAGCCTGGCTGCATTTTCTCCCCAAAACATACCACCCCAGTCCTCAATCCTGAACCTTCCCCATCTGGGTTTACACAGTGAGCCTTATTTCCTTAAAGGTCTGTTTGTCTGCTTTCTCTGCCCCCCCCCCCCGCCACACAGACCCACTTTTATATTCCCAGCTAACAGTAGTCTTAAACCTCCTAAGAGGAAGATGCTGCTGCTGCTGTTGGCTTTGACATCTGCTAGGAGAATTTGGGGAATTACAAAACCTGATGTGCTAGTAATCTTTTCCAATCTTCCCTAAGGATAAGGGTATTCCTTTAGACCCAAACCCTCATTTATGCCAGAGGTAGTGATGGAGATCTGTCTCCCTGTAGCTTTTTCTAAATCAGTGTAAAAGGGGAAAGGACCCTGCATGCCATAGCTGTACAAAGACAGATGAGGTTTTACTTGTACAAAACAAGAGAGATCATAAAAGCAGTGCAGCTGTTTGTCTTGTTTTCAAAATTCAAGGAAGGGAGGCCAGTAAACAGACAGATAAGATTTAAATATCTGACCACTGTATCTGCCGTTTCTAGTCTGCATACGGGTATGTTAAAGCACACCCAACTGGATCTACAGCATCCATCACAGCTTTCCTCAGAGGGTTAAGACCTAGTTCATTTTAGAAGCAGCTATACTTGATCCACAGTCTTCTCCTTTTCAAAGCACTGTAATCTGGATGTCATATCCAGGACCACACCAGGGCAAGGTATACTTATGCCAGTATGCATCTGCGCTCGTGGAAGACCCTTTAGTGCCAGCCACTCAAGGGGTAAATGCTCTGAGAGTCTTCCCATAGATTAAGATTGCAGCAGCAAGTAGTACTATGACTATGGTACAGTTGTGTTAAGAGCTTGCCATAATTGTAGATGTTGGAGCATATTCAGAGTTGCAGTTCATATTCACAACCTCCATATTCACAACCTCCATCCCTGCTGTCATCCTGTGCATCCTTGGGTTGGGGAGGGTCACACCTTGTTTTCTGCCTACTTCCCTCTCATCTTACTATTTTTTTTAACCATACCTCTGTCTCCCGCACAGGATTGAGCACTGTGGCCCCTCTTCTTGCACCCAGTTGGCCCAATTTGTTCTGCACTTCTGAGTGCCAGGAAGCCCATCCTCATTCAGCTGTTCATCCAACACCTGTGTTCTACTCAATATCCCCTCATACACTGAGCTAGCCTTCAGACTCATTTGTCATTCCCTTAACTAGTTTCATGACTTGGTCTCTTTTTCCTTGCTTTCCTTACCATGATTACCCATCTTATTGATGATTTCTGTTTTCAATTACTTTAATGCTGCACAACTTTACTCACCACTTCCTTCCCCACCAGTACATTTCCCTGCCATCACAATGTGAGAGTGTTCAATCTCGCCTTTGTTCTTACACATGGGTTCGGAGCCGATCCTCGGCTCCGTGCCGGCCGACTGCAAGCTCTGCATCGAGAAGAAGCTCGAGGACATCTAATACCCACAATCCCCCTCTGCCTTTACCTCAGATCTAGTTTGCCGCTGCTGCATTCGCATCGCTGGAGGCTAGCTCGAGGGTTTTTCAGATAAGATTTAACTTTCTTGTTGTTAAATTTTCAAGAGAACTTGTTTAAAACACTAGTTATAGTATTTAGTGTATGGTGTGTGTGTAGAGAGTGAAATTCTCGGTACCGTTAACTTAGTTTAAATTCTTTAACTGGTATAGAGTTTTTCGGGGCCTACCACCCCTACTTGGATTGACAAACGGACTGACATATCTACCGGATTTGACCTTTTTTTCTCTGGAATTGACTGTTACTGGACTTGACTTTTTTTCTCTTTCCTCAAAATGTCTGAGAAAATAAAATCTGGATTCAAACGTTGCCAGTGTGGCCAAAAGATGTCGGTCACGGACAACCACAGTTCCTGTGTCTACTGCCTTGGCCCTCTCCACTTACAAGAGGACTGTTCTATTTGTCACTCTTTTAGTGGGAGGGTCATGACAGATAGGCGCAGGAAACTGATGGACAGAGGGTTGTTGAAATCCTCTTTCCAGGAGGCTCTGGATGCTTCAGACCAGGCATCCAAATCCTCGAAGGAATCGAAGACGTCGGAGCCCAAGTCATCGGCTCCGAGCTCTTCGGGTAAAGTTAGATCACCGGTTCCACAGACTTCGGGGCCGAGTGTTCAACTGTTGGCAGTTTCCGAGCCTCGAGTCTTGGAACCGGTGACGGAGCTCCCTCCACCGACTCTGTTGAGGTCGGCTCTGTCTTCGATCCCTTCGACTCGTTCTTCCAGGCCCCTTTCCGACACCGATGTGGACCGTGTGGTGCAGAAATTGATGGAGCATACGGCCCTATCCAAGCTTATCTCGGTCTCCTCTCAGTTGATGTCGAGACTTGAAGGCCTGCCACTATCTCCATCTGTTCCTCCTCCGAGACCTGTCCAGTCTTCGGAGCCGGAAGAAGCTGAACTGATGATTGTGGAGCCCTCGGTGCCGGAACCGTCCTTTTCTCGGTCGGCACCATTCACCTCGACTCCATCCGATCCGGTACTGGAGTCTCGGGGCCGAAGATCCATCCTTGGTTCCGGGACCGAGAGTCGGACCGATGTTTCGGTTCCGACGCTCCCTCTCGGGGCCTCGGCGCGGATCGAATCGGTTCCGTCCTCGGGGTCGGTGCCTTCGGTTCCTGTTTGGGGGATTCTTCCCATCTCTTCGGAACCGGGAGATACCTCGACTCGGGACCCAGGGGCCTTCGACCTCATGAGGAAGGTGTTGTCTACCCAGACAACCACATCTGCAGGAACAGCTTCTCCTCCCCACAAAGGACCGTTATCTTCCTCTGCACCCACGGCCACGTCCAAGCGTCGGGCACCAGTGTTTCAGCCACCCCTGGAGGGTGCCCCCTCTTCCTCGGAGGCTTCTTCGGATGCTCCCCACGAAGAAGTCCCTAGGAAAAGATTGTGTAAGAGGAGACACTTGGATTCTCCACAAGAATCCTTGACATCTGATACTGACTTAGATGAGTCAGAAGGGTCCCCTAAGTCACCTTCAGAAGATGTCTCTTTTTCTGACATCTTGGAGATCCTAAAACAGAGAGGTGACTGGCAAGCCCTCCCCCCTTCTGAGGATGAGTCAGTTTTGCTGAAGGCATTTGGTGCTCGCCCTTCCTCCTCCTGGGTCACTCCGCCCTTCGATGAGTTAATGGAGTTGATTGCTCGAAGGGCGTGGGAGACACCTGACACGGTGGAACCAGTCCCTAGGAAGCCAAATAAGTACATTACGGCGCCACAGGACAAGGCTTACCTCACCAAAGGAGTTCCAGTAGACGCCATGGTGGTGGCAGCGGCCACGAAAAAGGAGATGTCTGAGTCTTCCTCATCTGTCCATCCGCCTAACAAAGATTCTAGGACCATGGACAGATACGGGAAGCGCATTTTCAGTTCAGCGGCTTTCTCTATGAGTTCCCTGAACTATTTGACTCATTTTACACGTTTACAGAGGGATCTAGTCAAAGAGTTGGGAGATACCCTCCAGGGTACTACAGATGCTGCTGTTTCAGAGAAAGTTACAGCGCATCTCAACACCCTTACATCCATTGTAAACTCGTCCATGAGGCTGATATCCTACGCAGCCGAAGGATCGAGTAGGGCAGCGGCTTCAGCGATTGCCCTTCGTAGGCAATCCTGGATGCGCTTATGTTCGCTTATGGAAGCCTTCAAGTCTTCCTTTACTAACGCCCCATTTGATGGAGCCACACTTTTGGCCCTAAAGTAAAGGAGACCCTTACCCGTGTGAACAGGAGGGAAAGACTCTGTCTGCTGTCGGAGTCCGTTTTCCACCCTTCCAGACCGCACCCCAAAGGGCAACGTGGTGGGAAAATGTGGTTTCAAAACCCCAAGGATCTTTCCCAAACACACAGGGTGATGCCCCTCTAGAGGCAGAGGGGGCAGAGGTGGAAGACGCCGCCCTGGCGGCAGAGGGGTCCAAAACCAAAGTGACAGGGATAACCTCCCTGGCAAACCTTTTCAGCACTCCTGAGAGGAGGCCCGACTGTCCTGCTCTGGAGGCAGTCGGGGTCGCTAGCTTTATACCCTCAGGCCTGGCAAAACCTTTCTTCAGACAATTGGGTAAAAGCATTGTTACCAGAGGTTACAAAATCCCATTTCTATCCACACCCATTCCAAAGAGAAAACTCCCAGATGTACCACCCCATCTGCGAGACCCAGCAGCTACAGAAATTTCAAAGCTGCTAGAAAAAGAGTCATCCAACCAGTCCCAGCGGACCAAATAGGATTCGAACTTACTCAAGGTTCTTTTTAGTTCCAAAGAAAACAGGGGACTGGAGGCCGATTCTGGACCTAAGCCATCTCAACACCTTTGTCAAGAAGGAGAAGTTCCGAATGGTCACGCTTCAATCGATCCTTCCATTCTTACGGAAGGACGACTGGATGTGCTCGATAGATCTGAAGGACGCATACTACCACATCAAAATGGCCAGGGCGTCCAGGGATCATTTGCGCTTCCGGCTGGGAGCCAGTCACTATCAGTTTCGAGCCCTGCCCTTTGGTCTTACAGCCCCCAGGGTCTTCACCAAATGCATGGCAGTGGTAGCGTCTCATCTGAGGCGCCTAGGATTCCAGGTGTTTCCGTATCTGGACGACTGGCTCCTGTCTGCCACCACCAGGCGTCAACTGATACAAGCCAGGGATTACACCCTACAACTTTGTACACACCTTGGAATTTCAGTAAATTTCGAAAAATCTTTGCTACAGCCATCACAGCATATCTTATTCATAGGAGCGGAATTAGATACGCATCATTTAGTTCTAAAACTTCCTACAGAAAGAATAGTAGCACTTCAAATCAACATTTCCCTTCTGCTGTCGTCCAGAAAGTCACCGGCAAAAATTG
The DNA here is from genome assembly GCF_019279795.1 of Protopterus annectens. NCBI lineage: Eukaryota > Metazoa > Chordata > Ceratodontiformes > Protopteridae > Protopterus > Protopterus annectens. The sequence continues at coordinate 71,789,015 of NC_056740.1, read as the reverse complement.
TTCTGAAAGTCTTGGGTCTCATGGCAGCTTCTCTCATTGCGATACCATTGGGAAGACTGCACATGAGAGTGCTACAATGGCTTCTGTTTGCACAATGGTCATTCCAACAACTTCCACTGACTCACGAAATATTGATAACGAAAACTTGCAAATCACACCTAATGTGGTGGTTACAGACTTGCAACCTATCCAGCGGAAGACCATTTGTGCTACCCACACCGTCAGCGACGATAACCACGGACGCTTCCCTGATAGGGTGGGGGGGCATCTTTCAGGGACAGACAGTCCAAGGCGAATGGACCAATCTGGAGTACAATCTGCACATCAATGTTCTGGAGTTGAGGGCAGTGTTTTTGGCGTTGCAACACTTTGCTCCCCTTCTTCCTCCAGGGACCATTGCAGTTCAGACAGACAACATGTCCGTAGTCTGGTACATAAACAAGCAAGGGGAACCAGGTCTTACCAACTATGCAGAGAGGCCATGAGAATTTGGCAATGGGCAGAGTCCACCGGTCGCTTTCTGATCGCAACGCACATCCCGGGTCATCCAACGTCATAGCCGACAGGCTGAGCAGGGCAATACTATTGCCTCACGAGTGGTCCCTCAAACAGTCAGTTGCGAAGGATTTTTCGCAAATGGGGCCAGCCTACCTGCAATCTGTTTGCGTCTCCAATGAACGCCAAATGCAGGAGCTACTTTGCCCTATTACCCCCTCCAGGGGAAGTCCCCAGGGACGCGCTGGTGCACGATTGGCCCCGGGTCTCCTATATGCTTTTCCTCCATTTCCCTGATTGCAAAGTTTCTACAGAAAGCCAACAACCTTCAGAGGACTATTATTCTCATTGCCCCGTTCTGGCCTCGTCAAATTTGGTTCCCCTTTCTATTGCATCACTGCATTCGGGGACCTTGGATGCTGGACCCAGAGCCAGATCTACTGACTCACTCGTCAGGAGTTCCTCACCCATCTCTAGAATCTCTCCATCTAGCAGCTTGGCTGCTCCGCTTCCCTTTCTAGCCAGGTCAGTTCCCCTTACATCGGCGGTTCAAGATATTTTAGTAGCTTCTCATAAAGCTTCCACTACAAAGACTTACACCAGTAAGTGGAAACGTTTTGTCTTTTGGGCGGAGTCACATCATTTGGACCCTGTTAGAGCTCCGTTAAACAAGGTTTTAGAGTTCTTGACTGAACTATTTCATGAAGGAGCTTCCCTGGCTACTTTAAGAGTACAGTTAGCTGCCATTTCTAACTATCATGTAGAGGAATGTGGTGCGCCTATTATGGCTCACAGACTTTGTAAAGCCTTTTTAAAAGGTTCTTTTCATATCAGACCACCAGTCTGAAGTCCGACATCACCGTGGAATTTAAACCTGTTGCTCTCTAAATTGATGTTGCCACCCTTTGAACCAGCCTCAAGTTGCACATTGAAATTTTTGTCATGGAAAACTTTATTTCTAGTGGCCATTACATCTGCTAGGCAGTGTCTGAGCTTCAGGCCCTTTCTGTCAAACATCCTTATTTAATATTTCATTCTGACAGAGTATCCCTACGCACTAATCCATCCTTTCTCCCCAAAGTTTGTTCTTCTAGTAATATTAATCAGTCCATTGAATTACCCACCTTCTTTAAGAACCACTCTAATAAATTGGAGTATATGTTGCACAAACTGGACGTCTATAGACAACTCAGATTTTATTTGGATAGAACAAAAGATCACAGGAAATCTGATCAACTATTTGTAGCTTTTGCTGACAGCAGAAAGGGTCTTGCAGTTACGAAACGAACTCTTTCTAAATGGCTAACTGACTGTATCACATATGTTTATGAAGCCTCTGACCAAACATTATCAGCAAAACCCAAAGGACATTCCACCAGATCAGTTTCTACATCTTTGGCTCACGCAGCTCGCTTACCACTAGATACTATTTGTGCGGCTGCTACTTGGGCTAAACCTCATACATTTATCTCTCATTACAAAGTGGACAGGGTTTCTAGGGATAGGGCAACCTTTGGTTCCACTGTGCTCAAGAACGTTCTCCCTTGAGTTCCTCAGGATCATGGAGCTAGGGACGCTACCCATGTGTAAGAACAAAGGCGAGATTGAACACACTCACATAAAGAAGTTATGTCCTTACCATAACGTTCCATGTGGAGTGTTCATCTCGCCTTGGTTATTACACTCCCACCCTTCCCACCCTTAGGAAGAACGTTCGATTTGGTGCCTGGTCTGGAGTATTCTCCTTCTGCTGTTGCAGTGTTAGTGTTACTATCATACCCTTGGTATGTTTGTATATATGTACTTTTATGTATATAGTTTGGCATGTGTGCGTGCTTTATGTCTGGTTTGCTTGCAAACTAGATCTGAGGTAAAGGCAGAGGGGGATTGTGGGTATTAGATGTCCTCGAGCTTCTTCTCGATGCAGAGCTTGCAGTCGGCCGGCACGGAGCCGAGGATCGGCTCCGAACCCATGTGTAATAACCAAGGCGAGATGAACACTCCACATGGAACGTTATGGTAAGGACATAACTTCTTTTTCTGCATCACAAAATTTATCGACAGCACCTTCTTTGTATCTATCCATTTCCAAGCATTCTACGTCAGTATCCTTACCTGAGAGAAGCCACCAAATCCATAGAAAAATTGGGGGTGATCAAAAATAACGCATTCCACAACTTGAACATAGTCCGAGATTAAGTATTCCTCAATGTGTATACTGAGAATCTTGCCACCCTACCAACCCTGTATCTTTATCCAGAAGGATCTTATCAGTTCTATAGTCCTGTCTTCTCTCTTTTGTGGGAAAACTGTGTGGCTAAAAGACCCATTCCACACTTTATATGTCTGTCAAACTTAGCTTCTCCATATTGTACAAAAGCTCTGACCTTGTACCCCAGATGATACTCCACATGGCCAGACAACTTATCTGACTCTGGGGTGATCACCATTTTGAAGTTCTTTCCAATTCCCACTCTACTGCCAACACCCCCCTTAGACCCAAAGCACAACGAAAGAACTGAGCAGATATCTCACCTGTATCAGTGTTTGGGCCCTACAAATTACCCCATATTGTCAGTTTACCTTGTACACTGTGCTTCAGTACCAGCCAGTGACCTTTCACAATGTTCACCAAAGCAGTTTCTTTCCCTAATGTTTCCTTACTCCTTGAAATGACTCTGCTATTAATCCCTTTATGACTATCTGCCCATGTGCCCTCAGATCTTCACCTTGATGATTTACTTCTTGATGGATGTTTGTGTTTCACTGTTGCAGTCATCACATTTGGGTTATCTGCTTGCAGTAGCCCTCAGTTGGCCTGATTAACAAAGTCTTGGGTCCTGCGTCGGTTGCTGTCTCTTCTTCCGTGACATCAGGTCATCAGGGGTGTAAAACATACAGCCGATGCCATTACATCAGCCTTTCTTGCTGTGCGGTGCCTGAAGCAGAAGCAGTTTGCAAGTGCTGGTCGGCGGACTCCTGAAATTTTCGTTTTCGAGTTTCAGAACCGAAGTCTTCAACTAAAAGCTAAGTACCCCGTTGGGGAAACTTTTTCTTGCTCTAAACCGATGTCAGTAAAAGTAAATAAATGCATTTCTTGTGGAAAGCAAATAACTCAAAAATTTTCATTCGTGTACTGTATTCCTTGCCTAGACCCTGACCACGACGTACCTCGCTGTTGGTTTTGTGCCGTATTTAAACCTTGAACTATCCGTCATCGGTATATTTTCGCTTCTAAATATTTTGGTGCTCTGTTCAATTATTCTGATATGTCTTCGGTAAGCCATCCGACTACTGACATTTCGAAAAAACGCAAAGATAAAGACCGAGACAGGCCGCCTAGGTCCAAAGCTGCCGAAGATGCTTCGCCTAAGCCAGTTGCCAGTTCGCTGGTACTCAGTGAAGCGCTTTTGCAGCCTCTGATACCCGCTACTTCAGATTCGGAGTCCGGTATGCCGTGAGATGCTTCAACTGTGGAACCTGCGGATGTCTCTACCTTGGATGGGTCCGGAGCCACTGTGCAGGCACCAGCTTCTGAGGGTGTATTCCGGCCTACTGACTTGCATATTAAACCGATGCCATCTTCTTCTTCAAGGCCTAAAACTAGAACCATGCCTAGAAAACTGACGCCAAGACCGCATGGTCAGGCCTCTATGCCTAAAAAACAAATGATAAGAATGTCTGAAGACCTTATTACTTTAATCAGGGGAAGCCAACCTTCCCCCTCTGAGACCTCGGACTGGAGGAGGATTTATCTTTTGGTGAAACCTTGCATACTCTCAGGGAGCATTTTCGTTGGGAAAGTCAGGATCTCTCTGATTCTAAAAAGAGGCTTATGGATTTCTTACTCCTGCCCCAACACAGGCCTTTAGCCATTCCTCCTGTACTAGACATTGTTGATGATGCTTTTTCTGAATCTAGCTTGGCCCCTGACTCTCTACCTCCTGCTCCCAGAAAACCTGATAGATATTACAGGGTTCCTGACTCTCACAAGTTCCTTTTCAAAAATCCTACTATGGATCCTGAGACCATTTTACAGGGACCCAAGGGCATTAAAGCTACTACTGCCAAAATTCCTACCCCCTCTGATAGAGACTCCAGGGCACTGGATAAATGGGGTAAGAAGGTATACACTTCTGCAACTTTGGCCATTAGGGCCTTAAACTGCCAGTTTCATATGTTAAAGTATCAGCAGCATATTATTAGATTGCTTAAAAAGAAAATTATGTTGATTCCTGGTTGTGCTGAAAATAAGGATTTACAGGATTTAATGCATTCTGCTGAACAAGTTGGAAAACATACTTTGCAATGTGGTTTTGATTCACTAGAGGTATTTTGCAGGGCTGCTGTAACTGGGTCTGTACTTAGAAGGCATGCCTGGCTTAAGGAACAATCCTTGCCAGATCATGTTCATAGGTTCATAGGTAGGTACTAGGCTATCGGCCCAAGGGCCTATGTAAGCCTAGCCAACAAGGTACCCTGGCTTACGCCATCCAAGAAAGTTATTTTCCTGTGCCACTGTCGAGCAGAGACACAGAAGTGATCCCCAGGGCATATTTCCTATTTCCCATCCACTCATCAAGATTTTTCTTGGAGTGCTAATGAAGAACTTTGCTTGACATAGATGGGTAGCCTGTTCCAGAGTATGGGAAGTCTCTGGGACAAAAATCTATCCCTCCAGCATGTCCTGTTTTTTGTGGTGACAAGGTATAGGTCCCTAGAGTGTAAATCAGGACCGCCTGTTTGGCAACAAGGCAGAAGTTGTTCTTAAAACGATGGAGGAAAAAGGTGAATCCATGCGAACTGTTAAAGATTTCTTACAAGTTCAACCACCAAGATTTAGTAAGCATTGGCCTTCTAAGAATTGGTCCTTTCCTGCCTCTACCAGACCTCCTCAGTATAAACCTAGATCCAGCAGAAGACACAGGCTTCAGTCCTAGGGTACACATAGGACTAAGCAGTGGGGGGCCTCCACTTCCAAATCTAGGAGTAATAGCCCCCCCCCCCCCCCATGGTAAACTGTCTCAATTACTTATTTTTAAAACTTTCAAGCACTTCTCAACTGACTGCCCCTTTGGGGGGAAAGATTGCTCTTCATGCAAAAAACTGGGAACTCATTACCCAGGACAAATGGGTTTTAAATATAGTGTCACACATTATCAACACCAAGCGGTTGGCCAGATCTACCCTCAAATCAATGGGCAGAGGCCCAAAAGCAAGTACCCTCTCTCTTAAGCATAGAGGCTATTCAGTTGGTACCAGAAGAAGAAAAGGGAAAAGGTTTCTGCTCGAGACTTTTCCTGGTACCCAGAAAAGACAATTCATGGCATCCTATCCTGGACCTGTCTACTATAAACACGTTTTTGGTGATTCCAAAATTCAAGATGCTGACTCTTCACCAGTTGTTTCCTATCCTAGCCAAAGATGCCTGGTTGGCAACACTAGATTGAAAGGAAGCATACCTGCACATCCCAATCAGGGAATCTTGCAGAAGATACCTACGCTTCAAAGCAGGTTACACGCACGATCATTTCTCTGCACTGCCCTTTGGCTGATCTACTGCACCCAGGCTATTCACAAAGTGCCTAGCTCCAGTTATTGCATTTTGCAGGCAAAGAAATATTCAAATATACCCATACCTGGACGATTGTCTAATTCAGGCAGAAAGCCAGGACATACTTTTGAATCATCTGGCCTTTGTACAAAGGATGCTAACTTGTCTGGGGTACACCATAAACGAAAGGAAATCACACCTGGTACCCTGTCAACAAATCATATTCCTGGGATCAAGCTTGAATACAACTTCCCAGATGGCTTTCCTCACACCAGAGAAACAAATTCATTTGACAACTTACTTCAAACAAGGCCACAAAAACCCTGCTTAGCTGCAAGGCAAATACTACAAGCCTTGGGGTTCATGGCCTCCTGCATTCTTTTAATTCCATATGCAAGACTGCATATGAGGAAACTACAATGGTATCTAAAAAGCCTATGGTGTCAACATTCTCAGGACCTAGAAGCAATGATTTCTATCATACCTTGCCTACGCCTAGAGTTCCTTTGGTGGGCAGAGGCCTGCTACCAAAACAAGGGACTACCATTCACACTACCCCTTGCCGCCAAAACCCTAACAACCGACTCCTCAGACTATGCATGGGGGCTCACCTGGCAGGGAAGTGCATTCAGGACAAATGGAACCCAAGTCAAATGCACCTGCTTATCAATCAAAAAGAAATGTTATCTGTACAGAATGCTCTGACAGCCTTCAAGGACCACATTCTTCCAGGACAATTAATGGTAAAGATGGACAACACCACTGTTATGTGGTACATAAACAAGCAGAGGGGTACCCATTCTTACCCCCCTCTGCAGACTAGCCATGGCATTGTGGAACACAACCTTGAGCTACCAAGTGCATCTACAAGCTCAATTCCTGCCAGGGATACTAAGTACACTGGCAGACGGACTAAGAAACCTCATGGACCCGCACAAGTGGAAACTGGAACCAAGGATTTTCAACATGTCAAGCAAATGGGGGAGTCCAGATATAGACTTGTTTGCCTCCCCCCAGAACTATCAATTGGGCAAATTTTGCACAAGGACTCCCCACAAACAAACGTGGAAAGTGGATGCTCTGTCAGTTTATGCTTTTCCTCCTCTGCCTCTGCTCTCCAAAGTACTACTGAAGTTCAAGCAAGGCAAACAAAGGACGATTTTGATTGCACCAGACTGGCCACGCCAACACTGGTATCCCCTCTTGCACAGTGTCACTTTTGGCCCCATGGCACCTGCCTCCGACTCCTAACCTATTATCTCAGCAGGAGAACCAGATTCTGTACCCTCAGCTTAAAACTCTGAACCTAGCAGCCTGGCCAATTTCCTAATTTCTCCTTTACCTTCCCTCAGTAAACCAGTGATGGATACCATTTTAGAGGCAAGGAGGCCTTGTCCTAGAAAATCTTATGCTCAAAAATGGAAAACTTTCTATACCTGGAACCAGTCTCAAGGGACGAGCACAGCAGCGTCCAAGTTACCTCAAATTTTACAATACTTAACTGAGATGCTTAACAAGGGCCTGTCTTTTTCCTCCATCAAAATTCACGCCTCCGCCATTTCAGCTCATTATAACACAGAACCTCCCCTCTTCTCTCATCCACTGCTCAAGCAGTTCCTCAGAGGGGCCAAAAATTTAAGACCACCCAGGAGAGCTCCAACTCCAGCCTGGGACCTTAACTTTCTATTGGAGAAACTCACTCTTCCTCCTTTCGAGTTGCTACTGCAGATTTAAAATTTCTTGGAAAATAGCTTTCCTTTTAGCAGTCACTTCAGCTAGAAGGGTATCTGAATTACAGGCCCTTATGGCAGTGGAGTCTTTCATCATCTTTCATGCGGACAGGGTGTCCCTCAGAACCAATCCTTTCTTCATGCCCAAGGTGGTATCCAGTGTGAGTCTTAATCAGTCCTTCCATTTGCCAACCTTCTTTCCTAATCCACAGAACAAAGGGGAACGGATACTGCACTCATTAGATGTGCACAGACAACTTAGATTCTACTTGGACAGGTCTAAACCTCAAAGGAAATCTGAGGAACTGCTGGTGGCATTTGCTGCAGGGACAGAGGGGAAGGCTATTTCAAAGCAAACCATTTATAGATCATTGCATTCATTTCTGCTATAAGCACCACGGAAAACCTATCCCACAGGGGATCAGACCACACTCAACCAGGCCTGCATCTACCTCTACAGCCTTTCTCAGAGGCATCCCTACCAGGGACATCCTAGAAGCTGCTACCTGGAGTTATGTACATACTTTCACCAAGCATTACCATTTGCCAATTTTCTCTAAATCCAGAGCTGGCTTTGCCACTGCAGTCTTGCAGGGACTTATAGCTGGTCCTAATGCTATGTAAATTCCTCCTCCCATCCTTAGCTTAGGGAATCTACCCAAATATGATGACTGCAACAGTGAAACACGAAGGACATAGTACAGTTGTGTACACTTACCATAAATGTTGATGTCAGAGTGTATTCACTGTTGCAGTCCTGGTTACCCTTCCTCCAGCCCCCTGACTTCTTTTGACTATACCTCTCCTCTCCTTTACTATGCTTAAAAGCTTTTTGGTGTATTTGCTTTTTTGTTGTAGGTATAACCTTGTATTTTTATATATTTAATTGCTTCCCATTAGGGGGGCACCTGACATCTGGTTCAAGAAAAACTGATATAATGGCGTTGGCTACATGTATTATACCCCCGACGACCTGACGTCTTGGAAGAAGAGACCGCAACTGATGCAGGACCCAAGACTTTGTTAATCAGGCCGACTGAGGGCTACTGCAAGCAGATAACCCAAATGTGATGACTGCAACAGTGAATACACTCGAACATCTACATTTATGGTAAGTGTACACAACTGTACTTTTCACCTCTTTTAGCATAAATACCATCACCACTCGTTTTTCATCCACACCATCCCACACCTCTTTATTAGGATGATTAAGACCACCCACATTCCATATTATAAAATGAGCACTGTATCTATATATCTCTCTGTCTAACTGCTTTTCATCCCCAACTAGCCCCAGCACCTTGCAAACTAGGCTCCAGAGCTTCTCGAGGATAATAATGGTAATCCTTTCCACTGCCTTAAGTGGACAGAGAGCTGTAAGAGGCACTGTAGCAACAGAATGGTAAGTGCCCCAGTATGTTACTTAAGTAGTGGTTAGATATGGACTTTTGGCTGTGCTGTAGGCATACTAGACTGTATATTCCAGAAGTTAGGTCAAAGTAAGGTATCTGTTGTTCATGGACTCTGCAGCACCTGCGACAATGCTTGCCCCTAAAGAGGGCCATATTTGCTAATAGCCTTTCCGCCAGAAAAGGATTGAAAACTGAGTGAATTGCTGTATCTCTCTCATGTCAGCTGATGTCCTAGACTAGGGGAAAGACCCCAGATGCACTTGGGGCATTTGTAGAGCTCTGGAAGTCAAACTGAAAGGTGAATGTATACCTGTGGTTGACTCCCATAAGTAAGGTACGGTAATTCATTCATTATCCCACTCAACTGTTTACTTCATATAGTGAGTGTATTCACATAGTTGTATTTTCCATGGTGTCTGCAACATGTGTGTCATACTTTGTTTCACTGTTCAGAGAATACATTTGAAAGCAAAGCTAGATGCATCAGTCCTGATTTTGGTATCCCTATCCTGTCCAGAATAACCATGTTTTTTGTGTATGTGCTTCTGCATCTTGGTGCCCATCCATTTCTTCCTGTTATGCTGAGCAAGAATTCAGTTAAGGGAAAGGCAGAGCTTGTCATCTTAGACTGAAGTCTGCCAGTTGTTCATTTTGAGTATAGGATTAATTCCCAAAAATGAAATGTTTTCATCTGGAGTTTTAAAAATTCAGGATTTGATCCTGACTCCTGGCTAATGCCTGTTTGGAGGTTATGTTCTCCCTCTGTCTCTCTGGGGTTCCTACCACCTTACAAAAACATACTGGGTGTGTCTATCTCTAACTGCCCCAAGGACATGGTTGTAGGCAGCAGCACAGACTCTTCATGGTGCCTATCAGGGAAAGAGTTGTATAGACTCCACAGCAGGGTTGTGACAATGAGGAAGAGAGTGCATCCCTGCAGTTGCAGGGCCTACTAGATAAAGCAGGACAATATGAGCTGTTATTGATAATGGGACCCTAAATGCACATATCTGGACAGGCTGAACTGGATATGAGGTCTGCCTGGATTCATATGAGTGGGGCAACAGGATAAATAGAGGCCATTCTCGACTTCTGTCTGGCAAATGGCTTGATGGTGGCCAACACATAGTTCATCTGGTTTAACAGTCACAAAATCACATACAAGAGTGGCCAGATTGTAAATGTGGTAACTTCCTCCTAGTAAGGAAAGGGCATAGCACAGCAATTACGAAGTCTTCCTCAGTGAAAAAGTCAATCAGCAGCATAAACTGCTAGTTGCCACAGTCAGCTGCAAGCTGTGGTCAGAGAAGTCTCCTAGGTCCATAGAGACTAGACTGAAGAGTTAATGGAAGAGAAAGCACAAGAGTTCAAAGTACTACTCTGGGTTCTAGCACTTCAGGAAGAAAAAGGAGAAAAATGGAGTTGAAGAATGCAGAACCTCAAAACAGCATGTATGAACATTGTAGAACAGATGTGCAGCTGGATCAGGCATGAAGTAAAGTATGTAAGGAAAGCTGGTGTGGAATACAGAAGCCCTTGAAAGTTATCAAAATAATGGAGTGGAGGAAAAAGTGAAACATTGAAAACACATATCAGGCGAAGAAAGAATACTGGTTGGTTAACAAAAAAGGCTGAGAGAGCAGTTGCAGTAGTAAAGAACAAATCATCAGACACTCTACCAACTTCTGGAAAGTGACTTCACAGAGGGCACACAGAAACTTTCAGGTTGCAAGGCAAAGACAGAAGATAGTCAGCCGACACCATTCTTAAGGGATGTCCACAATAACCTGCTCACCAGTCCACAGGACAAAGGCAGATGGAAGGAGTACTTCCATCAGCTTCTGAATGAAGAAACCCCACAGTAGCTGTACTGACCCAGAAAGAGCTTGCAATGAAATAAGAGGAGGAGGAGCTCACCTTAGAAGTAAGAACATCAGTAAGGAAAATGAAGTCAGGGAAGCACTATGGTCAGTTAAGGTCACTGCAAATAGTCAAGATGCAAGTGAGTGGTGAAATGGCTCCAGAGGGTACTCGTAGCAGTATGGAGAGAGGGGTGTATCCCAGATGACTGGAGAATTAAGTACATTAGTGTCAGTGTACAAGAATACAGGGACTTTCACAACTGTGGGCAGTGTAGAGGTGTCAAACTCCAGTCACATTGCTTGAAAGTTCTGGAGATGGTGATTGATAAATGAAAATGCAGAGTAGTAAAAAGTAAGATGGGGTATGAGCAGTTCATATTCAGATCAGGATGTAGCACCTCCAACCTGATATTTGCAGTGAAACAGATAAGAAGTAGCTAGAGATGAGGGCAGAGTCTAACTTGTGCATTCCTGTACTTGGAAAAAGCATATGACTAGGTCCAGAGAAAGTTGATTTCGGGTCTGTGATGGTTCAAAGTCCCAGATGCATTGATAGAGTTAGTGCAGGCTGTGTACAAGGACCCGGTGACACAAGTATGAAGATGTGTTAGGACTCTCAGTGCTGTTTCCAGTGGGTTTGGGTATGTGTCAGGGTTCAGCTGTGAAATCACTGATGCCCATACTAGTGATGGACTACGTTAGCAATCAGGTCGGAGGATAGAGATCAGTGGAATTATTGATGTGGCATTGCTGGCAGACTCTGAGCAATACCTTCAGGAAATGATAGTGGGAATAGAATGTAAAGCTGAGGTTCGTGGGATGAAACTGAGTACAAGTAAGACAGTTGTAGTGGAAGCAAAGGGGAAGTAAAAGGGAAAATAGTGGAATAGGTTAACAGCTTGAAGTGTCTGGGAGGGGTAGTTGCGGAGAAGGGATATCTGAATGTGGAGGTCAGAGCTAGAATTGGAGGATCCTACAGCCAGCTGGCACAGAGTGTTAGGGGTAATGGGTGACAGAAGAATGCCAAAGGCTGAAAATTAAGGTCTACAAAACTGTCACGTGACCAGTACAACTGTATGGTACAGAAATCTGAGCAGTGAAGGCATAGTATTTGAGAAAGCTACAGCTGATGGGTATGAAGTGCTTGAGACAAGTGGTAGGATGTACACTGTAGGACAGACAAAGAAATGAGGACATTAGAGCAGAAGCACAAGAAGCTCCATTTACAGAGCGTCAAAGATGGAGTGCAGTATTTTATGCACATATGCAGGAAAGTGGATGTCAATCTAGTGAAGATGATTTGGGACAGAGAGGAAGGCGGCAAGAGGAAATGAGGGTGTCCAGCAAAAAGGTGGATGAATTGTGTGAGAGAAGACCTATGACAGTCTGGCATGACTGTGGAAGAAGGTAGGAGAGTAGCATTGAATCGAGAGAGATGGGGACAGTTGACATGACACCCCTACCCCATGTAAAAAATGGGAAAAGGGGGGTTAATGATGGTGTGCTGTAATGTGTGTGTATGCATATATATATATATATATATATATATATATATATATCTATATGGATCCATGTCAGATTGACGAAAACCCAGATCACCGACGACCACATCACCGACGACATGCATCCGAACAACGGTAAGTCAATGTATTACAGAACGGAATACATTCCCATTCTCATAATACATTCAAAAAACACATTAAAACACGTCTAGCAGGGGGGCAAGCCACCCTGCACCCCCCATGTGGGGGGCCCCTATTTAAATATACCAACTCCGAGTTCGCACTACAGTGAGGGAATGGGAATAACTCCCATTCTGCACTACTCACCTTTGTCGGGGATGCATGTTGTTGGCGATGTCGTCTCGGCGATGTGGTCGTCAGTGATCTGGGTTTTCGTCCATCTGACATTGACTCATATATATGTGTATGTATATATATATATATATATATATATATATATATATATATGTGTGTGTGTGTGTGTGTGTGTGTGTGTGTGTATATATATACACATATACACACTTTATGAAGTGGAAAATGTTTTCAAAGTGAATAAAAAGGTAGAGCATAGACCCATTTAACTCTGTCTTTGAAGCAAATCTAGCCTTGGTTCACGTCTTTGAAGTATTGACCTCTGGTATTTCCTCAGGTGACAACTAATGCTACAGTTTGGGGAGAGTTTCACTTTATAGGCCATTAAGATGCTTAGTTTCGTAGGTAAAATAATTGGTTTCAGTAATTGGCTTGTTAACTGATGGCATTCTAACGGAATCCTGTGTGTCTTTGTGCCCATGCATGCGTACGTCTGTGCACTTGGGACCAGATTGTTAGTAGTCCCTCCTGCTTTGCCCCAGGGATGGACTTGCACATCTCATGTTGTGGCTTTCACTTTCTAGCTTGAAACATTTCTTCACCTAAAGAGCCTTTTGGACAGTGTTCAACTCATGAGAACACCCACATAGCAAATTCTTCAATTTGAACAGTGCTAGAGTTGCGCTAGAAGATTAAACAACAAAATGTCTAAGCTACTGGTTTGCCTCACCCTTGGAGACATCTATATTTGCTTAATTTAGTTTTAGTTCAAAGTAATGGTAATATTTCTGTTTTATAGGGATATTTCATCTACCATGTGCTCAGAACCCCTGGAGACATAGAGCATATCCATATTTAATAGGCACTTCACTTTCTTCTGGCAGCTATTGCATGATACCATCCTAGACATTTAGCAGTCCTATTGCATCTCAAAACTGCTGCATACCACACCGTGCCTAACTACTAGTTCCCTTCCATTTCCCCTGCAGAGCATACTGATTACATGGATCAATTTGATAATCTACCCAACAAGTTTAATGCCATTTTTATGGGAGAATGTCTTTGTCAGCTGTGGGACTGTCCTAGTCAATACTGGCTAAAGTAAAAAAAATAAATAATATATATATGTGTGTGTGTATGTGTGTGTGTATATATATATATGTATATATATATATATATATATATATATATATATATACACACACACACCTATACACACATACATACACGCACACACACACACACATATATATATATATATATACATACACACACACACATATACACACATACATACACGCACACACACACACACACACATATATATATATATATATATATATATATATATATATATATGTTATTGTCAGGGTTTTTTTTTGTTTTGTTATTTTTTTTGTTCGTCCTGCAGCTGGTCTTTCATAGCATCTGTCTTAGGTCCTAGAATGTCCTTGGCCCCTTTAATCTTTCTTAAGACTCATTATTAAATACAGTGCTGCCTTTGGACTGTACATGTTTAAGCACCTTGGATGACTACAAATGCCTGAAAGATTCCTAAGTAGAAAAATCTTGGGTTTTAGCAATTTCACCTTCCCTAGCACACTAAAATCTGTAATCCTCTACTTAGTTTCTTATGGACTCTTGAGAACCAGCCTTTGCATGTATGTTGTGAAAGACCCATTACTTTTTGAACAACTACATCTTCACAGATCAAACTGCTCATCAAAGACATTAACCTCCACTGTAAGATCAACAGTGGGTTTCTTGCACAGCGCATTCTCCACATTTGAGACTGACTCTATCTGAGCATTAAGCAGTACTTCCTAAAAACATTTAAAGCAAACTTTAATGTGTGGATAAGTAACACTAAACATGCCTGACATTAATGCTACTGATCTCCTATCCAGAGGGAATTAGAGTATCCTTGTCATTACAAAAATGATGCAGTTAAGGTTCTCATTTGGCTGTCCACTCTTAAGCTTTGTATAAGTCTATGAGCTGCAATATACATGATGTGCAAAAAAATAAATAAAAAATAATGCATTGCACAGACCCCTTTGGGGAGGGTGTTAGTTGCATACAAAAGAATCCCTTGTTGGTTGCCTGGAACATGGTATTTTGTGGCTGGCTGGCACCTCTTGGGGGAACAAATGAACTGCTGTACTCTTCCTATGCATGAGAAGTAAATGGCCTTAATTTATCTTATGAGAATTGGTGGCTAAAAAAGAAAAAAAGTTGGTGTGTTAATACTTTGACATTATCATTTAATCTGCCATTATTTTGTCTGGAAGTATTTGAAGTACTGGAAAATGTGTGATACCTGAAGGGCCCTTTGTTTTAGAAAACTTGGTCAGCTTTTTGCCTCACTTATTAAATGAAAAGGAGATCTTGTCTGTTTCCAAGCCAGCATTACTAAATTGGCTGTTTGCTGTGATAAGCCCAAAAAATATTTCAGTGCCCTGTCTGATTTCATTTTACAGGGGCTACATCTACAACTTCAGCATACTTCAGGAATGTTTCTACTCAAAACAGAAGCAGCAACTTGCATTACTGTCCATACATATTCAAGAACCTCGAAAAGTTGGAAGCTCATTGTATGGTTAGGATAGGTTTCGATGTAGCTGTGCTTCAGACAATGCCTCTGTACTGCATGGGATTCCACTCAAATGCCACAATTTACTACTGTAGTGGCCCTCTTCCCAAAGTAATGAGCTAATCATGTATGGATATTTATCGAGAGATTATTTTAGCAGTATAAGTACTTTTTCTATCCTCCCTTTATCAACTTTTTCATTTGTGTAGAGAATGTGTTATTTTTTGTAGAATTGCACTGTTACTCAGGCTTTGCTATTGTGGCATACGCATGTTAAGTATTTTAAGATGCACACTTTTCCGTGTTATTTTTATCACGATATGCCAGCACTACTGTCATGAGAGCCTTTTACCACCACATATCAGTACCAGCATTAGAGTGAGAGTGAGAGCAGCCTTTAACCTTCACACAGGACAGTAATAGCTTGGACAAAAAATTGCAGGAGGAATGCAGATTAACTACAGGCTAAACCTGAATATTATGATTTATTATGCAGTCAACATTTAGCAAACATTTACTATAATAATGAGTACCTCACATAAGTGTTGTGTCTTCATAGCTGAAGGTGCAAGCTAATGCTCCATATAGAAGCCACTGAATGTAATAAGCAATATGAGAATAAAATGTTCAAATTGTTAATGATTTTAAGTAAAAGCTTGTGAAATATGAGAAATTATGATTTGTTGCTGTTCAGGTAGTCTTTGCTGTTTTGTCACATGATTGTTAAATGTGTTTTAATCTGTGTGCTTTGTGGTGTCTCTGTCATGTTGTATGAAAATCATGTGGACAAGTAGATGGATTCTGCAGATGTTTTTCTGCAATTTATTTTATTTATTTCTTTATTGATTGACATTTGTTAACCGGGTTAGTCCAACTGAGCCAGGGGCCCATTTTCAGTGGGGACTCAAGGAGAAAAGCTCCAGAAATAGTACAATTAATTATATTTGCAAAATATTAAAGTAGAGTCACAGAAATCTAGTCCAAGTCAAAAAATTTGTGCACAGCAGTACAAATGTATAGGTAAATTAACAGTTGAGTACAATTTTCGAAACTTGAACAGTATATCGCAAAAGCCAAATAATTAAAAGGTTTCGAGAATATTACACTAAGGAGTACAGTATGAATACAGTTTGCTAGAGCAAGTACAAGGAGGACAAAGAGTTGACGGGGGAAAAATAGATACGATGAGAAGAGAGGAGACTAGTTCAAGTGGGGGTTCGACAAGGGCATGACCAAGTCTTCAGGAGAAAAGTTTAAGCTCTTTCTTAAACAGGTATTTATGCTGAATGCTTCTTATGTTGAGAGGGAGTGAGTTCCAAACATGG
Organism: Protopterus annectens; assembly: GCF_019279795.1. Lineage (NCBI taxonomy): Eukaryota > Metazoa > Chordata > Ceratodontiformes > Protopteridae > Protopterus > Protopterus annectens. The sequence goes on along the minus strand of NC_056740.1, from coordinate 71,772,230 downwards.
GCTAGAGTATTTGTAAAGGGTCTTACCAATGTTTTTGTTGGGTTTGTATAACTGAAGGAGGTGTTTACTGGCAGTACAGAGGTGACAAGGGGGATTATAGAAGGAGACTGAATTGGAGATGGAGGGACAGGATGAGGGTTCATATAGGATATTGTGCGCAATATATGACTAGGGTATAACCAGCTGTTTGGAAAATTCTGGCCATTGGAGTAACTTAAGGGCAAGACAGTGGTGAGATTTGTAAGGAAGGTTGGTGGCAAATCTGGCAGTTTTTTTATAAGTTTCTCTGGTTTAGTGATAGATGTTTGAACATGAGTAAGGACAGGGGCAACATATAGAAGGCAGGGAAGGAGTAGGGCCTGAGCGAGGGAGGGTTTGGAGGGAGGGTATCAGAAAATTTTGATTACAAAAGAGAAGTCCAAGTTTCTGGTGTGTCTTTTTTATACTTTGTTGAATATGATTATCAAATTTTAATTCATAGTCAGTAATAACTCCAAGTAGTTTAGTATCCGGTTCAGGTTTAATAATGATGGTGCTGAGAGAGGATATAGAGAAAGAGGCTTTGTGCTGAGCAAGTGTTTTAGGGAGGAAGAGGAGGAGTTTGTTTTTGGATTTAATATGAGTTGGTTATCCGAGAGCCAGGTTTCAACAGAGGAAAAGGTTTGTTGAGTTAGAGCTAGTAGATTAGGGATGTTGTGGGCAGAGGTAATGAGAGTGGAGTCATCAGCGTACTGTAGAAGTCTAGAGAGGTTGGTAGCAGAGTAAAGTTTATTAGTGAATATATTTAACAGGAGGGGGCCCAGAATTGATCCTTGAAGAAATCCAGTATTAACAGGGAGGAATGGAGAGAGGATAGTTTGCCAGCAGATAGATTGCTGCCTGCCAGAGAGATAGCTAGAAAACCAGTTGATGGAGGAGGTCGAGAGATGTAGGTCTGAGAGTTAAGTTAGAAGTTAGATTTCTGAACTTTCACTACATGAAGATCCCTTTTGATTGAATAACTTCTGGTGGCAGTCTGCAACACAAGAGTCTGAGTTCCCTATGTCTGGAACAGTGGTTTCTTTTAACTCCCACCATAAAACTTTCTAGTGTCATACCTTTTGTGTTACCTACCTTGGCTGTAGTCTTTAAATAGCTGTCTTCTGCAATAAGATATCCGCAGTCCTAGTGTAAACCAGATGTTCTTCATGTTTCACTGTTGCAGTCATCATATTTGGGTTATCCCTGCCAGGATAGCCCTCGGCCGGCCCGAATGCCAGAGACTTAGTATTTCTGCATCGGTTGCTGTCACTTGAGGACTGACGTCAGGTCCTCAGTAGTATAAAGTAAGGCAGCCAATGCCATTACATCAGTCTGTCTTGCTGTTGAGCCCAGAGAAAAAGCAGTTCACAGGAGTGCCAGTCGGCCGCTATCTGAGTTTTTGTCTCTGAAATGAAGTTGGAGTCTTCTAAAGCTAAGTACCTCGTTGGGAATCCTTTTTTCTTGCACTAACCGATGTCAGAAAAAGTTAATTGCCTCTTCTGTGGATTGTTTAGGCCCAGACCACGACTTCCCTCGTTGTCAATTCTGTGCTTTGTTCAATGGCAGAACTATCCATCATCAGGGCCTTATTGTAGCCAGATATTTTCGTTTACAGTCCTCGAATTCCGGTATGGCTTCGGTAAGCTATCCGACAACAGATCTTCCGAAAAACCATAAAGATTAAGAGAGAGAGAGACCACACGTGTCCAAACCTACTGCAACGCTTCCATTAAGCTAGTCGTCAGTCCTCCAGTACTCAGTGAAGTGCTTTCGCAGCTCCTGATACCCACTTCAAGTTGATTCGCAGGCTGCTACCGAGAGCCTTTTGAACTCCGGTATGCCGCAAAACTCTTCTTCGACTAAGGATCCTGCGGTCTTTTCTACCTTGGATGGGTGTCCGGAGCTGCTGAGCAGGCACCAGCGTATGAGGAAGCCCTTCGCACTACCGAATCTCGACGCAAACCGATGTCTTCTTTCGCGACTACTGTTCTTTCAAAAACGACAGTTTCTTAGGCCCAGGGTTCGAACCACACCCAAGAAACCAATGTTCCACTCTCAGGCGCCTGCTACCTTGCCTCAGTCTCAAATGCTTAAAATGGTGGAAGACCTTATCATGCTGATCAGGGGAAGCCAAGTTACCCCCTCAAAAAGGAAAAGAGATCTGTCCCTTGTAGATTTGTCTGAACAAGAGTCAGATGAATCTGATGCATTTGACTATGAAAACATGCAGCCCCTCTCCACTTATGAGGACTCTGATGCAGAGGACTCCATTCGTTCAGCCTCTCCCCCAGAGGATTTTTCCTTTGAGGAAACTCTGCATACTTTAAGGGAGCCTTTCCAATGGGAGAGTCAGGACTACCCTCAGTTTAAAAAGCGACTCTGGGCATTCCTAGATCTTCCGCAACACAGACCCTTGACCATCCCCCCATTCCTGAATGTTGTGGATGATGATTTCCTTGAATCCAGCTCAACTCCTGATGCCCTACCTCCTGCTCCTAGAAAACCAGACAGGTTACTACAGAGTCCCTGACTCGCACACACATCTTTTTAAAATTCCAACAGCTGACCCTGAGGTCATTTCTCAAGGGCCAAAAGGGATTAAAGCAACCGCTGCTAAGAATCCCACCCCTCAGACCGGGATTCCCAAACATTTGGCAGATGGGGTAAAAAAGTATACACCTCAGCTACTTTTGCTTTCAGGGCACTAAATTGTCAGTTCCATATGCTGAAACTTCAGCAACATACTTTTGAGCTCCTTAAACAAAAAATATCTTCCTTTCCTGCTTGGGCAGATTCTAAAGATTTACAAGACTTAATGCATTCTGCAAGTCAAGTAACTAAACACACTTTGCACTGTGGTTTTGACGCCATAGAAGCTTCTTGCAGGGCAGAAGTCACTGGATTTGTCATTAGAAGATATACATGGCTTAAGGAACAACCCCTGCCAGACCATGTCAAATCTAAATTGTTGGATGCCCCCTTGCACAAAGATAACTTATTTGAGACTAAGGCAGAAGAGGTCTTAAAAAAGATGGAAGAAAAAGCAAAGTCTATGCAAACAGTTAAGGATTTCTTACAGGTCCAGCTCCCTAGATTCAACAGGCATTGTCCCTCCAAGCACTGGTCCTTTCCTGCTCTGAGTAAACCGGCCCAGCCTAGGTCCTGTGCAGAGATCTAAGCAGTGGACTACCTCCACTTCAAAACCAGGGAGTTCTAAGCCACCCCCTTATACTAAGAACTCACAATGACTCACCTCCTCCACCCCCCCTCTGCCCTCCTTCACTTACCCCTAGGAGGAAAACTCTCCTTTCACTCAAGCACCTGGGCCACCATTACCAAGGACAAATGGGTTCTGAACATTGTATCTCAGGGATACAAATTTTCCTTCCACACCCTTCCAAACCCAAAAGGGTTCCCAGATCTACCACCAAGTCAGTGGGCAGAGGCTCAAAAGCAAATCCTTTCCATGCTCTGTATGAAGGCAGTAGAGCATGTTCCTGCAGAACAGATAGGCCAAGGCTTCTACTCCAGACTTTTTCTGGTGCCCAGAAAAGAGGGCACCTGGCACCCCATCCTAGATCTATCCATTCTAAACACCTTTCTGGTGATCCCAAAATTCAAAATGCTCACCCTCCAGCAGCTGCTACCCAAGCTCTTCAAGGACACTTGGCTAGCCACCCTAGATCTAAAAGATGCCTACCTCCACATTCCTATCACGGAATCATGCAGGAAATCTCTCCGCTTCAGGGCAGGATCTCAACACTTTGTTTTCTGCGCTTCCCTTTGGCTTATCTACTGCTCCCAGCGTTTTCACAAAATGTCTGGCTCCAGACATTGCCTTTTGCAGACAAAGAAGTATTCAAATGTACCCATACTTAGACGACTGCCTTATTCAGGCAGACAGCCAGGAAAAGCTGTTGAAGTACCTGGCCTTTATAAAGATCCTAGTAACCTCACTAGGGTACACAATATAAGAAAAGAAATCCAAATGGGTGCCCACCCAAAAAGTCTAGACACAGCATCCCAGATGGCATACCTTACACCAGAGAAACAAATTTTCCTGACAGACTACTACTCTCAACTAGCCACCATGCCCCAATTATCTGCAAGGAAAATCCTGCAAGCTCTGGGGTTCATGGCATCTTGCATACTCCTCATTCCATATGCCAGACTGCATATGAGGAAACTTCAGTGGTACCTAAAGAGCCTTTGGTGTCAACACTCTCAAGACCTGGAAACTCTTCTTCCTATAATTCCTTACCTCAGAAAGGAATTTCTTTGTTGGGCAACAGCATGCTCCCACAACAAGGGGCTGCCCTTCTCCCCACACCCCGCTACCCAGACCCTCACCATAGACGCATCAGACTACGCTTGGGGTGCACACCTGGACGACAGGTGCTTACAGGGCCAATGGAGCCCACAGCAAATCCCTCTGCACATCAGTCAAAAAGAGATGATGGCTGTGCAGCACACCTTGATAGCTTTCAAACCCCTTCTCTCTCCAGGGGTTCTCTTGATCAAAACAGACAACACCACTGTGATGTGGTACATCAACAAGCAGGAAGGGACTCACTCCTACCCTCTATGCAGGCTGGCCATGACTCTTTGGCCCACAGCCTCTTCCATGTAACTACACCTGTTAGCACAAATCCTAGCAGGCTGTCTCAACTCTCTGGCAGACCAATTAAGCAGAAACCTTCTGGACCCACACGAGTGGCAACTCAACAGAAATAGCTTCACCCTAATAACTCAGAAATGGGGAACCCCGAAGGTCAACCTCTTTGCCTCCCACACCAACCATCAGCTCAGCAAATTCTGCACCAGGGAGCATCATTGCATGGCTTGGAAAGTGGATGCCCTGTCCTTCCCCTGGGTCAATCTATCAGTCTATACCTTTCCTCCCCTACCTCTCATCCACAGGGTACTGCTCAAAATAAGGGAGGAAAAACCAAGGACCATTCTTATAGCTTCAGACTGGCCCCGACAACACTGGTACCCCTTGCTGCGCAGCCTGCCCCCGCTGCCTCCATGGCATCTTCCTCAGATTACAAACCTCCTCACCCAGAGGGAAGGGGGAATTCATGTATCCCCAATTGCAGACACTCAGTTTGGCAGCATGGCTTATTCCCTAACCCCGAACTATTCTGCCATCCTCAGTAAACAGGTTTTGGATGTTATCAGCGAGGCCAGACGTCTTAGCACCAGAAAGTCTTATGCAGATAAATGGAAAATGTTCTGCACCTGGATCCAGGCTAAGGGAGCCAATATGTCACAGCCCTCCATCCTTCTCATCCTGGATTACTTAGCTGACCTACTACACAGTGGTCTCTCTTTCTCCTCTATAAAATTCTTACCTCTGCTATTTCTACTCATTTTCCCACTGAGCAGCCCCTTTTCGCATACCCTTTGATCAAACAGTTCCTCAAAGGGGCTAGCAACTTAAGGCCCCCCAGAAGGGCACCAACACCAGCTTGTGACCTTAACTTTGTCTTGGAAAAGCTCACACTCCCCCCTTTTGAACCAGCTTCTTCTGCAGAGCTAAAATTTCTTTCCTGGAAGACAGCATTCCTTCTGGCCATCACTTCAGCCAGAAGAGTCTCTGAGCTGCTGGCACTAATGGCCATGGAACCCTTCATCATCTTCCATGCAGACAGGGTATCCCTCAGAACTAACCCATCCTTCATGCCCAAGGTGGTGTCCAGTGTGGCTTTCAACCAATCCATTCATTTGCTCACCTTCTTTCCTAATCCCCAGAACAAGGGGGAAAGGGATCCTTCACACTCTAGATGTGCACAGACAGCTGAAATTCTATCTGGACAGGACTAAATCCTTCAGAAAGTCTGATCAATTGCTGGTTAGCTTTGCTACAGGGTCAGAAGGCAAAGCTATCTCCAAGCAAACAATTTCCAATTGGATATTTGTTAGAACTGTAAGGTGATAACTTCATTTTATTAAAGGCTGAAGCCACACCCAGCAAGAGTTAAACATACACACACAAAAGAACTGTACTGGAGGGGGATGCGTTGATGTCTAAAAGTCTTCAGAACTCCACAGATCTAACACCAAGGATCCTTTTTGATGGCTGTTTGGTTTAATCTTCTCCATCAGTCACTATTTATCAAAAATCTCAAAATGTTCTGCACTTAGGGGATGTTTGTCTGCTCTGTTGTGTGCTGTGAAAGAACGGGTCAGATGCCCTGAGCATACTTGTTCTGTTGCTGATGGTATTCTACGTTTGATCACAATCCTTACTACTGTCAGAATTTGATGATCGCATGCAAAAACAGCACAATGAGTGCTGTATGGCCATTAGGTTGTAAGCCAATATTTCTTTGTTTTGGAGGGGTATTCTGCTAAAAACTGCCACTGGTTTAATCCTTCTACTCAGAAGTGCCATGGGAAAACTTTCTTGGCCTGTATTGTGACAGAAATATCTTGGCTGTCAATAGATGCTACTTGAGGGACTTGAGTCCTTCTTAGTGCCCAGAGATTGGTTGTAGCATCACCGAAAGGAAAAGCACTTGGGGAGTAGGTTGCCACTTAACCCTCCATAATGGTAGGTCCAATGTTAAACTGGCTACCTGATGCTAAGCTTATCGTCTGCCAGCAAGAGGTCAAGTTTGCACAAGTCCTTCAATTTGACAGATGAAAGGTCAGGGGAGTCCTACCCCAGATTCCTACCCAAAGATTCCGTCCCAGAGCTCTGTACCAATCAGCCATTTCCCCTCATCAGTTGGCTGGAACTCTAGTCCAACTAGTCTGATCCAGGGAGCACGCCCTTTGCTAATCCAGTTACAGATCAAGTGGTACTGAAGGCTCGGGACTCCTCTCCTGGTACTGCCATCCATACCCATTTGAGTGAATAGCTCCTGATTGAGGAAGGTGGTAAATTCATGGGTTGTTTATAGGCTAATGACCCCGGGAGGGGGTTATTTCTAAGCCTGGCCAAGTTTTCCCTAAAGAATAATGACATCCTGTATCCAAATAGGACATTGAGGGCCAGGTATTTATAAGCTACCTCTGTGTATAAGGGACATGGGTGCCAGGCCCAATGTAAATTTCTTATTTCTCATCCACTGGTCTAAGTTCTGCTCTAAATGGGTAGCAAATAAACTCACCTTCACATGGATAGAAAGCTTTTTACGTAGGAGGGGGCAGTGTCTGTGACATAAATCTCTCTCTTCAGCATGTTTGTCACAGACAAAATTCAGATCCCTAGACCTTGTATTTCTGGTACTGTTTGACTTAATGAATATACAGGAGATTCACAAGTGTGGGGTTTGCAGATGCTTTGTAACCCAGGCATGGATCACCCCTCAGCATCTATAGGAGACTGAGTAGAGGGAAAGGGCTTTAAGGCACTCTGTGTAAGGCAAGTTTGTTTCAAATTGTATTCCTTCTGTAAGAAGCTTCTGAGGTCAGTCTACTTGCTGCATATGTCTGGTCAAGTACATACTTAAGGGAGCATTGTATTCTGTGATTGGTTTGATAAGGGCAGAGTACAGTGGAGATAATGAACTCTTTGGACCTAGATATGATGCCCGTACTTAAAAGTTGTGCAGCATAAAATAATTTCCTCACCACTGTGGCTACATGGTGATCAAAAGCAAGGCTGCTGTCTATGTGCGTACCAAGATTCCTGACCACTGGGTCGACTCTTATGGGCATATTATTAACATGGTAATTAGTTGGGATGGTTGACTTACCATACCAAAGGGTATAATTATGCATTTCTTAGCAATGAGTTTAAGACCATGGCCTTGGCACCATTTGCTAGTCAGAGATGGGCCTTCCTGAAGAATGATAGTTTCTGCAGAGGTGTTTATGATAACCCCCAGTTGCAATCATCTGCAGACTGTCAGCCATAAACCTTCAGCATTTGCTTCCATTTCAGAGAAATAGATGCCAAAAAGGAGTGGGCCTTGTACCAAGCCGTGGGACTGCGAGTGACTGGCCTCTTGGTAGAGGTGGTCTCTCCGGTTTTGACCTCCTGGGTCCTATGAGTGAGCCAGTTGGCTAATCCAGCTGGTGATAAAAGAACTGTCACCTAATTTAGTGAGCTTGTCTATAATGCCTGAGTGGAGTACTGTATCAAAAGTTTTGGCCAGGTCGAGGTAAGCTGTATGCAGAGTCTTGCCCTCATCCATTGCTTTGGTGACCATCTCAAAAAAGTCCGCCAGACTTTTTAGCAAAGCCAAACTGTGATGGATCCAACGTTTGTAGGTTACCTATGCCCTTGTTTATCATGTCCATGATAATTCTTTCCATGGCCTTGTATATGCAGCTGGTCAGATTTATGAGCTTGTAGTTAACTGGATCAGAGATTGGACCTCTTTTGTTCAGGGTAATGACTATAGCCATCTTCCATTCCTTAGGCACAAAACCTGACTGTAGGCTTCAATTGAAAAGTGATTCAAGTGGACCACAAAGGGTCCTTTTGGCCATCCTGTATCTAGGCTGCCTCCAGGACTAGACATCAAACAGATGTTTATCAGGTGGAAGCTTGAATCATGAATGCAGGATTGTACTTTTAATCAGTTCACCTTCATTGATAGTAGGTGGTGTTGGACTCCTTTACATTTAGGTTCCTTTGGGGAGTCAGAGGATCTTGATGTTTTTGGCTGAGGGGGCAAACATTGATAATTCACTCCCACTTCCTGTCTAGATGTCTCCTCCTTTTTTTTAGAGGCCGTCAAGCTCATTAAAAGTGTCCTAGATTGGACTTAAGCCACTGTTCCACTCTTCCAGAAATGCTTTGTTGATTTTGTAGAAAAGTTGATTAAGAAATCTTGGCTCTTTCACCTATGGAGCCAGTTTATAAGAATGCTGTCTCAGCAGCCTGATGGCACATCGACTCTGTTTCTTTGCCCCACAAAAGAAGGTAAATTTTATTTATTTATTTTATTTTACAATTGTCTGTGACAGCCAAAGCCCATTTTTAGTGGTGGTGTGGGGAGAATAGCTACAAATAAAATCAGTGTAAAATAAAGTGAAATGAAAATTAAAATTTTTTGTGTAAACATGCAACACATATCAAAGTAAAATTATAGCATGTTTAGGAGTAGAGCACGTGTATCAAAATCACACTGGTAAATGGATCCTGTTCCAGAAGCCTCACCTGGGAAAAGTAAATCTTCCTCTTCAACAGTATATCGAGGCAGATTCTGAAGACAACTTATCCTCAGCCTTGCCACCTGAGGATTTATCCTTTAGAGATGCACTTCATATGATGAGAGGCCTTCAATTGAGAATCTAAGGAATTTTTCCCAAGCTCAACCTAATCTCCAAAAGCTCCTGAGAGTTCCTGTTCCCAGATGCTTGGCAGTTACTGCAATCCCCCCCCCCGAAAGCCAGACTGCTTTCATAGAGTGGGCAGATTCCTCAGGCAGCTCTATAAAAACCCGTTGGTAAATCCAGCAATGGTGCCCATGGAATCCTCCAGTGGAGCAACTGGGAAAGCAGCTAAGAACTCCATACCAAATGACAGAGAGCTGATGGCTTGACAAATTTGTAGGAAGACTGACCTCAGGCACCGTGGCTGTAAGAGCTCATGACTGCCAGTACCATATGCTCAACTACTTTGAAACATTACTGGAACAAGTCAAACCAGAGACAGAGAGGATAAGGGACATTTTGAATTTGTACAATGAATGCCTCCAAGTGTCTGGACGCTCACTAAAATGTGACTATGCTGCTGTAAAGGGTCAGTCACAAGAAGACATTCCTGGCTGAGGACTCAAGCCCTCTCAGATCAGGTAAAAGCAGAGCTCATTAATGCCCCTTTAGATAAGGAGCCATTCTTTGGCCTCTTTGGACCCCCATCTGAAAGAAGGCATTTGAAAAAATTGATAAGAATAGGAAACGGATGGTGTGTTAAGGAGTTGTATCAAACTCCTACTCCTAGATACAGTAGAAATTGCCCCAGCAAACTCTGGCTCTTTTCTGCAGAGAGAGAAACAAGCAACCAAGTGATGGAAAGAGCCTGGTACCAAAGTAAGTGGCAAACCGAAGAATTTATCAGACCTGGAGGTTCAAGGGTCTTGTCGTCCCCAGCCCCCCCTTGCCAAGAGCAGCTGTGAATACAGTTAGCATCTCCCTTCCCTGCCTCAGAATCCCATCCCAACCCTTCCCACCACTTTGTTACTAGGAGGAAGACTCTGCTCTTTCTGCAACCAATGGAAGACCATTACCCAAGACAAGTGAGTCATACATTATCAAAAATAGGTATGCCTTGCACATTGGGAGGAGGACTCTCCCTTTCTCGGGTATTCACCCACCACCTGAGTAGTAAGAGAAATTGATGCATCCTCTCTTACAAGACCTCTTACTTCATGTCCATTCACACGTTACCATAGAAGGGATTTAAAAAAATGCTTCTACTCCCATCTCCTCTTAGTCACAAGGAAGGGGCAAGTAAGCAAATTTTGCTCAAAAATCAAGCAAACAAGAACAAGTTGAGAAAATGCCTTCTCCTTCAGATGGCAGCTCTCATCCTTAATGCCTTTCCGCCTATATCCCTGATCCCCAGGGTATTAAAAAAGGGTGGGGGACAGATAGGCCAAAAATGGTCCGCATAACTCTCTACTGGCCGAGGCAACACTGGATGTCCTTCTGTATCACTGTTGTAGTCTTCACAACAGGGATCTCCTGCTTGAGGATAGCTCAACATGCAGCCAGTATACCAACAAAGGCCTTTAGAGCTTGTATGTGCCTTACATTACATGTATGCTCCCTGTACAAAAATGTAGGGCATAAAAGTGATGTATGAGTGCAGTTATTCAGAACTACTTTGCCGTCAGTCCAAACGCCATCAATGCCCAACGGTTTGAATGCACTTTGCTGTGCTGAATACCTTAGCCATCAGAAAACTGCCCTGTTGGGAGCTTTTTCTTTTTACATTTGGTCTTGTTATTGTTTGATTACCTGGAGTTCATGTCATCCAAGAAGGGAAAATGTCAGTGTGGGGGCAGATTCCCCTTAAAGATAATTATGAACAGTATCTTTTTTTTTTTTTTTTTTTTTTTGTCTGGGTGCTTCCCACGATCATACTTCCTGTAATATTTGTAAAGGTATTTGTGCCTAAGACTCATAGAAGCCAGTTGTCTTCCCTGGCTATCTGTCTTGAGAAGGAAAGACTTAAACAGTTAGCCCAGGATAGCATGGTGGAATTGATTAACCCTGAAGTACTTCAATTAAGTAAAAAGACCAAGAAATCTTGGCCAGATTCTTTGTCTGTCCAGCCTTCACTGGATGTCTGTCTAGAAGAGTATGATATTTCTATAGGCCATCCGGTGTCAACTTTGGATTCCTTAGCTGCTACCCTGTTGGAGGCTGGCATGGAACTTTACTTTTGCATGTCCTATGAGGCTTTGAAGGCATATGTTCCAGGCATCAAGGGGGAACAGCGGTGGATTATGTCAGAGGGTCCTAGAGGGATTCTAAAGGTTTTGGTCAGGGAAGAGGTTCCAGGTACTCTTATTGAATCCTGTCAGGATTCAAAACCTCTGGTGTTTGTTAGGATTGACATCCCGCCCAAGAAAAAAGAAACAGAAGACTAAACATTCTTCTGTACATCTAAGGACCCTCAAAAGGAATGGCAAGAGTTTGCTCAGGGCATGTTTAATGCTTTAATGGCCCTAAAACCTCATGGAAGTGTTTATGTCCCTAACCCCTTGGACTGCTCCTTCTAAAAGACCTATTTAACTTGATTCCTTGGATGAGGATTTGGGTCTTTGTTTTACTGTTCCTCGATACCTTCTCCTGTGGCTTATGGCTGTTATGAAAAGGAGTCTGTTAGCCCTGAGTTTCCTTTGGAATTGACTTTTTGGGACAGAATAGCTAGAATGATGGAATATTTTAAGTGGGATTGTTCTAAGGTGTCTTGTTATCCAGAAGAGGTATGAGTTGCTTCAGGTGGCCAGTCCTAAACCTTCTACAGTACCTCCTGTGTTGGCTGCTTTGTTATACACCTTTATAGCCGTCTCTAAGACTCCTGATTCTCAAGTTCTTGCTCCAAAGAAACCTGACAGGTTCTGTAAGATTCCTGAGGATTGTCCATTTGTATTTAAGTGCCCTTCTCCTGACCCAGCTTTGGTGTCCATCTTCTCTGACAGGCCTTCTAAGCTTTTGCCCTCTTCCAAGCTTCTGCCTTTGAATAAGGATAATAGGACAATGGAGAGGATTGATAGGAAAGTTTATATTGCTTCTACTTTGGCCTTTAGGGCCATCAGTTACCAGACCCACATGACCAGATGTGCTCGGGTCTTTATCGCCTATGCCTATCAGGTTATTTCTGACCTTTCCTATTATGAAGGAAAGTCTTCTACTTTATTTTGGGTTCTACCTCTCAGGTTGCTCACAATCTTGGCTTTGTCTGCAGTCATTGCCTGAAGACATTAAGGCCAAGTTGCCGGATGCTCCTTTGGATAATAAGAATATCTTTGCTCTTACTTCTGCTCAGAGGGTTTCTGAGCTTCAGGCCCTTATAAACATTCCTCTTTTTTGGTTTTTCACATGGACATGGTGTCCCTTCATACTAATCCTTCTTTTTTGCCCAGGGTTGTTAATGAATTGTTCTTAAATCAGGCAGTACCAAGCCCTTCCTTTTTTTTTCCCTTCTCAGTCTGCTAGTGAGAGGGTCCTGCTTACTTTGGATTTGCACGGACAGCTCAGATATTATTTGGATAAAACTAATGCTATTCGTAAGTCTGACCAGCTGTTTGTTTGCATTTATCCCAGTGCATTGGGTTTGGCTGTTTCTAAGCAAATCATCTCCTCTTCGATATTTATGGCCATTTCCTTTTGCTATTGTTTTCATAGCAAGTGTCTGTCTACTTCCATTAGAGCTTATTCCACTAGGACTGTTGCTGCTTCTGTACACCAGTTCCATTCCTGAAACTGCTACTTTGTCTTCAGTGCATACCTTTAGCAAGCATTATAAATTGGATATTGTTTCTAGGGCCAGTACAGGTTTTGCTAGGGCCATCCTGCATGGGTTTGTTGAGGGTTTTTCCCAGTCTTCCACTTCCCTCTTTTCTTAGATTTTGTACTCTTCCCTAAGGTGAAGAGTACTCTAACAGTGATATAGAAGGACATAGTATAGTTGTATAAAATCTTACCATAACGGTAAATGTTCTTCTCTTCACTGTTGCAGTATTTGGTCTCTCCATCCCACATTTTCTTTAGGCTTTGATTTGCTTGTCCTTCTGGTCAAGGATCCCTCTTTTCCATCTGAATCTACTCCTTTTGGATGTGCATAGCCTCCTTTGTCCTATGGAGACTGTTTTTCTGGGGCAATTCAGTTGCCATGTTCAGTACAGGGAACATTTGTGTGACATATTGCGCATACAAGATCTAAAGGATTTGATATACTGGTTGGATGTTGGCTGTCCTTGGCAGGAGATCCCTAAGGTGAAGAATACTGCAACAGTGAAGGGAAAGACATATATTGTGTGACATATTGCGCATACAAGATATAAAGGCTTTGATATACTGGTTGGATGTTGGCTATCCTTGGCAGGAGATCCGTAAGGTGAAAAATACTGCAACAGTGAAGAGAAAGACATCTGCTGTTATGGAAAGATTTTATACAGTTGTACTTTCTCCCTGCTAGCACAGCACAGGGCAGAAAGCAAAATTGTACACTCACTTTCCTTTTGGATTTATTAACACAGACTGAGGGGTCTGTTATCCATCCCAGTCTGAGAATGCTGAGTTTGACAGCTTGGAGGGTTGGATTTTTATTCCAGACAATCATTTTCATAAGATGTGCAGTCTTTTCTGAAAGAGGCTAGAAAACTAAGTGCCAGAGAATGATATAGATAAGTGAAAATATTTCTCAATCTGAAAAACAAATTGTGTTCTACCTAGGCATGCTAACTTGGCATGGGTACTTGTTAGCAGTCTCATCATGTCTCCCCTTTTGTGGTTATTTGTGTAGTTTGTTTATAGAATATTGAGCCAGGGATGGGTTCAATGTCACCAGGAAGTAAAAAGTGAATAGTGGAGGGTGAGTAGTAAGTAGTAAAATTTTTTGGAATATTTTGCTGACAGTTGATCTGTTTTTTTCTTAGATTTCTTAGGGGAAATAAGATTGTGTATTACATTGTATAGAAATGGAAAAAATGTTATGTTCATCGTGTTACACTGCTGCAGTCATTACATTCGGGTTATCCTGCCGTCAGGCGGTCCCACAGTCAGCCTGAGTTCCAAAGTCTTGGTCCGGCGTCAGTTGCTATCACTTCTTCCCTGACGTCAGTGCGCCAGGGGTATATAAGATGCATCCGATGCCATCTTCTTCAGTCTTTCTTGCCGTGCGGTGCCCGAAGCAGAAGCAGTTCGCAAGTGCCGGTCTGCCGACTCCTGAGATTTTCGAAATCGAGTTTCAGATCCGAAGTCTTCAATCAAGCTAAGTACCCCATTGGGGAAACTTTTTCCTTGCCTCAGACCGATGTCAGAAAAAGTTAATAATTGTATTTCTTGTGGGAAGCAAATACCTCATAAGGACTTTCACTCTTACAGTATTCCATGCCTAGGCCCTGATCACGACATCACTAGTTGTCGGTTTTGTGCTAGATTTAACAAACACACTATAAAAAGACGTTTTGATTTTGCTTTGCACCACTTTGGCCGAAGGTTCAATTATACGATGCCGTCGGATCAGCCAACGACCTCAGTACCAAAAAAACGCAAAGACAAGGATAAAGAAGGGCATCTGAGGTCCAAAACCGACGACAAAACCTCTTCTAGGCCAGTCGCCAGTTCTCAGTGAGGCGCTTTCGCAGCCCTTGACACCCGATACCTCAGAGCCACAGGCCACTTCCGACTCCCACGTGGAGACATCTAGGCCTCTGGAAACTCAAGGTATTGGGCCTATGGAAACTAATCCCTCAGATGGGTCCGGAGCCGCTAAGCAGGCATTGGCTTCTGAGGGTGTTTTCAGACCTTCACAACTTACCATTAAAACAACAGCCAAGACAAAGGTACCATTAAAGACAAAGAAACAAGTACAGCATTCTCCTGGACAGTCCTCCATGCCTAAGAAACAGATGCTTAAAATGGCCGAAGACCTCATTACTCTAATCAGGGGTTCCCATCCCCGTCCTGAGAAAAGGCCTAGGCAGGATAGAGACTATGACTCCTCTGATCAGGTTTCCATTTCCTCTGATTCCTCTACAGACCAGGGATACTCTCTACCCCCCTATGAGGACTCTGATGCCGAAGAATATATCCCTTCAGCCTCTCCTCCTGAGGATTATTCTTTTGGGGAAACTTTGCATACCATGAGGGAGCATTTCCATTGGGAAAGCCAGGATTACTCAGAATCCAAGAAAAGGCTCCGGGATTTCCTCTTATTGTCTCAACACAGGCCCCTGGTTATTCCGCCAGTGCTAGATATTGTGGATGATGTGTTCTCTGAATCCAGTTTATCTCCAGACTCTTTGCCCCCTGCTCCAGCCAAGCCAGATAGGTATTCTCACAAGTTTCTTTACAAAAACCCTTCTGCTGATCCAGAAACTATTTCCCAGGGTCCAAAAGGGGTTAAGGCCTCCGTTGCAAAAAATCCAGTACTCTCGAACAGAGATTCCAGAGCTTTGGATAGATGGGGGAAGAAAGTATACACTTCTGCAACTTTAGCAGTAAGAGCTTTAAATTGCCAGTTTCACATGCTTAAGTACCAACAATATTTAATGGCTCAGTTAAAACAGAAAATGCTTGCAAGCTCAGAAGCTCCTGATTGTAAAGAAATGCAGGATTTATTGCATGCAGTTGAACAGGTGGGAAAACATACTCTGCAATGTGGTTTTGATTCTTTAGAGGCCTCAGAGTAATCAACAAATGTAAAATAAAATAAAATAAACTCTTGTAGAGCCGCTGTTACAGGTTCTGTGATTCGAAGGCATGCTTGGTTAAAAGAACAAAGTTTACCTGATCATGTTAAGGCAAAATTATTGGATGCTCCCTTACAGCATGATACTTTGTTTGGTGTTAAGACAGAAGAGATGTTAAAGAAAATGGAGGATAAAGCTAAATCTATGCAAACAGTCAAGGATTTCTTACAGGTACAGCCACCTCGGTTTAGCAGAAATTGGCCAACAAAGAATTGGTCCTTTCCAGTGTCAGACAGGCCACAGAGAGGCAGATACAGACGCCGAAGAGGCAGATCACAACCCCAAGGCTCAAACAGACAACGACAGTGGGGCACCTCAACCCCAAAAGGTGGTGAGGACAAGTCTCAACCTTACAGGAAACCGTCACAATGACTTTCCCCTTCGTACGCCAAACACGTCCCTTTAGGAAGCCCCCTTAGGGGGAAAACTAGCACTTTTTTCTCAGAACTGGCAAACAATCACCCAGGACAAATGGGTCCTGAATATTGTGTCTCAGGGTTACAGATTCCACTTTCATACTTTACCAAGGCTAAAAGGAATGCTAGACCTGCCACAAAATCAATGGGCAGAGGCACAAAAACAAATTTCAGCCCTCATGGACATGAGAGCTATTCAGAAAGTACCACAACAGGAACAAGGACAAGGATTTTACTCAAGACTCTTCCTAGTCCCCAGAAAGGACAAGGCCTGGAGGCCCATACTAGACCTTTCAATTCTGAATACTTACCTGGATATTCCGAAATTCAAAGTGTTGACATTACAGCAGCTTCTACCCATGCTGGGCAGGAAGGCTTGACTTGTTACTGTGGACCTCAAAGAGGCATACCTGCATGTCCCTATCAGACAGAATTGCAGAAGATACCTCAGATTCAAAGCTGGTGCAATACACTACTAATTCTCTGCACTGCCCTTTGGCTTATCTACTGCGCCCAGGGTCTTCACAAAGTGCCTGGCACCAGTAATTGCATTTTGCAGACAAAAAGGAATTCAAATATATCCATACCTGGATGACTGCCTCATTCAAGCAGAGACAAAGGACATTCTTCTACAGCATCTGGCGTTTCTCTAGGGTACACAGTAAACGAAAAGAAGTCAAAACTAGTGCCCTCGCAACAGATTATATTCCTGGGTGCCAGCTTAAATACAACGCCCCAGATGGCTTACCTCACGCCAGACAAACAAGTTCAACTAACTCAATATTTTCAATTGCTGGCAAGAAAGTCCCATCTCCCTGCAAGAAAAATTCTGCAGGCCTTGGGATTCATGGCATCCTGCATACTACTAATACCATATGCCAGACTGCATATGAGGAAATTACAATGGTACCTGAAAAGTGTTTGGATTCAACACTCTCACAGTTTAGAAGCAGTAATACCAATGATTCCCTGCCTCTACAACAGGAGTTTTGATGGTTGGCACAGGCATGTCACCTAAACAAGGGTCAGCCTTTTACCCAACCCACAGCCAGGCAAACTCTAACAACAGATGCTTCTGATTACGCCTGGGGAGCACACATGGCAGGAAAATGCATTCAGGGCAAATGGACCACAGACCAGATGCATCTTCATATCAATCAAAAAGAGATGTTGGCTGTTCAAAATGCCCTAACAGCTTTCAAGGACCTTCTTCATCAAGGACAATTACTACTAAAGACAGACAACACCACAGTATTGCGGTACATAAACAAGCAAGGGGGCACTCATTCTTATCTCCTATGCAGGCAAGCCATAACCTTGTGGAACACAGCTCTAGCTTATCAAGTCCACCTGCAAGCACAATTCCTGCCAGGAAAGAAAAATACTCTGGCAGACTATCTAAGCAGAAATATCATGGATCCTCACGAATGGAAATTGAATCCACAAATCTTCAGCATGGTAACGCAAAAGTGAGGATGCCCAGACATAGATATTTTTGCCTCCCCACTGAATTGCCAACTACAAAAATTCTGCACAAGGACTTATCACAAACAAGCATGGAAAGTGGATGCTCTTCTGTTCAGCTGGAAAAACCTAAAAGTTTATGCCTTCCCGCCACTGCCTCTCCTTTCAAAGGTACTCCTAAAAGCCAGACAAGAAAAAACACAGATGATCCTGATTGCTCCAGACTGGCCACGCCAGCACTCGTACCCTATTTTAAGGAACTTGGCTCAAGGCCCACCATGGATTTTGCCTCAAATTCCACACCTTCTGACTCAACAAAACAATCAGATCCTGCACGGTCAGCTCAAAACCCTAAACCTGACTGCTTGGTAGATACATTAGTCAAACAGGCAACACCTCTCTCTAAAGCTTTCATGGATGTCATTTTGGAGGCCTGGAGGCCTAGCACCAGGAAAGCTTACTCAGAAAAATGGAAGAGATTCTGCGCCTGGAACCAGGCTCAAAGCCTTGACCCTCGTGTTCCAAACATTCCTCAGATTTTACAATACTTAACTGAGATGCTGGACAGAGGCCTATCCTTCTCATCAATTAAGATCCACGCCATTTCAGCACATTACAACATGGATCCTCCTTTATTCTCTCATCCCTTGCTAAAGCAGTACCTCAGAGGGGCTAAAAACATAAGACCGCCCCGGAGAGCACCAACACCAACTTGGGACCTCAATTTTGTTTTGGAAAAACTGACCCTACCACCTTTTGAGCCAGCCAATCTAAATTTTTTATCATGGAAAACAGCTCTGCTCCTGGCAGTAACTTCAGCACGAAGAGTCTCAGAGCTACAGGCATTAATGGCAGTGGAACTTTTATAATTTTTCATCAGGACAGGGTATCTTTAAGGACAAACCCTACCTTTATGCCAAAGGTGGTATCTAGTGTGGCTCTTAACCAAACCATCCATTTGCCAACTTTTTATCCAAACCCCCAGAATAAAGGGGAGAAACTTCTGCATTCTTTGGACATACACAGGCAGCTATGCTTCTACTTGGACAAAACAAAGGCTCTCCAGAAAACTGAGCAACTGTTTGTAGCATATGCTGCAGGATCACAGGGCAAGGCTATCTCAAAGCAGACTATAGCCAAATGGATAGGACACTGTATTTGGTACTGCTACACACAGCATGGAAAATCAGTCCCAAATAACATTAGGCCACATTCCATCAGGGCAACAGGTACTTCAGCCTTTCTCAGAGGAGTACCTACCAAGGAAATTTTGGAGGCTGCAACTTGGAGTTCAGTGCACACCTTTACCAAGCATTACCATCTGCCTCTTTACTCTAAATCCAGAGCAGGATTTGCCACTGCAGTTCTTTATAGACCAGCCACCCAACCTCAGCTTTGGGATTCTACCCAAGTGTAATGACTGCAGCAGTGTAACACGATGAACATAGTACAGTTTTGTACCTACCATAAATGTAGATGTTCGAGTGTTCACACTGCTGCAGTCCAGGTTACCCTCCCTCCATTCCCTCTGAACTAGCTGGACTTATCTATACCTTTCTATCCTATACAACCTTTGGGGTGTATTTGCTGGTAACTGAAGGTATTGTTTTTATTGTATATTTTTGATTAGCAAAATGTATTGCCTACCTACTTGGGGGCACACCTGACATCTGGGGCAAGAAAAACTGAAGAAAATGGCGTCTGATGCATCTTGTATACCCCTGGCGCACTGACGTTGGGGAAGAAGCGACAGCAACCAACGCCGGACCAAGACTTTGGAACTCGGGCCGACTGCGGGGACCGCCTGATGGTAGGATAACCCAAGTGTAATGACTGCAGCAGTGTGTACACTCGAACATCTACATTTATGGTAGGTACAAAACTGTACTTTAGGGTGGCTAGTAGTGAAAATTTCCATTTAATGGGAAGTAGGTATGTAGGTAACTACTACAGACCTCATGTTAACTAAGCATTCTTTTGTTGACTCTTTATATGGTATCAGAGACCACAATATTTGTCAGTTGAGAACGAGTTCAGAGCTTTCGGAAAGTTTGTCAAGCCTTTACTCTTGTGCTGGCCTTAGGGGCTTAAGGCTGTCAGCTTGTCATTTCACCTGTCACATAACCATTCCTCCTTAGTGTTGTAGTTTGTGGAAAGAGCTTAAGTGTCTGTAGTATCAGTACTACATTTGTAAAAAAATGAAATAAATGATGCGAGTTTTCAAATTATTAAGTTATGAATTTGTTAGAAAATATAACTTTGGGAACAATAAGGTAGAATAATAACTTGATGTTATTGTTTTAATATCCTTTGTCATCCTGAGGTAATGGTAATAACAAATTCATCATTACTCACTTTAAACAACCTAGACCAGTGGATGGGAAATAGAAAATTTACATTGGGCCTGGCATCCATGTCCCCTATGGACAGAGCTAGCTTATAAATGCTTGGCCATCGATGTCCTGTTTGGATAAAGGATGTCCTTATTCTTTCGGGAAAACTTGTCTAGGCTTAGAAAGGCCTCCGATCGTTAGCCTAGTAACAGTCTATGAATCTGTGAAACAGGAGATTTGCTTCCAAAATATATTGCTTGAATTTTGTAATTATTGTATCAGGATTTTGTTATTCCTGCTTATAAATATTTAATTTCCTCATTGCTTTTCTTCACATAACTGACAAACACATGCTTTAGAACTCCGGGAATACAGAAAGCTCCATCCAAGCCGCCTGAAGAAATTATTCGAGCAAACCACTATGACCCAGATGAGGATGAAGAATACTATAGAAAGCAGTTGTCTTTCTTTGATCGCAGGTCTTTTGACAATAAACCTGTGACCCCAGTTTCTGGGAGTCAGTCTTCAGAGTCTAATAAATCTGCACAGCCAGCACTTCAGCCAAATTACAGCAGTTATGTATCCAGGTAAATTATATATTTTTTTCTCATTTAGGTTTTGCTTTCATCTCTGAAATTAGTCACTGTCTAGTAATTCATGCATATTTGTATGCTGAGCTGAAACTAATAATACTTTTGCAGTATTCGCTGTTCAGTTAACATCCAGGTTTTTCCATTAAAGGATATATTGGTCCTCCCTATAAGCATATCAGAGAATCGGGTATAGATTTATTAACCATGTTTTTCAGCGAAGTAAATATTTGTTTTACCATTTTCTTCACAAACTATGATGATCTCTTGATGAAAAATGCATTCAAAACAGGAACAGTTTGCTTGTACGTTTTGTAAATTAATTGTTACTGGTGCCTTGCTTATGGCTTTTCATATGTATATGTATGGAAATAAGCCATAAGTGCTATATATATGTGAAGTCATTATTTTTGCAGTTTCCTCATTTTTTGCACACTGAGTTACATGCAAGTAAATGCATAAGGTAATGTCTGATTGTAATATTTGGCATTGTATAAATGTGTTTATAAAGCATTAGCATTGTGTGGCATGTTGCCATTGTGTCGTTTTAATTTACATTACTAGAGTACAAACAAGCTGCATGCCTCTGTGATATTGCTAAAGCTGTGACTATGCCACAGATGTTTGATAAGCTGTGCAGACACTGGAGGGGCTGTGGAGGGATCAAAATAAGTGTCCAGTGCTGATTTACACTGTCTGGTGGTAAGGAGGTGGTTTAGCTGGCTAGATTGCTGAAACCTGTAACAGTATGGTGTATTGCCTACAGCAGAGAGCTTAGCAAGTCCATGCAGCACAGCCGTGCATCTCTTAACTAGGAGGCTAGTGAGTGTTGTAGTATGCATTTCCATTCTGTGAGGCAGCAGAAGTGGATTTCACATGTATCAGACTGTCCAACTCCATAACTCCTGATGTGAAATTGTTCGATCTCGCCGTTTGTTCTTACACACGGGTTCTGAGCCGATCCTCGGCTCCGATTCGGCCACATCACCAGCTCCGCATCTTCGAGAAAGCTCAAGCCACAGTTCTCTCCCATGATCCTCCTGTGCTAACCCTCAGATCTAGTTTGCCGCTAGCAGCAGATCGCATCGTGAGAGGCTCGGGCCAGTATTTTTTCATACTATTATACTATCCTTTTTTGAAGTTTGTAGTTTTAAAAGTAGTTTAAAAAGTAGATTAGTAGTGTAGAGTGTGATAGTTTATTAGAGAGTGTGTTTTCATGTAGCTAAAGTAGTTTAAATAGCTTGGTGTTTTACTTCAGTTAAGGCCTTGTTGTTCTGTCAGGACTGACAGTAGGATTTAAATTGTTATTTTTTCTGCCTTAACCTATTCTTCCCTTTATATATATAGACATATGTATTACTCCTATATTTAGAGTGTTATAGTGTGTTATTATATATATATATATATATATATATATATATATATATATATATATATATATAGTGTGTTGTTAGTATTTTGGTTACTAGATATCTTAGAGTGCTAGTATGTCTGAAAAAGCTAAGTCAGGCTTTAAAAGGTGTCAGTGTGGACAAAAGATGTCCATAACTGATAACCATTCTTCCTGCGTCTACTGTCTTGGCACTCTCCACTTGCAGGAAGACTGTTCCATCTGTCATTCCTTCAGTGGGAGGGTCATGCTAGAAAGGCGCAGGAAGTTGGTGGACAGAGGGTTATTAAAACCCGACTTTCAGGAGGCCCTGGATAAGAATGAACAAGTGTCCAAGTCTTCGAAGGGGTCCAAGTCTTCAAGAGTATCGGAGCCTAAGTCCTCGGCTCCGAGCACCTCTCTTCAGATTCGGATGCCGGCTCCAAAGACCTCGTGGTCAGGCGTCGAATGTTTGTCTCTGATCGAGACTCTGGTATTGGAGCCGGTGTCGGAGGTACCACCGCCTTCGATCCTTCGCTCGATGATGGCTTCGGCCCCTTCGACCCGTTCTTCGAGGCCGCTTTCCGACGTGGACCGAGTGGTACAGAAGCTAATGGAGAACTCGGCTCTGTCCAAACTAATCGAGGTTTCGTCCCAATTGGTTTCGAAACTCGAGGCTCTTCCCGCCCCGGAGACAAATCCTCCTCTGAGACCCGTCGAGTTGTCGGAGCCAGGAATCGAAAAGTCGATGATTGTAGAGCCCTCAATGCCGAAGCCTCCAGTAGCGCTATCGGCACCGTTGACCTCGACACCTTGGGAACCAGCCGGGGGGTCTCGGAGCCGACGACCTTTCCTAGGTTCCGGGGCGGATAGTCGAACCGAACTTTCGGTTCTGACTCTCCCCCTCGGGGCCTCGGCTCAGATCAGCTCGGATCCGTCCTCAGGGTCGGAGCCCGTGGTCCCGGTTCCGGGGAAACTCCCGACTTCTTCGGAACCGATGGGGTCCTCTGGCCAGGGCACCGGTGCCTTTGACATCATGAGGAAGGTCTTGTCTGAACAGACACATACGTCATCGGCATCTTCTTCTCCTCCCCCAAAGGGTCCACGTTCTGCTTCTGTACCTTCGGTTCATAATAAACGTTGAGACCCAATGCCTCAGTCAGCCCCAGAGGGCACCCCTGGTTCCTCGGAAGCCCCCTCTGACGATGTACCGAGGAAAAGATTGTGCAAGAGGAGGCACATTGATTCCCCACAGGAATCTCGGACATCTGATACCGATTTGGATGAAGCAGAAGGGTCCCCACGGTCCCCCTCTGAAGATGTCTCTCTTGCTGACATTTTGGAAATCTTGAAACAGAGGGGAGACTGGCAGACCCTTGCCCCTTCTGTAGACGATTCGGTGTTGCTGAAGGCATTTGGGGCTCAACCTTCTACCTCCTGGGTGACCCCTCCCTTTGACAAGCTCATGGACCTGATAGCGCGAAGGGCATGGGAGACACCTGATACAGTGGAACCGGTCCCCCGCAGACCCAACAAATATATCACGGCCGCTCAAGACAAAAGCTTTCTGACTAAAGGAGTGCCAGTGGATACTATGGTGGTGGCGGCAGCCACTAAGAAGGAAATGTCCGAATCATCCTCCTCTGTTTATCCTCCTAATAAGGATTCTAGGACGATGGACAGGTATGGGAAGCGCGTGTTTAGTTCTGCGACTTTTTCCATGCGATCGCTGAACTACCTTACGCATTTCACGCGTCTACAGAGAGATCTCCTCAAGGAACTGGGAGATGCTCTCCAGGGCAATACAGATGCTGCTGTCTCCGAGAAAGTGACAGCACACCTTAACACCCTCAATTCCATAGTTAACTCGTCCATGAACCTCATTTCTTATGCAGCCGAAGGTTCGAGTAGGGCGGCAGCCTCAACAGTTGCTCTGAGGAGACAATCCTGGCTGCGCCTATGCTGCTTTGCGGAAGCCTTCAAGTCTTCCTTTGCTAACGCCCCTTTTGATGGTGCCTCACTGTTTGGTCCCAAAGTAAAGGAGACTCTCACTAGGTGCGAGCAAGAAGGGAAGACCCTGTCTGTCGTAGGGGTCCATTTTTCCACCCCATCTAGACCATACCCCAAAGGGCAAAGAGGCGGAAAAATGTGGCTCCGAAAGACTCCGGGATCCTATCAGCCCACACAGAGTGATGCCCCCTCCAGAGGCAGAGGAGGGCTAAGAAATGGAAGACGCCGCCCAGGCGGCAGAAGGGGTCCGCAGAATCAGGGCGACAGAGATACGTTCTCTGGGAAGCCCTTTCAGCACTCCTGAGTGCATGCCTGGCTGTCCTACTCTGGAGGCATTCGGGGGTCATTTGGCTTTATACCCAGTGGCCTGGCTAAATCTTACATCGGATTCCTGGGTAAAAAGCATAGTTACCAGAGGCTACAATATTCCATTTATAAAAATTCCACCTGCCCCCAAAAAGCTCCTAGATGTTCCACCCAGTCTGCGAGACCAGGCAGCCATAGAAATAAAAAGGCTGCTCGAAAACAGTGTCATCCAACCAGTCCCAGCGGACCAGATAGGATCCGGAACTTACTCAAGGTTCTTTTTAGTTCCAAAGAAAACAGGGGACTGGAGGCCAATTTTGGACCTGAGCAGACTCAACACTTTCGTGAAAAAGGAAAAGTTCCGGATGGTCCCGCTACAGTCGATCCTTCCTTTCCTACAGGACGGTGACTGGATGTGCTCTATAGATCTCAAAGATGCGTACTACCATATCAAGATGGCCAGAGCGTCCAGAGATCACCTGTGCTTCTGGCTGGGAGCCAGTCACTTCCAGTTTCATGCTCTGCCCTTTGGCCTCACCTCAGCTCCCAGGGTGTTCACCAAATGCATGGCAGTAGTAGAGTCTCACTTGAGACAAATAGGATTCCGAGTGTTTCCTTACCTAGATGACTGGCTCCTGTCCGCCACCACCGAGTATCGTCTTGTGCAAGCCAAGGATTACACCATCAACCTTTGCTCCTCTCTGGGCATAACAGTCAATTTTGGAAAATCTGTCTTATCGCCCTCACAGCGTATCTCATTTATAAGGGCAGAGTTAGACACTTCCCTGGCTCGAATCAATCTCCCCCCACTAGGAGTATCAGCCCTCAGAAATCAAATTTCTATCCTTCTTCAGAGCAGGAGAGTCCCTGCACAGCAAATCTTGAGAGTGCTAGGAATGATGGCAGCCGCTCTTATCGTAGTCCCCCTAGGCAGGATGCATATCAGGATTCTTCAATGGATGCTATGCGCTCAGTGGTCTTACCGACAGCTTCCACTATCTCACAAGATCTTCATCACAAACTCCTGCAAACGGGATCTCCTATGGTGGATGCACAGTCAGGACCTAACAGCAGGCCGACCGTTTGTGTTGCCCAGTCCTATAGCTACGTTAACCACGGACGCTTCCCTGATAGGGTGGGGGGGACTTCTTCGGGGAAGAACAGTCCAAGGTCAATGGTCCAACTTGGAGTACAACCTGCACATCAGTGTCCTAGAGCTGAGGGCAGTGTTTCTAGCGTTGCAGCACTTTCACAAGTCCTTACCTCTGGGAACAGTGACAGTTCAGACAGACAACATGTCAGTAGTCTGGTACATAAACAGGGAGGAACCAGGTCTTATCCATTTTGCTGAGAGGCCCTCAGGATTTAGCAATGGGCTGTGTCTACCGGATGCTTTCTGATAGCAATGCACATCCCGGGGACAACCAACGTCATTGCAGGCAGGTTGAGCAGAGCCATCCTGTTGCCCCATGAGTGGTCCCTCAAATCTCAAGTATCGGAAAAGATTTTCCGCAGATGGGGCCAGCCTTGCTGCGACCTATTTGCATCCCCATTGAATGTCAAATGCAGAAGCTACTTTGCCCTACTACCCCCTCCGGGGGGTGCCCCCAGGGACGCACTGGTACATGATTGGCCCCCGGGTCTCCTTTACGCTTTTCCCCCTGTCCCACTAACTCCCAAATTCCTGCAGAAAGCCAAACGTCTGGAAAGGACCATAATTCTGATAGCCCCATTCTGGCCTTGACAAATCTGGTTCCCCTTTCTTCAAACTCATCAGGTGGAGGAACCGTGGATTCTGGACCCAGTGCCAGATCTGTTGACGCACTCGTCAGGAGTTCCTCACACATCTCACAAGTCCCTCAAACTGACAGCTTGGCTGCTCCGCTTCCCATCTTAGCCAGGTCAGATTTACTGTCCCCTGCAGTACAACACATAATTGTATCTTCCCACAAGCCATCCACAAGGAAGCTATACAACAGCAAATGGAAACGTTTTGTGTACTGGGCCTCGCAGCAGGGTATAGATCCATCAAGGGCTCCAGTACACAAGATATTAGAATTTCTTTCGACACTTTTTCATGAAGGAGCATCGACTTCCACGATAAGGGGTACAACTTGCGGCTATATCTAATTTTCATGTTGGTCAGGGAGATAGTTCTCTCATGTCCCACAGACTTTGCAAAGCTTTTATGAAAGGTACCTTTCACCTCCATCCCCCCTTTCTTAATCCAGTTGCCCCATGGAATCTTAACCTGATGTTATCACGGCTCATGTTGCCCCCATTCAAACCAGCCGCCACAACCCTTCTTAAATTTTTGTCGTGGTAGACACTTTTTCTGGTTGCCATCACTTCCGCCCGGAGGGTTTCAGAGTTGCAAGTGTTGTCTGTCTGGCCCCCATATATGATTTTTCATCCAGTTAGGGTAACATTGCGCACCAATCCATCCTTCCTTCCAAAGATTTGTTCGGTCCAGAATATTAATCAATCGATTGAACTACCCACCTTCTTCAAAAATCACTCCAATAAGTTGGAATACATGCTGCACAAATTGGACGTCCACAGGCAGCTGAGATTTTACTTAGGACGAAAGGAATACAGAAAGTCAGACCAACTATTTGTATCATATGCTGACCAAAGGAAGGGAAAGGCGGTAACAAAAGTTACTTTATCCAAATGGTTCTCGGACTGTATAAATTTCGTATATTCAGAATCAAAGCAACAACTCCCCTTTAACCCCAAGGCTCATTCTACGAGGGCGATTGCTACTTCTTTAGCCCATGCCGCTCACTTGCCATTAGATACCATTTGTGCAGCGGCAACTTAGGTGAAACCACATACATTTATCGCTCACTACAAATTAGATAAAAACTCCAGAGACAGGGCGACGTTTGGTTCCACTGTTCTCAGGAATGTTCTCCCGTGAGCTACCCAGGGTAAAGGAGCTAGGGATGCTACCCATGTGTAAGAACAAACGGCGAGATCGAACAATTTCACATAAAGAAGTTATGTTCTTACCATAACGTTCCATGTGAATTGTTCATCTCGCCTTTGTTGTTACATTCCCGCCCTCCATCCCCCGTCCTGCGTTCTGGAGGAACGGGTACGACTGCATTCGAGTTCAGTCTTCTCTAGATATTGTTATTCTTGAGCTTCCTAGTGTACATCAGGGATGGCATCTTTTCTCTTCTATTGATGACAGAGTATCAGACAGTGTGGTTGTGTTTTTCTATGTGCTTAGGGTGCAGTAACTAGTGGGATTCTTCTGGTGTTAGCAAACTAGATCTGAGGGTTAGCACAGGAGGATCATGGGATAGAACTGTGCCTCGAGCTTTCTCAAATATGCAGAGCTGGTGTTGCGGCCGACTCGGAGCCAAGGATCGGCTCCGAACCCGTGTGTAAGAACAAAGGCGAGATGAACAATTCACATGGAACGTTATGGTAAGAACATAACTTCTTTATTCTTAGTTTTGAGAGAACTAGGCTAATTAGGTTGTCACCCAATCAGGGACAAGTGAGCTGCAGGGCTGTAGCCTTGCCCAGACAAAGAATTTGCCAGACCATCTCCCTGGGAGTAACAAATGGGCCAACTGGGTGTGCGGGCAGTGGAGCCGTTGTGCAAAGTCATGTTGGGGGGGGGGCTAGAATACATAAAAGCCATGTGTGACAGAAGAGATGAACTGAGCAGTGGGTGTATGGAGGGCTATCAGTGAGGGAGGAGTGCTCTAAAGAGGAAGATGGTAGGCTGTCCCATGGACAAGCGAGCTGTTCTGCTCTGTACTGCCCAACTCTCAGTGGGGAATGAAGGGCTGATAGGGATTCCCCGACAGAAGTTAATAGTAGGGCTTTCACGTACCCCATTCCACCAGATTGATGGACCAGTTGGTAAGGAAACCGCTGGGTGAAGTCCTGAGGATGGAGAAAAAAAAGTTTGTTTTTGATGCCCTTTGTTTATTTTGCTGTGAGAAGAAATCAAAGTTGCAAATGTTTTCAACTGACTGATATGTAAATGTTGCAGCTTCTCAATTTACAAATGTTATTTTGACCTGAAGTTTACCCTAACTTCAAATGGTGGTGTCTGTCTCCACTGCCTGTACTACAGTTTATGAAATTTTCTGGACAAGACTCCTAGATAATCCCACTGTTCTGTTTTATGCAACCTAATAGCTACCCTGGGAGAGCATTCAACAAACTGTTAAGTGCGTACATGCCAGTCAGAACAAGGAAAATATGCTTATTTTGCTATGCCATATACAGCAAGTCAGAACAGTTAAAATATGCATGTTTTGCTGTGCCATATAAACTGATAAAAATGCCGCTTTTTCTAAGCGAAAAGTATCTGTGGTTATCATTTCATTAGAACACTTCAGTAAAGTGATTTAGATTTAGTGTGCGCTTTAAGGCTAAAAAACAAAATACATATTGCACTTTTCTTGCAGACTGAATGACAACAAATAGTGCCCAAAATGCAAGTGTAAAGCTACTGGTGATACCTAGGACCATGTTTCAGTAACCATATGAATTGCATCAAAATTGACAGAATAATATGTTATGAGACTCTGCTGTACAGTTTATGATTCAAGGACTGAAGACCGTTGCACAACTTTATCTTCATGTAATAACACTATTTTGAATACCAAATGGTGTCTAAATCCCTTGCCCGGCACATTTTGTAGGTTCAGAAGAAGTAAACAAGATTTTTACCTGTGATATGTTAACAATTCAGCAAAGAATTATTAGGCCATGACTGTAGTCTACATACATGGGCAGAAGTTCAACATGCCACCTTTAACTGAAGTGGAGTATAATGCAAAATAGTCTGTGGGACTGAACACTTCTGAAACTGTAGGAATGCTGCTTGTTTATGTAAAAGGCCATTTTTGATGTCTCATTATGAAACTTTCAGATAACCATAATAATTTGCTGCAAAATACATCTAAAGTTGCTCTTTTATCCTTATAGGTTTGATTGCAGAACTTTGCTAAGTTTGAGCAAACCACTTGGTTGTCCCAGTCTGTTACGTTATCTATATGTGGCATATCACCCAAAAATGTGGTGAAATATACAGGATTTTTACTTGTAATATGATGACAATTCATTAAAGACATTCCAGACAAGTATTTTATGTGACATACTGAGCAAAAGTTCAGTACCACAGTGGAAATGGGAGTATAATGCAAAATACTAGACTGCTACATGTGACCCCTCTAAAATTGTGGCTGTCATACTCCATCTGCATTTGAGATTTCATTATAAAACTTAAGACATTAACAACTGTGGAGCTACTGTCTGTTCTAGACTGTGCTGAACTTCATTTGCTCCATCTTATGGCATGTTATCTGACGTGGCAGATATGCAGGATTTTTTACTTCTGACAGCTCAGGAAGGAAGTATTCTAGGTTATTATTGTAATTGTCATGTTGATCATAAGTTCAGAGCAATACCCACTGTGAAAATCTAGTAGAGTAGACAGTATTAACCTGCAGTGAATACTCTAAACCACTGGATCAGTTGCATAATACATAGAAGGTTATATCTCGGCCCCCTCTGAGATTTTGTTTTGAACCTGTCAGGTAATAACCAGTGTGAGTTCAGTTTACAGCAGAATATTGCTGTTCCGCTGTTAGTGTTTTAGTGCAACACTATGTCAGATTAACCATACCACTTTAATGGTTCTAATCTTTGTCATTTTAGCAAAGCAATAATACTTATTTTCTCATAAGTATATGATTTTTCCTCCTGATGTAATGAAAGCTCAGTAAACTAGTAGCCTTCACCATTATTGCACTGCATACTGAACAGATGTTTAACAGAACACCTATACTAGAAATGGAGTATATTAGAAAATAAAAGGATGTAATAGTGAACAGCCCTGAAGCGATGCATATGCTTCCAATGTGTAAAGGGACAAATATCAATCCATCTTTAAGATTTCATTTCAAAACTTTGAGGTAGTAACCACTATAAGTTAAGCTGCAAAAAATGACCTAAACATGATTACTGTGTAGCACCCCAGTGGAAAGAGTGGAAAAGACCTATAATGAAAAAAAATGTCAGTCAGGAAAGCCATGTGGAACAAAGTCCCCCATACCTTTGGATTAAAAGGTTATTTCTCAGTCCTCCTTTCAGATTTTATGACATGTGAAGGGAGTTAGTGCAGAGTGATCATCCGCAAAAATATATTTTAGACTAATCTCCTATGCACTAAATTTGGAATTTCAGTGCAACCTAATGCTGAAATTTGTCCAGCCGCTTAGTAGTTTCTTGAAAGCATGTATTGTAACCATAACTTGTCATGAGTGAAAAAAAAATCTGCTGAAATATTATAGGATTTTTCCTTCATGAGAACTTAATGCACACACATTCTGGGCCTTACTTTCACTCAGCATTGAGAGCAGAATTCAAATATCCCCCAGGTATAAACAGGGTGTAATTCTAAACTGTGACAATCCCAGCACTCTGAAACACTGGATTTCCTAGCTGTATGTAACAGGACATATGTCAGTTCACAGTAACTTTGGTACAAAACACACTCGAATGCTATACTGCTGTCAAGGATTTTACTGCAACTCATTTCAGACAGACATGGTAACACATTGCTGCTGTTCTACAGAATGTAGCATAGTACAATATGTAGTAACAGAAATGTTGCCTTGGCTGGTGGAATAAATTTTTACTTTTAGTGTAATGTGGAATTAATATGCATGTAGAAACTGTGTGCAGTGCCAGACTGTGATAACAAAAGATGTTCATCTTATTTATCACAGCTGCAATAGCCTTAACTATATAGGTTATATCCTGCAAAGGGTATAACAGCTGGCCAGCTTCCAAAGCTTCATGCCATCTTCATTGCACTCAGACAGTTTGACAGCTAGAATGAGCTGCCCATAAAAAGCAGGTTTGAGTGACGAGCCCTTCAGAGCTTTCTGGCTTTCGAAAAGAGCGCTCCCCTGTTGGCTTTTGAGGAGGGACTTTACTTTTAAAGAGGATTTATTTATTTTTCATAGTTGTAAACCATTTTTCCAGTGTCAAAATTGTGTTTATTTTATTTTGGGGAGGGGGCTGTGTTACTGTGTTTTTGTGGGGAAAAAGCGACTTTCACCAACTTTAAAGATTTACTGGCTCATGCTGCTGGTTTTCCTTGGTTAAGAAGGAACACCATGGTCATCTTGACCATGGAACAAACTATCGGTCCCATGATTGGCACTTCTTCCAGCCATAAAAAGAAAAAGTTAAGCAGACAGCCTTTGCCATCACACAAGGCTAGCAACTTCCCTCAGTAACAGGTGGATGACTGTGCTGTGGCCAAAGCTGGTTCCTGAGACCACTCATCTTTTACCACAGATCCCTATGATGCAACACCTACAGCCACTATGGATCTGAGGTTAGTTGTGTCCTGTGCAGCTGTTGTGGTCACCTCGGTGGGAGGGGAGAACCAATCTTTCCAGTCGTAGGAGAGGGGAGTCTTCCTTGCCTGTCCCTCAGTACACTGTTGCTGCCATTAACAACTGTGCTGATCCATTTTTCTTTTAAAAAAGAAACGGAAAACTTAGCATGTAACTGATCCTCCTCAAGTTTCTGTTGACAGGTGTAGTTTACTAGATTTGCTCAGGATATAATGCGCGGTATTGATTCTTCTTATAAGATGGTTTCCTGTAAAAGAAACTGGGATGCCCCTTTTTCTGAAGAGATTCAAGATTGTGAATCTGGACGGGAAGATGAAAATTCTTGTTTTTCTGATTCAAATTTAGAGGAGAGCACAGTATCCGATTCCCCCTGTGGTGGTTTCTGTTTCTCTTGAGACTGTTTTGAGAATGTGCCAGTGTTTTCAGCGGGAAAAACTGAGGTTTCTTGGTCCCTCAGTAAATAATATGAGCTGTTGCAAATGGAATGTCCTGAACCTTTGAGATTGTCATATTGCATGCAGTTTTCATGGTAGTCAGCCTGCTGCTCATAAAAAGGCAGATAGATCCTACAAAAGGTTTTATGTACTCATCACAAACCTATACCATTAGCTGCTGATTTTGTTAGTCATACCACTGCTAAACATTTAGTTAATTCTAATCCCTCACTTTCAGACAAGGGTGGGAAACTAATTGGTAAGTATAGGAAAAAAAAATGTGTGCTTCTGCAGCTTTGAATTTGCAGAATTTTGAATTGTCAGGATCATATGTTAAAGTTTATACTGACTAATTGTGAAAGTATGAAGAATGTTTTGCCTGCAATTTCTTCTTGTGAGGCAAAATCTATTTTAAATGGATTAGTTTCTTCCATTGTATAGATCACAACTCAGTTGTTTAAAGTGTGTATATGTTGATGTTTCTTCCCGGGCTATGGGCATTGCATGCTTTTTTGAGATTTTCTTGGCTGCATTCTTAGAAACCTCTCAGATGATGTGAAAAATGAGACTTTAAAATCTACTCTGGTAGATGGTCCCTTTACTG
Source organism: Protopterus annectens (assembly GCF_019279795.1). NCBI lineage: Eukaryota > Metazoa > Chordata > Ceratodontiformes > Protopteridae > Protopterus > Protopterus annectens. The sequence goes on along the minus strand of NC_056740.1, from coordinate 71,739,390 downwards.
CAGAGCTTATCAAAGTGTGATGACAGGGTTTGGTTGATACAGGGAATCTCAAGATTTTCAGCCTTCATTTTCCAAATTTTCTAAGAGAGTCTGTAATCCCACATCCAATTTTGGCAAGAAACAAAATAAACAGTCTCAGCAAAATGCTGATAAACAAACATTTAAGAAGAAATGGCCTCCAAAAAGAAATCTAGAACTCTACTTAAACCAAGGTCAGTTCAACAAGTCAGAATGACTGTCTAGAGGACCTTGTTCCCCATCCTTGCAGTCCCCTTTTTAGTTCCAGAAAGTCTGAATCTCCACTTCTGGCTTTTGCAGCTGATAGTTTCAGACAAATGGATTCTGAAGATCATTCATCAACGTTACAGGTAGCAAGTGGGGAAAGATCCTGCTTCGGGCATAATTCCTTATCCCCCAGACCAGACTCCCCCCATTTATCCCTGTCATTAAGTATATGTTGTCTCATGGAATAATAGAGTTGGTTCCTCTTTCACTGGAGAGGTTTTTATTCAAGGATGTTTTTGGTGCTAAAGAAAGAAAATGCTTGTCGACAGGTTCTGGATCTTTCTTTCCTAAACCAATTTGTGATGGTGCCCAGGTTCAGAATGCTGTCACTTCACAACTTGTTATTCGTTCTTTCTCATTTATGTTTCCTGGTAACATTAAATTTAAACATTGCCTGTCATCATGTCCCTATTCATCCAGACTTCAGATATTACTTAAGATTTTCTGTGTTTGGATCACATTAGTAGATCCCTGCCTTACCCTTTGGACTTTCCAGGGAAGTAAATACTGTGGGAAGAAATAGCCAGGGAATTGTTACTGCTAGGCTTGTAAAGGCCATAGGGCCAATAGTCTAGTATCAACCTATGAACCAGGACCATTAGTAAAGTGTCCTACTACATTTATAGCTCATTGCTGGCTACAGGGTATCCACATTTTTAGTTTCTTTTTTTCCAAAGTGTCAGGAATCTATCACTTGTGTGAAAAATCTCATACACACACTGGGATTCCAAGAGAACACTCCCTCATCATTTTTGACTCCATCACATGGGATTGTGTTCCTGGGACATCTGCTAGACACCTTAGTTCAGAGAGCTTTTCTTCCACAGGAAAAAAAATAGATCTATATCTAGATCTATTTCTGCGGGCTTCCATTCAGACTTTAGTCACTGCAGGGGAATACTTCAGTAATTTGGTTCTTAGATTCTCATGATTCCACTGACAAGACTCCAGATGAAAAAGATACTGTATCTGCAGTCTCTCTGGTCATAGCACCAACACCCAGTATCTTTTCAAGTAACAGTTCTGGGATTTGTCAGAAGGGAAATTTCTTGGTGGAGACGGCGAGTATCCCTAAATCCAGGTTACCCCCTTCCAAAGTAGTTTGTCAACACAGATGCCTTGGACTTTATTTGGGGATCAGTTTTAGGAAAGATAAAAGTGCATGGGGTTAGGGGCACCCAAGGACCGATACAAGCATGTGAATATAAGAGTTTCTTGCTTTGATCAAGGCATTCAACTCTCTGAATCATCCTTGGTCCCCTGGACTCTTGAAGTTGTTACAGACAATACCACAGTCATGTGGTACATCAACAAGGAAGAGAGAACCAGGTATTACCCCCTTTGCAGACTGGCAATGTTAGCTTAGGATGTAGTTTCACAGCACAATGTCACTCCACAGGTATCATACATCCCCTCAGAGCAAAATTGTGAGAGTCAGAGAAGCTGACCTGGACAAAGGCAGGCCTCACGAGTGGAAACTAAGTTAGGGTTTCTTCCAAGATTTGATTAATTTGTAGGGAGATCCTCAAGTGGACTTTGCCTCTTGTCTGAACAATCAGCTGGCAAAATTCTGTTCCAAGACTCCATGCAAGGAGGCCTGGAAGATGCCTTTTCTTTGCTTTGAACAGGAATGTTTTGGTAAGCTTTCCCCCCTTTTTCCATTGATATCCAGGGTACTTCTGAATAAACAGAAGGAATTCCCCAAGATCATTGTGGTGACTCCCTTCTGACCCAAGCAGCAGTGGATGTTCTTCGTGTTTCACTGTTGCAGTCATCACATTTGGGTTATCTGCCTGCAGGTAGCCCTCAGAGTCTTGGGATTTCTGCGTCGGATGCTGTTGCTTCTTCCATGATGTCATGGGTATAAAACATGCAGCCAACGCCTTTACATCAGTTTTCTTGCCGTGCAGTGACCAAAGCAGAAGCAGTTCGCAAGTGCTGGTCGGCCACCTCCTGAAATTTTCGTTTTTCGAGTTTCAGACCTGAAGTCTTCTAAAAGATAAGTATCCCATTGTGGATCCTTTTTTCTTGCTCTAACCGATGTCAGAAAAAGTTAATAATTGTCTTGCTTGTGGAAAGCAAATACCTCACAGAGATTTTCATTCTGTTTAGGCCCAGACTACGATGTTCCTCACTGTTGGTTCTGTGCCTTGTTCAACACCTAAACTATTTGTCGTCAGGCTATTTTAGTCGCTAAATTCTTTCGCACTCGTTCTCCGTATTCTGAATTGGCTTCGATAAGACATCTGGCTACCGATCTTCTGAAAAAACGTAAGGATAAAGACAGACACAGACTGCATAGGCCAGTCCCTAATACCCACTTCTACAGATTCACAGGCCTCTGCTGAGACCCTTTCCAAGTCCGGTATGCCACGAGTTGCTTCTTCGACTATGGAACCTCTGGATGTCTCTACCTTGGATGGGTCCAGAGCCGCTGTGCAGGCACTGGCTTCTGAGGGTGTATTCCAACCTTTTGATGTTCGTATTAAACCACGATCTTCGTTTTTGTCTAAAACTACCGAGTTTATCAGGGCCAGAGTTCGCACTTAGCCTAGAAAACTGACGACCAAAGTGCATGCTCTAGCTCCCATGCCACAGAAATAAATGCTTAGAATGGCTGAAGACCTTATAACTTTAATTAGGGGAAGCCATCCTTCCCCCTCTATAAGACAAAGGATTGATTTCCCTTCTGATTCTACAGACCATGAGCCTGATGACTCTGATCCCCTGATTACCAGGACATTCCCGTATCTACCTATGAGGATTCATATGCAGAGGATTCCATCCCCTCTGCCTCCCCTCCAGAGGTCTTTTCTTTTGGGGAAACCTTGCATACCTTGAGAGCATTTCTGCTGGGAATGCCAGGACTACCCACAGTCCAAAAAGAGACTCAGAGAATTTTTAGACTTGCCTCGGCACAGGCCTCTAGCTATACCCCCTGTTCTGGAGATTGTAGATGATGTCTTCCTGGAATCCAGCCTTGCCCCTGATACCTTGCCTCCAGCGGCCAGGAAACCTGACGGGTACTACAGAGTACCTGACTCCCACAAGTTTTTCTTTAAGAATCCTACTGTGGATCCAGAGACCATTTCCCAGGGACCTAAAGGCATTAAAGCTACAATAGCCAAAAGCCCTACCCCTATGGACAAGGACTCTAGGGCTTTAGACAGATGGGGTAAGAAGATATAGAGAAGACCCCGGTATACTATTACCAGGGGAGGATTCATCAACAGGAGGGGGTATTAGTTGGCACCCCATACCTGGGGGATGCCATTATGGTGGAAGGAACATGACATACCATGGGGGATTTTAGCATTTACAATTTTAGTAGTGTGGACCTCTCTACAAAACATTTTGAATTATTCATAAAGGGATTTAAGTTTATTCCCAATAGCAGAAGGAGAGTGTCAGATGTTTTGATTGATCTCAAAATGTTTTTCAGGAAAAAGAACAGGATGGTTCAGACACAGGGGGTTAAAAAGGCAAGCACCATGAACACCCCCCATCCATCCTCAATTGAGGAATTTTGTGTTCCAAGTGGAGAAGGAAATAAGAGGATGCCTCAACCGTGGAGGTTACATTTACAATCTCAGTAAGGAGGAAAGTGACCTAATTAGAACCTTGAGTCAAAACAAGTATTTTAGGGTAATGCAACCCGACAAAGGTGGTGGGTTGGTACTAATGGATAGTATTTTGTATAGTAGTAAGATGTTAGAAATGTTGAACAATGATTCCAGATACGTTAGAGTGTCCAGAAATGACATAAATTTGGCTTACTATAGGATTGATTTTGGTCTGAATGACATGCTTCAAGATTAACTTTTTGATCTGGACACTTTCAGGAATTTAATCACCCCAAGATTCCATCCATTTTTGGAATCCCCAAGATTCATAAGAACTCCCAGGACACCCCCCCCCCCCCATGAGGTCCATAGTGGTGGCGACCGGTTCCAAAACGTATCCCTTGGCCAAATACTTGGATCTAAAACTCAAAGGGATTTGGCCACGGCGGGTGGAATCCTGAAGAACTCCTGGGACTGACTTAGAAGAATTAAGTGGAATTTATACACTGATTCACTTATTTTTGTGACTTTAGACATTCAAGATTTGTTCAATGTGATTCCACATCAAACTGGGATGGAATGGTTTGAGGAGGCTCTGCACACTTATGGAAAATTGGAAAGGAAGGAATTCTTGGTGTGTTTAGAGCTTATGGAACTTGTAGTGAGGTATAATTTCCTGTTTTTCAAGGGGGAATTTTTTAAGCAAACTAATGGGGTAGCGATGGGGGCATGCTGTGCCCCCACATATGTAAATATTGTTCTTATGGTATGGGAAGAAAAGTTTCTTTTTCCCTCTGAATATGCACAGTATTGGAATTATTGCAAGCGTTATTTGGACGATATTTGCATATTTTGGACTAGCACAGAGGCTAAATTGATGGAATTCATCCACTATTTAAACCACAGTACTGAATTTTTAAAATTTACATACTCTATCACACATCAAGAGATGGATTTCCTGGATGTGACCCTGAGGAAAGTGAAGGAGCATCAGGGGTTTGAATCGTGGGTTTACAGGAAGAGTACCTTTTGTAACTCCTGTACTTTACTAGTCAACACCCCTTTAAACAAAAAAGGAGCATCCATAGGGGTCAGTTCATACGTAGTGGTAGGATGACATCCAAAGATTCAGATCACGAGAAGGAAAGTTTGAATCTGAAAAACATGTTTTTGGGAAGGAAGTGCCCCTTAGATTTAATTGAGGAAGTTATGGTAGAAGTATTAGAAGAGAGAAAAGGGAGATTTTGTCCTATTTTGGGCCATGGTGAAAACACTAAGTACAAGTGGTAGAGATAAAGGGAATGGAACAGAACAGAAGGGGGACTTCACCTACAGGGGCATTTGTTATGAAATATGACACCAATGCCCATAGAATTAGGGGTATTATTAATCAGCACTGGGAAAAGTTTAAAGGGTATTCAGACTTGGATATTTTGTTTAGAAGCCCATTACAGTTTACTTATAGAAGAGGAAAGAATATCAAGGAGCTTTTAGAGAATAGCAACCAAGAACCCCATAACCATAGGAGGCTGGGTACTTATAAATGTGGTACCTGTGCACAATGCCCCTACATTTTGAATCAGGGGAGTGTGCATGTTGAAGTGAGGGACAGGACCATTAGAGCTAATTCATTTACTAATTGTAATAGTGAAGATGTGGTGTATCTTGCCACGTGTAAAAGCTGTTGGGCATTTTACTTGGGCAAGACTACACGTAAGCTTAAGAGAAGAATTTACGAACATCTGAATGTCATTAAAAACAAGGACAGTAACAATGCCCTATACAAACACGCATTGACGTGCAGATGCAGGATGGCATTTTTTTGTTCTGGAAAAGGTGGAAAAGGACCCCTGGGGTGGCCCCTGGGAGACCAGAATCGAAGTTAGGGAACTTTATTGGCAGCTGGTACTGGAGGCCGGTCAATTCCCTGGTCTTAATGAACACATATCCATTGTTCCAATTTTGCAGATGAAGGCTGCTAAGTTGTAGGTGTAATATAGGGATTCAGCCACTAAATGGCAGTTTTGACCAGCAACAGGGTGGATTAGCTTGGTTGATTCTTGGGTAACAAGTTGTCTCAAAAACCTTGTAAATTGTGATGTCTGTTTTTATTTTAACATTCAATTTTTATTTTGTGGTTTTAAACTTGGCTTTCACTACATATACATTTTTAATTGAAAGATTATATGTATAAATCAAGTAGTATTTTACACATAAACCAAGTAGAATTTTAGTAAGTGTTTTGTGATTAATAGTTTCATAGTTTTGTACTAGGCTATCTGCCCTGGGGCATTTATAAGCCTAGCCATAGTGATGTGGCTTTCGCCACCCCATGTAATGGTACAAAGGTGTACAGAATAGATTTAGAATACTGTGCCTCTGTCTAGTAGTGACACAGTGAAGACCCCCTTACATAATAGAATTAGTTTACTGTGCCTCTGTCTAGCAGTGACACAGAGATGACCCCCTGGGGTAAACCTACGATCTCCCATCCACTCATCAAGATTTCTCTTGAAGAGAGTCAGTGAGGGGCTCTGCCTAACATGAACTGGGATTCTGTTCCAGAGTATGGGAAGCCTCTGAGTTATGAATCTGTCCCTCCAGCATGTCCTATTCATATTTGTGCTGAGGTTTAAATCTTTAGCTCTCGTGGTTCTGATGGATTTGGATTTTTTGAAGTGGAGCATGTCCATCAATTCTTGATTGGACATGGCCTTGTACGTCAGGCACAGATCACCTCTGAGTAGGCAGTATGCTACTGAATAGAGCTGGAGTTTCTTTAGTCTGGCAGCATATGACATATGTTGGAGACCCTTGATCCTCTTGGTGAGGTACTTTTGGGGTCTCTCCTGCTGTTGCAAGTGCCGGGAGAGGTACATACCAAATGGGGCATTGTACTCAATCATGGGCCTGATAAGGGAGGAGTATAGGGGTACAATGACCTCCTTTGATCTGGATGTGAATCCCTTCATGATAAGGTGGGCAAGGTAGAAAGTCTTTCTAACCACTTTGGCAATGTGGATGTCAAATGAGATGTCACTATCGACTTGGGTCCCCAGGTCTCTGATTACTTTTTCCATACTCAGTGGGTTACTGTCTATGTGATAATTTGTGGGTACTTTGTTTTTCCCAAAGGGGATGACTATACATTTTTTGGCATTTAGTTTAAGGCCATGACTCTGGCACCAGTTGTCCGTTTCAGTGAGGCCTTTCTGTAGGATGTATGTGTCAGCTGGTGTATCGACTATGGCGCCTAGTTTGCAGTCATCTGCAAACTTTGTCAGCCACAACCCTCCCATGTTTGCTTTCACATCTGAGAAATAAATGCCGAACAAGAGGGGTCCCAGGACAGAGCCCTGTGGGACACCACTTGTGACTGGCTTTGAGTCTGACATGGCTCCAGCGATTTTGACTTTATGGGTTCTATCCTTTAGCCAGTTTGCAACCCATCTTGTGACATATGGATTTACATTTAAGCTGTTGAGCTTGTCTATGATGCCTGAGTGGGGTATTGTGTCGAAAGCTTTAGCCAAGTCCAGGTAGGCTGTATGGACTGCTTTGCCCTCGTCAATGGCTCTAGTTACTGTTTCGAAAAAGTCAACCAGGTTCAAAAGGCAGGATTGGCCTTTACAAAGCCGAACTGGGTGGGGTGAAGTGTCTGTAGGTCCCCAATGTCTCTGTTTATGAGTTCCATAATGATTCTTTCCATAGCTTTGCAGACCAGTCTGGTTAAGCTTATGGGGCGGTAGTTACCAGGGTCTGTAGAGGTGCCTCCTTTGTGGAGTGGGACCACTGTTGCTGTACGCCAGTGTTCAGGTACATATCCTGTAGTAAGGCTAAGGTTAAATAGCATTTTTATGTGCGGGTTTAGCTCCTCTTGGAGTTCACGTAGCACGCAACCCGGGATACTGTCAGGTCCCATTGATGCTGTGTTTTCAGCTTTACTGAGGGCGGTTCTCACCTGGACATCTGAGATGACAGGGAGGTTACATTCAGCTGGGATAAGTATTTCTTCTTTTGGGGGTGAGGGAGGGGAGAAATTTGCAGTGAACCTGTCTGCCAGAATGTTGGCAATATCTGTGGGGTCAGTGTATTTTTTGTCATTGTGAACTAACTCTGAGCATATCTGAGGGTTTCCGCCCAGGTTTCTAACATAGCAGAAGGAGGCCTTGTGGTTATCTTTAGTGTCCATAGCGATTTTTCTCTCAAAGTTGGCCTTGGATGTTTTTATGAGAGAACGTAGCTTTCTACTAGTGCTGATCAGAGATGCCTTCTCTTTATAGGATTTTGCTCTGTCGTGCAGTAGCTTCCTTCTTTTGTTATACAATTTGTTTATGGCTGGGGTCCACCAGACAGGACGCCTGCCCTTGGTGGAGAGGGTCTGGTTTTATTTGGGATTGCATGATCCATGCCTTCTTGGAGATGTCCGTAGAAAGCATTTGTGAAGGATTCAGCATTGTGGGATGTGGTTTCCACTGGCCCAGTGGGCTTAAAGGATACCATCTCAGTCTTAAGAAGTGTAAAGTCAGCTTTTGGGAAGGTTTTCACTGTAGTCTTTTGTGTTGGGGGTGGAGGTGGGATATGTATATCCAGGGTGATTAGTTTGTGGTCAGATCTCACTAGTGAGGGGTATACTTCCGGTGTGGAGCACTTTGTCCCCATGTTTGTGATGATCAGGTCTAGTATATTATCTCCCCTTGTAGGAGAGGTGACTAGCTGTTCCATTGCATTTGAATTTATGAATTCCAGGAACCTTTGGGCTAGGGTGTTAGGGCTAGAATAATGCACCCAGTCTATGTTAGGGTAGTTGAAGTCTCCCAATATGACTGTGTTTGGTGAGACATTCATATCCTCCAATGTCTTCAGGAAGGCTGAATGGGGTTCCTGAGATTGGGAGGGTGGTCTGTAACATGCTACCAGTTGTATAGCAGTTTTGCCTACGGTTAGTTGCACCTGGATGGTCTCTGATGCTTCATGTGTTGCCACTAACCTGGAGGTGTGGGTGTCCTTGATGAATATGGACACTCCCCCTCCCTTTTTGGTTTGGCCCGAGTTTTGGGGCCGAAAAGCATGATATGAGGTATAGCCTGGTAGCGCTGGGGTGCTCTCAAGAGCCTTGAGCCAGGTTTCAGTTATTGCACAGACATCGATGTTCTCCATACTGAGGAGTGCTTCGAGAGCCTGCATCTTGAGATTTAGACTTCTGGCGTTGAGCAGCATTACCCTTAAATTTTTTCCATTTTTGTTTTCTAAGGAGCTGGGTTTGTCTTTTGAGCCTTGCCTAAAAAAGGCACTATGGGAGTGGCAAGAGCCTTAGCCAATATCCGGAAGCCCAGTGGTGACAGATGCAAGCCGTCCCTTGCGAAGCAGCGTGGCTTGTCCAGCATGTCATCCCAAGCAGACAGACATTGGATCCCCCTAGAATGACACCAGTAATTGAGCCAATTATTAAAGAGTTTGCACTGGGTTAATTGTTCAATTAAAGGAAAGGTGAAGGGTTTATATAAAAAGAATGGGCGGCTGTTTTATTCTTTATCTTGGGGTGGCTGTTTTATTCTTTATCCTTACTCTATCTGATGAAGTCCATGGGAGACGAAAACGCTTATTTTTTATACATTTGGCGTTTATGTGTAAGTGAATAAATGGCTGTTCATTCTAACCGTTGGTTTATTTATTTTTACCTCTAAGGACTTGTGCTTTGTTTTTGTTGGTTCTGAGTTTTGGTCAGCACCTTGCCTCCTTCATCATTGTCTTTGTAAGATATTAATCTCTGCTACTGTGGCCATCATGGCTTTAAATTGCCAGTTTCATATGTTAAAGTATCAGCAACATATTATGGAGCTAATTAAACAGAAAATTATGTTGATTCCGGATTGTGCAGAACATAAAGATTTACAAGAGTTAATGCATTCTGCTAACCAAGTTGGAAAACATACTTTGCAATGTGGTTTTGATGCATTAGAAGCATCTTGCAGGGCTGCTGTCACTGGGTCTGTTCTTAGAAGGCATGCTTGGCTTAAGGAACATATCTTGGCAGACTGTCAAAGCAAAATTACTAGATGCACCACTAAATCAAGGACGCCTGTTTGGCAATAAAGCAGAAGTCCTCAAAAATATGGAGGAAAAAGCTAAATCTATGCAAACTGTATTTCCAACAGGTACAGCCACCTAGATTCAGTAGGCATTGGCCTTCTAAAAACTGGTCCTTTCCAGTCACTCCCAGGCCTTCTCAGTCCTAACCCAGGGGCAGCATACCACCACGATTACAATCTCAGGGTATGCACAGATCTAAGCAATGGAGTGCTCCTACTTCTAAAACAGGGAGTAGTAAGCCAACATCCTATTGTAAAATCTCACAATGACTTATTCTTAATTCTACCAAGCCTTGCCCAGGTACTTGCACCCTTAGGAGGAAAACTTGCCCTGCATACAAAAAAACTGGAAGTACATCACCCAGGACAGATGGGTCTTGAACATTGTATTCCAGGGATACAGATTCTACTTCCACTCACTGCCAACTCTAAGCAGATGGCCAGACCTCCACCCAAAGCAGTGGGCAGAGGCCCAAAAGCAAGTACTTTATTTTCTTAGTCTCAAGGCTATTCGACCTGTCCCAGCAGAGCATAGGGGGCAAGGTTTCTACTCCAGACTGTTTCGGGTACCCAGGAAAGAAAACTCTTGGCCCCCTACCTTGGATCTGTCTAGTCTCAACCCCTTCCTGGTGGTTCCAAGGTTCAAAATGCTTACTCTCCAACGGCTGCTTCCTATGCTAGCCCAAGGACTCCTGGCTAGCCACCCTAGACTTAAAAGAAGCTTATCTGCACATCCCCATAAGGGAATCTTGCAGGAAATACCTACGTTTCACAGCAGGCTGTATGCATTATCAGTTCTCTGCACTTCCCTTTGGCTTATCTACTGCGCCCAGGTTATTCACAAAATGCCTAGCTCCAGCCATTGCATATTGCAGGCAGAGAAAAATTCAAATTTGCACATACTTGCACGATTGCCTGATTCAGGTGGACAGTCAGGAATTGCTACTCAAGCACCTGACATTTGTAAAGAGACTTCTAACTTCACTGGGGTACACCATCAACAAAAAGAAATGACATCAGGTACCCAGCCAACAGATTGCATTACTGGGAGGAAGCTTGAACACAACTTCCAGATGGGATTCCTCACTCCAGAAAAACAAATATATTTTACAAACTACTTCAATCCTACTGGCCACCAAAATCAGCTATCTGCAAGAAAAATACTGCAAGCCCTAGGGTTCATGGCCTCTTGCATTCTACTAATTCCATATGCAAGACTGCATATGAGGAAACCTCAGTGGTACTTTAAAAGTCTCTGGTGTCGTCGTCGTCCCCCCCCCCCCCCCCCCCCGGAGAGCTGCCACTCCAGCATGGGACCTTAATTTTGTATTGCTTCAGCAGAGTTAAAATTCCACTCCTGGAAAACAGCTTTACTTCTAGGCATCACTTCAGCAAGACGAGTGTCTGAATTGCAGGCCCTTATGGTCATGGAACCCTTCATTATCTTTCATGCAGACAGGGTTCCATCAGGACTAACCCATCATTTATGCCAAAGGTGGTATCTAGTGTTGCTTTAAACCAATCCATTCATTTGCCAACTTTTTTCCCTAAGCCTCTGGATACAGGAGAAAGGATCCTGCACTCCCTGGACGTGCTCAGGCAGCTTAGGTTCTATCTGGACAGGACTAAACCTTTCCGAAAATCTGACCAGCTGCTAGTCAGTTTTGTTACAGGTGCAGAGGGCAAACCATTTCTACATAGATACCACACTGCATTCATTTCTGCTGCAAACATCATGGGAAACCTGCCCCAAAGGGGATCAGAACACATTCCACTAGGGCTACGTCATCCTCTACAGCATTTATCAGCGGAGTCCCTGCCAGAGACCTCCTGAAAGCTGCAACCTGGAGCTCTGTACTCGCCTTCACCAAGCATTACCACTTACCTATCTTTTCTAAATCCAGAGCTGGATTTGCTACAGCAGTCTTACAGGGCCGGCTTGCCAGCCCTAATGCTATTTGACTGCCTCCATCCATCCTCAGTTTGGGAATCAACCCAAATGTGATGACTGCAACAGTGAAACACGAAGAACATAGTACAGTTGTGTACACTTACCATAAATGTAGATGTTAGAGTATATTCACTGTTGCAGTCCTGGTTACCCTCCCTCCAGCCCACTGTCTTCTCTTTACTTCTTCCTATCCTTTTTGTTTGGCATACCTTATATCATTGGTATTTGCTTTTGCTGGGGGTGTTCCACACCATGTAATTGCTTCCTATTTAGGGGATTCCTGACATCTGTGGCAAGAAAAACTGATGTAATGGTGTTGGCTGCATGTTTTTTATCCATGACGTCCTGACGTCATGGAAGAAGCAACAGCATCCGACGCAGAAATCCCAAGACTTTGGTATTCAGGCCGACTGAGGGCTAACCTGCAGGCAGATAACCCAAATGTGATGACTGCAACAGTGAGTACACTCTAACATCTACATTTATGCTAAGTGTACACAACTGTACTTTGTCCCTCCTTTTGGAAAAAGCCATGGGCAATTGCCAAAAGCTGCATCACACAATGACTCTACTTGCACAAGAACAAGGGGTTTGATACACCCTAACCCCAGTTAACTTCAACTGACTGGCTTGTTAGGGTCTTAATTCCCTTTAGGCACCCATTTATTGGTACTAATGGAAGCAAGACAACCTGCTAATAGAAAATCCTATACTATTAAATGGGAGATTTTCTAGTTGGTCCCAACCACATAACCATCACCCATTCAGGGCTAATGTTTCTTTGTTTTTACAATGTGTGTGAACTGTTATCGTTTGGTCTTTCTTACTTCTTTTGAGCATGTCTGCCCATGGATTCCCCTCTTTCAAAGCATTCTTATGTTAAAATGTTTTGGAAAGGGGTATTACATAAGAGACTTCCAAGAAAACTGCTGGCTCCTCCTTGGGGTCTTAATTTTTGTATTTGAGAAGCTAAGATTTGCTCCATTTGAAGCAGCTCACCAGGCTGATTTTTACTTCTTAACTTGGAAAACTGTTTTACTTATTGCTGTGACCTCTGCAAAAAGAGTATGTACAAGCTCTTATGGTGAATCAACCCTGGCTCATTTTCCACAGAGAAAGGGTTTCTTTAAGAACTAATCTTTCTTTTATGCCTGAAGTGTTATCTGAGTTTACTTTAAGCCAGACTATCCGTTTCCCTGTTTTGTTTCCTGAGCCTAAAAGTGATTGAGAAAGAATATTCCATACATTGGATGTCCACAGACAACTCTTGTACTATCTTGACAGAAAAAATATTTTAGATATTGATCACTTCATTTCTTCTGAAGTTAAGAAGAGGCAGCCTGTATTAAAACAGATGGTTTCCAAATGTTTGTCTCAAGCTATTACCTTATGTTGTTCTCAACACAACAAAAACTGTTCCATGCAGGGTCAAGACCCACTCTACCAGGGCTTTCACTTCATCTGTGACTTTTTGGAAATGTTTGTATTATATAGACATATTTTAGAAGAAGCAACTTGGTCTTCTGTACATATTTATACAAAGCACTACAAACTTGATTCCTTCTAGATCTAGAAAAGGTTTTGCTAGGACCATTATCCGGGGCTCCTGGATCCATCCCTTTCCACCTCCTAAATGATGTAAGCTAGGGTAGTTTCCCTGTATAACTAAGGTTACTGCAGCAGTTATTAATATGATGAACATAGTACAGTCGTGTAAGTAAACTTACCATAGCAGTAGATATTCAAATGATCACAGCTGCAGTAGCTGCTCCCTCCCAAACTCCTAGCCATGACTTCTTAGGGCTCAGCCTTCCTCTCTCAGTTGGCATGAAGAACTTGAGAGTCAAGTCTGTGTTTTTAGAAAGCTCAGCTCAAGCTGCCAAACTGTGTGTGTGTGTATAAGGTGCCCTAAAGCTTTAGAAGCTGGCCGACTGTTATATCCTTGGCAAGATGTAACCTATATAACTGAGGCTACTGCAGCAGTGATCATTCAAACATGTACTGTTATGGTAGGTTTATTTACAAAACTTGAGTTTGTCTGATTTCTGGATCTGCTAGCTTGTATATATTAGAAGTTGTTTCACTTTTCCCTAAGGCAGTTCACAACAGAAAAAAAATAAATCTGGGAATTTTAGTACAATACCTGGCTATAAAACACATTCAAGAATGACATTCTTCACCTAAGAAATGCCTTTCCCCCTCAGCAGTTTGTTGGCAGGTTGGGATTGTACATACTTTTCCTCCAGCATGGCTTTCACTGAGCTCCACCTTGCCTCAGTCTGCAGGCACATTCACTTAGCTTAGGCAGATGTTTAAGTCATCTGAGCTGGGGTTACCAACCCCTCTTTAGGTTGGTAATGACTAGTGTCCTGTAGGAGGAGAGCAAACCTGAAAGTAGTCAGTGTTACTGGTAGAGGATTAGTTGTTTTGGGGATATGGCCCTACTGCTTTTTCACCCAAATTTTTCTCCTGCCTGCCTGCTAACCAACAGACTTTCTGTTGGGATATGAGCCTATTCAGAGAGAGACGACTGGGAGGGGTCATCATTGAGGTAGCCACTAAGGGATGGTTTGAAAGTTTTCCATTTTACTTCTGGCCCTAACTTTGTGCACTCTTGGTCTGGCACTTAGGAGGGGATGTGCAATGGACTGTCCACAGAGGGCATCTCCTTGCTTTTGCAAGAGGTGTTTTCTCCAAACAGTCCTGTTCATTCTCTCTTCTCCTGCAGCATAAGCAATTGTCTATGTGGTCTTCGCCAGTGAGATATTACTTGCCTGTGTGTACTTATGAGTGCATGTAAACACCCTTCTCCTTGGGAAATGAGAGTGGGGGGCAAATCTTAACTCCTCCCCATCCCTGCCAGGTGCCCCCAGTGCAAGGGCCACTAATTCAGCCCCAGTCACCCGGGTTGCAGTCAGAGCTCCATTTCTCTGTGCCTTAGAACTGAAATTACTGGAAGTGATCCACCCTGACTCAAGGATGACATGGCCCACCCATGTCTAGATTTCTGTCCTTGTGTTTTGACCCACTAGAAATAGAAAAGCTGTCTAGTCCCACCTGCATGTTATCCCATGATCTTGCCTCTGGGAAAGGCAAGGCTTTGTTATTTAATTGCTGGAACCTGTGTTCTGAGAGACTGCTTTCCAGACTAGCTGCAAATATACAGAGCTGAGTATATTTTTTTGGTTATAGTTTAATTGTTGCTACGATCTCTGTTGAAGCTGTTCGTCTCACTGTTCTGAGAGACTGATCTGCAGATATACAGAGCTGAGTATGTTTGTTTGGTTTTAGAGTCTGTACTGTTAGTTGTTGCTTAGATAGATCTCTGTTGAAACTGTTTTCCCCACCCCCGTTTATTGCCGTGTCTTCAGTTGGTATAACTGGTTTTTACAGCTTGTGTGTTATCTAACTCAAGGATCGCTTAATTTGACCTGTTAGTAACAGCCTGCATTTAATTGCTGGAACTTGTGTTCTGAGAGACTGCCTTCCAGACTATCTGCAAATGTACAGAGCTGAGTATTTTTTTTTTTTTGGTTAGAGTTTGTTGCTTAGATCTCTGTTGAAACTGTTGTCTCACTGTTCTGAGAGACTGATCT
Source organism: Protopterus annectens (assembly GCF_019279795.1). NCBI lineage: Eukaryota > Metazoa > Chordata > Ceratodontiformes > Protopteridae > Protopterus > Protopterus annectens. The sequence goes on along the minus strand of NC_056740.1, from coordinate 71,723,903 downwards.
GCAAGTATACAGAGCTGAGTATTTTTTGATTTTAGAGTTTGTACTGTTAGTTGTTGCTTAGATCTCTGTTGAAACTGCCCCCCCCCACACACACACACATTTTCTGCCGTGTCTTCAGTTGGTATAACTGATTTTTACAGCTTGTGTGTTATCTAACTCAAGGATCACCCTCCCTATTTTGGGTTTGTAGTTTTAAATTTGGTGGTTTTTGCAGTTGCCTGCCCCACTGTAGATTTGATCTGGGACACTCCCCCAGTCCCATCTCTTTACCACATTCTACCTAATAAACTCTTTCTGCACTTGCTTTTAGTCCTTTTTAATTTAATTGCATTTTTTAAACTGTGTTTGGTCTGATATTGCTACATACTCGAGTGTGCTAGCTTGCACTGCATTTAAATTGTTTTTGCTACTTTTCTGTAAAAAAATAAATCAAAAAAAAAACTGTAAGCCTGTTTCCTACCTTTCTTGTAACTAGTGTTCTAGATACAGATTTGCTGTATCAGGGACTGTATGTAAGCTTCTGAGTCCCCCAAGTCTTTCTGTGTTGGAGGGAAGCCTTCTAGCTTATCAGTGGTAGTGGTAAGCACTAGGTAACCGGTCTACCACATAAGGAGTGGTTCTGACCCACAAATTGTAGTTATTGGCCCTTTGGGCAATCTCTTCCATTTCTCTCAACTTTCTGATTTGAAAGCCTGCATTTGCACTTGTTTCTGTCCTGTAACTCGTCAAGTGCAGATAGAGATTCTTAGTTTTAGCACTTAAATTGGTGTATTCATGCTCAGCACTTGTTCAGAACGTGTAAGCACTAAATAAGCTACTAATTACTATAGCACTCAATCTTCCTCGTTACCTAGAGGAAAACAGTTTTTGTACTTACTTTTCTCACTTGCTTAGAGAAAAACAGCTCTTGTACTCACTTTCCTCACTTATCTAGAGGAAAATAGTTTTTATTCAGGCATGTCCAAGGGTCAGCTCCCAGTGTTCTCTCCTGTCTTCTGATGAATCTGGACATCTTGAGGCAATGTAGAAATTGCCTCGTACACAGACAACCCTCTCCTCCTACCACCCAACACTACAACCTGTGAGAGATGCACTTATCTAGCCAAACTGGAGGTAAAGCTCTCTCCAGCCAAGACTGAACTTGACAGTCATGAGGAGAAGGTAAACATTTGCTCCACACCACACTCATCACATAGTCTCACTAAATCTACACCACCAAAATCCACACATAGTAACACAAAAACATTTGCAGAGGCTCTCAATAATAATCTGTCTAAGCAACAGAGACCTCCAAAGCAGAAACGTGAGCCAACCTCCATCCCCCAACACAACCCAAATGACACATAGCCCACAGACTCAGTGTGCCACTCAGCCACAGCCAATAAGGCAAAACAGCGTACCCAACACACTAGTCATAGGTGACTATAGTCAGGCACACTGATGTCCCACTCACCAGGCTAAACAAGGAGAAGGTTACTGTCAGGTGCCAGAATCCGCCACATTACCCACTCACTCAGGTCACTCCACAGCAAGTACAAATATGACTCTGTCATTGTCCATGTTGGTATAAATGACCTGAGACGTACCTCCCTGGACTACATGAAAAGAGACATGGAAGAGCTCTCCGATCTTGTAGCCCAGGCAGGTATGACCCTAGCCCTGAGTAGCATTCTGCCATCACCCAGAATGATACCGCAGTTCAAAGACAAAATAATTGACTTCCAACAATTGGCTAAGCTTCTGGTGTCATTCTAGGGGGGGATCCAGTGTCTGTCTGCTTGGGATGACATGGTTGACAGACCACGATGCTTTGCCACAGATGGCCTGCACCTGTCGCCCCTGGGATTCCAGATACTGGCTAAGGCTCTTGCTGCCCCTATAGTGCCTTTTTTAGGCAAGGTTCAAATAACAAATTCACCACTATAACAGGAACAGGAAAGCAAAAACTGAGGGTAGTGCTACTCAGTGCTAGAAGTCTAAATCTCAAAATGCACTCACTCGAGGCACTCCTTAAAATGGAGAACACTGATATCTGTGCAGTGACTGAGACCTGGTTCAAGGTTCCAGAGAGCACCCCTGCACTACCAGGCTATAACTCATACCACACTTTTCGGCCATGTAACCTTGACTGAAACACTAAAGATGGAGGTGTGTCCATATTCATTAAGGATATCCACACCTCCAGGCAAGTTGCTCAGCATAATGCATCCGAGGTTATCCAAGTGCAACTAACTTTGGACAAAACTGCAATCCAGATTGTAGCTTGCTACAGATCCCCCCCACCATGCCCCAGGATTCCCACTCCTCTTTTCTTTTTGTACTGGAAAATATTAGGGTTCAACCAAACACCCTAATAATGGGCGACTTCAACTACCCCACCATTAACTGGGAAAACTACTCGTGTACCAACTCCTTAGTTCAACGCTTTCTAGAATTCACAAACTCCAATGCCCTGGATCAACTTACCCACAATCCCCACCAGAGGCAACAATATCCTAGACCTAGTCATTGCCAATATGAGTGACCGGTGTTCCACACCTGAAGTCAACTGCTGGTTGGTCCGATCCGACCATAAGCTAATCACCCTTGATATCCACATCCTGCCCCCACCCCCCATTAAGGAAACTACAGTAAATAATGTCTCCAAAGCAAGCCAACTTCGTGCTTCTTAAGACAGAAGTGGTGAACTTCATGACACCCATGCAGATGGACAGTACAGTTACAACTGCTGAATCTTAAACAAATGCACTCTATAAGCACTTACATGAGTGCATGGATCGTGCTACCCCAAACAGAACCAAGACTCTATCCTCCAAAAAAAGGAAGACAATCTGGTGGTCCCCTGCCATAAACAAAACTGTACAACAGAAGGAAGAAACTGTTGCAAAAGAGAGTAAAATCCCATGAGTGGAGGAGCTCCCTGGTCAGCCTCAGTAAGAAGCTGAGATCCCTTATAAGATCCTCCAAAGCTAGCTATGAAAACAAAATCGCCACTAATTCCAAGGACAACTACAAACCATTCTATAGCTATGTCAAGAATCTTGATGGCAACACCCAGATCTGCTCTGAGTTACAGCACAAAGGCACGAAAATTACAGAACCAACTGATATTGCCAACATCCTGCCAGATAGGTTCAGTGCTAATTTTACCCCCCTCTCACCCCCTAAAGGGCCCATATCTATACAGGAAGAATGCAGAGTCCCTGTAATTGCAACTGCGCAGGTAAAAGCTGCACACTCTAAAGCCAAAAACACAGCATCCATGGGACCGGGCAACATCCCAGGCTGTGTTTTACATGAACTTCAGAATGAACTGGCTCCCCACTTAAGCACCATGTTCAATAATAGCCTCACATCAGGCTTTGTGCCCACTGAATGGCGCACAGCAACAGTTATCCCACTCCACAAAGGGGGAGCCACCCCTGATCCCAGGAACTATCAACCCATTAGCCTGACGAGCCTGGTCTGCAAGGCCATGGAACATATCATCAAGGAACTCATAAACAAAGATATTGGTAACCTCCAAACTCTGGATCCCACCCAGTTCGGGTCTGTGAAAAGGCAGATCATGCCTCCTGAACCTGATCGACTTCTTTGAGGCAGTCACCAAAGCCGTAGATGAGGGTAAGGTGGTTCTCACAGCCTATCTTGACCTTGCCAAGGCTTTCGACACCATCCCCCATTCTGGAATTATAGCGAAACTCACTAAACTAGGTATAAATCCCTACATCACAAGATGGGTTGCCAACTGGCTCACTGACAGAACCCACACTGTAAAAGTTGCAGACTCCAAATCTGACCTCAAAGCAGTGACAAGTGGAGTACCACAGGGTTCCGTCCTGGGACCTCTCCTGTTTGGTATCTACTTCTCTGAAGTACAGGCTAAAACAGAAGGCCTCTGGCTAACGAAGTTCACAGATAACTGCAAACTAGGAGCCATAGTCAAGTCCCCAAATGATGTGGACATCCTACAGAAGGGCCTCGCTGAGACAGATGCCCGGTGTCAGAGCCATGGCCTCAAGCTCAATGCCAAAAAGTGCAGTGGTCATCCCCTTAGGTAAAAACTCTGTACCCATGAACTACCACATGGGCAGCAATCTACTTAACACCGAATGCGTGATGAGACCTTGGGACCCAGGTGGACAGTAGTCTCTCCTTTGATAGTCACATCGCCACAGTAGTTAGGAAGTCCTTCTTCATGGCACACCTAATCATAAAAGGGTTCTCATCCAGGAAAAAGGTCATTGTTCCCCTCTACTCGACACTCATTAGACCCATTATAGAGTACAACGCCCCTTTTGGAATGTACCTCACAAGACATCTGCAGCAGTTGGAAAGGCCACAGAAGTAACTCACAAAGAGGATTACTGGTCTCAAACAAATGCCCTACACTGACTGCCTCAAAAAACTCCAGCTTAACTCCGTAGCATATCGCCTACTCCGAGGTGATCTCTACCCAACATATAAAGCTATGTCAAACCCAGAGCTGTTGGACATGCTACACCTAAAGAAATCCCAATCCCTCCGAGCTACACGCTCTAGGGACCTAAACCTTGTCACCACAATAAACAGGACATGCTGGAGGGATAGATTCCTGTCCCAGAGACTTCCCATACTCTGGAACAGGCTGCAAATCTATGTCAAGCAAAGATGTTCATCGTGTTTCACTGTTGCAGTCATGACTGTAGGGTTCTCCCCTGCCGGCAGGCAGCCCTTGGTCGGCCAGAATCCCAAAGTCTGGGTCCGGCGTCGGCTGTTCAACCATGCTCCCTGATGTCAGAGCGCCAGGAGTATAAGGCTGACAGCCAACGCCATCTTCTCCAGTCTTTCTTGCAGTGCGGTGATAGCAGTTCGCAAGTGCTGGTTGGTTGACTCCTGACGAATTTTCCTATATACTTCGGTCCGAAGACGACTTTTCCACTCAAAGCTAAGTACCCCGTTGGGGAAACTTTTTTCTTGCTCCACTCCAATGTCAGAAAATGTTAATAATTGTATTTCTTGTGGGAAGCAAATACCTCATAAGGATTTTCTTTCTTACTGTATTCCTTGCTTAGGCCCTGACCACGACGTAGCTAGTTGTCGGTTTTGTGCTAATTTCAATCAACGTACAATTAAGCGAAGGTACGATTTTGCTTTTCATTACTTCGGTAGGCGCTTTAACAACAAAATGTCGTCAGATACGGTTCCGGCTACCGGAGTTCACAAACGTCGCAAGGATAAAGACAGGCCTCCGAGGTCCAAATCTGATGATAGCGCACATGCGGAGCCAGCTTCAGGTTCAGCCGTTGGCAGTGAGGCGCTTTTGCAGCCCCTGTCATCAGCCATTTCAGAACCGACGGCTGAAACGGACTCTCATGAGGAGCCAACCAGGCCTTTAAATATTTCTGTTGCAGGACCTTCGGACAATGCTCCTTCGGATGGGTCCGGAGCCGCTGTGCAGGTACCGGCTTCCGAAGGGGTTTTCAGGCCTACTCAGCTTCTAGTAAAGGCAAAGCCAAAGACAAAGGCAAAGACTCCTAAATCAAAGACTTCAACACAGGCCTCTTCAGAACCGGCTCCCAAGTCACAGAAACAGTTACTCAAGATGGCGGAGGATTTACTTACTATGATTAGGGGGTCTCATCCCCCTCCAGACAAAAGGCCAAGGCAGGATGTTTATTGTGATTCCTCTGATCAGGCTTCTGTTTCCTTAGTTTCTTCTTCTGATCAGGAATATTCTTTCCCTCCTTATGAGGATTCTGATGCTGAAGAATCCATTCCTTCAGCTTCTCCTCCTGAGGATTTCTCTTTTGGGGAAACTTTGCATGAAATGAGGGAACATTTCCACTGGGAGGGACAGGAGTATTCGGAATCCAAGAAAAGACTGAGGGATTTTCTTCTTCTTCCCCAACATAGGCCCCTGGCTATTCCTCCTGTTTTGGATATTGTGGATGATGCCTTTTTGGAAGCTAACTTAACCCCTGACTCTTTTCCTCCTGCTCCTGTTAAGCCTGATAGATATTACAGGGTTCCTGATTCCCATCAGTTTTTATACAAGAACCCTACGGCTGACCCTGAAACCATTTCTCAGGGACCTAAGGGAGTTAAGGCCGCTTCTGCCAAAAATCCCATTCCTACTGAAAAGGATTCTCGATCCTTAGAAAGATGGGGCAAAAAGGTGTACACTTCTGCTACTTTGTCCATTAGGGCTTTAAACTGTCAGTTTCATATGCTTAAATACCAGCAATTTCTCTTGTCTGTCTTGAAACAAAAATTTACTTCCATTTCTGCCTGTGCAGATGATAAGGAATTACTTGACTTATTGCATGCCACCGAACAGGTTGGGAAGCATGGTTTACACTGTGGATTTGATGCCTTGGAGGCTTCTTGTAGGGCTGCGGCCTCGGGCACAGTCATTAGAAGACATGCATGGCTAAAGGAACAAAATTTACCTGAACAAGTAAAGGCTAAATTATTGGATGCTCCTGTTCAGCATAATGTTTTGTTTGGATCAAAAGCTGAAGAGGTGATTAAAAAGATGGAGGATAAGGCGAAATCCATGCAAACAATTAAAGATTTCTTACAAGTACAGCCACCTAGGTTTAGCAGGGATTGGCCTTCAAAAAATTGGTCCTTTCCCCTCTTCAGACAGGCCTCAGAGGGGTAGATATAGACGCTCCAGAGGGAGGCCTCAAACACAAGCTGCTTACAGACCAAGACAGTGGACTGCTTCCACCCCTAGGGGAGGAGAGGACAGGTCACAATCTCAAAGGAAACAAACTCAATGACTCCCTCTGTTGGGCTACAGGAACGTCTTACCTGGAAGCCCCTCTCGGAGGAAAACTCTCTTTTTTTTATCAAAATTGGACTCAAATAACCCAAGACACATGGGTGTTGGATGTGATTTTAAGAGGTTACAAATTCCATTTTCATACCTTGCCAAGGCCAAGCGGATGGCCAGACCTTCCAAAACATCAATGGAAGGAGGCCTTAAACCAGGTGGAAGCTCTTTTGGCTATGAATGCCATAGAACTAGTTCCTCTTTCAGAGATGGGAAAAGGTTTTTACTCAAGGCTCTTTCTAGTCCCAAGGAAGCAAAACTCATGGAGACCCATTCTGGATCTGTCGGTCTTAAACACCTTTCTAGAGATTCCAAAATTCAAGATGCTGACTCTACAGCAGCTACTTCCAATGCTGTCCAAAGATGCTTGGATGGTAACTTTGGATTTAAAGGAGGCATATCTACACATTCCCATCAGGTAGGATCGCAGAAAATACCTCAGGTTCAAGGCCGGATCGAGGCACTTTCAATTCTCTGCGCTGCCCTTTGGATTGTCTACTGCGCCCAGGGTCTTCACCAAATGCCTGGCTCCAGTAGTAGCTTACTGCAGACTCAAGGGAATTCAAATTTACCCTTATCTGAACGATTGTCTAATTCAGGCAGACAGCAAGGATGTCTTACTCCAGCATCTAGAATTTGTACAGAACCTCCTCAAGTTCCTGGGATTCTCTGTAAACATAAAAAAGTCAAATTTGACACCATCACAACAGATAACTTTTCTGGGTGCACTTCTAAACACTACAGCCCAGATGGCATTTCTGACATCCGAAAAACAATTACAGCTGGCTTCAACTTTCAAAACCTTGGCAACTTTAACTCAACTATCTGCAAGGAAATTCCTGCAGGCTTTGGGTTACATGGCCTCCTGCATCCTTCTCGTACCATATGCAAGACTACACATGAAGAAAATACAGTGGTACCTAAAAAGTGTATGGTCTCAGCATTGCCACAGTTGAGACATACTGATCTCCGTCCTTCCTTGCCTTCAAAAGGAATTTCATTGGTGGTCCATGGCCTGTGCACTAAACGCAAGGAACCCCTTTCATCTGCCTCCTGCCACTCCGATTCTAACCACGGACGCCTCGGATTATGCTTGGGGAGCCCATTTTCAGGGCAATTGTCTGCAGGGCTTTTGGACAAAGGATCAGAAGCACCTGCATATCAACTTAAAGGAAATGTTAGCCGTTCAGAAAGCTCTATTGGCCTTCAGGAATCTCTTACAACCAGGACAACTACTAATACGGACGGACAACACCACAGTCATGTGGTACATAAACAAGCAAGGGGGATCTCATTCCTACCCCCTTTGCAGATTAGCCATGGATCTGTGGAACACAGCTCTAGCTTGCAATCTGGATCTTCAAGCTCAGTTTCTACCAGGGAAACAAAACTTCCTGGCAGACAGTTTGAGCAGAAACCTTTCGGATCCACATGAGTGGATGCTGGACACCAAAATATTCAGGATGATAACAGCTGTCTGGGGATGTCCTCACATAGACCTCTTTGCATCCCATCTCAATCATCAGCTACCGAATTTTTGCACCAGGACTTTCCACAGAGAAGCTTGGAAAGTGGATGCCCTGTCATTCAGTTGGAGGAACCTCTCGGGATATGCCTTTCCGCCTCTTCCTCTTCTTCCACGGGTTTTATTGAAGATAAAACAGGACAAGCCCAGGATGATAATCTTGCTGGCTCCAAATTGGCCTCTGCAGTTTTGGTATCCAACTCTAAAAAACCTATGCCTGGAGCCCCCTTGGGTTTTACCTCAGTCTCCGAACCTTCTGTCCCAACATCAGGGTCAGGTTCTACACTCTCATGTCAGAACTCTCAGCCTGGCGGCCTGGTTAATCCAGGGCCTTTGATTTCTCTACCCAAGCAGGTTATGGATGTCATTTTAGAAGCCAGACGTCCTAGCACTAGAAAATCTTATGCAGGAAAATGGAAAAGATTTTGTTCCTGGATGTAAGCTCAGGATTCTGATCCTCTTCATCCTAACATTACTTTAATTTTACTTTACCTGACAGATCTCTTACATAAGGGTCTTTCTTTCTCTTCCATTAAGATGCATGCCTCTGCTATTTCTGCTCATTATAATACGGACCCTCCCATCTTTTCCCACCAGCTCATGAGACAGTTTCTCAGAGGAGCTAAGAATTTAAGACCTCCTAGATCTCCTCCCATTCCTGCTTGGGATCTCAACTATGTTTTGGAAAAACTAACCTTGCCTCCTTTTGAGCCTGCTGCCTCTTCTGACATCAAGTTTTTATCTTGGAAGACAGCTATCCTGTTAGCCCTAACCTCTGCCTGGAGAGTTTCAGAGTTACAAGCTCTTATGGCTGTGGAACCTTATATTATTTTTCATCAAGACAGGGTATCTTTGAGGACAAATCCTACTTTCATGCCTAAGGTGGTTTCCAAAGTGGCTTTGAATCAAACTATCCACTTGCCAACTTTTTTCCCCTCTCCTCAGAATAAAGGGGAAAGGATCTTACATTCCTTGGATGTACACAGACAACTACGTTTTTTCCTGAACAGAACCAAGGGCATCAGAAAATCAGAACAATTGTTTGTTTCTTATGCTTCAAGTTCCCAAGGTAAAGCCATTTCAAAACGGACCATTTCTAAATGGATTGCTCATGGAATCAGATTTTGTTATTCTCACCATGGAAAGCAAATCCCAGGGAGTATACGGACTCATTCCACCAGAGCTGCTGCCACTTCTGCGGCCTTCCTCAGGGGAGTTCCTACCAAGGACATTTTGGAGGCTGCAACTTGGAGTTCAGTGCATACTTTTTCTAAGCACTACAATCTACCTCTCTACTCTAAGTCTAGGGCAGGCTTTGCCTCTGCAGTCTTGCAGGGCCTTTTAGCCGCCCCTTCTTCTTCATGACCACCCCCCTTTCTTTCAGCTTTGGGATTCTACCCTACAGTCATGACTGCAACAGTGAAACACGATGAACATAGTACAGTTGTGTACACCTACCATAAATGTAGATGTTCGAGTGTCTTCACTGTTGCAGTCTGCTTCCTCTCCTGTCCCCTCTTGTTTTTACTTTTGTGTATTTCCTTTTTTCACCATTCTTCTGAGGTGTATTTGCAAAGGTTATGGGACCTTTTTAATTTTGGGACTCCTGACATCTGGGGCAAGAAAAACTGGAGAAGATGGCGTCGGCTGCCAGCCTTATACTCCTGGCGCTCTGACGTCAGGGAGCATGGTTGAACAGCCGACGCCGGACCCAGACTTTGGGATTCTGGCCGACCGAGGGCTGCCTGCCGGCAGGGGAGAACCCTACAGTCATGACTGCAACAGTGAAGACACTCGAACATCTACATTTATGGTAGGTGTGCACAACTGTACTTTCTTCATTAGCACTCTTCAAGAAAAATCCTGATGAGTGGATGGGAAATAGGAAATACACCCCGGGGATCACTTCTGTGTCTCTGCTCGACAGTGGCACAGGAAAATAACTTTCTTGGGTGGCGTAAGCCAGGACACCTTGCTGGCTAGGCTTACATAGGCCCTTGGGCTGATAGCCTAGTACCTACCTATGAACATACATACATATATACATGTGTGTGTGTGAGTGTGTGTGTATGTGTTTAAACAAAAGTGGGGAAATGGGGTTGAAAATATTTTTACTCGCAGCTCTCCAGCTAAATAATATTGATAGTTTCTGTGCAGCACGACTGACATATTGTTTAAGATGCCATGAATTTGCATCATTAAAATTCAGTTAATATAGAAAATTGCATCCAAAAGTGCCATAAAATGTATACAAATGCAAATATTAGTTATCACAGATACTTGTTTTAAGAATTGATTTGATAGAAATAAATTTGTTTATACCTGACAGTAATGTAGCAGCCAGTTACAATTGCTAGTCTATTTCCTTTCTGCCTGGAAGTAACTCTCTATCTCCCCTTTGACACCTGCACTTGTTCTAAGACAAAAATCAAAAACTTTTTAAAATTTCCACATAAAATAGTATGTTTATATATGATGTCCTTCAAGGATGCATCTGCAGTCCTTACAAATGGGTTGTCCTGTCGTCAGGCAGCCCTTCGGTCGGCCGGATTCCAAAGTCTGGGTCTGGCCTCGGCTGGTGTCGCACTTCACCCGACGTCATAGCTGCAGTTATTCGGGTATAAAGGCATCAGCCGACGCCATTTTCCCCAGTCTTTCTTGCCGCGTGGCGCCCGAAGCAGAAGCTGTTCGCAACTGCCGGTCGGTCAGAACCAGAGATTACTACTACCGAAAACTTCTTCGAAGACTTCTAAAAAGCTAAGTACCCCGTTGGGGACTCTTTCTTGCCTCAGCCGATGTCAGAAAAAGTGAATAACTGTTTAACTTGTGGGAAACAAATACCTCATAAAGATTTCCACTCTTACTGCTTACCTTGTCTAGGCCCAGACCACGACGTCGCAGCTTGTCTTGCCTGTGCTTCTTTTAACCGGCGGACGCTTAGATGTCTGTCGGAGTTTGCTGAGGAGTTTTTCGGCTCCGATTTTGCTTATATTATGCCTTCGGATCCTCTGACTTTGCAAATATCTAAAAAACGCAAGGAAAAGGACAGACACTCGCGGTCCGCGGTTTCGGCCGAAACCGCGGTTAAGCCAACCGCGAGTGTCTCGGTTTCGGCTGAAACCGAGCAAGCGGTTCCTCCTTCAGCCGAAAACTTTCCTCCTGCCGAGGCCTCTTCTAACCTCGTGGAATCGGCTTCTGATATCCCACCTACTGTTACAGTTTCTCAGGAATTATCAGACACTATTCCCTTGGATATTTCAACCCCTGCACGTGGAGCTGCTAGGCCACCTGCAGCCATGTCCATTAAGGCCTTTGCCAGGGCTAAAGCAGCTAAAACTATTAAATCTGTGCCTGCTAAGCCCCCCTCTCACAGGCCTAGCTCTAGTTCACAAATGCTTAGTTTAGCAGAGGATCTCATTTCTTTAATTCGAGGATCCCAACCTCAACCAGACAGGGCCTCTCACCCGCCTCCAGAGAAGAGGCCTAGAGCAGAGCCCCCTGAGCCAGTGTCTACAGATGATTCCTTTGATGACTCAAATGATACAGACCCTCCAGAGGCCCCATACTCCCCTTATGAAGACTCTGATGGTGAAGAGTCCATTCCTTCTGCCTCTCCGCCTGAGGAATTTTCCTTTGGGGAAACCCTGCATGCTATGAGGGAACAATTTCAGTGGCAGGGCCAGGATTTTTCAGATTCCAGAAAAAGGCTTAGAACTTTTCTGCATTTACCACAACATAGGCCTTTAGCCATACCTCCAGTTCTTTCTGTTGTAGATGATGCATTTAATGATGCTTGTACTGCTCCTGATTCTCTGCCTCCGGCCCCTGTTAAGCCCGATAGATACTACAGGGTCCCGGACACACATTATCACTTGTATAAGGCTCCCCTTGCAGATCCAGAGACTATCTCCCAAGGACCTAAGGCTGTAGCAGCCACCTCTGCCAAAAACCCCCTCCCCTCTGAAAGGGAATCCAGATCCTTAGAGAGATGGGGTAAAAAAGTTTACACTTCTGCTACTCTTTCAGCTAGGGCCTTGAACTGTCAATTTCACATGATGCAGTATCAAGAATTTTTGCTAGATCAGTTAACCAAAAAAGTGTCCTCAGATGAAACAGTAGACAAAAAATATGTGCAGGAAATGGTACATAACATTCAACAGGTCAGTAACCATTCCCTAAAATGCGGCTATGATGCACTGGAGGCTTCCTTTAGATCAGCCATGACTGGCACAGTCATCAGAAGGCATGCATGGCTAAAAGAACAGGCCTTACCAGACCATGTCAAATCAAAACTATTAGATGCTCCTGTGGATAAAATCAATTTGTTTGGCTCTCCTGCACAACAAGTACTGAAGAAGATGGAAGAGAAGGCAAAATCTGTCCAAACAGTAAAAGATTTCTTACAGGTCCAACCTCCAAGGTTCAGCAGGAATTGGCCCTCCAAGAATTGGTCCTTTCCAGACTCCTCCAGAACTCAGAGAGGCAGGAATAGGCGTTCAAGAGGCAGAAGCCAATCCAGGGGTGCTTACAGAGAACGTCAGTGGCAAGGCAACAACCAGCGAGGCACAGCCACAGACACAGCCACCACCACAACTACTGGTCAATCACAGTGACTTGGCTCTGGCACCGCCTACCAGGGAACAACTGCAAGCACCCTTAGGCGGGAAGCTAGCCTTATTTACGACAAACTGGCATTACATCACAAGAGACAAGTGGATTTTACAGATAATAGACCAAGGTTACAGGTTTCACTTCCATACTCTACCAGGGAAGAGAGGAATGCCAAACCTACCTCCAAATCAAAAGACAGAAGCACTAAAACAAATATCCCAATTATTAAGGATGAGAGCTGTAGAAAAAGTACCATCTATGGAGCAAGGGAAGGGATTTTACTCCAGACTCTTCCTGGTACCAAGAAAAGAAGGCAAATGGAGACCTATTCACGACTTGTCCGCTTTAAACACATTCCTCAGTGTTCCAAAATTCAAAATGCTGACCCTACAGCAGCTTCTTCCCATGCTGGGCAAGGAGTCTTGGCTGGTGACTCTAGATCTCAAGGAGGCATACCTGCACGTCCCCATACGACCAAACTGCAGAAGATACCTCAGATTTCTTGCAGGATCAGAGCATTATTAATTCTCAGCATTGCCCTTTGGCTTATCTACTGCGCCCAGAGTGTTCACGAAATGCCTGGCATCAGTAATTGCTCATTGCAGACTTCAGGGAATACAAATCTACCCATACCTGGACGACTGCCTGATACAAGCGGACAACGAAAGCAAGCTAGCAGAAGATTTACAAAGGGTCATTTATCTGCTACAAGCCCTGGGATACACAGTCAATTTAAAAAAGTCAACACTGATACCATCCCAGAGAATAACCTTTTTGGGTGCAGAGTTAGACACATCAAGGCAAATGGCATTCCTAACAGTAGAAAAACAGGAGCAGCTACCTCTCTACTTCTTGGCCTTAACAAAACAGAACCATCTGACAGCAAGAAAAGTTCTGCAAGCCTTGGGCTTCATGGCATCCTGCATAATATTGGTTCCTCATGCCAGACTGCATATGAGAAAACTACAGTGGTACCTAAGGAATTTATGGTCTCAACACAAGCACAGCTTGGAAACCCAGATTCCCATTATTCCATGCCTGAAGCAAGAATTCCTATGGTGGGCTCAGGCTTGTCAATCAAACACAGGATTGCCTTTTCACAGTGCTCAACCAAGCCAAACCATCACGACAGACGCCTCAGACCTCGGTTGGGGGGCACACATGCTGGACAAGTGCATACAAGGCTTATGGTCTCAAAACCAGCTGCACCTACACATAAATCTAAAGGAAATGCTGGCAGTAAAACTGGCAATTCAGGCATTCAGACCATTCCTTCAGCAAGGTCTATTGATGATAAGGACAGACAACACCACAGTTATGTGGTACATCAACAAACAGGGAGGCACACACTCGTACCCTCTTTGCCGAATGGCACTGGATCTCTGGAATGTGGCCCTGAGCTACAACATACAGTTAAAAGTAATTTTTGTACCAGGAAAAGAAAACATCCTAGCAGACATTTTAAGCAGGACTTCCACAGATGCCCACGAATGGATGTTGCATCCGGACATCTTCAAAACCATTACAAGAAAATGGGGACTCCCAGAAATAGACTTATTTGCATCCCCACACAATCACCAACTAAAGAAATTCTGCACAAGGACGTACCACCCACTTTCTTGGAAGGTGGACTCCCTATCCTTCAGTTGGAAAAACCTGACAGCATATGCATTTCCACCACTTCCTTTGATGCACAAAGTGCTATTGAAGATCAAAGAGGACCGTCCAAGGATCATTCTGATAGCTCCAGACTGGCCAAGGCAACATTGGTACCCGTTACTGAGGAGCATGGCTCGGGAACAAATATGGCCACTACCCCTGGTTCCCTTGCTGTTAACACAGAACAACTACAGCCATCTGCATCCAAACCTGAAAACTCTGCAGCTGACTGCCTGGAACATTGCATAAGACCAATTAACCCAAATTTATCCCAAAGGGTTAAAGACATTATCCTTGAGACTCGCAGACCCTCAACAAGAAAAAATTATTCAGCAAAATGGAAAAGATATCTCATTTGGAGTACTGAAAAAGGAGATGATGTGTCACTGGTAAACATAGCCAACATTCTGGAATACTTGGCAGAGCTCTTCCACACAGGCCTGTCCTATTCCTCCATCAAGATTCATGCATCAGCTATTTCAGCAGAATACGACTTGGATCCTCCTGTCTTCTCACATCCTCTGCTCAGACAGTTTCTGAGAGGAATTAAAAATGTAAAGCCTCCAAGGAAGCCACCATTACCAGCATGGGACTTGAACTTTGTGCTAGAAAAATTGACACTTCCTCCTTTCGAACCAGCAGCAACAGCAGAATTGCAATACTTATCATGGAAGACTGCTTTCCTGCTGGCAGTCACTTCAGCAAGAAGGGTATCTGAACTTCAGGCATTAATGGCAGTGCAACCCTTCCTGATCTTCCATCAAGATAGAGTGTCCATGAGAACAAATCCTTCCTTTATGCCTAAGGTGGTTTCCAGAGTTTCTTTAAATCAGGCTATCCACCTACCTACATTCTTCCCTAACCCACAGAACAGGGGAGAAAGACTACTACATACCTTGGATGTACATAGGCAATTACGCTATTACCTGGACAGGACCAAGGGCAATAGAAAAACTGACCAGCTACTGGTAGCATATGCAACAGGAAGGGAAGGAAAAGCAATTTCAAAACAGACAATCTCCAAGTGGATAGGAAATTGCATTAGATTTTGTTACTCCTACCATGGAAAGAAAACTCCAGAGAACATCAGGCCTCACTCTACAAGGGCAACAGCCACTACCACAGCCTTCTTACGAGGAGTGGCTACCAAGGACATTTTAGAAGCTGCTACTTGGAGCTCCGTGCATACATTTGCCAAGCATTATAATTTACCTTTATACTCTAGATCCCGAGCAGGCTTTGCCACTGCTGTTTTGCAAGGGATCCTAACTACACCATAATTTGTTTTGTCCACCTCCCCCAGTTTAGCTATGGTATTCTACCCATTTGTAAGGACTGCAGATGCATCCTTGAAGGACATAGTACAGTTTTGTACCTACCATAAATGTAGATGTCCGATAGGAATGCATCTGCAGTCAGGATTACCCACCCGCCTTCCCCTCTGTGGTGCTCCTAGGGTATTTGCCCATCTTATAGCTAGCTGGGGGAATCTATTATGGTGTATTTGTTTGTATATATGTACATACATGCTTATTTTTGTGTTTGCTCTCTACTATTTGGAATCATTGGCATTTATCCAAATTTAGCCTTCCAAGAGGGCACCTGGCATCTGGGGCAAGAAACACTGAGGAAAATGGCATCGTCTGATGCCTTTATACCCGAATAACTGCAGCTATGACGTCGGGTGAAGTGCGACACCAGCCGAGGCCAGACCCAGACTTTGGAATCCGGCCGACCGAAGGGCTGCCTGACGACAGGACAACCCATTTGTAAGGACTGCAGGTGCATTCGTATCGGACATCTACATTTATGGTAGGTACAAAACTGTACTTTTCTTTTCTTCTAGTGAAACACACATTGTCATGCATCCCTTGTTGGAGTTTTCTGCTAGCCGTGATTACAGGAACTTTGCATTCTTCCGGTATAGAGATGGGCCCTTTAGGGGGTGAGAGGGGGGGTAAAGTTAGCACTGAACCTATCTGCCAGGATGTTGGCAATATCAGTTGGTTCTGTATGTTTAGTGCCATTGTGCTGCAACTCGGAGCAGATCTGAGTGTTGCCATTGAGATTCTTGACAAAGTTATAGAATGCTTTGTGGTTGTCTTTAGAATCAGTGACGATTTTGTTTTCGTAACTAGCTTTGAAGGATTTTATGAGGGATCGCAGCTTCTTATTGAGGCTGGGAGCTCCTCCACTCATGGGATTTTACTCTCTTTTGCAACAGTGTCTTCCTTATGCAGTGTGTGTGTAGATAGATAGATATATATATATATATATATATATATATATATATATATATATATATAAATTTGTGTGTGTATATATATTCAGTCAACAAAAATCGTGAAAAATATAACTGCTGAAATTTATACTGCTTATTTGATATGTATCTACCCCATCAAAGACCTTTTAAGTTTGATTAAGTGACACTACATCTGTTGTTTTCACACACAGGCTAACATCCTATCCCAAATTACCACCTTTTGACTGTTAACTCATTAGATGTCTCATCATGCCCAGGTGAAGGAAAGTCTATTCGAAGTAATTTTTTCACCTTCTTGTATACACACCTGCTTTTTCTGTCATTGTTTAACTGGGATCTCCTTAGTAGCCTAATGTAAACTTCAGCCTATCCCTAAAGTATTAGATCATTAAAAGAAATGTCTGATTTGATGTTGTCAATTTTCATTTATCCTTGACCTATGGGACTCTGTTTCGAGTCTCAGAACCAGCTTTGCTGTTACACAGCTCACATGAACCTCAAACCTCCTCAGCCAAGTTCCTACCCAGAATGCCTCTCTCTAAATTACCTCAGATCTCATTTGCCACTCTTATTGTAGAGACGCTTCAGCTGAACTCTCCTTAAGCTAAGTAAAACAATTACTGTTTATTTCTACTTCTATTTCAGATTTCCGTTTCCTACCCAGTTGGCTTATTTCTATGTCCTCTGTCTTTTATCCTTTAATCTTCACTTGTTTTTTGTAGTGAGTGCTATTTCTTCTGTGTACAATTTTTGGTGTCTGTCCTGCCATGGTTGTTAGTGCGATCTCTTTTCCCTACCTCTGCTAGTTTGGCTTGCCATTGTTGGTAGCCCTTCCTTCCTTTCCTCTATGTATGTATGTATATGTGTGTGTGTGTGTGTGTTTTGTCGTGAGTGTAGCTGCCATTGATCCTTGTCTTCAGTATGGCAGATAAAAGCAAGGGAATTACTGGCTTCAAATCCTGTTGTGGTTGTGCCAGAAAAATGCCCATCTTAGATGGTCATGTTTCTTGTGTATATTGTGTGGGCTCAGCACACTTAGAACAGCAGTGCGATATTTGTCAAGCCTTTAGTAACCATGTCCTAGTTGAGAGAAGGAATAAGCTTATTTTAAAAAGTTCATTGAAAACATCATTTGAAGAGGCCTTGTCTGGTCATCCTGGATGTTCATCGTGCATACAGCTGCAGTCATAACAGATGGGTTCTCCTGCCATCAGGCGGGTCCTCGGTCGGCCGAATTCCAAAGTCTTGGTCCGGCATCGGTTGTCGTCGCTTCTTCCCTGACGTCAGTGCGACAGGGGTATAAAGGAACCAGCCAACGCCATTTTCTTCAGTCTTTCTTGCCGTGCGGTGCCCGAAGCAGAAGCAGTTAGCAAGTGCCGGTCGGCCAGCTCCTGAAATTATGAAAAATTTGAAACTGAAGTCTTCTTGAAAGCTAAGTACCCCATTGGGGAAACTTTTCTTGCCTCAGACCGATGTCAGACAAAGTTAACAATTGTATTTCATGTGGGAAGCAAATACCACATAAGGATTTCCATTCCCTCTGTATACCTTGTTTCAGCCCAGACCACGACGTCTCGGTCTGTCGCTTTTGTGCTACATTCAATAAACGCACTATTAAGCGTCGGGCAGAGTTCGCCCAGCATTATTTTGGAAAAGCATTTAACTATATTATGTCGTCGGATACTCCGACTCCAGTTTTGTCTAAAAAACGCAACGATAAGGACCGACACAGGAGGTCCACGGCCTCTACCGACACCACGCCAAAGCCGACTACACGTGGTCCGGTTCTCAGCGAGGCGCCTACGCAGCCCCTGACTACCGATGACACTTCTTTGGCAGTGTCTCCTGTGCCCGAGGTCGCAGGCTCCTCAGCCCACACCCCGACTACAGATACCGAAGCCATTCTTGGCGTTCAACCGCACAATGTGGACAGGTCTACCTCCATTCAAGGTGTCTTCAGACCTTCCTCTTCTTTTTCCATCAAGGCTTTCACTAAGTCTAAAACAGCCATGCACTCTAAGAGACAAGCTACACAGGGCCCATCTTCAGGCCCCATGCCTAAAAAACAGATGCTTAAAATGGCTGAGGATTTAATTACTCTTATCAGGGATTCTCAACCCCCACCAGACAAAAGGCCCAGAGTGGAGGAAGAATCCCCCTCCTCTGATCAGGGCTCCATTATTTCAGAGCACTCTGATGATCAGGAACATCCCTACTCCCCTTTTGAAGACTCTGATGCAGAGGAGTCCATTCCTTCTGTATCCCCCCCAGAGGATTTCTCATTCGGGGAAACTTTATATACCTTAAGGGAGCACTTCCACTGGGAAGGCCAAGATTATTCAGATTCCAAGAAAAGGCTTAGGGAATTTCTCTTGCTACCTCAGCACAGGCCTCTGGCTATACCTCCTGTCTTGGACATCCCAGATGATGTTTACTCGGAGGCCTGCCTTAACCCAGATTCTCTGCCTCCAGACCCAGTCAAACCTGACAGGTACTACAGGGTTCCTGACTCACACCAATTTCTTTACAAAAGCCATGCTGCTGACCCAGAAACCATCTCACAGGGCCCCAAGGGAATTAAGGCCTCCACTGCAAAAAATCCATTACCTTCCGAGAGAGATTCCAGATCCTTAGAAAGGTGGGGAAAAAAGGTATATACCTCTGCTACCTTAACCATGAGGGCCTTAAACTGTCAGTTCCATATGCTAAAATACCAACAGTTTTTGTTATCACAATTGAAAAGTAAAATGTCACAACCTGAACAACCAGACTTGAAGGAGTTACAGGATTTGATGCATAGTGCAGAACAAGTGGGTAGGCATACCTTACAATGTGGTTTTGATGCTCTAGAGGTCTCATGTAGAGCTGCTGTTACAGGATCAGTCATACGTAGACATGCCTGGCTCAAGGAACAAACCTTGCCTGATCATGTCAAAGCTAAATGACTAGATGCCCCTCTACAAAAGGATGTATTATTTGGTGCTAAAGCTGAGGAGGTATTAAGGAAAATGGAGGAAAAAGCTAATTCAATGCAAACTGTGAAGGATTTTCTACAGGTACAACCCCCACGTTTCAGTAGAAATTGGCCTTCCAAAAATTGGTCCTTTCCAGCCATGGACAGACCTCAAAGGGGTAGATACAGGTGCCCGAGGGGCAGAGGACAATCCCAAGGATCGTTTAGAGGCAGACAATGGCAAGCTCCTGCACAAAGAGGTGGTGAGGATAACTCGCAACCATTCAGAAAGCAAACCCAATGACTTTCCCCTTTGCATGCCAAGCAAGACTCAAATGGCAGCCCCCTTAGGAGGAAAACTGGCATTATTTTCAAAAAATTGGCATATTATCACAAAAGACAAATGGATCCTGGACATTATAAACAGAGGTTACAGATTCTATTTTCACACCCTTCCAAAAATGAGAGGCATGCCGAACTTGCCACACAATCAAAGGGCAGAGGCACAAAAGCAAATTACAGATCTCATAGACATGAAAGCAATTCAAGAGGTACCTACGCACGAACAAGGTCAAGGTTTTTATTCCAGACTATTCCTGGTACCAAGGAAGGGAAAAGATTGGAGACCTATTTTGGACCTATCCATCCTAAACACATTTGTACTCGTACCAAAATTCAAGATGCTCACTCTACAGCAGCTTCTTCCCATGCTGGGCAAGGAGTCTTGGCTTGTAACACTGGACCTCAAGGAGGCATACCTGCATGTCCCAATCAGACAAAATTGCAGAAGATACCTCAGATTTCTTGCAGGTTCAACCCATTATCAATTCTCTGCATTGCCCTTTGGCTTATCTACTGTGCCCAGAGTATTCACAAAATGCCTGGCATCAGTAATTGCCTACTGCAGACTTCAAGGGATACAAATATACCCTTATTTGGACGACTGCCTGATCCAAGCGGACAGCAAGCACATTCTTTTGAAACATCTGGCTTATGTAATAATGTTGTTGAACTCTCTGGGATACACAGTCAACAAAAAGAAATCAAGGCTAATACCCTCTTGGAAGATTATTTTCCTGGGTGCCAACTTGGACACAAACACCCAGATGGGCCTACCTCACGCCAGAGAAGCAGGGGCAACTAACTCAATACTTCAGTGCACTAGCAAATTGCACCAGGCTGACTGCAAGGAAAATCCTGCAGGCTCTGGGATTCATGGCGTCTTGCATCTTACTAATCCCATGTGCAAAGCTGCATATGAGGAAACTTCAATGGTACCTGAAAAACATATGGTCTCAACACAGCCACAGTTTGGAAACAATAATACCACTAATTCCATGTCTTCAAAAGGAATTTCTGTGGTGGGCTCAAGCATGCCAAACAAATACAGGTCTTCCATTCAGCAAGCCTCCAGTAAATCAAGTCATCACAACAGACGCCTCGGATTACGCCTGGGGGGCGCACATGACAGATCGGTGCATTCAGGGCAAATGGTCCCAAAAAGAAAAGCACCTTCACATCATTCAAAAGGAAATGCTAGCAGTAATAAATGCTATTATAGCTTTCAAAGACCTTCTGCAACCAGGTCAACTATTGATAAGAACGGACAACACCACAGTTATGTGGTACATAAACAAGCAGGGAGGAACGCATTCATACCCTCTATGCAGACTGGCCATGTCACTTTGGAACAGGGCCATGGACTTACAAATCGAGCTACAAGCACAGTACCTGCCAGGCAAGGAGAACACGCTGGCAGACAGCCTAAGCAGAAATATGACAGATCCACACGAATGGAAGTTGCATCCAAAAGTTTTTACAGAGATAATCCAAGCATGGGGAAGGCCAGACATAGATCTCTTTGCCTCCCACAAAAATCACCAAGTGACAAAATTCTGCTCAAGGTATTTTCATCCAAAGGCCTGGAGAGTGGATGCTCTCTCTTTCAGCTCGACATCAATGACAGTTTATGCCTTCCCACCTCTTCCTCTGCTGTCCAAAGTTCTAAAACCAAAGCAGACAGACCAAAGATGATTCTCATTGCTCCAGACTGGCCAAGACAACACTGGTACCCACTCCTGAGGAGCCTGACGCATTCCCCACCATGGACCCTGCCTCTAATGCCTCTTCTTCTGACTCAGTACAGCTTCAAAACTCTTCACAGCCAGCTAAAAACACTCAATCTAGCCGCATGGAAGATTCCTTAGCATCACAGCAGACCCTACTCTCCAAGGAGGTGCAGGATGTCATTTTGGAGGCCAGAAGGCCATCAACTAGAAAAGCTTACTCCGCAAAATGGAAACTGTTTTGTGTCTGGAATGAGAAAAAGGGCCAGGATCCCGGAAAACTGAATTTACCTCAATTACTACAGTATCTAGCTGAGCTGCTAAGCAGTGGACTTTCATTCTCCTCCATCAAAATCCATGCCTCAGCCATTTCTGCAGAATACAACACTGATCCACCCTTATTCTCTCACCCTCTCTTAAGACAGTTCCTCAGAGGGGCTAAGAATCTAAGACCCCCAAGGAAGCAACCAATACCTGCTTGGGATCTCAATTTCATTCTGGAGAAACTGACCTTGCCTCCCTTTGAGCCAGCTGCCTCATCATATTTGCAATATTTGTCCTGGAAAACAGCTTTCCTTCTGGCTATTACCTCAGCTCGTAGAGTTTCAGAACTACAAGCTCTCATGGCTGTGCAGCCTTTTATCATCTTCCATCAGGACAGTTTCCTTACGAACCAACCCGTCTTTTATGCCCAAAGTGGTATCCAGGGTAGCTTTGAATCAGGCCATACACTTACTTACCTTTTATCCTAATCCTCAAAACAAAGGGGAAAGATTACTACATTCCTTGGACGTCCATAGACAACTTTGTTATTTGGACAGAACAAAGCCTTTCAGAAAATCAGAACAGCTCTTTGTGTCCTATGCTGCAGGATCTCAAGGTAAGCCAATTTGCAAACAGACAATCTCAAAATGGATAGCCCACTGCATACGTTTTTGCTGTTCCTTTCATGGCAAAATGGTACCTACAGGCATCAGATCTCACTCCACAAGGGCCACAGCTACCTCTGCAGCTTTCCTCAGAGGAGTTCCTACCAAAGATATTTTGGAAGCTGCCCCTTGAAGTTCTGTGCATACCTTCCCCAAGCACTACCACCTACCATTATACTCCAAAACCAGAGCAGGCTTTGCCACTGCAGTCTTGCAGGGCATCCTGGCTCCTCCTAGCTCCACCTAGTGCCTACCACCCCTTTCTTAGCTTTGGGATTCTACCCATCTGTTATGACTGCAGCTGTATGCACGATGAACATAGTACAGTTTTGTACCTACCATAAATGTAGATGTTCGAGTGCTAATACAGCTGCAGTCCAGGTTTCCCTCCCTCCTTCCCCTCTTGGGACAGGCCTATTGGCTAACACCTCCTCATACAACCTGATAGGGGTTTTCTTTTATGGTGTATTTGCTTGCAACTACTGTATTTAGATTATATTGCATTGCTTTCTTACACATATTTATGTATTGCCTTCTTTCTGGGGGCACCTGACATCTGGGGCAAGAAAAACTGAAGAAAATGGCGTCGGCTGGTTCCTTTATACCCCTATCGCGCTGACGTCAGGGAAGAAGCGACGACAACCGACGCCGGACCAAGACTTTGGAATTTGGCCGACCGAGGACCCGCCTGACGGCAGGAGAACCCATCTGTTATGACTGCAGCTGTATTAGTACCCGAACATCTACATTTATGGTAGGTACAAAACTGTACTTTCTCCTTCAACTGCTTCCTCTAAAAAAAAAAAAAGTCACTCGATGCCAACCTCACCCTCTGCTCCAGCTTATTAAAAGTCAAAACCTTCGGTTCCCACAGCTCTTGTGGAACTAAAGGCAGAGCTAGCCAAATCTATGGAACATTCTCCTTCAATTCCAGTAGCAGTGACTACATCAGCACTTCCGCATTTGGTGCCATCCATCATGGTGCAGACCTTTGAAAGTGCCTCCCCTTCTTCAGTACCAGTTACAGGGCCAACAGTAATTTCAGAATGGGTTCCTTCCCTGGTGCATATAACCCAGTACCAATGGTTTCATTCTGTTCCCAGAACCACATACTCTCCTTTGGTTGACTGTTTTGTGAGGCAGTTACCACGTCCCTTTTTGGACAACCCAGAATCTCCTTCAGTCTTGTCGGTGCGGTCCTGTAGGAGTCTGACGGAAATTGATAATGAGGTTGGTTGACCAGCTCCTTGTGGCGAGGGGTGTCTCCACTTCTTCCCAGGTTGCACTTCCTGCTGGAGAGAGAGGCATCTTCCTCCAAGGACTCCACCAGATATTCCTCCTCTAACCAAGGACTCCACCAGATATTCTTCCTCTAACCACTGTGGCTTTAGAGACCTCAGCTCCAACTTCCATGATTCTAGCTGTTTTCATGCCAGTAGCTCTTGTGTCTTTGACGCCAGTCTCTGCCCTGAGTTCTTTGGTTGCTTTGGAACTGATGGACTCCCGGAGTCGTAGCTCCAAGATGCCATTTGTGAGCTCCTCCATGGCTCCGACCTTGTTAGCGGTTTCCTCGGAGCATGGTGGAACCATGGTTCTGAGGTTGTCCTTCCTGATTCTGGGCTCCCATCCCTCTTCGGGTGGACCCACTTTCCAAGTTATGGAGAGGGTCTTGGTCTCTGCAGGCTCCCAGCTGATTTCTCCCCATCGGTCCTTTCCCCAGGATCCCCTCTGGTCCATGGCTATCACCAGCCTCCATGCCTGCGCAGCAAGCACCGACACTGCAGGACACCCCTGCACAGGGCTGTACCTCTTCTGATTCTTCCACAGGAGCACCCACTGAGGATGTGCCTCAGAAGAGGTCATGTTAGATGAAACACCTTGATTTCCTGGAGTTATCTGTCACAGAAGACATGGATTTCAATGACTGGGAGGGTTCCCCCCGATCACCTCCTAGATGATGTCTCCTTTGGAGACGTTCTTGAAATATTAAAGCAGAGGGGTGGCTGGAAACCCCAAGACCCATCCTCAGAGGAGTCTGTATATCTGCAAGCGTTTTGTGCTCACCCACCTGCCTCTTGGGTGACCCCACCAGCTGACGATCTTATCAAACTGATCACCCAGTGGCCATGGAAGGCCCCTGACTCCATAGAACCCATTCCCCAGGAGAACAGATAAAATACTTTCAGCTCTGGAAGACCATCAGCATTGGGCTGTAGGTTTAGTAGTAGATGCTATGGTGGTTGCAGCAGTTACCAAGAAGGAACAGGTGGAATAAAGTTTCACTTTTCATCCCCCTAACCAAGAGACTAGGGCAATGGATAGATTTGGGAAGCAGGTCTATGCTTCTTAGACCTTCACCTTGCAGTCACTGAATTTTTTGCCACACTTTACTAGACTTCAGAGGGATCTGATCAAGGATCTCGCAGGTTGCCTCACAGGAGCTGTGTCGTCTGAGGTTCAGGATAAAGTAGCCTCCCAGCTTGCCACCCTGGAATGTATCTCTAACTCGTCCATGAGGCTTATTGCACATGTAGCCAAAGGGACGACTAGGTCACTGGGTTCAGGAGTAGCCGTAAGGAGGCATACCTGGATGCACCTGTGCGAGCTTGTAGAGCCATTCAAGTCTTTGTTCGTCAATGCTCCATTTGACAGATCTTCCCTTTTTTGCCCTAAAGTTAAAGATACCTTACCCAGGTGTGAAAAAGATGGAAAAACCCTTTCTGCCATGGGTGTACGTTTTTCCACTCCCCAGCGTTCCTATTCCAGGAACCAGAGAAGCAGAAAAATGTGGTTCAAGAAGACCCAAAGGCCTTTCCAGGACACATGTGGTAATGACTCACCCTGGGGCAGAGGGGGGAGCTATAATGGAAGATGCTAACCACGTAGCAGGGATGGCCTGCAAAATCAGGGTTACAGAGATTCCCTCTCAGGGAAGCCCTACCAGCGCTCCTGAAAGGATGCCTGATTGCTTGCCTCTGGAGGCAGTTGGAGGAAGACTATCCTTGCATCCACTAGCCTGACAAAAGATAACCACAGATGCTTGGGTGCTAAGGATCATTACCATAGGTTATTACATTCCT
Source organism: Protopterus annectens (assembly GCF_019279795.1). Lineage (NCBI taxonomy): Eukaryota > Metazoa > Chordata > Ceratodontiformes > Protopteridae > Protopterus > Protopterus annectens. The sequence continues at coordinate 71,697,997 of NC_056740.1, read as the reverse complement.
TTCAACCTTACCCCAAACTAACAAAAAAGATCCCCAATGTTCCACCCAATCAGATGGCTCAGGCAGCTGTGGAAATTCAAAAGCTGCTAAAAAAGAGTCATCCAAGAAGCCCCACCAGACCAGATAGGATCTGGATTCTACTCAGAGTTCTTTTTGGTGCCCAAAAGACAGGGGACTGGGGACCAATTTTAGATCTCAGCTTTCTGAACAAGTTTGTTCAATAGACAAAATTCCAAATGGTCACAGTTCAGTCTATTCTTTCTTTCTTAGAGAAAGATGATTGGATGTGCTCTGAAGACCTCCAGGACACACATTACCACATAAGTGGACAAAACCAGTCATTATCAGTTCTGAGCTCTTCCCTTCGGTCTCACCACAGCCCCATAGGTGTTCACCAAATGTATGGCAGCAGTGGCAGCTCACCTGAGACTGCACGGATTCTGAGTGTTTACATATTTGGACAACCGGCTCCTTACCACTAACACCAGACATCTACCTGAACAGACAAGAGATTTCACCCTAAGCATTTGCTCTCATCTAGGTGCAACAATGAATCTCGCCAAATCTCGACCAAGTGCAACCCAACAATTCGAATTCATAGGAGCCTGCCTGAATACGACCTCTTGCATAGCCTCCATTTCTGTTCACGTAACTGCAGAATATAAGATCACAGATTCACATTATTCTCTCAAATGACAATGCCCCACTTTACTAGCTCTGGGATCCATGGTGGTGGTCGTTACTTTAGTACTGCTAGCAAGGTTCGACATGAGAATCCTACAGTAGCTTTTTTCCTCCCAGTGGTCTATTCTCACTAATCCTCTTGTCTCATCTCATCCGAATTACCAATCGTTGCAAGAAGGACGTATCTTGGTGGATGGAGTCCAAGGAAATTTTTTGGGCCAATCGTTTTTTTCCCCATCATCCCCAAGCCATAGTGACCAATGATGCCTGCCACATCGGGGTGGGGGTGGGGGTGGGGGGGGTTTAGGGTTGGGCTGTCCAAGGCATTTAGTCCCTAGTAAAGGCCAATCTGCATATCAGTGTTTTGGAACTGAGGGTGGTGCTCTTAATGTTGCAAGCCTTTCAAACTGTCCTCCCTCTGGGAACGATTGCAGTTCAGTCAGACAGCATGTTAGTAGTCTGGTACATCAACAAGCAAGGAGAGGAACCAAGTCCTACCCCCTTTGTCGAGAAGCCCTCAGTGTGTGGCAACAGGCAATCTCTTCAGACCGCTTTCTGGTAGCAGCACACATCCCGGGGGAGCTTGAACGTGATAGATAAATTGAGCAGATGCATTCTCCTGCCTCACGAGTGGTCTCTCAATTTGGGAGTGACGAAGGAGATTTCCATGTGCTAGGGCCAGCCTTGCTGTGGTCTATTTGCATCTCCCCACAGCAAGTGCAGCAGCTACTTTGCCTTAATCCTTTCTCAGGGGAGTCCCCGAGAGATGCTTTCCTTCACAATTGGCCCTCAGGATTACTCTAGGCCTGCCCCCCCCCCATTCCTATAATCCCCCTTTTCTTGAAGAAAGCCATAAGGTTGAAGAGCAAAGTGATTCTCATTGCCCCTTTTAGGCCTCTGCATGTCTGGTTCCCCTTTCTTTGGCCTTATCTACTTCAACATCCATGGACTCTGGACCTGGATCCAGATCTCTTGTTCTATTCCCCAGGGACTAGTTCATCCCAATTGGAAAACCTCAAGCTTACAGCTTGGTTGCTCCAGTTCTATTGATTACCAGACAAAATAATTTATCTTCCCCAGTTTGAAACATTTTGCTAGCTTCCCATATACCTTCCACAAGGACAGACTACCTCAGCAAATGGAAAAGATTTTCCATATGGTGACACAATAACAAACTTGAACCGTTCTCAGCACCAGCTGAAGAGGTTTTGCAATTTTTGTCTACTTTCTTAGAAAAAAGGAACTTTTTCTTCTACTAGCCAAATTCAGCTTGCTGCTATTTCTAATTTTCATAATGGTTTTGAAGGGCAATCTTTAATTTCACATAGGCTGTGCAAGGCTTTTCTGAAGGGATCGTTAAGGTTAAAGCCTCCTTATAGGGAACCCCTCGATGTTCTTCGTGTTTCACTGTTGCAGTCATCACACTTGGGTTATCTGCCTGCATGTAGCCCTCAGTTGGCCTGAATACCAGAGTCTTGGGATTTCTGCGTCGGATGCTGTCTCCTCATCCATGACGTCTGGTTATCAGGGGTATAAAACAGGCAGCCGACGCCATCACATCAGATTTTCTTGCCATGCGGGAGCCCGAAGCAGAAGCAGTTTGCAAATGCCGGTCGGCAGCTACCTGAAATATTCGTTTTTCGAGTTTCAAATCGGAAGATTTCTAAAGCTAAGTACCCCATTGGGGATCCTTTTTTCTTGCTCTAACCAATGTCGGAAAAAGTTAACAATTGTCTTGCCTGTGGAAAGCAAATACCTCAGAGATTTTCATTCTTACTGCGTCACCTGTTTAGGTCCAGACCACGACATCCCTCGCTGTCAGTTTTGTGACTTGTTCAATGCCCAAACTGTTCATAGCCTGGCTATTTTTGTCTCTCAATTCTCTCTCTCTCTCTCGTTCTCCATATTCCGAAATGGCGTTGGTAAGCCATCCGACTACCGACCTTCTGAAAAAACCCCAAAGATAAAGACAGAGACAGACCGCATAGGTCCAAAACTGTCAACGCTTCCATTAAGCTAGTTGCCAGTCCGCCGGTACCTCAGTGAGGTGCTTTTGCAGCCCCTGTTACCCGCTTCTGCAGATTTGCAGGCCTCTAATGAGACCCATTCGGAGTCCGGTATGCCGCAAGATGCTTCTTCGACTATGGAACTTGTGGATGTCTCTACCTTGGATGGGTCCAGAGCCTCTGTGCAGGCACCGGCTTTTGAGTGTGTATTCAGACCTTCCGATGTTCATATTAAACAGACTACTTTGTTAATGACTAAATTTACCGAATTTCTCCGGCCCATAGTTCGCACTACGCCTAGGAAACTGATGACCAAAACACATTCTCAAGCTCCCATGCCACAGAAGCAAATGCTTAGAATGGCTGAAGACCTTATTACTTTAATTAGGGGAAGCCAGCCTTCCCCCTCTAAAAGACAAAGAATTGATTTTCCTTCTGATTCTTCTAACCATGAGTCTGATGACTGTGACCCCTGTGATTACCAGGATATACCCTTATCTACCTGTGAGGACTCAGATGCAGAGGAGTCAATTCCCTCAGCCCCCCCACCCACCACCCCCCCAGGACTTTTCTTTCGGTGAAACCTTGTATACCCCATGAGAGCATTTCCACTGGGAATGCCAGGACTACCTACAGTCCAAAAATAGACTCAGGGAATTTTTAGACTTGCCTCAGCATAGGCCTTTAGCTGTTCCCCCTGTCCTGGATATTGTAGATGACGTCTTCGTGGAATCCAGCCTTACCCCTGATACTTTACCACCTGCTCATAGAAAGCCTGACAGATACTACAGAGTACCTGACTCTCACAAATTTCTCCTTAAAAATCCCACTGCGGATCCAGAGACCATTTCCCAGGGACCTAAAGGTATTAAGGCTTCTACAGCCAAAAACCCTACCCCTTCAGACAGGGATTCTAGGGCTCTAGACAGGACTAAACCTTTCAGGAAATCTGACCAGCTGCTGGTCAGCTTTGCTACAGGGGCAGAGGGCAAGGCCAATTTGAAACAAACCATTTCTAAATGGATAGCACACTGCATTCATTTCTGCTACAAACACCATGGAAAACCTACCCCACAGGCCTCATTCCACTAGGGCTATCTCAACCTCTACAGCTTTTCTCAGGGGATTCCCTACCAGGGGCATCCTGGAAGCTGCAACCTGGAGTTCTGTACACAACTTCACTAAGCATTACCATTTACCTATCTTCCAAATTCAGAGCTGGATTTGCCTCAGCAGTCTTACAAAGCCTGCTAGCCAGCCCTACTACTTCTTGACTACCTCCACCCTTCCTCAGCTTTGTCAATCAACCCAAGTGTGATGACTGCAACAGTGAAACACGAAGAACGTAGTTCAGTTGTGTGCACTTACCATAAATGTAGATGTTCGGGTGTATTCACTGTTGCAGTCCTGGTTACCCTCCCTCCAGCCCCCTGTCTTTCTATACTTTCTACCTATCCTCTTTTTTGGCCGTATCTTATGGCAATGGTGTTTACTTTTTACTGGAGGTGTTCCACACCATTTGAGTGCTTCCTCTTTTGGGGACTGCTGACATCTGGGGCAAGAAAAACTGATGTAATGGTGTCAGCTGCATGTTTTATACCCCTGATGACCTGACGTCATGAATGAGGCGACAGCATCTGACGCAGAAATCCCAAGACTCTGGTATTCGCGCCGACTGAGGGCTACCTGAAGGCAGATAACCCAAGTGTGATGACTGCAACAGTGAATACACTCGAACATCTACATTTATGGTAAGTGTACACAACTGTACTTTCCCTGGAATCTTTCTATGGTTTTGCAATCCCTGGTCCACTCACCCTTTGAGCTGGCGGCTACCTGTGATTTGAAATTCCTTTCATAGAAGACCATTTTCTTAATAGCTATTACATCTGCTTAAGAAGATTTCAGATATTCATTCTTTATTAGCCACTGGGGATGCACAAACCAGTGCATTTCTTTGTGCCGGTCCCAAGCCCGGATAAATGGGAGGGTTGCATCAGGAAGGGTATCCGGCGTAAAATTTGCCAAAGCATACATGCAGACAACAGTACAGATATACATACCGAATCGGTTGAGGCCTGGGTTAACAATGACCACCACCAGTACTGTTGGTTAACAGGGTGCAGCCGGAAATTGGGCTACTGTTGGCTGAAGGAGGAGAGGAGGGGGAAGGCATGCCCGAAGGCAGGTAAAGGCTAGGACTGTGATAGTGAGGGTAGGAACTTTGAATGTTAGCAGTATGACTTGTATAGGGAGAGAGCTAGCTGATATGATGGACCGAAGGAAGGTTGGTATATTGTGTGTGCAAGAGACCAGATGGAAGGGGAGCAAGGCTAGGTGTATCGTAGACACTTCAAATTGTTTTATCATGGTGTGGATGGGAGGAGAAATGACCTAGGCATTATCCTGAAGGAACAGTATGCTAAGAATGTTTTGGAGGTGAAAAGAGTGTAGGATAGAGTGATTTTTATGAAGCTGGAAATTGATGGTGTAATGATGAATGGTGTTAGTGCATATGCTCCACAAGTTGGGTGTGCGATGGAAGAGAAAGAAAAATTTTGGAGTGAGTTGGATGAAGTGGTGACTGTACCCAAGGGTGAGAGACTGGTGATTGGAGCAGATTTTTAATGAGCATGTTGGTGAAGGGAACAGAGGGGATGAGGAAGTGATGGTTGGGTAGGTATGGTGTTAAGCAAAGGAATGCAGAAGGTCAGATGGTAGTGGATTTTGCAAAAAGGATGGACATGGCTGTGATGAATATGTATTTTAACAAGAGGGAGGAGCATAGGGTTACATACAAGAGTGGAGGAAGATGCACACAGGTGGATTATATCTTATGTAGAAGGACCAGTCTGAAGGAGATTGGAGACTGTTAAGTGGTGGCAGGGGAAAGTGTAGTTAGGCAGGATAGGATGGTGGTTTGTAGGATGACATTGGTGATCAAGAAGAGGATGATGAGTGTGAGGGCAGCACCAAGGATCAAATGGTGGAAACTGAAAAAGGGTAATTGTGAGGTGATGTTCAGGGAAGAGTTAAGACGAGAACTGGGTGGCAGTGAAGAGTTACCGAATAGCTGGGTAACTACAGCAGAGCTAGTAAGAGAGATGGCTAGAAAGGTGCTTGGTGTGACATCTGGAAAGAGGAAGGATGACAATGAGACCTGGTGGTGGAATGAAGAAGTACAGTAGAGTATGCAGAGAAAGAGGTTGGCAAAGAAGAAGTGGGATTGTCAGAGGGATGAAAAAAGTAGACGAGTACAAGGAGATGAGGTGCATGGCAAAGAGAGAGGTGGCGAAGGCTAAGGATAAGGCATATGAAGAGTTGTATAAAAGGATGGACACTAAGCAGGGAGAAAAGGATCTGTACCGATTGGCTAGACAGAGGGACCGAGCTAGTAAAGATGTGCAGCAGGTAAGGGTGATAAAGGATAATGAGGGAAATGTACTCACAAGCGAGGAGAGTGTGTTGAGCAGATGGAAAGAGTACTTTGAGGGGCTGATGAGTGAAGAGAATGAGAGGGAGAGAAGGTTGGATGATGTGCGGATAGTGAATCATGAAGTGCAGTGGATTAGCAAGGAGGAAGTAAGGATAGCTATGAAAAGGATGAAGAATGGAAAGGCTGTTGGTCCAGATGACATACCTGTGGAAGCATGGAGGTGTTTAGGTGAAATGGCAGTGGAGTTTTTAACTAGATTGTTTAATGAAATCTTGGAAAGTGAGAGGATGCCTGAGGAATGGAGAAAGTGTTTTGGTACCGATTTTTAAGAATAAGGGTGATGTGCAGAGCTGTAGTAACTACAGAGGGATTAAATTGATCAGTCACAGCATGAAGTTATGGGAAAGAGTAGTGAAAGCTAGGTTAAGAAGGGAGGTGATTATTAGTGATCAGCAGTATGGTTTCATGCCAGGAAAGAGCACTATAGATGTGATGTTTGCTCTGAGTGTGTTGATGGAGAAGTGCAGAGAAGGTCAGAAGGCGTTGCATTGTGTCTTTGTGGATTTAGAGAAAGCATATGACAGGGTGCCTACAGAGGAGTTGTGGTATTGTATGAGGAAGTCGGGAGTGTCCGAGAAGTATGTAAGAGTGGTACAGGATATGTACGAGGGTAGTGTGACAGCGGTGAGGTCTGCAGTGGGAGTGATGGATGCATTTAAGGTGGAGGTGGGATTACATCGAGGATCAGTTCTGAGCCCTTTCTTATTTGCAGTGGTGATGGACAGGTTGACAGATGAGATCAGACAGGAGTCCCTGTGGACAATGATGTTTGCAGATGACATTATGATCTGTAGTGAGAGTAGGGAACAGGTGGAGGAGACCCTGGGGAGGTAGAAATATGCTCTAGAGAGAAGAGGAATGATGGTCAGCAGGACTAAGACAGAATATGTGTGTGTGAATGAGAGGGTGGATAGAGGAATGTTGAGGATGCAGGGAGTAGAGGTGGCAAAGGTAGACAAGTTTAAATACTTGGGATCAACAGTTCAGAGTAATGATGATTGTGGAAGAGAGGTGAAGAAGAGAGTACAGGCAGGATGGAGTGGGTGGAGAAGAGTGTCAGTAGTGATTTGTGACAGACTAGTACCAGTAAGAGTGAAAGGGAAGGTCTACAAGAGTGTAGTGAGACCAGCTATGTTATATGGGTTGGAGACAGTGGCACTGACAAAAAGGCAGGAGTCCGAGCTTGACGTGGCAGAGTTGAAGATGTTAAGATTTGCACTGGGTGTGACGAGGATGGATATGATTAGGAATAAGTATATTAGAGGGTTAGCCCAGGTTGGAAGGTTTGGAGACAAAGCCAGAGGGGCAAGATTATGTTGGTTTGGACATGTGCTGAGGAGGGATGCAGACTATATTGGGAAAAAGATGCTAAGGATGAAGCTGCCAGGTAACAGGAAAATAGGAAGGCCTAAGATAAGGTTTATGAATGTGATGAGAGAGGACATGCAGGTGGTTGGTGTGACAGAGCAAGATGCAGAGGATAGGAAGATGTGGAAACAGTTGATCTGCTGTGGCAACCCCTAACGGGAGCAGCCGAAAGAAGATTCTTTATTTTCAAAACCTCCATATTTGATTTTTTTCGTAAAGACAGGGTATCGCTGAGAACCAATCCATCCTTTCTGACAAAGGTCATATCTTAGGCCAACATTAATCAAGTCCATTGAATTGCCAGTGTTCTTCCCTAATCTTTCCAGCAAGAGAAAATACTGCTTACATTTATTGGATGTTCACAAAAAATTGCATTTTTATCTCAACAGAAATAAGTTTTCAGAAAGTTGGACCAGTTGTTTGCTTCCTTTTCAGGTCCTTCCATGGGAAAGTCAGTTGCTAAGGTTACATTGCCTGAGTGGTTAAGAGAATGCATTACCTTTGTCTACAACAGAAAAAAAACTCAAATTTGAAGCCCCAGTTAGAGCATACTCCTCAAGAGCTATAACTATATCTGCTGTTTTTCACGCCGAGGCTTCCATCAATGATATATGTAACGACGTGGGCTTCTCCATATACCTTTATTACTCATTATAAATTGGATCTGGTTTCCAGGGGAAGTGTGTCTTTTGGTTCTGTCTTGCTCAGGAATATTCTTCCATAAGGCCTCCCAAGGTTCAAGTTAGCTGGGGACTCGGTCCCATAGGTCAAGGATAAATGAAGGTTGACAACATCAGATAAAGAAGTTATGCACTTACCATAGCGTTCCATCTGTGTTGTGGACCTTGACACCCCAGCCTCCCTCAGACTCCTTGAGGAATGGACCTTAGTTCTGGCTAATTGTTTCCTCATGTATGACCTTGGACATGGCCTCTTCAATAGTTATAGCATTGCCCTTTCCGGGTCTTTCATTATAGCTGCAAACTCGATCTAAGATAATTTAGAGAGGGTTACTCTGGATAGGAACTTGGCTCAGGTGTTTTTGGTTCGCATGACCTGTGTAATGGCCGAGCTGGTTCAGAGACTGGGAACCGAGTCCCATAGGTCAAGGATAAATGAAGATTGACAACACAGATGGAACGTTATGGTGATTACATAACTTCTTTTTTAGTTGTTTTCCCCTTTTAATCCCCATATCCCTCCAGGCTTGGGTCAGCCTCCTAAAAGTCTGCATCATTAATGGTAGTGGAGCATGGTAGCAAGTTGTTTCTAACATGTGACATGCTACTGTGCATCAGACCAGGATCAGGGCAGTCACTGTAATGCTGATTGATTGCACTTATTTTACATTTTTACTTCCAGGTCTGTCTAACTCATTGGTTAGAGGATGAATTATTTGACTAGTTCACCGAGTAATTTGTAAAATATCTGATGAGCGTGTAGGTTTTTAAACATTGCTGCATGATGTACATCATGTGAAAACTAAGTTACCTTAGTCTTACCTCAACCTGGCCAAAGCTTTTGACACCATTCCTCAATCAGGCTTAGTAGAAAAGCTAAATTAACTGTGAATAAACCCCTATGTCACTTGCTGAAATGTTAAATGGTTAACAAATAAGGCACAGGAAATCAAAATAGGAGAAGTTACCTCCAAAAAGAAACCAGTCATAAGTGGAGTCTCCCAGGGTGTTCTACGGTTACTTTTCTGAAGTAAAAGCCAATACCAAAGGGCTTTGTCTATCTTAAGTTTGCAGATGACTGTAAGCTAAGAGCTGTCATTGAATCCCCAAATGACATAGCCACCCCTGCAGGAAGGTTTGTCCAAATAAATAACTGGTGCCAAATTCATTCATGGACTGAAGCTAAATGCCAAAATGCATTATTGTAACCTTTGGGAAGGCATATACCCCAGGGGACTACCACATTGACAATACACTCCCTAAGAGTTGACCTAGTTTGGGATTTGAGATCTTATGTGGACAGCGACAAACCTTTTGACCAACATGTGTCCATTGTTTTAAGATGTCCTTCTATATTGCACAGCTTCTAAACAAAGGGATTTACCTAAATCTAGGGATGTCATTGTTCCCCTTTACTCAGCCCTCATTAGGCCAGTCATTGGTTATAATTCTGTCTTTGGCATGTATATGCCTAGACACATGTAACAACTAGCATGCCCACAGATATTGTGGATACTGGCCTAAACAACGTGTCCAGCATGGACCAACTCAGAGCCCTGCCACTGTACTTGGTATCCTACAGACTGCTAAGTCTGGCATACAAGGCATCCTCTGACTCACTGCTGATATATTTACCGGACATAAAGTCAAATGGCATTATAAATACTCTAGTGATCTAAACAACTTCTGCAACATCAGCAGAATGGTTTGGAGGGACAGGTATATCTTGCAGACAGTATCTCTGCTCTGGACTAGACTCCCCATCCACATAAAGCAAAGCTTACCCCTGACTTTATTCAAGTGCAACAGAAAGTTTACCCCAAGACTGCTTCCATACTGCTAATGGACAGAGGCATCTCCTAAATGATTTATCCCAGTTGTTCTCAGTAGGGGTAATATATAATTATCAATCGTGGATTGGGTAAGGCCAATCTCTGTTCAAAATGATATGATAATTCAAGCACAAAAAGGGAAATTGACTAGGCTTACAATGGCTCACAAGTGCAGCTCGACTAGTGCTTAACTGTGAACCTATGAGTTATTTCAGTACCAGTGGAATGGCACTGCTATCAGATGCTAGCATGACTACAGCTGTTGTAAAGGAGTTAATAAATGTATGTGGTGTTAATGCAAATAAGTCGTGGAACATCTTTGGAAATGCTGTTGTGTGAGCATCTCAGTGATTTCTTTTAAAATGAAAGAAGTTGTTGAAGTAGCAAACAGTTGTACATTAAGCAAAACATGAGTAAGATGTCTGCGTTAGCATTAACAAGTAAATTAGATTGTTTCAGATGTTTCCAGTAATGCGATTTGTACCAGATGCTCCTATAAAACCATTAAGTTTGTTTCTATGCTAGTAGCATGATGTGCAGCAAGGCAAGAAGCAAAAAAAAAAACTAAATTTTCACATTTTGTATGGCTCCATGAAATGTCATATGTAGTTTAGATCTTGGAATATTTTAGTTTCTGCTGGTTATTACTTCAGGTGTTTGCCACTATTTACACTACCTACTGTCGAACTCATCCTTTTAATTTTCAGACAAGCTTGAAGAGTAACCATGTATGTCACAAGCATAGACTGCAATTTAGGTTAAAGTAACATTACACTAGAGGAACTTGTGTTGCGTTGTTAAACAATTGTTTTGAATATACTTGAGTGGGTTGTTGTAAAATGCATGGCAGAATGCAGTTGGAAGGCTGCTGTTATGACCTATTAGGATTTCCTTTTGATGGGACTTTTGTTACTCTAAATTAAACAGTCTTGTTTATAATGCTCAGTTTAGACTTGATTATAACAGATTGCACATATTACCAATAGAATGTTTATTTTTCTTTCATTCTTTCAATGCATATGCTTTGCCACCATCTAGATTTCTTGGCTCTTACACTAGCTATGACTACTTCAGAAGGAACATGAAGTGGTAAGACTATCATCTACGTGAGTCCAGTTTAGGCTGTATGCTTTGTTGAAATCTCATCCCCAGCTTTATGTGCACATCAGGCAATGAGCTCCATATTTTAGACCTAGTTATATGCGAGTCAGAGACTGTAATACAGTGTTATATTTGTCAAAATGTTTTGATAGTGATTGATTTGGCTATATGTCTTTTAAAATAATGTGCTAAAAGTTGACTGTGTTATCACAACTTAAAATGGTGTCGTTCTGGAATGGCTCTTGAAACTCTTCGTCTTCAAGTTTTTGGCATAGCATCAGCAAGAGCAGAAGTAAACAGCATGGAAAACAGTGGCTTACAGTAGCTTATTTTCTTTTTGCTACTAGAATACTACAGTCTAATGCTGTTTTCCAAATGAATCAATTTAAGCACCATGTTGATTACACTAGAACACATTGGCTAGGTATCAGGTGCATATAAATTAAGCAGAGCTAACTGCTCAGGTGTTCTGCCCCTGTCATACCAAATACTGTTAAATATTCCTGTTGAAAGGAAAAATTCACTACCTTATCAAAACTGGGATTGAAATTGAATGACTTAACATTAAAGTACATCTGGGGCACTTCCATGTTTGGGTGCGTGTTAGTGTGTGCATTTACATGTACACTTGCACATGCTTATTGATGGTGGTGTGTATATGTATGTAAATATTTAATATGTATTTTCCTTGGGTGAAGTGTCTCTCAGAAAGATTAGGAAAGTATTTTTAAGTAATCTCTTTTTCTCTGAGTTGGAGTGACCTCAAAGTGAGACTAATAAAGTAATGGAGCGGCTGCAGGGGTTTTACTTCTGTGCAGAAAACACTTTGATTTAATGAACGTTTCATTTCCACAATAGCAGCATTCCTTTGAGTATGTCTGTAGATGCTGCTTATTTAAGTTTAGAACAGTTAGGTCTTTAGGAACAGTAGTAGAATTATTATGGCTAGGAGGATCTGATTCGCATTATCAGATGGCAAAGGTCAGTGAAGCAGAATAGTAAATTGTCATTCTTTTTGGAGGGAAGAGAAAGAGAATAAATTTTATCTGAGCCAGGACTCTCGTCTAGGTCTGTTTTGTGTCCGCAGTGAGGCCTTATCGCATGTTATCATTTTTGATGAAACTCTCAACGGGTCTATATTAAATTATTGAAAGTTGAATTCACTGAACGGTGTTTCCATCAAACATACCATTCAGCGAATTCACTCTTGTGGAGGGCTGCGCCTCCCACCCTCTGCTAATTATATATACCAACTCCAAGATTGCACTACAGTGAGGAAAGGGCAAATTTTCTGATCTTCACTGTACTGCGATCGCAATATTCAGAATTCGCTGAACGGTATTTTCTATGGAAATACTGTTAGGCGAATTCAACTTTCGATTATTTAATATAGACCCTCTCTCAACTGGTGTTTTTTTTATTGGCCCTCCACAGAATCCTCATCTGCTGAAAAGCATTGATGCTAGACGATGAGGCTTAAGGAAACAATGTTGGTTTTCCCACCATTGCTAAATATCTTCAAAGATGTATCCACAGAGGATTTGCATCACCCTGATAGTCTGTCATGTCCCTCTGAGGACTGATGATTGTTGACTTGTATAAAGTACTAAGAGATGCATCATTCTCTTCAGTAACTTGAAACAGACCATGCTTTAGTGGTTGTTGGTGAGAGTAGTTCCCTAAGCTACCTTACCTCCATACAGATTTAGAATAACAAGTTTGATAAAATAATTTGCTTCTTTGAACCTTTCTGTGAAACCAACCAATTACTTTGACCAAAATGCTTGAGATAATAGTTTCCTGTGAATGCTGTGAGTACATCTAGGGACGTGTTGCATTAGATTAATTAGATGCTGTGTCTGCGCAGATCCTTTTTTAAAGGCTGCAGACGATAAAAGCAGTTCTCAAGAAGAAAGGCCAAATGAGAACAGCAGTGAAACAGATTTTTTTCATTAGCTTTTACTTCAGTTCATGTTTATAGATACTTTTTTTTTTTTGCAAAATAAACCAAAAAAATACTGCAGGTAGTAAGACAGCAGTGCTAGAAATTAAAACATTCATCTTTGTCCATTTTTCAGAGGAACATGCAGGACTCATACTACACACATCATTGAACATTTGGAGGAAAGATCCAGCACTTAACACACTGGCATTGTATAGCCTCAGACAAGTAGCACATCACATTTTTTCAGAAAATTGTTTAATAGAATTTTTAGAGCCTTTCATATTTCCACCTATACCTCAGACACTTAATTATTCTGCCAGGTATAGCCTGGACCTAATTTTGCAGCTGTTAAATGAAAAGGTAATGCAGTTGGTCAAATACAATTAAATAGGGAATGGCTTTCATTCAGAGCTTTTTGCAGTTCCCAAAAAAAAAAAATAACAAAACATGGAGACCTGATGTAGACTTGTCAAATGTCAGCTAGTCCAAAGTGACAAAGTTCAGGATTGTTGAGTCCCAGCACAGTAATTGCTGATTCAGCATGGTTCCTTCATGCATCTTTGGGCACAGATGTGTGTCCAGGTTTCGTTAATGCATTCAAACAGTAAGTGCTTACATTTCCAAGTGGGATTGTTCCACTTTCAGTTTACAGTTCTTCCACTTGATCTGTCTACATCCCTGCAATTCTTAGAATATTTTGCTTCAGTAGGTTACACCCTTAAGGTGACAGGAGACTGATTTTTTTTTTTTTTTGGTGTCATTCAGCCATTTGAAGACTGGGTATAACCCCTGCATAAAAAAGCCTAATAAACATTAACACGCTTAAATTAAGTTTTCATTTTTTTTTTCATGTATAATACCACATTGATCAGAGTTGGAGCTGGCTCATCTAGTGCCTGTTGCCATTTCTGATCTGATGTCCCGCATTCCCAGCTCTTCATTTGAAGAGGAACAAAAGATTCCGCTTTGTTACTCTGACATTCCAAGCAAGATCCATGCCCTCACAACTCTTTACTGGAAGAGGAAACAAAAGGTCTCAAAGGTCTCACCCTCTGTTTGGAGCTCCAAGCCAGATAGATCCTTGTTCCTTCTGCTCTTTAATTGATGAGCAAAAAAAAAAGTTTTTTTTTAAACTCTAGCAAGCCATTTGTTCCATTAATGCATTCAGATAGTAAGTTCTTACACTCTGTAGTGGGATGCTGGTAAAGAAAGAAGAATGCAAGAGCTGTACTTCATGATTGTGCCCCCTACCACCTTTCGCCCAGAATGGTTACCGCCTTCGACCCACTTTTGCTGTGCTTCTGCCATTAATGGTCAAACCAATGATGTGGCAAATGTATGTGTAGGTTTAATGTTTTGCAAACTGCAGAAGTGGTCTTCAGGTCTTTACAAATTATCCATGTATTCCATTTTTTAGCAGACTGCTTGAAAATAGCTCGAATTCAAAATACCTTTCATCAGCAGATTTTACGTTTGAGCATTTTCTGCAAAAATATGTATGTATTGTTTATTAAGCTACACTCGAGGTGCTGCAGCCACCTAGCACAGCAGGTAGGGGTTGTGTGACAGAATAATGATAAAGAAGTTGAGAAGTAAGGCATGCGAAACATTGCTGTGACCAGGGCTACAGTATGGTACAGAAATATGGCCAGTGAAGGCAGAGCAGTTGAGGAAGCTTGAGGTGATGCACATGAAGTGTCTGACAGGAGTGGTAAGATACAGAATGTGTGACAGATGAAAAAATGATGACATCAGAGCAGAAGTCGAAGTAGTTCCAATTGCAAAGAAAGTCAGAGAATAAATTAAGGTAGTTTGAGCACATGTGCAGGTATACAGAATGTGATTTGTTTAAGATCATCTAGGAGAGACAGGAAGAAGGCAAGTGAAGAAGAGGCCATCTGGACATGAAGATGGATTGCATGAGGAAAGACCTGCAGCAGTCAGGCATTACTGTCGAAGGTGGCAGGAGAGTGGTACTGAATTGAAAGAGGTGGCAACAGCTGACATGACACCCACAACCCCAGGTAGAAAAAAATGAGGTAAAAGGGGGTTTAGTGGTGATACCTAAAATTCCATAGAATGGCTTAAGTTGGGACTAGAACATACTTATGTATGATGTCACATATTCCTATTTAGCGAGACATTTGTGATTTAGCAGTACTACTGTCAATTCTTTTAGTAGAGTTTACAAAATAATCCTGTGTTTTTTTACAAACTGTTCTTGTAGTATTTATTAATTGCCTGAAGTAGCATTGCCTGAAGTAGCCTACTAGAAACTATTTTGAATCAGATTTAATGAATCTGAAGGTTTTAAAGTGATTAGTTATTAGTTCCTGCAAAGGAGCGACAGCTTTACAGATGCAAAATATATGTATTATTTTTGCATCACAGTGTTCACAAGACTTGCAGTTTGTCAAACAATGGAAAACAGCTGAACAGTTTTTCTATGGTTATGTACATGGTTTGTTATAAATTGTTCATACAAATAATTTGTAAAAGACGAAATTTTGAATGAATCCTCCAAAATCGGAGTCCAGTCTTTATGCTTTAAGGTGTGCAGTATTTATCCCATGTAGAACAATAGCAGTTAATTATTTTTTAATTTTTGTTTTAGAAACTGAATGAGTACTTTGAAGTACATGCCATATTTCTTGAAATCAAAGGCTAACTGTACAGTAGAGCTTCCAGATTCCATTTTTTGCATATTACCTCATAACAGGAGCCCATAGACTTCTAATATTTTTATAAAATGTTTCTGTTGATAATGTGTTCCCATGTGGGTTGTTCTCTGTTAAACTATTTTAACATTAAAACGATTGACATTTTAGCCCTTTCATTCCTAACAAAAGAAAACTTAAGCTGGTATTCATTGAGGTGCACAGAACCCATTATGAAGGGGCTTTGTACCCAAACTATCCGAAAGTTAATTATGGATGTAACAGGCAAAGAATCACATCAATGTGCCAAGCAAAGGCAACATAAAGCAGATGGACAGCAATTACCACTGCACAGGACCAGCACTGCTACAGCCTGTATGGCCACCTTGCCTGACATCATGACACAACCTTTTCACTATACCCAAAGCAGTACATGTGGCTAAACACAGTACCTCTGCAGGCAGTGACAGCTATCACCACAAAGCAGCAGATGAGCAGCATAGCACAGGGGCCAAATGGAACACCAGTGTGGGCATGCTCAGTAATAGTGATTGCCCTGTGCATCAGCTAAAAGGGGGAGATAGGAAAGTAGAGAAAGGGAGTACAGCAGCCTGATAAAAGAAAACGGGTCACCAGTATGGAAGGGAAAACGTTATTTTTTGTGGGGATAGGGATCCCTGTCATTGCTAAAAGAGAAATGTAGATAGGGAAGATATTGAGGGATACCTTTGGGTGCAATAGAGGGCAAAGGCCTGGTAACCAGTGTAGAGAGGCAAACCTGGGACATAGAGAATGGGGTGATGTATATACAGTGAATGGACACCTACAAAATGTCAACAGCTGATGACGAGGATAATAGAGCACTGAACAAAGTATTGGAAAAGATGCACAAGGGAAGAGTAACACCAGGAAAGTGACGTTGACGTGCTGCTTGCATGTTAACTGTGAGGCCTGCTCAGAGGGCAAAACATACCCAGACATCCCTTGCGTAGTTGAGTGATGTCATAGGACATTTTCTGTCATAGAGGCCCAGCAGTTGTGATCTTGACAGCAAGAGAATTCTAATTTTGCTCCAGAAGAGACTGCAAGTTACTGATGCAAGATTCTAGCTGTTTGTGCACTTGAGCAGCCACCAGGCTTCATACCTGTTGTAGGGTTGTCATAGGTGACTATCTCTTCTTACCTTCACCAGAGAAGCCACTACCTTCTTTCTGAGAGGCTGGCATAAAAGGCATTAGTAACCTTCCAAGGTCATGTCCAGCAGATGATGCAATGGTACCCCTTCTGACAGGTATATCTAGCACACTGTAGGAGCTTTCCTTGTTTTATATTGGTAAAACTAAGAGAGCTCTTAGGATAAAATTTATGACCATCTCTGTGATATTAGGGTTCAGGATAAAAGGAATGCATTATGGAGACTCATCTTAAATGTGAGGGACACTCATTTGGATTTTTTGTAATTGATATTGTTGAGTTAGATGTGAAGGTGGGACCATGGATAACAAAACTAGAATTTAAAGAATTACAGTGGCAGCTAAAAACACATGCCATAGAACCTAATGGTCTAAATGTTTCAGAATCCATGGCAAGTGTTCACAGGATGAAGTCTTTTGATTTTTAAGGGTGATTGATTAACTCATTAAAAAAAATGTGGTAGTTAAATTTTTGAGTGTTTTTAGTGGCAGTATATTCATAATCCATTAACAAAAAGTGAATTCATTATAAGATGATAGAAAAAAATATTGATTGATTTATATGATACTGAGTTAATTGTTTGTATGTGATTATCTTGGGGAGGAGAGTATTCCTTTTAAAAAGGAGTGGAAACATGCATTTATTAACTTTGATGTAGTCCCATAATGTGGAAGGGAACCAGATTCCCCTCAAGTTTTATGTGTGGGCCACCACACAGTCACACAGCACACTTGTGTATGTCTTTGAAGGGCATACAATACTGTGCCTAGAGAAAAGTGCATGGGATACCCAAGCATGCGGGCCACCACAAAGTTGCATGGCACACTTGTATATGCCTTTGAAAGGTATTCTGTGCCTAGAGAAAACTTCATGGGATACCATAGCATATAGAGTGTGTATGGAATTGCCATGGGCCTATATACCTGTTTTGTTACAGTACCATGTACTGGGGAGGATAGCTGCAGATGACATTCTACTTGTTACAATTGGGGAGGCCTTCTTTATTAATACATGCATGAGTTAGCCTATCGCTTGGACTCACAGAATGACATTTTCTACACAAGTGTACAGGTACTTTTATGGCCACCAGGGAGCGACAAAGCGTAGAGAAGTTCAAAAGCCAAGAGAATAATGTGTTGCTGCAGGTCATCCATATGCATGGCAGATGCCTGCTGGGTAAAGCTGATGCCATCCCAACAGGTCAGGGACTATATCTGGCAGAGTATGGTGTGGAATGTGAATGCCATGGATGACCATAATAACTCATTCACTCCAATAGAGATCAAGAAGTTTGCGCTGTAACTTCCAGTGGGCAGAGCCTAATCCTTTTGACAGAATTAAATTATATCCCTACATTTCAAACCAATGTTCACATCTCTGGAACCATAAGGATTATTCAAGAAGTATAAATGGCAAACGCTTCAGCACAAACTATTTTTGTAGTGGTAGAATTCTTTAGGTTTTAGGTCTTAAACTGAATTTTATAAGTCACAGTGAGCACAGAAACTATTAACAGTTGTATTATTTTGTAAACAACTTAGACTATCTCAGTAACCACTCAAGTTACACATATACTGTCAGCAGCATTTTATTCATGTAACTGAAAGCTTTCATATGAGGCTAAGGAGTTCTGTCTGTGTTACTTGGTTATTGAGATATTTAGAAAAATGTGAAAATTATATCTATATAAATTAATAATATCTTAAAAACAGTTAATATCTGTTTACCTGCACTAGACTTTGAGTTTGCTGTTGTATAAGCTTTACGATGACATCTTTTAAAACCTTGTACATTGCATGGTTTTGGAATTATTGATGCAGATATGAACAAGCAATATTTGACGCCTAGAGGCATCAGTAGGAGTTAACTGCAGATGCACCTGGAGACATCACTCTGATGTAATTCACAACAGATGCAGAGGAAGGTTATACACATGATGATCTTTGCAAAGCATAAGGTTTTAGGCATTATTGAGGACAGAAGAGCAGGAGTAGCCCACCAATATTGAAGCAGTTGATGGAGGTGTTTATGGTGTCACTCTCCAGGCAGAGAAATTAGCCTCTCGTATCAGGTATTGGCTTGTAAGTGGGCACAGACCTGGCACCTACAACCATTGTTCACTACAGTAGGTACCAGACTAGTGTTTGACAATAGTAATAGGCTATGATATGCACACACCTGTGCATGAAGTGAAGAAGATATAATCACTGGCGATCTGAACTTTTGTCCTTCTAAGTACCTCTAGTCGCAAGTGCAGCATACTGCAGTGGTATACTGGAAGTATATTTCATTGATCTAACCATGGTGTCATTAGTTGCTATGCATTGATAGGTGTCACTGTTTGAGGGTCCAGCACAGAGGAACAACATCAGTGAAGTTTTTGTGGCTGATGATAGCAACTTGCAGGCAGCATGTCAGATGGCACAGTGGCTCTTGGGAATGCCTACTTCCTGTAGCTGAGAACCCTACTTTGGCTTCTTTTGTGTTCCCACTAGACATAGTTTCCATGTGCAGTGCCTATGATGTGGCATATGTGCTATAGGGGAGAGATGCAAGAGTGTCTGGACCCCATCATGACTCCTGTGCTGTCTTTTGGCATTCTGAATCAGGTGTGTGTGTGTGTGTGTGTGTGTGTGTGTCAGTAATCCAGGCACTGACTGCTAGCACACACATCACTGTGGAGCTGGTGAGTGTGCTCTGTAGCATAAGGGAGGACAGCTGCCAACTGGTAGTATCAGCACAATGAAAAAATATTGCTGCTTATGTTACTTGTAACAAACATTGCCTAATTATTTGCCAGCTGTATGACACGATTGCCATTCATTCTGCTGCATCTGACTGTGCAGTCCATAGCTGTGAAGGGTCTGGACTGTAGGTAAATATGTATGGGGTTCCCCACATACGCACATACCTTCAGTGTTGTATAGTGGCGCACATCTCTGTGGAAGTGACATTTCTCAGGTTTTCATGGGACTTCTCCTCAGGGCTCTCATCAAGGTCCCTGTCATTCCAATCCATCCTTGCTATGGGATAAATTATTTATTTATTTACATTTGTTTACCGGGAAATTCCAACTGGTCACAGGTCCTTTTTCAATGGAGGCCTGGGGAGAAAAGCTCCACAGAACAATAAATGAGCAGCAGAGTACATAAAGAACATTAGATGTACAACCAATACCAATATCTAGCTAGAGGCAAGGAATAAAGTAGGATGTATATACAGATGGTACTAAACTCAAAACCGATACTGTTCTAAACTCATAAACCTAAGTCTTCTATAGAAATATTGCACTAAATTCAAACAGATATAAGGCAGATGCTCCACACGAAGGTGGAACAAGCTAGAAGGACTAATGGAATGGAAGGGAAAGATAGAGGAGTAAGAGAGGGGACTGAGTGACTAGTATACATGGTAGTGAGAGGAAGCTAGGTGTAAGTCAGTTGGGTATGTATTTGGAGTTGAGATGAAGAGAGGTAGTTAAGCATGTTTTATAACCGGTCTGAGAGAGTGAGTGGGGAGGGTAAAGGATGAGCCAGAGCCTGCAGAGAATGGAATGCAATGATCAGTTGGTGTGAGGCAGGGTGGCTAGGGTGCAGGAGAGGAAGAGGAGGTAAAAAGGAGGGTTACTAGTCGAGATTGATGCATGGGCATAACCAGAGACTTTTTAAGTGAGTTTTTAGTGCAGTCTTGGTGATTGCAAGAATGGAGTGTGGTTATAAAGGTGGGAGATTGTTCCATAATCTGGATATTATGCAGGAAAATAGTGCTTCTCTCACCGAGTTCTTGTGTTTGGTCAATAGAAGTAGATTTTTGCTGCTGGAGCATAGTGGTCTAGTGGAGCAGTACAGCTGGAGAAGGTTTGAAGGGATGGGACTTTAAGAGGATAGTTTACTAACTTGTGAGCGAGAGAGAGTTGATTCAGGTGAAGAAGTTGAGGGAGTTCAAGCTAGTCAAGTTCTCTAAGTGAGATACAGTGGTGGCTGCGATAAGATGCACCAGTGGCAAACTTAGCAATTTTATTGTAGCAAGCCTTGAGCTTGTTTAGGTCTGTTTGTCTAAGCTAGGTAAGTATAGGAGAGGTGTAGAGTAAAGTGGAGATTAGGTGGGAATTGGCAGCAGAAAGTCTGGCTGTCTTGGTGAGGAATTGTTTTTCTGTATAATTGCACCTAGTTTTTTTTGTGAACCTTTTTGTGGTAAGAGAATTGTGAGGGTCAAATCCGAGTTTATCAATCTCAACACCAAGTGGTTTGGTGTGTTCTGTTGGGGAGATGATGGTACTGTATTTGGCTAGAATATTAAAGTTGGGGATAGTAGGGGTTAGATTTAGTGGGTTGGAAGATAAGGAGTTTAGTCTTTCTTGGCTTGAGTAATAACAGCATTAGATACACAACTTTCTGAAGATGAAAAGGCTTCTTGTGTGATCTTGTGAAGTTCAGGTATAGATGGGGCTGAGCAGATGAGGGTGGAGTCATCTGCATACTGTATAAGAGAAGCAATCTTGGTGGCAGTGAATAGATCATTGGTGAAGACTGAGAATAGTAGGGGACCAAGGATTGACCCTTGGGGATCACAAAGTTTTACAGGAAGTCGAGGAGACAGG
This sequence comes from Protopterus annectens, assembly GCF_019279795.1. NCBI lineage: Eukaryota > Metazoa > Chordata > Ceratodontiformes > Protopteridae > Protopterus > Protopterus annectens. The sequence goes on along the minus strand of NC_056740.1, from coordinate 71,676,434 downwards.
TCATTATGCCAGATAACTCATTGGCGGCGGCCAGTTAGATAACTGTGAAACAAATCAGTAGCTGATTGGAGAAGGATAGGTTAGCTTTGCATAGATCTAGAAATGTAGCAGAGAACAGGCCATCATTTTTATGATGGATAGCGTTAGTGAAATAGAGCAAAGTGGTAGTAGTGCTGTGGTATGGCCTGAAGCCATGCAGGGTGCTGGAGAGGAGGTTATTAACTAAGAGGTAGTCTAAGACTTTAGAATGGATGCATTTCTCAAGTATCTTGGAAAGTGGAGAAGGGAAGGCTATGGGGTGGTAATTGGAAAGTTCGGTGTAGGAGTCCCCTTTATGGAAGGGAATGATGTGGGTTGTTTTCCACAATGTGGGGACATAGCTTTCTGATAAGGACTGATTAAGATAATATAAAGACTGGATAAGCTAGGGCTTCTGATGCTGTTTTTAGCTATTCAGAGGGGAGATTGTCAGCTGCATATTTTGTAGGCTTAAGTGTCAATAGAAGTTTTTTTTATATAGGAGATAGATACTGATGAAAAAGAAAAGACTGTGGGCAGAGTATTTTGTTTTGATGTAGGCAGGGTGGGTAGAGGGTTGTGTTTAGTGAAAGAATGGTTTCAGTGAAGTGTTTTTTGAATGAGTCCACAGTAAATGTAACTAACATGGCTAGTTGGTACATGACAGCAGTGGTCATGTAGTGGCTCCCTGTTACTGGAGGATGTGATTATTGATACCCCAGAATCAACCAGAGTACTGGGTTACTGACCTTGCCTCCTGTAATCCTACCCCACTTTGTAGTGTAGAAGTCAAATGTCGCTGTGTTTCATGGGAGTAATGAGTGTGCCTTTCCCACTCCAAACCTTTGTGGATATGTTGATGTCTGAAGCACAGTGTGGCCAGACTATGAGCTAATGTGTGTATCATAACTGTGGTACATCATGCATTTGTTTGTGTCATGGTCCGTAGTTGTAGACCAGATGCCTCTATATTGCAGATGCCTCTATATTGCAGTGCTGTAGTGTACTCATTCCATTGCCACCTTGGCTGTGGTATTACTTGTACATTGGCTTCCCCTATATCTGCTCCCTGCCCTGCACTGAAGTAATCTGGCTGCAGTGCATGTTTTCACAGGGACATGTTATGTAGCATTACATTCACTACAGTTGTTTTGCTACATATCTCAGGATTATACGGTAAAGCCCAGGTCTGTATTAGATCACCGAATGCTTAATCGACCCTATGTAAGCCACTTAGATATTTTGTCGTTTCAGTCTTTTAAGTTCGACCAAGACGCATTTGAAAGAATGCATCTTCGGTCTTCTAATAGGAACCCGTAAAGCCCCACCAGAGGTGTCTGAACAAGCAGACTCTGGCATTCAGAATTCTGAATGCATGTTCTATGATCTTTCTGGTTTCAGTATTGGCTATATTACTTCATACGTGATCTGTGGATTGCAAATACAGGTCATTATCTATGGCTCGAAAGGCATATTTAGCTTCAAAAGCAGCTTACAAAGGTGCAGCATTATATGTGGCTTGTTCCTGGTGTGTGTGGTTAACGGTCTTTGTAGCTCTTTCTGTCTGATGTGTGTGCACCTAATAATCATGTGACTCTGGAGGAACCCCCCCTTTGCAGGAGTCTGAGGTAAAGATCAGATGTATTCTAACTGTGAGAATTGTGTGAATTGCTTGGGTGGTGCAATGCCCTGGGCATTATAACCATCTGGCATTTTAAGAAGTGGTAAGCAGTCCTGTTTATGTATCTATTCATGTCTGGACTGGGTGGGGCATTGATAGCAATATGGGTACAGTCTGTGGTGCTTGTTTCTTCAGGGAAGCATGTAGTTTTGTAGAATACAGCCAAGGTTTTGACTCTTCTCTGTCGTTAGGAACCGTATATCTACCCTCAGCATGTTGTAGCATTATGAAAAGGAATTAATAAAATTTTTTTGTGAAGGGCAAACCTTAAATATACCTGCATCCCCAGTAGATTAGTGTATGGCCATTGTTAATAGAATGGCAAGTGCTACACATACTTTTGTGTCCACAGGAATGGACATACTACACACATACCCTTGATTTTAGTCATGGGTGACTCTGTTTGACCGCATCCCGTACCACATTCCTGTCCACTCTGAAGTGATCCACTGTCTTCTGGACTGTGAGTTATTGCCTGTTTAAATTTCCTTGACAGCATTCCTAGCACTTACTCGGGGGGTGGGGAGGGGGGAATGCTACCGACACATGCTTTTCAGCCATAATTGCTGCTGTCCCTAACATACGTCATGGCATTGAAAATGAGTGGACGCAGGCACTATGCACCACCATTTTATACTTTCAGTTGCCCATCTTGTCCAGGCATATTGCATGTTGCCTTGTATGGAATTTCATGTAGTCATGCACTCATTTGCATGCATTGCGTATTCCCCAGTTCTGGCCATTGCTGTTTCAGTCTGCTGGTGTCTTTGAATTGCCCAGACACAACACACAGCCACTCACCACAGTATTTTTGTCTGTGCATTGAGCTGTCCCTCTATGAGCCACACCAGTGGACATGCCACAGTATTCAAGTGATTAGTTTTAGACTTTTAAAAGTTATAATCTTTGAACTTATTGAGCATGATATTAAGTTATCAGCTAGGGATCCAAACAATTTATTTAATAACAGAAGTGATTAAATCACATTTTTCCCTTTCCTTTTCAAGGGTCTTAAATGATGTCCTTACATTCACTGCTGCAGTATTCATCACTTATGGGATTCCCGGCTGTGGAAGCCCATCATCCGGCCAGTCTACCAAAGCCTACCATTGCTTTAAGATACGCTGATTGTCACTCAAATACTCCACGTGTAGTGTAGGGCATAAAGGTGACGTTCAGGTGTACCATCCTCAGAACTTCTTTGCCACCAGTCTGTTTGCCTTCATCCGTTTTCTGCAGTTTTTACTGTATGTTTGTATTCTGGTGATTACTCCTGTTTGCTGAAGTCCTCACGTTTGCAGTTAAGTGCCCAGTTGGGGTTTTTGTTTTTTTTTCTTGTATTTTTTTGTGCTCTTTGGTGTTGTCATCCAGGAAGGGTAAATGCCAGTTTGAGAGACTTTCCCCATAAAGATCACCACGATAAGTGCCTTTTTTGCCTAGGCGCTTCTCACAACCATACATCTTGTTCGATTTGTCAGGCGTTCGTCCTGAAAACCCTTCATTGTAGGCTTTCTTCCCTTTCATTATATCTTGAAACCAGAGTCTTAAGCTTCTTGCTAAAGATACTATGGAAGGAACTTCCCGCCACGAGGGTCAGCTGTCCGGGAAGAAGGTGAAAAAGGTAAGATCTGAGTCTTCCATTGTCCAGCATCTGCTGGGTGTTTCTCCCAAAGTTGTTACAAACCCGGAGGCTTGCTTGTCTGTGTTGTTGGATTTTTCAGTCGATAAGGATCTGGAGGGCAGCATGTCCGACGCGGCTTTGCTGGCATCTGCTGAAGAATCCCTTACTTATTCTATTCAGATTCCTTCTCCTTTAGAATACGGGTCTGAGGAGGAGGAATCTAATAGTCCAGATATGCCTTCTGAGGAAATTTCCTTCGAAGAAGCCATCTCTTGGGTTCTGGAATTTTTTTTTATTTGGGATTGTGCCCAGGTCTTTGATATCCATAAGAGGTACTATGAGTTACTGCAAATGGAATCTTCTAAACCTGTGGCTATTCCTCCTGTTTTGGCTGCTTTAAAAGTGCCTGATTCTCTGCTCCCAAGAAGTCTGATAGGTTTTATGGGGTGCCTGAGGATTGTTCCTTTTGATTCAAATGTCCTGCTGCTGGACTCCTCTGTGGTGTCTGTAGCCTCTGATAAACAGTCTCAATTGCTTCCTTCGTCCAAGTTTACTGCCTTCTGACAAGGAAAGTCGAACCGTGGACAGGCTGGGTAAAAAGGTTTATACTTCAGCTACCCTAGCTTTTAGGGCAATTAATTATCCGACCCGTATATCTAGGTATGTGTTGGCTCTTCTTTTTTGGGCTTGTCAGCTTTTTCCTGATCTTTACAGACTCTTGAGAGTAAATATTCTACTCTTTCCTTGCTAGGGACTTCCTCTCAAGTAGTTTGTCATTCTATCAAATCAACCTTTTTTTTTGTAAATTACTGTTGCCCTACTTATTGAGTCTGAAACCACTATCTTGTATGTATTTGCTTCTCACTTGGCTGTATTTGTTTCTCTATTGTATGTATTTTTTGTTCTTGGAGCTTTTCTCCCCGGGCCTCCACTGAAAAAGGATCTGTGTCCAGTCAGACTTTCCTGGTAAACAAATGTAAAATAAAAAATCGAATCAAATGTAGTTATGATGCAGAAGATGTAGGGCTGCTGCTTTTGCTTCAGGAATGAGGAAGTATTCTTGGCCTAGGCTTCAACCTTTACCTGGTGATGATAAGGCTAAGTTGATGGATGCTCCTCTGGATAATAAACTTTTGTTTGGGGAAGTGGCTGCTGGCTTGTTTATTTCTTCAGGACAAGGGGAAGGCATTACAAGAGCTTAAACATGTTCGTTTCTCCTGTGCCTAAATTTCAGAGAAACCCTTCTAAACCAGCCTTTGTTTGTAGGCAGTCTCACCCCTAAAGGTAAATGGGCTTCCCTGCTAAGGCCACTCAGATGTAGGGATTCAAAAGCCTTCCTTTCCTGACAAATCAGGTGCTGTCTGACTATCCGCTTGTTCCCAGCCACATTCATTTTTCTTTTTGCCTTTCTCTTTCTCTTCCTGTTTGGCTTCGAATCACCCAGGCTTCTTGGGTTCTGTCAATCATTCATCAGGGTACTTCATGGTGTGGATATTCCATCCTCCTTTTATGGTAATTCCTCAGTCTTCTCGGGAGCAACTTCCTTTTTTCCCAAAGGTTCTTCCAGATCTCGTCCCAGGGTACTATTCAAGAGGTGCCTTTGTCCCAAAGGGGGAAGGGTTTTATTCAAGAAGGGTTTTATTCAAGAATGTTTCTAGTGCCCAGAAAAGAGGGTACTTGGAAACCAATTCTAGACCTTTCTCTCATCTAAACACTTTTTTGAAGGTGGGTTCCTTTCGGATGTTGTCCCTTCAGACTCTGTTTCCTCTCTTGCTCCCTCGGGCCTTCTGGTGTCCCTGGATCTCTGTTGCTTCCTGGCATTTTCAGTTCTGTGCTTTGCCCTTTGGGCTTTCTACTGACCCAAGGGTGTTCATCAAATGTCTCGCTCCTGTGATTGCTTTTTGCAGGTTTCAGTGGGTCCAAATATTTCCTTACTTGGACGACCTGCTGATTCAGGTGTCCTCCCAGAGGTCCTTTTGCAAACTCTTCATTTTGCCATTTCTCTTCTTGAGAGCCTGGGGTTCACTGTAAACTTCAAAAAATCTTCTCTGACTCCTTCTCAGGATCATGTGTTTCTTAGTTGCAGGATTTAGACTGTGACAATGCTGGCATCCCTGCCTCTTCGAAAGGCCTTACATCTCATTTCTTACTTTCAAACTCTTCTTCCCTTAGCCTCCATTACAGCCAAGAAGTTTCTGAGAGCTCTGGGTTTCACAGCTTACACCGTTCCTATGCTCCCTCTGGCCAAACTCCACATGAGGATGTTCACTGGCTTTTGAAGTCGGTGTGGCTTCAACATGTGCATCCTCTAGACTTTACAGTTCCTCTTCTCCTTTGTCTCAATAAGGAAATTTTGTGGTGGATTCAGCAGTTGTCTCTGAATCCAGGGCTCCCTTTTCATCCCCCTCTTCTCTCAGGATCTGTTCACAGATGCTTCAGATGTGGGATGGGGAGCGACGTTTGGCTCCCTGAAGGTACAGGGAGTTTGGTCGCCTCATCAGCAGAAGGAGCACATCAGCGTTAGAGATGAGAGCTCTCATGCTTGCTCTTCAGGCCTTTCATCCTCTTCTCTCCAGGGCGCCTCAAGGTATTCATAGACAATACCGCAGTTATGTGGTATATCAAGTAACATGTGGGAACAAGGTCTTACCTTCTTTGCCAGTTAAGTATCAAGTGACTCTTCAGGCAGTTTATATTCCTTCAGATCAGAGCATTGTGGCAGATGCTTTGAGCAGGTCCTTCCCTCAGTCCCACGAAGGGATGCTTCACAGGGATGGGTTTCTGGACATTGTTCACCAGTGGGGTACTCCTCAAGTAGATCTCTTTGCCTACCCTATGAACAGACAACTTCCTCTGTTTTGTGCCAGAGTCCCAGGTCCTCTGGTGTGGAAGGTGGATGCCCTCTCATTTTCCTGGAAGGGGATGTATCTTTATGCATTCCCTCCCCTTCCACTCATTCCGAAAGTCCTGTTCAGGATTCAGCAGGATGCTCCCCAAATCTTGTTGGTGGCTCCCTTTTGGCTGTGAACAGCACTGGTTCCCTCTACTTCTGCATCTAGCCAAGAGCAGTCATCACAAGCTACCTCACAGGGTGGATCTGGTCACACAAGACAAGGGATCTCTCATCCATCCCCACCTGTTCACACTTTAGCTGACACTGTGGATGATAGGGTTTTGATTCCACATAGACCCCTTTTTTCTGAGGATGTACTGCAGGGACCCACTTACTGTGGATGTTCCTTTGGTTCTCTCATTTGTGTGAGTTGCTCAGTGTTGGTTTGGCCTGTTCTTCTATTAAGCCCACTTATCAGCTCTTTCAGCTTGTCTTCCTTTAACTTCTAGATTTGAGGCTAAGCAATTTCTTAAAGGCGTCATTAGTATTAGACCTCCAAGGAAGCCTGTTTCTCCTCCCTGGGATCTTAATTTTGTTCTGGAGAAACTGGCTGGGGCTCCTTTTGAGCCTGCTGTTTCAGCTTCCTTGTAACATTGCTCTTGGAAGACTGTTCTTTTGTGGATTCTTACTTCTGCCAGATGGGTGTGTGAGTTGCAAGCCCTTATGACTTGCCTGCCTTTTTTGATATTCCATGAGGGCAGGGTGTCCTTGCATACTAATCCTTTTATGTGTAAGGTGGGTAACAAGTTATCGCTTAGTCTATTAATTTGCCTACTTTTTTACCCTCTCTGACAGTGAGAAGGTGCTGCATACTTTAGACGTGCATAGACAGCTCAGATTTTGTTTGGATAAGACTAGAGTTGTCAGTCTAATCAGTTTGTTTCCTTTCATCCTAAGTCTTTAGGATTGGCCATTTCTACTTGGATTTCAAAGGCTATTTATTTTTGTTACACTTTTCATGGCGAGAGCCTTCCTTCTTTTGTAAAGGCTCATTCTGTTAGAGCTGTGGCTTCTTCTGGTACTTTTTTCAAGGGCTCACACACTACTATTCTTGAAGCAGCTACCTAGACTTCTGTACATACTTTTACCAAACACTACAAGCTGGATGGTATCCGTGGAGCTAGAGCTGGTTTTGCTAATGCCATTCCTCGTGGCTTCTTGGCGGGCTCTACTGCTGCTTCCTCCTCCCAAGTTTCTTCTTGAGCTGTGGCACTCTCCCATAAGTGATGAATACTGCAGCGGTAAATGTAAGGACATAGTACAGTTCTGTAAATTCTTCCAACGGTGTAGATGTTCTTGCCTTCTCCGTTGTAGTATTCACTCCCTCTCTCCATCCCCCTAGACTTTTTCCTTCCTAGATGTGCATGTTCTCTTTGGTTTTCCTTGGACTGGTGTTCCTACTGGAGCTATCATTTCTGAGGATTGTACACCTGAATGTCCCCTTTGTGTCCTATACTACCCGAGGAGCATTTAGGTGATGTTTAGTGTACCTTAAAGCAATGGTAGGCTGGCTTAATGATGGGCTTTCACGGCAGGGAAGTCCCATAAGTGACTAATACTGCAGCGGTCAAGGCAAGAACATCTACTGTTATGGTAACATTTTACACAACTGTACTTAACACCTATTCTCTTTCAAGCAAGATTGTATTAACACCTGTCTACCAGATGCAGTATATGTAAGATTCATGTTGATTCATTGAAGGTAATTCCGACATATGAAAAAAACAAAAAAAAAGAAAATCACCATTAAACACTTCAAACAATGCAAACTTTTATTTATTTATTTATTTTTGCAAGGGAGGCAAACTCCCCAGCACCCCTCATGTGGGAGGCACTCCACACACACACACACACACACACACACACACACAGGACTTGCTTATGCCAACTCCGAGGTTGCACAACAGTGAAAAAGAGGCAGACCCCATTGTCATCGAATGTAATTTCGGTGAACAGCACTCGCTCACTTTTGTGTTCACTGAAATTTTAATCGCATGACATGCTCCCATAGACAGATAGATAGATAGAGTGTGACCATCACTAACTGAACTGTATGATCTTTTGCATGCTGTTTATTCAGAAAGGGCATATAGTGGGTTTCAGGCCAGAATTTCAGAATTGTGCGATATATTTTCAAGAACTTAACATCTGCTAGACACCAAGTCAGTTTCTGCATATTGTGATTTTGTATCTAGAGGTAATCATTTTGGTGCATGGTCTTTAATCTGGACAGCTGTCACTGTTGGTATTCGTTATTACTTGGAGTACAGTAGCATGTGCCCCATTGCTGCCTTTAGACATCAGGTTTGAATTTAAGCATTCGGGATTGCATTCTGTTCTCCTGCTTCATTACTGAATCAAGTTTTCTATTGGTAGTGGCATGTTTTGCCTAGAAAGCAAGACTTTCTGCCTTATATGAATTACAGCCTCCAACTAGCAATGAATAGTTGCCCTTTAGCTTGCTAATAGGGGCTGATAGTCATTGGGGGGAGATTGGTTGTGATCCTTGCAGGTGTGCACATAAAGATGATGAGAATTACAGTGACTGTGTATTGAAAAGTACATGTCTAGCAGTTGTAAAACTCCATACATGTTCCCTGCTTCATTCAAGATATGTTTTTTCAAAGTCAGATTTTCAGTACTTATTGCCAGAGTAAATTTGTCTTGTCTTTGCATTCTAAATGTTTAAGTAACAGATACATATAGAAACATTTGTCTTTGTAATGTTTGCAGTTTTGTGTGTTAGTTTTCCATTTTAATTAATCTGTTTGACTTCATGTACCATTTTCCTTGTTTTGTGAGTGTTTTGTTGCAGTGAGATTTCTTGCTATCAGTTTAAATGAGGTTATGGCATCAGAGAAGTACTGATGCTTATTTATGCATTGTGTTGCTTAGTGTAACTGTATGCAGTGTAATACTTGCTGACAATTTTTAATAATTTTTTAAATGTTTTTTTTCTCCTTTATATCCAGTAGGAGTAAACCTGCAGATGCCGAACCTGTTGAAAAGCCTTTTGTGGGTGATAAAAGATTTGAGCCAGTTTCTCAGGTTACTCCTCCTCAATCCCAGCATGGACAGCTTTCTCAGCCCTTAGCAAACCCTGCGGTTCCTCCTCCTCCTGTAAATCCCAAGCCATCACTGCCTGAGTGTACGTATTTTTAAATAGTTGCTCTTTATTATTGACTTTATGCTTTCCTAAAAACAGTATGTGAAACAAGTGACCTAACAAGTCCTTCTTCATTTAACATTACCTGAGTAAAGGGGGCATACAATGCATTTGTAGTTCATTTTGTGAACAGAACCACTCATGTTCATTTTTTTGTATTTTAACAATGCTAGCCTGTTTGATTAGAAGTAACAGAATAAAATATTGCTGTCATGATGTAGTTTCAAGTAAAGAGGTAAGTCATTTAGAGTAAGGAGCCATTTCTCAAGCAAGTTCCTGCCTGACAGCAGTGAGTCTTAGTTGTGCCTTTTCCTTTCTTCCCTCCATTTTGCAGAAAGTTAGGGATATTGAAAATGCATTTTTGTGAAACTGAGCAGTTTCATAATGCATCACCAGAATCATTTTGTTTGGAAGCCTTCGTGAAGTTCCTTAGGATGCCTTTTGGGAAACTTTATTGCTGATGTGACAACATTTTTAAGGATTTTTTTTCTTTTCCTTGCTGACAAATCTTGCTTTTAGGCTTAATTTGTTCCTTAAAGCAATTGCATATCTAGGGCCATCTGTAGAAAATGAATGAAATTTTTCTTAAGTGCATTTACCCTTTGTGCTCGTTAACCATTTAGCCCATTTCCCACATTTCTGAAACTCGTTTGTTCTCAGAAACCTTGATATTTTTTTTTTGTGTTTCAATTTGCATGCAGACTTGCATTTTATTACTTTTATATTAACAGAGTTCATATTTTAACCTTCTAAATTTTGTAAACATTATTTTAATTGCTTTATGATCTTGAAACAATGAATTTTGTGATGTTTAACTTTATGAAAATTTGTTACATTACTTTAAGCTTAATGCTTGTCTATTTAAATTGCCTTAATTTTTTTATGAATTGAAGTACCTGGTAACTGCTGAAGGTGATGTAAAAGAAAAAAAACAGTAAACAAGTAAAACCACACTTCACCACCACGACAATGTTAAAATTCCTTTTAATAGGTTAAGCTTTAAAAACTGAGAGTTCGGCTCAAATTCCTATTAATGAAGTGAAATAAACTGTTAGCTCTAAAAAGTTGGTACCTTTATAAGCAAGTAATTTTCCCTCACAACTATAAGCACTTTCGGCTATGCCTTCTTCAGATCGTAAGGGGAACAGAGTTGCATTTCCATTAACAGCTTGGTACAGACCAATAACTTCTAGTCAATTCCTCTTTCTAATTATTCAGAAGGGTTTTACCATTCATGGATCGGAATCAAGGCACATCATTATTTTGTCCTATCATAGATCGCCTTCCCTTCAAAATGGGTCTCAAAGGCACAACAGAGTTTAGACATGGTGGTTTATCAGCTTTTAAATTCACAATCCATTTCACCTCATTCAGTTCTGTCTGACTAGTGATGTCCCCTTTTCTTATTCCATATAAAGTGCATTCTATGACTTTAAAATTAAAATAGTTAGTTGGAAACTCCATAACATGGTTTGCTAGAGCATTCTTCTGGTCCCTGTTGCGAATATCTCAAGTGTCTCTGAGCCCTATTTTTTAGAAGTTGATCCGTTTTGCCTGTGTAATATGATGGGCACAATTTACAGGTTGCCATGTAAACCACATGTTGAGTATTGCAGTTTGCATAGCATTTAAAACGATATTCCAAGCCAGTTATAGGATGCTGAAATAGGTTACTAGAGTTTGTCACATTACAAGCTGTGCACGTCCCACATTTATAAGTTCCTCTCCTATTCAAAACACGTTCATTTGAAAAGTCATCTTTTTGATATAATCTTTTCAAATTCTTTTTGTTTTTGAAAGTGAACTTAGGTTGTTCCCCCACTATATCACATATTCTATTATCCTGTGTCAAAACTGGCCAAAATTTACTAATAATATCGTTTTAAATACTATGCAAACTGCAATACTCAACATGTGTATATGGCAACCTGTAAATTGTGCCCGGCATATTACATAGGTAAAACCAATCAACTTCTAAAAAATAGGGTTCAGAGACACTTGAGATATTCGCAACAGAGATCAGAAGAATGCTCTAGCAAACCATGTTGTTGAGTTTCCAACGCACTACTTTAATTTGAAAGTCATAGAATGCACTTTAGAAAGAATAAGAAAAGGGGACATCACTAGTCAGACCAAATTGAATGAGGCAAAATGGATCGTGAATTTAAGAGCTGATAAACCACCAGGTCCAAACTCTGTTGTGCCTTTGAGACCCATTTTGAAAGGAAGGTGACCTATGATAGGACAAAATAAAGGTGTGCCTTGATTCTGATCCATGAGTGGTTGTAGACAGTGTGATGTACACCTAAAACCCTTCTGAATAATTAATTAGAAATAGGAATGGACTAGAAGGGATTGGTCTGTACCAATCTATTAATGGAAATGCAACTCTGTTCCCCTTGCGATCTGAAGAAGGCATAGCTAAAAGTGCTTATTGTTGTGAGGAAAACAATTTACTTATAAAGATACCAGCTTTTTAGAGCCAACAGTTTTTTATCTCACTTCATTAATAATTTGAGCCGTCGGACTCTCAGTTTTTAAAGCTTAACCTATTAAAAGGAAGTTTAACATTGTCATGGTGAAGTGTGGTTTTACTTGTTTACTAATTTTATTTATGGGTTGAAGTTCGTTTTGTGTAGTGCATATTATTAGTTGTTTATTCCTACCATTTGCTTGCCATTTGCTTATTTGAATTTCAACTTTGTAAAACATCTATTGGTAATGCACTGTTAAAAGTTCAGTTGAGGCCGGTTTCTGTGCCAAGGTCACATATAGTGGTAGTAGAGGAAGAGCGTCTGTTCTTGTGAACACTGAGGATGGACTGACCTAGGTGAGATCATTCCCCCATTCCACCACCCTGATATAACCATTACATTAGTGCTGCCATCATGCTTCCTTTTTGGCCTGATAACAGTTTGAGAGTTTTGTTGTGCTGCATCTTTTCAGGTATTCTTGATTTTACCCATGTTTCTTATCCACATACAAGCTGGATGATGCTAGTAATGACCATTCATGGGTGAGATGGTGCCCTAAGGTAAGAAGGTCTCCATGATATACCCCCTCCTTGCTGCCCACTGTTCCCCTCAACTTGCACACATCCCTTTGGTGCCCTCTGTCTCTCCCACTCTGGAATACCCACACCGTCCAGGTTACTTTTTTCTACCTTTCTCACATTGTGTAGTATGCTTCGGGTTTTTCCTGTATCAATAAATGCTAACTAGGAAAGACTGCACTATAACAGCTGTGGAGAAAACATCAGAATTAAGTTGTGTTGGTGGTGGTGGTGGGGGTCCCTAGAAGCCGTGAAGTTTTGGATGCTCTGAGGTGCATTTTAGACTTGCCCCTTTCAGCCAGTTATGACCTGACCAAAAATCATAACGTTTGAATAGAAATTCAGTCTGACTTTTTAACTTTGCCTTTTCCAGTATCCTTTCAACACAACCTAAATGGGCAAGAGTGCATTCTAGTAAGTGTGAAATATATAATCAGATTAAGGTTGGTGGCTAATAGACTGCCCCAAAGCCATGGGGTTTCAGACGTTTTAAGGTGCATTTTAGAGCTTTACTTTCAGTCATTTAATCCAGTGATGGCCTGAAGAGGGAGGGAAATTCAGTATCATTTTTTTTCTTTCAAGGAAGATATAAGATATGCCAGGCAAAATAACATTTCTCAGTAAACTGAGATGACAATGTCCTTCCATTTCACTGTTGCAGTATTTGTAACATTAAGGATCCCCTGCTTAGGGCAGCCCAGCATCCGGCCAATATACCAAATTCTTAGGTTGCTGTAAGGTATGCTGTACGTCACATGTATGCTCCTTGCGTACTGTAGGGCATAAAAGTGACGTTTGGACATACCATCCTAAGAACAACTTTGCCACCAGTCCGAACACCATCTTTTAATCATCAATCTGAATGCCTACATTCCGTTGCTGGTTTCACGGAGCCATTGCTGATAAGTGTCTCATTGATGTCATTTTTTACTTGTCTTTTCTTTTTGTTACTTGTAGGGTTTCATGTCATGCAAGAAGGATAAATGCCAGTGTGGGAGACAGATTCCCCATAAAGACTACAATGAACCGTGTCTGTTTTGACTTGGTGCCTCACATGACCATACATCCTGTTACATCTGTCAGGCTTTTGTACCTAAAACTTTGCATAGAAGACTTTCTTTTTTGATGCTGTATCTTGAGAATCAGCATCTTAAATTTCTCCTGAAAGATAACGATGGAGGGAACTTCCTGCCCCAAGGGACAGCTGTCAGGGAAGAAGGTGGCCAAGAAATTTAGGCCAGAATCTTCTGCTGTTCAGCCTCTGCCGGACTTCTCTACCAAGGTGAGTGAATGCCCGGCTTTGTTGGGTTCCTTGACCAGGTTGAGGCTGTTGGGGATCTGGCTTTAAGCACATCCAGAGAGGCTTTGCAGGTGTCCATTTCGGATATTCAAGGAGAACCATGGTTGATCATTTCCAAGGGGCCTAGGGGTGTTCCTTAAATTTTACTCAGAGAAGTCTTCCCTACTACCATTGAATGTGGTCCTGGGTCAGAGCCTTCCAAGTTTTATAAGGCAGATGTTCCACTGGAGAAAAAAAAAGTAAACATGTTTCTCCTTCCTCTGAGGATCCACAGAGTGAGTGGAAGGCTTTCACTCAGGGTTTTAGTGCATTGATGGCATTGAAACTTCCTCAGGGTGTTTCTGTTCCTGCTTCCCACTGGTAAGCAGGGTTCCTCTGAGGAGGAGTTGGATTCATTTGAGGAATCCTTGCTTACTCTTCTCGTATTCCTTCTCTTTTGGACTATGGGTCAGAGTCAGAGGAATCTACCAGTTTTGCTACTCCCTTTGAAGAGATTTCTTTTGGGGACACAATCGCCAGGATGATGGAGTTCTTTAAATGTGATTGTGCTCAGGGCTCTGAGATTCATAAGAAGTACTAGGAGTTGCTGCAGATGGACTCTCCTAAACTTTCTGTTGTTCCTCCTGTTTTGACTGCCTTGTTGGATGGATTTTCCAATGCCTCTAAAATTCCAGATTCTCAGCCCTCTGATCCCAAGAAACCTGATAGGTTTTATAGGGTGCCTGAGGACTGAAATTTTTGAACAAGTACCCTGCTGCTGACCCCTCAGTGATGTCTGTAGCTTCTGACAAGATCTCTCAATTGCTTCCTTCATCCAGATTACTGCCCTCTGATAAAGACAGCATAACCATTAAAAGCTGTAAGAAGGTTTACACCTCAGCTACCTTGACTTTTAGGGCTGTTAATTATCAGACCCATATTTCCAGGTATGTGTTAGCTGTCCTATCCCAGGCTTGTCAGGTTATGTCTGATCTACTAGACTCTGAGGGTAAAACTTCTGCTCTTTCCCTGTTAGGGAGTTCCTCCCAAGTGGCTCGTCATTCTATTAAGTGTAGTTGTGATGCCTCAGAAGTCTTCCTTTCCAAATAAACCAGGTGATGTCTGACTATCCTTTACTTTCCAGCCACTTTCCTCTTTCTCTCTCTCACTCTTTCTTCCTGTTTGGCTACAGATTACTCAGGATTCCTGGGTCCTGTGCATTATTCACCAGGGGTATTTCATGGTGTGGAAATCACTTCCTCCTTTTATGGGTATTCCTCAGCCCCATCAGGAACAACTCTCCTTTTTCCCCAGAGGTGCTTCGGGACCTTTTGACTCTTGAGTACTATTCAAGAGGTGCCTGTTTCCCAAAAGGGGAGGGGGATTTTACTCCAGGATGTTTCTAGTACCCAGAAAGTAGGGTACTTGGAGACCTGTTCTAGCCTCCATCATCTAAACACTTTTCTGAAGGTGCCCACTTTTTGAATGTTGTCCTTTCAGACTTTGTTCCCTCTTTTGCTTCCTCAGGCTTGTATGGTGTCTCTGGAACTCAATGATGCTTATCTCCATATTCTGATTCATCCCCTTTTAAGGAAGTTTTTGCATTTATCTGTTGCTTCCTGGCATTTTCAGTTCCCTGCTTTGCCCTTTGCCCTTTGGCCTTTCTACTGCCTCAAAAGTATTCACCAAATGACTCTCTCCGGTTATTGCTTTTTACAGGATTCAGGGGATCCAAGTGTTTCCCTGCTTGGACAACCTGCTGTTTCTGGCATCCTCTCTAGAGATCCTGTTGCAAAATCTCCATTTTGCCATTTCTTTTCTTCAGAGCTTGGGATTTACAGTAAACGTCAAAGAAATCTTCTCTGAATCCTTTTCAGGACCATGCTTTTCTGGGTTGCAGGATCCAGATAGTGCTTTTGCTGGCATCCCTGCCTCCTTCCAAGGTCTTGACCCTCATCTCCTCCTTTCAAACTCTTCTTCCTGTGGATTCCATTATAGCCAGGGAGATGTTCACCGTGTTTCACTGTTGCAGTCATTACTCTTGGGTTATCCTGCTGGCAGGCGACCCGCGGTCGGCCAGAATTCCAAAGTCTAGGTCCGGCATCGGTTGCTGTCGGCTCTTCCCTGATGACAGTGCACCAGGGGTCTAAAAGATGCAGCCGACGCCATTATCTTCAGTCTTTCTTGCCGTGCGGTGCCCGAAGCAAAAGCAGTTTGCAAGTGCCGATCGGCCGACCCCTGAGATTTTCACAGATGAATTTCAGATCCGAAGTCTTCATTAAAGCTGAGTACCCCGTTGGGGAAACTTTTTTCTTGCTCCAGACCGATGTCAGAAAAAGTTAACAATTGTATTTCTTGTGGGAAGCAAATACCTCATAAGGATTATCACTCTTAATGTATTCCTTGCCTAGGCCCTGATCATAACATTGCTAGCTGTCGGTTTTCTGCTAGATTCAACAAACCCACTATTAAGCGTCAATTTGATTTTGCTTATCATTACTTTGGCCGAAAATTCATATTACATAATGCCATCGGAACAACTGACGACCGGAGTTTCTAAAGAACGCAAGGAAAAAGAGAAGGACAGGCATCCGAGATCCAAAACCGATGAGGCTTCCGCTAAACCAGTCGCTGGTTCGCCGGTTCTCATTGAGGTGCTTTCGCAGCCCCTGACACCTGCTACCTCAGAGCCACAGGCCGTTGACGACTCCCACGTGGAGCCAGCTAGGCCTCTGGATACTCAAGGTATTGGACACTCGGAAATCTTTCCCTCAGTTGAGTCCAGAGACGCTGAGCAGGCATCGGCTTCTGAGGGTGTTTTCAGACCTACACAGTTATATGTAAAGCCTACTCCAGCTTCAAAAGCAAAGACTACAGCAGCTTTAAAGACAAAGAAACAAGTACAGCATTCTTCAGAGCAGACTTCCATGCCTAAAAAACAGATGCTCAAAATGGCCAAAGACCTTATTACCTTGATCAGGGGTTCCCATCCCCCTCCTGACAAAAGGCCTAGACAGGAGACAGACTATGACTCTTCAGATCAGGTTTCCATTTCCTCCGACTCCTCTTCTGTACAGGAATACACTCTTCCTCCCTATGAGGATTCTGATGCTGAAGAATCCATTCCTTCAACCTCTCCTCCTGAGGATTTTTCTTTTGGGGAAATCCTGCATACCATGAGGGAACACTTCCACTGGGAGAGCCAAGATTACTCAGAATCAAAGAAAAGGCTCAGAGATTTCTTTTACTTCCTCAGCACAGGCCTCTTGCTATTCCCCCTGTGCTAGACATTGTAGATGATGTATTTTCAGAGTCCAGCCTTTCTCCAGATTCCTTACCTCCAGCTCCTGTTAAGCCAGACAGATATTACAGGGTTCCTGATTCTCATAAATTTCTTTATAAAAACCCTACTGCTGACCCAGAAACTATTTCTCTGGGTCCCAAGGGGGTTAAAGCCGCTACTGCTAAAGTTCCTATTCCTTCTGACAGGGACTCAAGGGCACTAGACAGATGGGGAAAAAAGGTTTACACTTCTGCTACTTTGGCTGTGAGAGCTTTAAATTGTCAATTTCATATGATTAAATATCAGCAATACTTAATGTCACTGTTAAAACAGAAAATGTTGACTAATTCTGATTATACAGAAAATAAGGAAATACAGGATTTATTGCATGCAACTGAACAAGTAGGAAAGCATACATTGCAATGTGGTTTAGATTGTCTGGAGGCCTCCTGCAGGGCCGCAATTATGGGTTCTGTCATTAGGAGGCATGCTTGGTTAAAGGAACAAAATCTGCCTGATCATGTTAAAGCAAAATTATTAGATGCTCCATTACAGCATGATACTTTACTTAGTGTTAAAGCAGAGGAGGTTTTGAAGAAAATGGAGGACAAAGTGAAATCTATGCGAACAGTAAAGGATTTCTTATAGGTGCAGCCACCAAAATTTAGCAGGAACTGGCCTACAAAGAATTGGTCCTTTCCAGTGTCTGACAGGCCACAAAGAGGCAGATACAGACGTCCCAGAGGCAGATCCCAGCCCCAGGGCTCATACAGGCCTAAACAGTGGGGTGCTTCTACCTCCAAAACTGGAGTAGACAAAGCACAGCCATACAGGAAACAGTCCCAATGACTTGCCTCTGCCAGCACCAAGCACTTATCTTCTTGCAGCCCCCTTAGGGGGAAAACTAGCACTTTTCTCTCAAAATTGGCACATGATCACCCAGGACAAATGGGTATTGAATATAGTGTCCCAGGGCTACAGGTTCCACTTTCACACCCTGCCAAAGGCAAAAGGTATGCCAAACCTGCCACACAATCAGTGGGCAGAGGCACAAAAACAAGTTTCGAGCCTTATGCAAATTAAGGCCATTCAGCAAGTACCACAGCAAGAGCAGGGACAAGGATTTTACTCAAGACTTTTCTTAGTCCCCAGAAAGGACAAAACCTGGAGACCAATACTGGACCTGTCTGTTCTAAATACGTTTCTGGACGTTCCAAAATGCAAAATGTTAACTCTGCAGCAGCTTCTGCCCATGCTGGGCAAGAAGGCTTGGCTTGTAACTTTGGACTTGAGGCATACCTGCATATACCAATCAGACAGTCTTGCAGAAGATACCTCAGATTCATAGCTGGCTCAATGCACTACCAATTCTCTGCACTGCCCTATGGCTTATCTACTGCTCCCAGGGTCTTCACAAAATGCCTGGTACCAATAATTGCATTTTGCAGACAGAGGAATTCAAATTTATCCCTACTTGGACGACTGCCTTATACAAGCAGAGAACAAGGACACTCCACTAAAGCATCCGGCGTTCGTAAAAAGAGTATTAATTTGCCTAGGGTACACTGTAAACGAAAAGAAATAAAAACTAGTACCTTCTCAAGAGATAATATTCCTGGGTGCAAGCTTAAATACAACTGCCCAGATGGCTTATCTCACACCAGACAAAGACAACTAACTTCTTACTTCAAAATGTTGGCAACAAAAACCCAGTTATCTGCAAGAAAAATTCTGCAGGCTTTGGGCTTCGAGCTTCATGGCATCCTGCATACTGCTAATTCCATATGCCAGACTGCAAATGAGGAAACTTCAATGGTACCTAAAAAGTGTCTGGACTCAACATGGTCAAAACCTGGAAGCATTAATTACCCTCCTTCCTTGCCTGCAACAAAACCTGGAAGCATTAATTACCCTCATTCCTTGCCTGCAACAGGAGTTTCGATGGTGGGCTCATGCCTGTCACCTCAACAAGGGACAGCCTTTCACTCTACCCACAGCCAGGCAGTCAATAACAGCAGATGCATCAGACTATGCCTGGGGAGCACACATGGCAGGGAAATGTATTCAGGGCACATGGCCCACAAATCAAATGAATCTACATAGCAATCAAAAAGAGATGCTAGCTGTTCAGAATGCTCTGATAGCGTTCAAGGATTTACTCCATCCAGGACAACTACTGATAAGGACAGACAATACTACAGTCATGTGGTACATAAACAAGCAGGGAGGCACACATTCCTACCCCTTCTGCAGACAAGCCCGTACTTTATGGAACACAGCATTGACTTATAAAGTACACGGGCAAGCACAATTCGTGCCAGGAAAGAAAAATACTCTAGCAGATGAACTAAGCAGAAACCTTGCGGATTCCCACGAATGGAAACTGGATCCACTCATCTTCAACATGATAACAAAGGAATGGGGATGCCCAGACATAGATCTATTTGCCTCCCCTCACAACTACCAACTACAAAAATTCTGCACAAGGACTTATCACAAGCAAGCATGGAAAGTGGATGCTCTGTCATTCAGTTGGAAAAGTCTAACAGAGTATATGCCTTTCCTCGTCTGCCTCTCCTCCCCAAGGTACTCCTAAAGGTCAGACAAGAGAAGCCAAAAATGATCCTGATTGCCCCAGACTGGCCACGCCAGCACTGGTATCCAATCCTAAAACACTTGCCTCAAGGCCCAGCCTGGACACTGCCTCTTATTCCTCACTTACTGACCCAGCGAAACAGTCAGATTCTGCACAGCCAACTCAGAACCCTAAATCTGGCAGCATGGCGGATAATGTAACCATTCAAAACGCACCTCTCTCTAAAGCAGTGGTAGATGTTCTTTTGGAGGCCAGGAAGCCCAGTACCAGACAATCTTATGCAGACGAATGGAAAAGATTCTGTGCTTGGAACCAGGCACAAGGACTTGACACATCTGTACCAAATATTCCTCAGATTTTAGAATACCTAACCGAGATGCTGGGCAAAGGCCTATCCTTTTCATCAATTAAAATTCATGCCTCAGCCATTTCAGCTCATTACAGTACGGAACCTCCTATTTTTTTCCCATCCATTAATAAGACAGTACCTCAGAGGGG
The DNA here is from genome assembly GCF_019279795.1 of Protopterus annectens. Lineage (NCBI taxonomy): Eukaryota > Metazoa > Chordata > Ceratodontiformes > Protopteridae > Protopterus > Protopterus annectens. The sequence goes on along the minus strand of NC_056740.1, from coordinate 71,656,347 downwards.
CCAAAAACATAAGCCCTCCAAGGAGAGCCCCAATGCCTGCATGGGACCTCAATTATGTTTTGGAAAAACTCACACTGTCGCCTTTTGAACCAGCCAGTACAGCTGATATAAAGTTTTTATCTTGGAAAACAGCTCTGCTCCTAGCAATAACCTCTGCAAGACGAGTTTCAGAGTTACAGGCACTCATGGTGGAATCTTTCATCATTTTCCACCCAGACAGGGTTTCTCTAAGAACGAACCCTACATTTATGCCTACGGTAGTGTCCACTGTGGCCCTCAACCAAACTATTCATCTGCCTACCTTTTATCCAATCCCACAGAATAAGGGTGAAAGACTTCTGCATTCCTCTACACCAATAGTCAACTCCTCCCTGGTTAGATCAGACCATAAATTAATCACCTTGGAAGTCCACATCACTCTCGCCCCGCAAAGATAACCACCATGAAAAACTTCTCCAAAGCTAACTTTGGGCTCCTAAAACAGAGGTGGCTAACTTCACGGCCCTCATACAAATGGAGAATAGTTGCATGACCGCCGAGTCATGCACCATTGCACTGTACAAATACATACACAAATGCATGGATCTCACCATATCCAATAGAACCAAGATGCTCTCCTCCAAAAAAAGGAAGCTAATCTGGTGGTCCCCTGCCATAAACAAACTCTACAACAGGAGGAGGAAACTGATGCGGAATAAGCTGAAGTCCCAAGATTGGAAAAACTCCCTTAGCCTCAACAAAATGTTGAGATCCCTCATCAAATCCTCTAAAGCTAGGTATGAAAACAGAATTGCAGCAGATAGTAAAGACAACCACAAGGCCTTCTATAGTTATGTAAAGAATCTCCACGGCAGTACCCAGATTTGCTCTGAGCTACTGCACAATGGTACCTCCTATACCAAGCCAGCAGATATTGCCAGTATACTGGCCGACAGATTCAGTGACAACTTTACCCCTTGTCTCCCCCCCCCCCCCCCCAAAGGACCAATCACAATACCAGTAGATTCCCAAGCATCCAGTACTACTGCTGCACAGGTTAAAATAGCACTGTCCAAGGCCAAGAATACAGCTTCAGTGGGACCTGACAATATCCCTTCTGTGTTCTACATGAACTACGGAGTGAACTGGCATCTCACCTGTGTCCCCTGTTCAATCACAGCCTCACCTCAGGCTTTGTCCCTACCGAATGACGCATTGCTATAGTCATCCCTCTCCACAAAGGAGGAGTGACTACACACCATGGGAACTATCGCCCCATTAACCTGACAAGTCTGATATGCAAAGCTATGAAACACTCCATCATGGACCTAATAAACAAGGATATAGGGAATCTCCAAACTCTGGATCCCACACAGTTTGGTTTTGTGAAGGGTAGATCATGCCTGCTCAACTTGTTTGACTTCTTTGAGTCAGTCACCAGAGCTGTAGATGAAGGCAAGGTGGTTCATATAGCCTACCATGATCTGGCCAAGCCCTTTGATGCTATTCCCTACTTAGGAATCAGAAAAACTCACTAAGCTAGGCATCAACCCCTGTATCACTAGGTGGGCTGCAAACTGGCTCACAGATAGAACCCACAGTGTGAAAGTAGCTGACTCCCAAGTCAGACTGCTGACCAGTCATGGGTGTAGTCCCACAGGGATCGGTCCTTGGTCCTCTCCTGTTTGGTATCTACTTCTCAGAAGTCCAGGCCAACACAAAGGGACTCTGGCTGACAAAGTTTGCAGATGATTGCAAGTTGGGAGCTAATATTAACAACCCAAGTGATGTTGACATCCTACAGAAAGGCCTCACTGAGACCAATGACTGGTGTCAGAACCATGACCATAAGCTAAATGCTAAAAAATGCGTCCTCATCCCCTTTGGGGAAAACCCAGTTCCCATGCATTACCATGTTGACGGTAGTCCACTGAACACAGAAGGCGTTATAAGAGATCTGGGAACACAGGTTGACAGCAACCTCTCTTTTGACCACCACAGTGCCACTGTGCTCAGAAAGTCCTCTGTGGCACATCTCATTACTAAGGGTTTTGCATCCAGGAAGAAAGAGGTCATTGTCTCCCTCTACTCATCTCTCATTAGGTCAGTCATAGAGTACAATGCCTCATTTGGTATGTACCTAACTAGACACCTGCAACAACTGGAGAGCCCACGAAAGTACCTCACAAAGAGTATCCTTGGTTTTAAACACTTGTCCTATATGGACAGACTCAAAAAAACTCCAACTGTTCTCTGTCTCATGTTGCCAACTTAGAGGTGATCTCTGCTTGACTTGCAAAGCCATGTCTGACCCAGCTCTGTTACAAATGCTACATCTAAAGAAATCCCAATCCCTCCGCACCACATGCTCCAGAGACCTCAACCTCATTACCGCAATCAACCGAACGTGCTGGAGGGACAGGTTCATAACCCAGAGACTGCCCATGCTATGGAATAGACTTCCCATACATGTCAAACAGAGAACCTCACTGGCCCTCTTCAAGAGAAATCTTGATGAGTAAATGGGAAATAGAAAATTCACCCCAGGGATCACTCCAGTGGCTTTACTCGACAGAGGCACTAGGAATTAAGGTTGGGTAGCACTATGCCAGGGTAATCCTATGGGCTAGGCTTTTAAAGGCCATTAGCGTAGTACATACCTATGAACCACATTGATGTGGTATGTAAACAAATTGGGGCGAACAAGATCTGATTATCTTTGCCGATTAGTACTTCTGATATGGAATCTTGCTGTCCAGTAACAAGTGACTTGTCAGACAGTTTACATTCCTTCAGGACAAAACATTGTGGTAGACACTCTGAGCAGGTCATTAACTCAATCCCACGAATGGATGATTCACAGGGATATGTCTCTAGATATTGTCCACCAGTGGGGTGCTCCTCAAATACTTACTTGCCTCCCCTCTAAACAGACAACTTACTATATTTTGTGCCAAAGTCCCAGGTCCTCTGGTGTGGAAGGTGGACGGCCCTCCCTTTTTCTTGGATGGGGATGTTTCTTTATGCTTTCCCTCCCCTCATTTGAAAAGTCTTGTTGAAATTACAACAGGATGCCCCCAGAATCTTGGTAGTGACTCCCTTTTGGCAGAGATAACATTGGTTCCCTCATCTTCTGCATTTAGCCAAGGGCAATCATCACAAGTTACCTCACAGGGTGGACCTACTCACACAAGACAAGGGATTTCTCATTCATCCCCACCTGTCCACTCTTCAGCTGACTCTCTGGGTGATAGGATTTTGACTCCACATAGACACATTTTTTCTGAGGATGTACTTAAGGTCCTCCAGGAGGCTAGGAAACAGTAATAGGAAATCATAACTTATCCAAATGGAAGAGGTTTTCTGTTTGTTGTCTTTCTCATAACCTGGTTCCACTTTCTGTGGATGCTCCTTTGGTTATGTCTTAACTGCATGTATTGCTCAATGCTGGGTTGGCTTATTCTTCTTTTAAGGCCCACTTATCAGTTATCTCTGCTTGTCTGCTTTTATCTCCTCCTCTAGCTTCTAGATTTCAAACTAAACAATTCCTCAAAGGCGTCCTTCATATTAGGCCTCCCAGGAAGCCTGTTTCTCCTCCCTGGGATCTTAATTTTGTTTTGGAGAAATTGACTTTGGCTCCTTTTGAGCCTGTGGCTTCAGCTTCCTTATGACATTGCTCTTGGAAGACTTCTTTTGTTAGCCCTTACTTCTGCCAGATGGTTGTCTGACCATCAAGTCCTTATGGCTTGTCCTCCTTTTTTGGTGTTTCATAAGAATGGAGAATCCTTGCGCACTAATCCTTCTTTTATGCCCAAGGTGGTGAATGGCTTGTCCCTTAGTCTATTCATTTGCCCACTTTTTTCCCTTCTCCACAATCTGCTAGTGAGAAGGTGCTGCAGACATTTGATGTGCATAGACAACTCTGATTTTATTTGGATAAGTCTAAGACTATTAGGAAATCTGATCAGCTTTTTGTTTCCTTTCATCCCAGGTGCTTGGGATTAGCTGCAGCCAATCAGACTATTTCTTCTTGGAACTCAAAAGCTATTTCTCTTGTTCTCATGGTAAGAGCCTTCCATATTCTGTTAAGGCTCATTTTATTACAGCTGTGGTTTCTTTTTGTTGCGTTTTTCAAGGGTTTGGATACTAACTCTTTTCTTGATGCAGCTACTTGGACGTCGCTACATACTTTTACCAACCACTACAAGTTGTATGGAATTTCCAGAGCTAGAGCTGGTTTTGCTAAAGACATCCTTCATGGCTTCCTAGAGAGCTCTGCTGTTTTTTTCTCCTCCGAGGTTTCTTCCTGAGCTTTGTTACTCTATGTAATGTTATGAATACTGCAAAAGTGACATGGAAGGACATAGTACAGTTGTATAAAATCTTACCATAATGGTAGATGTCCTTCTTTTCACTGTTGCAGTATTCACTCTCTCCCTCTAGTCCATTTGTCTTCTAGATATACTGGTTACCTCTTGGTTTTCCTTGGACTGGTGTTCTTACTGGGGCTTTCAGTTTTGAGGATGGTATGTACAGACATCACCTTTATGCCCTACACTACACGAGGAGCATAAGTATGACATATGGCGTACCTTAAAGCAACCCAAGGCTTTGGTATACTAGTTGGACATCAGACTGCCCTAAGCAGGGGATCCATAATGTTATGAATACTGCAACAGTGAAGAGAAGGACATCCACTGTTATGGTAAGATTTTACACAACTGTACTTTCTTGCGATGATGCACATTTCCTATCTGGAAAGGGTGCCTACTTTTGTTGCCCCCCCCCCCAAAAAAAAAAAAAAAGACACTTTCTGTGTATCCACAAATGGGATAAAAGTCAAAACACAAATGGTTACAGTCATATATTTCAAGTGGTTGCTGTCAGATGAATATTCGGCATGCCTCCTCATCCCTATCCCAAAAGACTGGCACCTTCTGTGAATTGCTCTGTCAGACTAGAATGAAACTGAAAGAATAAGTAGGGCACTGTAACAAATTTCATCTTACAGCCGACATGCATATATATTAACAGCAATCCTTCTTCCCCTGCCCCCCCCCAAAAAAAAAAAAAAAAAAAAACAGCCACATGTATAAATTTATGATGATTGAGTATGAGGAAAGTGAAAAAATAATGTTGTACCTGAACTGCTGCCTCAACAAGGCTGTTTTGTCTTTTTGTGCACACCTTTGACTTCTGCAAGGCTAGTTAAAGAAATAATGCCTGTACTGTTTGCAGCAGCAGTACAAACTATTATGACCTTGTATGTCAACTTCTTCAGTTTGTGGGAAAATTTAAAGAAGTAATCACCATACTGTCACTGTCCTCGTACCCCATACAAGCTACAGTGATATGTGTATACTTCTGTGAAGGACATGTATTGGACTAGATGAGGATCCAGGGCAGAGGACGTCATTAAACGTGTCAGAATTTATTTGTGCAGCATGGGAACCACTAACATGTCCCCAAACATTCTTGAGAGTCTGGTTGTTCTGCGATGCAGTTTATAATTGCTACCCAGAAATGTTATTTGTGCCCAGCAGTATTGTGTGCATCTACAAATAAAAATTTGTGTCATTTTTTCAAACACATCCACTCACCTTGACACTGCCCCTGTTAAGTAAGCTAGGTCTTTGACTAAATTCAATGATTTTACATACACATACACACACAGCGGATATAAAAAGTGTACACACCCTGTTAAAATGCCAGGTTTTGTTATATTTATAAAAAAAAAAGTAAGACCACAGTAAATCATTTCAAAACTTTTCCCATCTTTAATGTGACCTTATAACCTGTACAATTCGATTGAAAAACAAACAAGTCTTTTAGGAGAAAAAATATACAAAATAAAAAACGTACAATAAGCTGGTTGCATAAGTGTGCACACCCTTAAACTAATACTTTGTTGAAGCACCTTTTGATTTAATTACAGCATTCAGTCTTCTTGGGTAGGAGTCATATCAGCATGGCACATCTTGACTTGGCAATATTTGCCCACTGTTCCTTGCAAAAGCGCTCCAAATCTGTCAGATTGCAAGGGCATCTCTTGTGCAAAGCCCTCTTCAGGTCACCCCACAGATTTTCTGTTGGATTTAGGTCTGCGGTCTGGCTGGGACATTCCAAAACTTTAATTTTCTTCTGGTGAAGCCATACTTTTGTTGACTTGGATGTATTGCGGGGTTCATTGTCGTGTTGAAAGGTGAAATTCCTCTTCATCTTTCTAGCAGACACCTGAAGGTTTTGGGCCTACAGTGACTCGTATTTGGAACTGTTCATAATTCCCTCCACCTTGACTAAAGCCCCAGTTCCAGCTGAAGAAAAGCAAACCCAAAGCACGATACTGCCACCACCACTATGCTTCACAGTGGAGATTGTGTTCTTTTAGTGATGTGAAGTTTTTGTGCCAAACGTACCTTTTGGAATTGTGGCCAAAAAGTTCAACCTTGATCTCATCAGACCATAACACATTTTCCCACATGCTTTTGGGAGACTTGATGTGTTGTTTTGCAAATTTTAGCTGGGCGTGGAAGTTTTTCTGTGCAAGAAAAGGCTTCCATCTTGCAACCATAGCCCAGACGTATAGAGAGTATGGGAGACTGTTGTCACATGTAGTACACAACCAGTACTTGCCAGAAATTCCTACAGCTCCTTCAGTGTTGATGTAGGTCTCTTGGCAGCCTCCCTGACCAGTTTTCGTCTTGTCTTTTCATCAGTTTTGGAGGGATATCCTCATATTTTCTCCACTGTTTGATGACTGTCTTCACTGTGTTCCATGGCATATCCAGTGCAGTGGAAAAATTTTTGTACCCTTCTCCTGAGTGATACCTTTAAACAATGAGATCCCTTTGATGCTTTGTAAGCTCTCAGCGAACCATGTTTTTTGCTGTAGCAGGCAACTGAGTAAATGTCAGGAAAATCCTACTAGGAGAGCTGAACTTTATTTTGGGTTAATCAGAGTCTCTTTAATTGATGGCAGGTGTGTACCCACTCCTCCCACTCCCACTGGTGTTTCCCTTCATAGCCCATCTTCTTCTTTTCCTCAGAAAAGGTTTAAGGGAGCAAGTTTTATCTGAGGATGATGATTCCTCATGGAATGAGTTTTTGGCATACTTTGCCCAAATTTCTTCCCCCTTGGACTATGCTTTACCTGAGGAGGAGTCCAGTGGAACTGAGATTCCTGGTGAAGATATCACCTTTGGTGAGACTATTGCTCGTATGAAGGAGTTTTTTCAGGTGTGAGTGCTCACAGGTTGCTGATGTGCAGAGGAGATACTATAATTTTCTCAATATGGATTCACCACCTCCATCTGTTGTGACTCAAGTTTTGTCAGCTTTTCTGGATGCTTTCACATCTGCTTCTGAGAGCCCAGGCTCTCATCTTTCTGCCCCCAAATAGCCAGATAGGTTCTATAAAGTTCCAGAGGACTGCAAATTCCTTTATAAATGCTCTGCTGCATACCCAGTAGTTGTTTCTGTAGCTACTGATAAGCCACCCAGAATTTAGCCTTCCACTTCTCTTCTCTCTTCAGATAAGAAGAGTAAAACAATGGAAAGGCTGGGAAAAAAGTGTACACTTAAGCTACTCTTGCCTTTAAGGGCAGTTAACTATCAAACCCATATGAATAACAATGCTTTAGCCATTCTTTCTCAGGCCACTCAGCTTCTGTCTGATCTTCCAGATTCAGATGTAAAGTCTCAGCTTGCCACTGTTTTGGGAGCATCTTCCCAAGTTGTATGCCTCTCCTTTAGATACAGTTATGATGCTGCAGAAGCATCTACCAGGGCTATTGCCTCTGGTTTTGTATTAGGGAAATACTCTTAGGATCATAAGAAGTTACTAGGCTATTGGCCCTGAGGCCCTTACAAGTCTAGCCAAGAATTTAGCCCATGGTCGTACAAGTCAGCACCCAATGCCCCTGTCCAGCAGGGGGACAGGTGGAATCCCAGGGGTGTGTTTTCTGTTCCCCATCCAGTTATCCAGGTTGCGCTTAAAAATGGTTAATGAGGTACTCTACTTGACGTGGAGAAGGGAGTCTAGTCTATTCCACAGAAGGGGGAGTCTCTGGGACACAAATCTATCCCGCCAATAAGTTCTATTTATGTCACAAACCAGGTTGAAGTCGTGCATGTGAGTTACTCAAGTGGAGCTTGAGTTGTGGATATGCAGCAAGTCCGATCAAGGCGTGGTCTGAGATTCCTTTGTATGCCAGACAGAGGTCACCTCTGAGGAGTCTGTATGAGACTGAGTAGAGGGGCAAGGCTTTTAGCCTGTCTGCGTAGGGTAGGGGTTTGAGGCTTTGGATTCTCTTGGTGAGGAACCTCTGTGGTCTCTCCAGTTGCTGCATGCGCTTTGTGAGGTACATGCCGAAAGGGGCATTGTACTCAATAATGGGTCTTATAAGGGAAGAATACAGGGATGTTATGACCTCCTTGTCCCTGGATGAGATACCCTTCCTCATGAGGTGGGCCATGTAGAAAGCTTTCTGTAGAATGGAGATAATATGGTGGTCAAAAGTCAGTTTGCTATCAGCCCTGGGTACCCATGTCCCTCACAACTGATTGCATGCTTAGGACCTTGTTATTAGTGTGGTAATTTGTGGGGACGATGATGGATGTTTTTGTCATTCAGTTTGAGGCTATGTTTCTGGCACCAGTCATTTGTTTGAGATGGGGAATTAATGACAGCACCCAGCTTGCAATCATCTGCAGACTTGGTCAATCATAGTCCGCTGGTTTTGGCATGCACCTCAGAAAAGTTTATCCCAAGCAACAGAGGCCCCAAAACTGATCCCTGGGGTACTTTGGTTGTTACGGGTCTACTGCTTGAGGTGGCTTCCCCTATTTTGACTAATTGGGTTCCATCATTGAGCTAGTTTGCTACCCATCTGGTAACATACAGATTGCTGCCTAGTTGAGAGTTTGTCTATTATATCTGAGTGGGGAATAGTATCTAAGGCTTTGGCCAGGTCAAGGTAGGTGGTGTGCACTGTGTTTCCCTCATCCATAGCTTTGGTGACTGTCTCAAAGAAGTCGACCAAATTTAACAGGCATGACCTCCGCTTGACAAAACCAAGCTGTGTGGGATAGAGTGTTTGGAGGTTGCCAGATTCCTTGTTAATTAGGTTCATGATAATCCGTTTCATGGCCTTGCAGATCAGGCTAGTTAGGCTGATGAGTCTATAATTTCCTGGATCTGTGCATTCTCCACCTTTGTGCAAAGGGATGACAGTGGCTGTCCTCCACTCAGCTGGGATGAAGCAGGTACTCGGGCTTTGGATGAATAGGGTGCCTAGTGATGCTCCAAGTTCCTGCCTGAGTTCATGTAGGATGCAGCCTGGGATGTTATCGTGTTCCATGGAGGCTGTATTTTTTGCCTTTGAGAGGGCAGTGATGACTTATTCCTTAGAGATGAGGAGAAGGGGGGAAGATTCTGGGGATGTCCTGATTTATTGGGGGGGGCAGAGAGTTGAAGTTTTCACTGAAACTGCCTGCCAGCAGGTTGTCTATATCTACGGCGTTTGTGTATGTGGTGTCCTTGACCACCAGTTCTGAGCAGATCTGAGTGCTTCCTTGGAGATTGTGGACATATGTGAAGAAGGCCTTATGATTGTCTTTAATAGATGTGACTAGTTTTGACTCCAAGCTTGCTTTGGAGGATTTTACTAGTGCACTTATTTGCTTGTTCAGGCTAAGGAGAGATTTTTTCTAATTAGGCACCTGCTCCTCCTTGGTCCTGGATAGTAAATTTTTCCTTTTATTATAGAGTTCATTTATTGCAGATATCCACCAGACAGGTTTACTCTTCCTTGAGGAGGATGCTTTTGTTTTGTCTGGTATTCCTGATTCTATGCAAGTATAGTACTTTGGTGTAGGTTTGGACATATCTGCCAGTTCTTATGGAGGGGAAAGGGCTGTGAAGCTGTTTATACATTCCCTCAGGAAGTTCTAATCAGCTTTGGAGGAGTTTTTTGTTTGACCCTATTGGGAGTGGGGGTGGGGTAGATGGTGACTTCGAAAGTCACCGCTTTGTGGTTGGATCTTACCAGGGAGGATGACACTGTAGGGGATGCTGCAGTGGTTACTCATGTTGGTTAATACCAAGTCCATGATATTATCACCTCTTGTTGGGGGGTCGACCAGCTGGTCCAAGGCATTTGCACTGACTAAATCAAGAAATCTCTGGGCATTTGTGTTTTGGCATGAATAGTAAAAAAGAAGAAATGGCACACCAAAACAAACTAAGAAACACTGAAAAGTGCCAAAACTGTAGGAGAAACAGTCTGAGGCGATGTCAAAGGCTTTTATTCAATACTCCACACAAACTCAGTATAGCATAAAACATGAACGCCATTAACCAAACTGCGTTTTCGTCTCAACAAAGTGACTTCATCAGATAACCAGTAAATCCATCATTAAACTTTTAAATACTCATTAAATACAAAACTACCAATCACATACATTCCTCCATTAAACTATTACTTAAAAAAACAGTACCTAAACTTTTCATTCATTTAAATACATAGTAAATACTATGTTATGGGTGGACAAAATTGTATTCACAATTAAACAATCTAAATGTATAAAAATTTAGGTTTACCTACACCTAAAATTAATATTATAAAACCTTATAAAAAATAATTATTTAAATGGTTTTTTATTATTACTAAAACTTAGCTGGTTTAAAATAGGAATATTTAAAAATAAGCATAGCCTGCCATCTGCTGGACAAAATGTTTATTACTGAACCAATTTTTATATTTTCACTGATCTCAATTTTAAAAGTGGCACAACAGAAATATAGTCATTAAGCACCGGTGGGGTACCTGCATCAAGTGTAACTTCCCACCATAGTTCTCTATATTCTAACCTCTCTTCCCATAAACCACCCTTACATCTTTCTTAACTTGTTCCAATACCATAAAATGAAATTTAGCATTGGGGCAGAGGTTGGTATGTTTATACAAAGCGTTGGATTCCTTTTTTGTTGAAATCTCATATTTGTGTTCGTAAATCCTTCTTTTTAATAACCTTTCTGATTTATCAACATAAAAATTTTGGCATGAGTAGTTCTTCCAGTCTATGGTTAGATAGTTAGTCACCCAGGGTCAGGGTAAAGAGTTGAATATTGATAGATTCAAAGAGGTTCAGACAGGCGGAGTGGGTATCTTGAGTCAAGGTTGGGGGTCTGTAGATAGCTGTGATTTCAGTAGGGGTCTTTTCAGTGGTTAACTGCACCTGGAGTGTCTCCTGTGTGTCATACTGTTTGACCAGCCTGAAGTTGTGTTTGTCTTTAATATGTATTACAACTCCACCTCCTTTTGCTTTGCTGCCAACAGTTTTGGGTCTGAATGTATGATAGGATGAGTAAAGTGGTATAGCTGGGGTGCTCTCTGCAGCTTTGAACCAGGTTTCTGTGACTGCAAAAATGTCAGCATCTTCCAGGGTTAAGAATGCTTGAATGAGTGCAGTTTCCTAGCATTTAGCAGCATGACTTTTAATTTGCGCTTTGATGAAGTTTTCATGTTGGTAGTTGTGACCTCATGGCATTGCCTAAAAAAGGCACTATGGTGGAGGCAACACCCTTTGCCAGAAGCCTGAAGCATAAGGGAGACAGATGCAGGCCATCGCTGACAAAGCATAGTGGTCCGTCAGTCTTGTCTTCCCAAGCTATCAGGTACTGGATCGCCTTGGAATGACACCAGAACCTGAGCCAATTCTTAAAGTCAGTCATTTTCTGTTTATATTGCAGCATCATTCTGGGTGACGGTAGAATGCTGCTTAAGGCCTGGAACATACCTGCCTGGGACACATATTCAGCAAGCTCGATCATGTCTCTGTTCATATAGTAGAGAAAGAACAGGCTAGCAAGTACGGTTGGTGCAAGGATAAACCAAACATGCACAAGAGAAAAAAATCCAGCACCCCGAGCAGTAGTAGCTTAAAGTTCTTTTATTAAACCAGACCGGTTTCAGCAATCTGCTTTCTTCAGTGGTTCCATTGGACCACTGAAGAAAGCTGATTGCTGAAACCGGTCTGGTTTAATAAAAGAACTTTAAGCTACTACTGCTCTGGGTGCTGGATTTCTTTTCTCTTTTGTCTGTTCATATAGTCCAAGGAGGTACGTCTCAAGTCATTCACGGCAACATGAACTATGACAGAGTCATAACAGTACCTGTTCTTGAGAGACTTGAGTGCATGGGTGATATGGCAGATTCTGGCACCTAACAAACCACTAACCGTGACTTTCTCCTTATCCAGCCTGGTGAGGGGCACATCTGTGTGTCTCACAATGGAGTCTCCTGTGACTAATATGTTGGGTTTATGTTTATGCCTTAGTGGCTGAGAAACACAGGTGTGTTGACTATGTGTGGTATGGTGGGCAATAGAGTTTGCGTTTTTTTGCCTCTGAGGTCTCTCTTGTTTGGGTATGTTTTTGTTGAGGACCCCCGCATATGTGAGTGTGTGTTGTGTAGGTGTGGATGGTGGTTGAGGTGAGGTGTTTGTGTTGAGTGTTGGTTAAGGCTCCAACATCTTCCTGGCTACTTTAAGGCCAAGCTAATAGATGTACCATTAGATAATAATGACTTGTTTGGTACTGCAGCTGCTACCTTGTTCAAGTCCCTGCAGGAAAAAGTAGAGAGTTGCAGGATTTAAAACATGTCTTTTTGTCTTCAGTTCACAAATTCCAAAGGAACTACCCAGTTAAGACCGCTTTTGTCAGGAAACAATCTTGAACTCTTCTTCCTTGAGGTAAAATGGGTGTCAGGAGACCTGCTGCTTCTAAACCCTCTCAGCCTTCTCCTTCTGAAAAGCAGTCTTTTCCAGACAACCCGGGTAGTCTGTGACTACCTGGCTCCCTCTGGTCACATTCCCCTCTCTGAACACCTTACTCTATACCTTCCAGTCTGGGAACACATCACACACGATTTATGAGTTTTTGTCCATTATCCATAAAGGATATTTCATTGCCTGGAAACCTCTTCCTCCTTTCTTGGGAATTCCTCAACCACTTTGAGAACAACAACTTTTCTTCCCAGAGATGCTCCAAGAGTTTATATCCAAGAAGTCCTACTGTCACAAAGAGGAAGAGGGTACTACTCAAGGATGTTCTTGGTTACCAGGAATTATGGCCCATAGAAACCCATTCTGGACTTTTCTCACCTCAACACCTTCCTGAAGGTCCCAATAATTTTGTATGCTTTTGCTCCAAACTCTGTTTCCTCTCATTCTTTCACAGGCCTATTTGACCTCCCTAGATATCAGGGATGCCTACCTACATGTACCCGTCCATACCCTTTACAGAAATTAACATTTTTCTGTTGCTTCCTCACATTTTCAGTTCTGTACTTTGCCCTTTGGTCTATGACACCAAGGGTATTTACAAAATCTTAGCTCCTGTGATTGCTTTCTGTAGACTCCAGCTCTTTACAGGTCTTCCCCTATCTGGACAACTTGTTGCTACAGGCACCACTTCCAGAGAACTTGTATCACAATCTCCTGTTCACTACTACTTTTCTGCAAAGGTTGGGATTCACAGTCAGCTTAAAAAAAAGTCCATGCTCACCCATTCACAGGACCACTTTTACGTGAGGTGCAGGATTCAGGCAGATCTCATGTTGCCTCTCTTCCTCCTCAAAAAGTTGAGCTTCTAGTCAGTTATTTCAAGACCTTCTCCCTCTGCAGTCTGACAACCAGGGAGTTTCTCAAGCTTCTAGCCTTCATGGCTCCCACTGTTCCCATGCTGCCTCTTGCCAAATTCCACATGAGAAAGTTTCAATGGTATTTGAAATCAGTTTGGATGCAGCATGCTCACCACCCACTGGAGTTTGTTGTCCCTGTTCTCCCTTCTCTAGAGAGGGAGCTTTGTTGGTGGATTCAGCAGATTTCCTAGAATCCAGGCATGCCTTTATATCCTTCTCTTCCAACTCAAGTTGTTCACGGATACCTCAGACACAGGCTGGGGGGGGACAGCCTTTATATGCATGAAGGTATAAGCCCTGTGGTCTCCTTCACAGAGGAAGGCTCACACAAACATAAAAGAGATGAGGGCTCTTCTGCTTGGATTTTCGTACTGTTCTTCATCCAGGACCTCAAAAACTGTTTACAGACAACACCAAAGTTCTATGGTATGTAAACAAATGGGGGGGGGGGGCAAAATCATACCATCTGTACAGGCTAGCTCTTTTGGCATGGAAATTGGAAACTCAGTGCAAAGTCACTTTACAGGCAGTGTACATCTCTTCCAACCAAAATGTTGTGGCAGACACTCTGAGCAGGTCCATGACTCAATCCCACAAATGGATGCTTCACAGGGATACGTTTCTTGGACATTCTGTACTGGTGGAGTACACCTCAGAAAGAGCTATTTGCCTCCCCTTTGAACAGGCAACTTCCAAAGTTTTGTGGCAGAGTTCCAGGTCCTCCAGTATGGAAGGGTGGATGCCCTATCAGTCTCTTGGAAGGGGATGTTTCTCAATGCATTCCCCTCTCCCTTTCAGCATGTCTGCCTCTGTTTTCCCCTTTGGCCTCCAGATTGGAGGTTAAACTTTTCCTTAAAGGTATCCTTCACATTAGATCTCCCAAAAAAAACCTGTTCCACCTCCCTGGGACCTTAATTGTGTTCTGGAAAAGCTGACTGTGGCTCCTTTTGAGCTTGAACCAACAGCTACCTTGCAATATTGTACTTAGAAAACTGTGCTTTTACTTGTCATTACTTTAGCCAGAAGGGTGTCTGAACTAGAAGCCTTGATGGCATTTCCACCTTTCCTGGTTTTTCATAAGGACAGGGTTTCTTTGCCTACCAGCTCTTCCTTTATGCCCAAGGTTGTGAAAGAGTGGTTGTTAATCAGTTCATTAACATGCCCACTTTTTTTCCTTTTCCACAGTCTTCCAGTGAGAGGATACTACACACTTGGATGTGCAAAGACAACTCAATTTTTATTTGGGTAAAACTAAAGCTGTCAGGAAGTCTGATCAGCTTTTTGTGTCTTCATCCCCAGGGCTCTGGGAAGGCATTCTAACAAGCAGACTATTTCTACTTGGATTTCTAAAGGAATTTCCTGTTTTGTTTTTCTTGGTAAGAGCCATTCTTCTTCTGTTAAGGCCCACTGTACTAGGGCTGTATCTTCCTCTGGTGCTTTTTTTTTCAAAGGTTTGGATACTTTTTCCATTTTAGAAGCAGCTACTTGGACGCCTAAACATTACAAAATGGATGGCATATCCAGATCCGGAGTAGGTTTTGCTAGAGTCATTCTTCATGGCTTTGTAGAGAGTGTCTCACCTCTTTCCTTTTTTCCTCATGAACTGCAGTTGTCTTCTTTGTGTAAAGAATACTGCAACGTAAGAATAGAAAGACATTGAATAGCTGTGTAAAATCTTACTATAACCATAGATGTCCTCCTCTTCCATGTTGCAGTATTCTATCCCTCCCACTCTACCCTTGTTCTTTCTCTGGGTGTGTGTTTCCTCCTTTTGTACTTTAGGCTGCTGTTCTTCATGGGGAATTCAGTTCTGAATATGGTATGTGCAGACATAACTTTTATGGCCGACACCAGCCTGGGCCTATGTGCGATGTCCCACATACCGAGCAGTGGTAAAAGGCTTTTGTATACTGGCCAGACATAATGATCGTTTATGGCAGGGAATTTCTCATGAAAAGAATACTGCAACATAAAGAGGAGGACATCTATGGTTATGGTAAGATTTTACACAACTATTCTTTACCCTGAACCTGTGTCCACTCTGAATGGTCTGCTTCTTAGAATTTACCAGCAAGATCATGGCAGTATATAACACTGTGAAAATCTGAAGAGCTGTAAAATATTTCTAGGGCTGCTGCTTATGTATCATTCAAAGCAGCTCTCCATGTTCTATACCCTTGCCTGGACAAGCAATCCACTGATGTGGTAATTGGTGTTAGCTGTTAATTTTCCACTGTTATTTGTCTACAAATAGACAAAGTATTCTCCTAGGCCTGCTATCAGACCTTGTTTTTGCAAGTCGTGGTGATACTTTGGTAGTCTAGTTAAACAAAGTATCCATTGGAAGAGGTTCTACAATGCATCACCAAACACTGTATCTTGTATCCAGCTTCCAGGATATTAAAAACATGTGTTGGGCTGTTCTTGAGAGATTTGCTGTCGTAATGCTTTTATTTCTTTTCCTCTTCCACTTTCCTCCCAGCATTTTCCTTTTACTGCTTATTCAGTGTACAAGGATATACTGATTAAAGATGTCTTAGAGAAGGAGAGGAAAACTAAACATGTTTAGTCATAATTCGAGTTTTCTGTATGGATGATAAAGATATGATAATTTACAAATTAGTTCTTCATCATAACCTACAGTAAATCATACCCAATGATCTCCTACACATACTGAAACGGACATTTCTGGGGGTGGGGGGGGGTAGGTCCCCTTGCAACCTCATTTCTGCATACTACCTCCATGTTCACACCATTGATAGAAAAGCAGTGCACATCTGTGTTGCATGGACAGCAATTCTACAGTGCCTGTATTACAGTGACACAAAGTTCAAATTCATCCATATGTGAGTGTGTAGTTAAAAAAAACAATTGGAGAGTATTCCCCACTCATCAAGAATAGCTTAGTCAGAAAGTTTGGTAGCATATATCCTATGATGTCCCCACTCTGGGCCAGTAATCAAGGAGTCTGAATCCTCACCACCGACACTGGGGAGGGATGTTCACTTGGAACATTGGAACAAAAATGGATCCACCCAGTATTTCCAGATGCAGCTGTCTGCATCAAGCACAGTTTCCCTTAAGAGCACACGTGGAACATATTCAGTCTGGGGGTTGTTTTTCCCTTTCTCCATATCCCCAGTAAGACTCCCCACTGGCATAATTATAGAGTTGAGTCCTCAGTCGAGTGTCCAAGCCAAGTCCTCCACCACACACAAACCAGTGCTTCGTGTCCCTGCTCCAAGCACTCTCTTGGAAATTTGATTTTCACACACACACACACACACACACACACACCCTGGGAAAGGCTGGCACAGATTTACTAGCTATGCCCCTTTCTTCTCAGACCATAAAGTAGTTACTGCCACCAGACACTCCAAAGCCAGCTACTCTGAGTCTTGCAAGGGTACCAAATTATACTGAGTGAAATTAATATTACTGCATTGACCAAACACTATCATGTGTATTAAGGCTTTCAGGAGTGGCCACAGAGTTGTCACCAAATATATATATATATGTATATGTGTATATACATATATATATGTATATGTATATATATATATATATATATATATATATATATATATGTATATGTATATATATATATATATATATATATATATATATACACACACACACTAGTACTCTCAGAGATTAAAACATTATTTAAAGGACCAGCCACGGTGAAAAGTTGAAATATATTTAATAATTAATAAATAAATAAAATAATTTGAAAATACTAAATATCTAATTACAATAAACACCAGAGTTTGTCACAGGAAATATTAAAATAATACAGACAAATAGATTCACACAGGTACAGAAAAACAGTATTTAACTATAATCTCGCTATATTTTCCTGACTGATCTAAAGAGTTACTATTCCGTGGTCACTTACTAGAACAAGGCAAGATGAAGTAGATGAGTGGTCTTCCTTTGTCAGGTTCCAAAAACAGGCTGCCTTGAGACTTCAGTCTCAGCTAGTATTAAACATATTTTTTAGTGATGGATTACAGAATGATGTCACATATATCTGGTCATATGACTTCTGGTTCCCATGCTACTTCCTTGGCTAGAAGCTGCCAGGATTTAGCACATACCGAGATTGCTAAGATTTGTTGCAACTTCTGGAAGTCATCGAACAATGAAACACTTCTACTCTTCCAGAGTAGGAATTAGGTCACCCCAAAGACAATGCAGAAAGCTTCGTAGTACAGACTTTTTGTCTCTGGCTGCATTGAGAACTGTAAGATATAATCTTTATGGCCTAAGTCAGGTGATATAATTTCAAACTATTTTTCAAAGTTAGCTGCAGCTGAACTGTGATTAATCCCTTCTCTTCCACTATCATTTGTTACAATATATACATTTCAACGGTTACAATAATACATGTATATTTCTTTCTCTGTCCAACAGGACACACTGTTGATACATTTTCAACACAAGTATCTGTACAAATCTGTTTGATATACAAATGACATATAATTCTTTGCAAAATTCCAGCTAGCTGTGCTGGCATATGTTACATATCCACTGCCCAACTTCTCCTGGCATAGCTGGCAATACCTCACATCATCACACACCCATTCCCCCACCCCCAACAGACATACACTTTACTTTTTTTGTTTATTTTTTTAAAATCTGGTAAGAAGTTGCATCTTATTTTCTCTCTCTCCCACGGTCCTTATCAGAAACCTGTTTTTGAGTTTTCAGGACAGAATGAAGGAATTGGGAAGCTGTCCCCTTTAAAGATTGTTCTGTCAATGGTGATAATGTAGAAGTGATGAGGAAAAACCTCTGATGAGAGCTGCTCCTCTGAAGAGTGTTTGCTGAATGACACATTCTGAAGCGCTACCAGTGAGGACCCTCCTCAGTGGGTTTACAGTTCCAGTTAGTTTTTTTTTTTTCCTCTGAAGCTTCCATGCTCAGAGTCGTCAGTGGATGTCGTGATGTCTTATCCTGCAGTAGGAGAATGGATCCACCAGTTATTTTCTGCCACTTGCAAAGTTCAGATCTTGATTGTAACTTGCATTGTGAAAAAGTTTCACCTTTCTATGACTAGCACAGAAGGCTTCATCGTATTCTTGTGGTCACCAGATATTGTGCAAAAAGTTGGCATTGTCATTTTCTCTGCTACCTTGAAGAGGGCATGAAATGAAGCACTGTCATCTCAGTGATTTAATCCACCCACTTTTTTTGGCATGTGAGGAAAAAGCTCCTGGTCTGTCTTGCTTACCTACTCAGGGAGTGATGGTGGTACCTGCTCTGTTGCATGATGTATGTCTTGCACACCATCCACAGATTGATCTAACTCATCTAGAGTTGGGTATTGGTTCTCCTTATACCTCTACTTCTGTAAGGAGTTTGAGGACCCAGCAACACAGCTATTCTAGAGCTAGATAAGTATAGAGAGTATATACACATACATATATATATGTGTGTGTGTGTGTGTGTGTGTGTGTGTATATATATATATATATATATATATGTATATACGTATATATATATATATATATATATATATATATATATATATATATATATATATATATATATACACACACACACACACGCACACACAGGTTCATAGGCAAGTACTAGGATAGCTGCTTTATGTCCCATTTTAAACCTAGACAGCTACCCTCAAAGTTCAGAATCAAACCCCTGTACTTTGTGTCTTTGACATAAACACCTTAACCATTATGTCAACCTCCAACCTCAAACACACACACTCACTCATAGCTTAAAACCGGATTATCACATCTTTGATGAAATGTTAAGCCTTAAGTCTTTTCTTGACTACTTTCTGGTTCCCATTGCTTCTCCCCAAAAATGTGTATCTGGGTAAGGAGGAAGAAGAGAGGAGCCTTAGTGTCATGCTGTGTTTGTAGTCCTTCATCAAAGATGCAGCCTAGAAGCATATGGTTTCTGCTGTTGTGGCTTGTCTTTCAGAAAAGCAGATACCTTTTTGTAATCCGCTGTCTGAATGGAGTGCAAAACCATACCAGGCAGCCTAGATCAGACTTACTGGTAATGTCCTCAAGTCTGTACAGGATTGTCATCAGACAAAAGGATTTTGACAGGATGGGCAAAAAAAATTCATGTTTTTCGTAGTCCGTCTTGCAGTACTGCTTTTTGGGATCTTCCTGCCATACAGATGCTTGTGACCAGCCTGATTTCTGGAGCCTTTACATCATCCTTAGCCAACTACCGGCATCTGGGCATTGGGGTATAAGAAGGTCAGTGCCATCTTCAATTTTTTCTAACCTTGCAGTCTGATGTACTTCACTGTGTATACAGTACATTTGCAGTCTTTCGGTTGGTTCATTTATTTTCTCTTCTCCAAGAAGAAAATATTCTTCTCTGCTATTTTGGAGCCCATCTCCCACAACAAAGGTGTGGATTTTGATTATCCCTTGTGGATCAGGCTCTGGAAGAGCTTTTTACTCTCCGTTACTCTGGGTCAGAAGTGGAAGTGATAAAAACCCTGTCTGCAGTTTCAGATGCAAGTACATTGTGGCTCACTGTAATTTTGACTGTGCAGGTACTTTGGCTTGGCAGTAGATCTGTATACTATGGCCTGCTTGAAGCTTTCTGTGAGGATTACCTTAGGCACTTCCTTCTGTATACAGGCCCTAGTAAATCACATCTTGAAGTGTAATCTTCTCTTCACAATCAATGAAGGACCTTTATGAGCTCCTTTTGAGCCCCTTTACTTCATCGTCTTTCAGGCTATGTCCACTTCCTTTCCCTTGAGAAGAAAAAGCTCTGCCACAGACCAAAGAGGGCTCTCTAGGTTTTGCCCAGTCTTGGTTTCTGTTATAGTCCATGACAGCTAAGTTACTCAAAAGGGTAATTCCTCTAGCCTAGTAGTCATACTAGTGATAGTTTCTGTTGGGCCAACCCAGGATATACAATAGCAAGCGCTGCCCCCCTGGTGTGATGTGGACCAGCTTTATTATGTTAGACATTTGTATTTTTCAAGAAATTAATGTGTGAATTAAGTTCCTAAAACAAGGTTTAAAAAAAAGCAACGTCCATCAGGGGGGATTACTACCCTTCCCTCCCAAAAGAGCTGTACAGAACTCAAAACTGTGTATAGCAGAGTGGCGGCAGCCACCTTGCTTGCTGCATGTGTGTGGTCATCTTTCACTGATGATGTATTCTAAAATAAACAATCACCATCGGACAGACTGCAAATGTACTGTATACACACACAAACACAAAAACATTCACGGAGGCTCTTAATAATAATCTGCTCAAGCAACAGAGACCTCCAAAGCAGAAATGCAAGCAACCTCCACCCCCTCAACACAACCCAAATTACACATGGCCCGCAGACTGTGTGCCACTCATCCACAGCCAATAAGGCAAAACAACGTACCCAACACACTAGTCATAGGTGACTCTATAGTCAGGCACACTGATGTCCCACTCACCAGGCTAAACAAGGAGAAGGTTACTGTCAGCTGCCTGTCGGGTGCCAGAATCCGCCACATAACCCATGCACTCAGGTCACTCCACAACAAGTACAAATATGACTCTGTCATTGTTCATGTTGGTGTGAACGACCTGAGACGTACCTCCCTGGACTACATGAAAAGAGACATGAAAGAGCTCTCCGATCTTGTAGCCCAGGCAGGTATGTCCCTAGCCCTGAGTAGCATTCTGCCATCATCCAGAATGATGCTGCAGTACAAGGGCAAAATTATTGACTTCAACAATTGGCTAAGCTTCTGGTGCCATTCTAAAGGGATCCAGTATCTGTCTGCCTGGGATGACATGGTCAACAGACCACGATGCTTTGCCAGAGATGGCCTGCACCTGTCACCCCTGGGATTCCGGATACTGGCTAAGGTTCTTGCAGCCCCTATAGTGCTTTTTTTAGGCAAGGTTCAAATGAGAAATTCACCACCATAACAGGAACAGGCAAGCAAAAACTGAGGGTGATGCTTCTCAATGCTAGAAGTCTAAATCTCAAAATGCACTCACTCGAGGCACTCCTTAAAATGGAGAACATTGATATCTGTGCAGTGACTGAGACCTGGTTCAAGGCTCCAGAGAGCACCCCTGCACTACCAGGCTGTAACTCATACCACACTTTTTGGCCATGTAACCTGGACCGGAACACCAAAGGCGGAGGTGTGTCCATATTCATTAAGGATATCCACACCTCCAGGCTAGTTGCTCAGCATAATGCAGCCGAGGTTATCCAAGTGCAACTAACTCTAGTCAAAACTGCAATCCAAATTGTAGCTTGCTACAGATCACCCATCATGCCCCAGGATTCCCACTCCTCCTTTCTTGATGTACTGGAAAATATTAGGATTCAACCACACACCTTAATAATGGGCGATTTCAACTACCCCACCATTAACTGGGAAAACTACTCATGTACCAACTCCTTCGCTCAACGCTTTCTGGAATTCATAAACTCCAATGCCCTGGATCAACTTATCCACACCCCCACCAGGGGCAACAGTATCCTAGATCTCGTCATTACCAACATGAGTGACCGGTGTTCCACACCTGAAGTCAACACCTCATTGGTCCGATCTGACCTTAAGCTAATTACCCTAGATATCCACATCCTGCCCCCACCCCCATTAAGGAAACCATGGTAAAAAATTTCTCCAAAGCCAACTTCATGCTTCTTAAGACAGAAGTGGTGAACTTCATGACACCCATGCAGATGGACAATACAGTTACGACTACTGAATCCTACACAATTGCACTTTATAAGCACTTACATGAGTGCATGGATCATGCTATCCCAAACAGAACCAAGACGCTATCCTCCAAAAAAAGGAAGCCAATCTGGTGGACCCCTGCCATAAACAAACTGTACAACAGAAGGAAGAAACTGTTGCAAAAGAGAGTAAAATCCCACGAGTGGAGGAGCTCCCTGGTCAGCCTCAGTAAGAAGCTGCAATCCCTGATAAAATCCTTAAAAGCTAGTTAAGAAAACAAAATCGCCACTGATTCTAAAGACATCCACAAAGCATTCTATAGCTATGTCAAGAATCTCAATGGCAACACTCAGATCTGCTCTGAGTTACAGCACAATGGCACAAAGTATGCAGACCCAACTGATATTGCCAACATCTTGGCAGGTAGGTTCAGTGCTAACTTTACTCCCCTCTCACCCCCTAAAGAGCCCATCTCTATACTGGAAGAATGCAAAATTCCTGTAATCACGGCTGCACAGGTAAAAACCACACTCTTCAAAGCCAAGAACACAGCATCCATGGGACCAGACAACATCCCAGGCTGCGTTCTACACTAACTACAGAACGAACTGGCACCCCACCTAAGTACCATGTTCAGTCATAGCCTCACCTCAGGCTTTGGGCCTGCTGAATGGTGCACAGCAATGGTTATTCCACTCTACAAGGGGGGAGCCACCACGGACCCTGGGAACTACTGCCCCATTAGCCTGACTAGCCTGGTCTGCAAGGCCATGGAACGTATCATCATGGAACTTATAAACAAAGACATTGGTAATCTCCAAACTCTGGAACCCATGTAAAAGGCAGATCATGTCTCCTAAACCTTATAGACTTCTTTGAAGCAGTCACCAAAGCTGTAGACAAGGGTAAGGTGGTTCACGCAGCCTATCTAGATCTTGCCAAGGCTTTTGACACCATCCCCCACTCTGGAATTATAGATAAACTCACTAAACTAGGTATAAATCCCTATGTCACAAGATGGGTTGCCATCTGGCTCACTGACAGAACCCACGCTGTGAAAGTAGCAGACTCCAAATCCGACTTCAGACCAGTGACAAGTGGAGTACCACAGGGTTCAGTCCTGGGTCCTCTCCTGTTTGGTCTCTACTTCTCTGAAGTGCAGGCTAACACAGAATGTCTTTGGCTAACTAAGTTCGCAGATGACTGCAAACTAGTAGCCATAATCAAAACTCCTAACGATGCGGACATCCTACAAAAGGGCCTCACTGAGACAGATGCCTGGTGTGAAAGCCATGGCCTCAAGCTCAATGCCAAAAAGTTCATAGTCATCCCCTTTGGTAGAAACTCTGCATCCATGAACTACAACATAGGCGGTAATATACTTAACACCGAAAGTGTGATGAGACCTTGGGGCACAGGTGGACAGTAGTCTCTCCTTTGATAATCACATCGCTGTAGTAATCGGGAAATCCTTCTACGTGGCACACCTCATCACAAAAGGTTTCTCATCCAGAAAAACAGAGGTCATTGTTCCCCTCTACTCATCACTCATTAGACCCATTAATAGTGTACAATGCCCCTTTTGGTATGTACCTCACAAGACATCTACAACAACTGGAAAGGCCACAGAAATACCTCACAAAGAGTATTACCGGCCTCAAACAGATGCCCTTTGCAGACCGTCTCAAAAAACTCCAGCTTTACTCCGTCGCATATCGCCTACTCAGAGGTGATCTCTGCCTAACATACAAAGCTATGTCAAACCCAGAGCTGTTGGACATGCTCCACCTAAAGAAATCCCAATCCCTCCGAGCTACACGCTCTAGGGGCCTAAACCTTGTCACCACAATAAACAGAACATGCCGGAGGGATAGATTCCTGTCCCAGAGACTTCCCATACTCTGGAATAAACTACCTATCTATATCAAACAAAGCTTCTCATTAGCACTCTTCAAGAAAAATCTTGATGATTGGATGGGAAATAGGAAATTCACCCCGGGGATCACCTCTGTGGCTCTGCTCGACAGTGGCACAGGAAAATAATTTTCTTGGGTGGCAAAAGCCATGGTACCTTTTTGGCTGGGCTTGTATAGGCCTCAGGGCCGATAGCCTAGTACCTACCTATGAACCTATAATTCCTGACTGGCATCTAGAGCTTCTTTTGGGAGGGCAGTTTTCTGTGTTAGCCCTAACCTTGATAACCTTCACAAACAAAACAGTAAATTCTTGACATTGTCATGGTAGGCTGTTTTTCAGAACTGTTAGGTCCCCCCAGCACACACATATACACACATATGCACACACATACACACACATACACAAAATAAATAAATAAATAAACACTTTCCCTTAGAGACCAGTTTCTGTTTGCAGAGTTCGGTGACAAACCCTGATTTTAATACTCAGTAGACTGCAGAGGTCCTTCCTCCTTTTGAGTTAAGGCTTGGAGGAGTTCTCATTCTAAAGAAAACTGAAGGCTTCATTTACATATTGAATTTCAATGACTTCAGTGAGAGAGTAAATCCAATATGTGTTGCAGGGCACATGAGTGGTGTCCGTGAACATGATGGATATCTTCTTGACACATCTGTGTCTGAGGATAGCACAAGAGGCTCCTTAGCTTGCTATTTGTTGACACCACTTTTAATAAAAAGTTCTGATTTATTTTCTGTCAGGAGTTGTTACCAAAGTGTGATGATGGCTGCAGCCTTTCTGGAGAAATTATTCATATTTTTTTTCCTGGATGATTGGCTTCTGGTGGCTGGCCACATTGAGTGTCCTTGGAAAGGTGGCTGGCGCTGTGACAGGGTCAGTCATTCTTGTGTTCAGAGTGGTCCCAAAAGATCATGACTGTTGCAGGATGGGTGAAGGTATATTTGATGGTCTAGACCTAGACATCCCCTTTGCCTTCTACATTTGGTAGTGGCCACAGTCTTCATGGTACCATTTACATGCGTGAAGATGTAGCATTTTGGTAAATAGGTATCAAGGACCGAAGAGTCACCATACATGCATGAATGACCTTCCTGTGTCTGACACCTGCCACTGGACCATAAAGTGCTAGGCTGTCTCTGCCAACATTTAAGTACATCTTCCGTTCATTCAACACTGTCACAGGTCTTGATATAGAAACTTTGGTGCTGGGGCATAGTCACTTTGGATCCCACACAGTTCAAGGGAAGTGATTCCTCCTGTCACATCATCTAATTGGAGTTTTGTGGAATTATACTCTCTGCCAGGGTTCTTGAGGACTTCCCCTGATGAAGTCCAGGAAATGTTCTGTTATGCATTTATGTGGGAGATGGTCATACCCCCCCCCCCCTCCATGCCAGGAGGTGATGGCTGTCTGGCCCATAAATGGTCACCACCCTTTCAAAGGTTCACATTCTTTGTGAAGTGAATGTGCAGGTAGATTCCTTGAGCTACCATTTCACTACTCTGCTGGAGATGGAGATTTGGGAATTGTGCGTAGTGAATTTTAATTTTCTGTAGCTGGAGCCCTTCACAGAGCAATTTCTTTGCCGCCCCCAAAAATATTCTTCCACAGATCTGTTTTGTATGGCAGAGAAAAGAAGAGCTATCACATTTAAAAGGGAGATTTATTTCCCTCTTGATTCATCACCTTATAAAGTGCAGGGAAGAAAGGCCAATTATGATCTTTACCTACCCCTCTTTGTGGCTGGGAAGGGTATAGTTTTAAGCTCCTTGGTTTGTGACTATACAGGAAGCCTTTTCACTTGTAGGCAAGGAAGTTTCATGTGACTGGGGTAACAGCTGTCATTGTCCCTGGACCTGAAGTTGAGGGTACCCAGAAACATCACCATTATTCTTGAGAGATATCAGAGTTTTCTGTTTTTTTTGTTTTTTTTTTAATCCATGATTCCCTATATATATTCATTAGCATTCCAGGACTTGTTTTGTAGTAGGTCTTGGCAGTACACACCATGCCTCCTGTTGGCATGATCAACTGGCCTTGCTCCCTTCTGTGTAGACAGCCTCCACATGATCCTGGGTTTGCACAGTGGATTCAACAGCCGAGTGAGCAGACACCCACTACCTCCCCTTCTCAAGACAGGCAAGTAGACCTAATCATCGCCATTCCTCTGCTCTCCCATTGCATCTTCAGGAAATGTCGAAGCCACTTGTCAAATGTAGGTCACCTGACTTATAATCAGGGCTTTATTCCTGTATTCTGGTGGAGTTGGTCATAGAAGGTGGGATTGTGGCCACACATGGACTGCTTAAACAGTTCCTTAAAAGTTTTGCATCTCTATCTACCTTTTAACATAATATTCCCTTTGTAGTACTGGAAATTCATAACTGCTAGTTTGCACATCCTGCATATGAACCTACTAATTTAGGGGCTGTAAATTTCTCTGTTTGGATAATCCTTTTTCTGGTAATATTCATATCTTCCTTCAGGATTTCAGAGCTTTAGATGCTTACATGTAGTGAACCAGATCAGTCTTTCTTTCATAAGTTTTGGATATCCCCCTTGGAGCTGCTGCTATTTCTTCCAATAAAATGGTATCAGAATTGCTTTGCTGTGTGGCCTAGACAGATAAAACCATAACTGCAACCTAAATGACTCAAGTTGTAACAGTGGCTTGGGTGCTACAGGAAACAGGCAAGGACCATCCTCATTCATCATCATCAACCCTCTTTTTCCCATTTTTCTACATGGGGTCAGGGTATTGTGTTAAGTGTCACTATATCAATCGATTCAGTGCCACACTCCTGCCTTCTTTGACTTTCATCATGCCTGTCACACATGATCTCTCACACAGTCTACCTACCTCTTATCTGGATGCCCTTGTTTTTTCTTGCCTTCTTGCTGTGTGCCCCAAATCTTCCTCACCAGTTTGTCTTCTGCTTTTCGGCACACATGCCCAACCACAGTAATCTGTTCTCTTTGATCTTTTCTGCATTTGGAACTACTTTGGCTTCTCCTCTTATGTCCTCATTTCATCATCTGTCCCACTGTGTATCCTATCCCCCATCCCGGGCATGGGTACAAGTGACTGGCACCATCTCAAGCTTCTTGGGGGAGAAGTGGTTCCAATCGGCCAGTCATCACCTTACATGGAAAAGCTTGCACAGTAGCAGAAATGGCCATGAGTGGTGACATGGGCATGGTCTCATCATATGGTCATAGCTACCCTCATTAGCACTTGGCTGGAGGAGCACAAATATTGGGGCTCACTGTGACATGCTGATGTCAGCCATCATTGAAATGGGTAGTGTATCATATTCAGGTGCCTTTTTTGCACAGATGCTGGTAAAGGCATGGATCACTTCCATGGCTGCCCATATGATGCCCTCTGTTTGGCTCTTGGCTCTGTGCTGGACACTTCTCAATAGCAGGCAAGTAAATTTAGCTCAAGGTCAGTAGGAAGAGCATGATTGCTTAGTGGGAATGAAGGAAATAAAGATAGAGGAACAATGTGATATCAGAAATTATCCTTAAATTAGTCCATTCTTCTCCCTGTTTTCTTTCTACTTGTAGAAACTAGTCAAAGAGCAGTTCACACCCCACAAGTGCACAACCACCTGAAGCAGGTACCCGAGTTTAAGAAGTATCTGTTTCTTTCTTTTGCTTGGGAGTAACTTGCAGATGTTCTTCGTGTTTCACTGTTGCAGTCTTTACATTTGGGTAATCTGCCGGCAGGTTGCCCTCAGTCAGCCTGAATTCCAAAATCTTGGGTCCTGCGTCGGTTGCTGTCTTCTCTTCCATGACGTCAGGTCGTCAGGGGTATAAAACATGCAGCTGATGTCATTTTCTTTAGTCTTTCTTGCTGCGCGGTGCCCAAAGCAGAAGCATTTCACAAGTGCCGGTCGGCCGACTACTGAAATATTCGAATTTGAGTTTCAGAACCGAAGTCTTCACTAAAGCTAAGTACCCTGTTGGGGAAACTTTTTTCTTGCTTTTTACCGATGTCAGAAAATGTTAATAATTGTATTACTTGTGGAAAGCAAATACCTCATAAGGATTTCCATTTATACTGTATTCCTTGCCTAGGCCCTGATCACAACGTGCCTGGCTGTCGGTTTTGTGCTAGATTTAACCAACGCACTATTAAGCGTCGGTATATTTTTACATCAAAGTATTTTGGAAACAGATTTAACTACCCAGAAATGTTGTCGGATAGCAATCCGACTACCGGAGTACAACAAAAACGCAAAGAAAAGGACAGAGAAATGCAGTCAAGATCCAAAACTGATGAAGCTTCTCCTAAGCCAGTCGCTGGTTCGCCGGTACTCAGTGAGGCACTTTCGAAGCCCCTGATACCCACTACCTTCGAGTTGCAGGCCTCTACCGACACCCATGTGGAGTCCGGCATGCCACAAGATACTCAAGGTATTGGACCGACAGATATATCTCCCTCGGATGGGTCCAGAGCCGCTGAGCAGGCAGCGGCTTCTGAGGGTGTATTCAGACGTCAACATTTGTATATCAAACCGAAAGCTGCAAAACCAAAGACAAAAGCAACTTCTAAAACAAAAAAAACGACGTATGAGCCACGTGCACAGGCCTCTATGCCTAAAAAACGGATGATCAAAATGGCTGAAGACCTTATTACCTTGATCGGGGTACCCGTCACCCTCCTGATGAGGCCTAGGCAAGGCACATTATGAATCTTCAGATCAAGTTGCTATTTCTTCTGATTCCTCTTCTGATCAGGAATTATATACCTCTCTATGAGGATTTTGATGCTGAGGAGTCCATTCCATCTGCATCTCCTCTAGAGGATTATTAATTTGAAGAAACCTTGCATACTTTGAGGGAGCATTTTCACTGGGAGAGTCAAGATTTCTCAGAATCAAAAAAGAGGCTCAGAGATTTCTTTCTTCTTCCTCAGCACAGGCCTTTAGCCATTCCCCCTGTTTTAGACATTGTGGATGATGTGTTTTCGGAGTCAAGCCTGACCCCTGACTCCTTACCTCCGGCTCTCAGTAAGCCTGACAGATATTACAGGGTCCCTGACTCTCATAAATTTTTATTTAGAAACCCTGTTGCTGATCCTGAAACTATTTCACAGGGTCCAAAGGGAGTTAAGGCCTCAACAGCAAAAAATCCTACCCCCTCTGACAGAGATTCAAGGGCACTGGACAGATGGGGGAAAAAAGGTTTATACATCTGCAACCTTGGCAATCAGGGCCTTAAACTGTCAATTTCATATGCTTAAGTACCAACAACATGTTATGGGATTACTGAAACAGAAAATGATGTTGATTTCAGAATGTGCAGAAAATAAAGAATTGCAGGAATTAGTGCATGCAGCTGAACAAGTTGGAAAGCATACTTTGCAATGTGGTTTTTGATTCCTTAGAGGCCTCCTGCATGGCTACAGTTACTGGATCTGTGATTAGAAGGCATGCGTGGTTAAAGGAACAGAATTTGCCTGATCATGTTAAAGCTAAAATTGCTAGATGCACCTTTACAGCATGATTCTCTGTTTGGTATTAAGGCAGAAGAGGTTTTAAAGAAAATGGAGGATAAAGCTAAGTCTATGCAAACTGTTAAAGACTTGTTACAAGTGCAGCCACCAAGATTCAGTAGACACTGGCCTACAATAAACTGGTCCTTTCCTGTGTCAGACAGAGCTCAAAGGGGCAAATCCAGATGCCTTAAGGGTTCCAGATACCAGGCGCAAGATTCATACAAGTCAAAGCAATGGGGTGCTTCCACCTCCAAATCTGGAGGAGATAAAGCGCAAACCTACAGAAAGCAATCCCAATGACTTCCCTCTGCCTACACCAAACATTTATCTTTTGGCAGCACCCATAGGGGGGAAAATTTGCACTTTTTTCCAAAACTGGCAGTTAATAACCCAGGACATGTGGGTTCTAAACATTGTATAACAGGGATACAGATTTCATTTCCACACACTGCCAATGGCAAATTGTTGGCCAGATCTGCCAAAATATCAATGGGAAGAGGCAAAGAAACAGGATACATCCCTCATGGATATGGAGGCCATTCAGACAGTACCAGAACAGGAAAAAGGACAAGGTTTTTACTCGACTGTTTTTGGTACCCAGAAAGGACAAGGCCTGGCGGCCAATACTGGATTTATCGATTTTGAATACATACCTGGACATTCCAAAATTCAAAATGCTGACTTTGCAGTGGCTTCTGCCCATGCTGGGCAAGAATGCTTGACTGGTGATATTAGACCTAAAAGAGGCATACCTGCATGTCCCAATAAGACAATCGTGCAGAAGATACCTCAGATTCAAGGCTGGCTTAATGCATTACCAGTTCTCTGCACTGCCCTTTGGCTTATCTACTGCGCCCAGGGTCTTTACAAAGTGCCTGGCACCATTAATTTCATTTTCCAGACAAGAAAAGTATACAAATATATCCTTAGTTGGACGTTTGTCTCATTCAAGCAGAGAACAAGGACACTCTTCTTCGACACCTGGCGTTTGTGAAAAGGCTTCTAACATGCCTAGGGTACACAATAAACGAAAAGAAATCACAACTGGTACCCTCTCAAAAGATAACATTCCTGGGTGCAAGCTTGAATACAACTGCCCAGATGGCTTATCTCACGCCAGACAAACAAAGGCAACTGACTGCTTACTTCAAACTGATGGCAACCAAAACCCACTTATCTGCAAGACAAATTCTGCAGGCTCTGGGCTTCATGGCATCCTACATCCTACTGATTCCATATGCAAGACTGCATATGAGGAAGCTTCAATGGTACCTAAAAAGTTTATGGAGTCAACATTCTCACAGTCTGGAAGCAGTGATTCCCCTCATTCCCTGCCTGCAACAGGAGTTTCTATGGTGGGAAAAGGCATGTCACCAAAACATGGGACGGTCCTTCACTCTCCCCCCTGCCAGCCAAACCTTAACAGACGCATCGGATTATGCCTGGGGGGCCCACATGGCAGGAAGATGCATTCAGGGCATATGGACCCCAAAACAAATACATCTACATATCAACCAGAAAGAGATGCTAGCTGTTCAAAATGCCCTAACAGCCTTCAAGGACTTGCTTCATCTAGGATAGCTACTGATAAAAACGGACAACACCACAGTCCTGTGGTATATAAACAAGCAAGGGGGCACACACACATACCCCCTTTGCAGATTAGCCATGGCACTGTGGGACACAGCTTTGACCTACCAAATATATCTTCAAGCTCAATTCCTGCCAGGAAAACAAAATACACTGGCAGACGATTTAAGCAGAAACCTTATGGACCCTCACGAGTGGAAACTAAATCCACAAGTCTTCAGCATGATAACAGAGAAATGGGGGAGCCCAGACATAGATCTATTTACCTCTCCTCAAAATTATCAATTGAGAAGATTCTGCACCAGGACTTATCACAGACGAGCATGGAAAGTGGATACCCTATCCTTCAGTTTACGCCTTTCCCCCTCTGCCTCTTCTCTCCAAGGTCCTCCTAAAAGTCAGACAAGAGAAACCAAAGATGATACTAATTGCATCCGGACTGGCCCCACCAGTACTGGTACCCAATCCTAAGGAAGTTCTCAATACCCAGCTTGGACCTTACCTCAAAGACCTCAACTACTGTCCCAGCAAAACAATCAGATCCTTCACAATCATCTTCAGACACTGAACCTGGCAGCTTGGTTGATCATGCAGTTATACAAACACCACCTCTCAATAAAGCTGTGATGGATGTCATTTTCGAAGCCAGAAGGCCTAGTACTAGAAAATCTTATGCTGACAAATTGAAGAGATTCCGTGCTTGGAATCAAGCTCAAGAAACTGATACAGCAGAACCAAATATTCCTCGGATATTACAATATTTAACTGAGATGCTTGACAAAGGCCTATCCTTCTCATCAATTAAAATCCATGCCTCTGCCATTTCGGCTCATTACAATACAGAGCCACCAATTTTTTCTCATCCTTTACTAAAGCAGTATCTTAGAGGAGCCAAAAATGTAAGGCCTCCTAGAAGATCACCATTACCTGCATGGGACCTCAATTATGTGTTGGAAAAGCTCACCCTGCATCCATTTGAGCCAGCTGCTACCACTGATATAGAGTTCTTATCATGGAAAACATCTCTGCTACTAGCAATTACTTCAGCCAGAAGAGTATCAGAGCTACAGGCCCTCATGGCTGTAGAGCCTTTTGTCATATTTTACCCAGACAGGGTGTCTCTGAGGACAAATCCTATTTTTATGCCTAAGGTGGTTTCCAGTGTGGCTCTTAACCAAACAATTCATCTGCCAACCTTTTATCCAAATCCGCAGAACAAGGTGGAGAGAATTCTGCATTCCCTGGACGTACACAGGCAGCTACGATTCTACTTGAGCAGGACTGAAGCTCTAAGAAAAACTGAGCAATTACTAGTGTCATATGCTGCAGGATCAGAAGAAAAAGCTATTATGAAGCAGACAGTTTCTAAGTGGATAAGCCACTGCATCCATTTCTGCTACTTACACCATGGTAAACCTGTGTCCAAGGGCATTAGGTCTTATTCCACCAGAGCTGCAGCTACTTCAGCAGCCTTTCTCAGAGGAGTACCAACCAAAGACATTCTAGAGGCTGCTACTTGGAGTTCTGTTCACACCTTTACAAAGCATTATCATTTGCCTCTCTACTCTAAGTCCAGGGAAGACTTTGCCACTGTTGTGCTGCAGGCCCTTATAGCCGCACCTAATGCTGTTTAGTTCCAGCCTCCCAACCATAGCTTTGAGATTCTACCCAAATGTAATGACTGCAACAGTGAAACACGAAGAACATAGTACAGTTGTGTACACTTGCCATAAATGTAGATGTTCTAGTGTATTCACTGTTGCCGTTCAGGTTACCCTCCTGCAATCCCCCTGTCATTCTGGAGTTTATCTTTTCTTCTCTATCTTCTACAACCTATGTGGTGTATTTGCTTGTAGATGAAGGTAAAGTTTATATTGATGCATGTATAAATGTATATATATATAGATTATATATATATATATATATATATATGTATATATATATATATATATATATACACATACATACATACATACATATTTTTGCTACCTTTTTTGGGGGCACCTGACATTGGGGGCAAGAAAAACTAAAGAAAATGGTGTCTGCTGCATGTTTTATACCCCTGACGACCTGACGTCATGGAAGAGAAGACAGCAGCCGACGCAGGACCCAAGACTTTGGAATTCAGGCTGACTGAGGGCAACCTGCCAGCAGATTACCCAAATGTAATGACTGCAAAAGTGAATACACTCGAACATCTACATTTATGGTAAGTGTGCACAACTGTACTTTGCAAAACAAACCATTTCCAAGTGAGTTGCAAACTGCAGTTTCATCTTCCATCAGGTGGTGTATCTCCCAGCAGTGAATGGCACTATAGAAAGCCACATCACCAGAGTCATGACTGCTTCCAGTGCAGCTTCAGAAATGTCTCCATTGCAGGCATTTTTGCCTTGGCCACATGGTTATCGGTTCACAGCTTTACTGAGTATTATTGCTTGTACCATGTCTCCAGGAGTCCGTTTTCTTTTTGAACCTCGGTACTCTGCCTTTTGAGTTTCTGTTTTGGCTGTCCTCTGACTCCTTCCACCTTTTGTTGATCGAGATTCATTCTGTTTACTGGCTATCAAGGAAGGTTCCTGATTTTAGATACAATGAATGTATTTTTACCATATTATTTGATCTTCAAGTGGACCCTAACCTATGAGTCATAGCTACCCTTTTGCACTCCCTTGTGCTTGGAAGAGCCTTCCATCCAGCAACTTTTGTTGGATGTTCCTTGCTGAAGTTAGGCAGGTGCTTATTTATACAACATTGTAAACATGGTAGGTGTCATGTATTCACTTTTGTGATCTGATGTCAATTTTCATTAGTTCCTCAACGTGTGGGTTCGGATCCAATTCTCTGACCCGACTTGACGCTTTTTACAGCTAGTGGATACTGCACACTCTCAAGCTCCACCCTTATAATCCTCTAGACCCCCTCCATATCTCAAATGTTGTTTGATGCCTTTGCATACAGATGTGGTCACTATCAGCTCTCAAGAGTTAGTGTTTGTATAAGAGAGAAGTGAAATCATTTTTCTTTCCTTTTGGCTGTCTTTAAATTTCTTTCTATTTTAAGTAGTTTTATCTCCCTTATCCTACTCTTCTTCAGCGTAACTTAGTGACCATTGTTTGTATTTTTCTGCTTTCTTTCTCTTTTACCTTTATGGTAACTCTTATATTACCTTTGTTGGTAATTTTTCCTGATTGTTCTGACTTTAAAAAAAGGGCAGATTTTTTTTTTTTTTTTTAGTGTTTACTATCTGAAATAACTGAAAAAACTTCAGGTTTCAAGAAGTGCAGAGAGTTTGAGCATAACATCCCTCTTTCTGATGTCCACTACTCCTGTGTGTGTTGTTTAGGCTCTGCGCACTTGAAGGGTGGCCTGTGACATCTGAAAAGCCTTTAATTCCAGGGTGTTGTTAGACTGTAAAAACAAACTGATATTGAAAGGGCTTCTTCCATTGTCCTTTTCTGAGTCATTGACTGGAGTTCAACCCTCAAAGGCAGACAAAAAAGACTCTAGAAAGTGCCATCCGGAATCTTCTGGATCCTCCATTCCTTTTTTTGATCCAACCACAGAGCCAGCATGGAAAATCTTGAAATCGTCAGATCCAAAAACCAAATCCTCTGATAAAACTGTTTTGGTACAAGGTCTTCTTTATTAGATCCAGTTCATTCTGAGCTCCCCTGGACCCTGTCCCCTCTCGGCTACCATCCCTCTTTTTGGAGAGATGCCACTGTAGGTCCCCTTTAGTGGCCTCCTCTTCCCATTCCTCCAGATGTCTTAGAGGCAGATGTGGATAGAATGATGAGGAAGAGCCTCTTTGCATACTTCAGATGGGGTTCTCCTGGCTCATACCCCTTCGAGTCTGGAGACCTTTGTCAGTATTACTCCACCTATTTTAGCTTCTTCTCCAATCTGTCCTTCGGTTTAGGAGCACTTTGATCTGAGCTTTACAGGACCGTCTGTATCATATCCAAAGATTGAGCATCTTCAGCTCTGATACCTTATCTGAATGGACCGGCTCTGACCGTGTCAGAGCCAGATGATTCTCAGAGCTGAAGCATCATTGTCTGATCCGAGGTGTTAAGACTTGACTCCTAAGCTGTTGGAGCTGTCTCTGCCCCTTTTCACGTCTGCATTGGACAACTCCGCTCTGACTTCTGCCTCAGGTGGGCTGTCTTCAGGTCAGAGGGAGCAGACAGTCCAAAAACATGTCTTCTCAGCTCCATCAGCATCCTTCTCCCCAGAGCATTCTTATTTTGAAGTGGGAGAGAGAGTTCTGTCTTCTAGAGAACAGACTATCCCCACCCATCACCCCTCACCCCCACTGGATCTTCGTTCTGGATCCCTTATGTCTTTGTGTCTTGAGCCTCAGTACTCTAGTACACAAGGACAGCCAGCCCAAAGTGTCCAGGCTATCCCACAGGGTATACTTGCATCTTCCGCTACTTCTCTGGAACATCCCACTAGAGAAGTCCCTATTAAGAGAGAGTGCAAGAGGAGGCACTTAGACTCACCTCAGGAGTTGGTTATGGAATAGACTCACCTCAGGAGTTGGTTATGGAAAATATTGCTTTTGATGAAGAGGAAGGGTCCCCAAGATCACCACCTGATGACGTCTAGAGACATTGTACAGATCCTTAAGCAAAGGAGTGGTTGGATTAATGGTAATCCTGTATTCCTGGACGCATTTGTGTCTGGCAAATCTACTTCCTGGATGACTGTGCCCACCAAATGAGCGCACTGATTTTATCTTTTGGGGAGCTTGGAAGGAACCCGATTCTGTTGTGCCAGTTCTGAAGAGACCACATAGGACCCTGGCACCACCATAAGGAAGAGAGTTCTGAAGCAAAGGAGTACCACTAGATGATATGATTGTAGCAACGGTCACAAAGAAAGAACTCTCCAACAGAAAGTGTAGGGCATTCAACAGATTTGGGAGGCATGTTTATGCTTCAGTGATGTCCGCACTTAAGTCACTGAATTATTTGGTGCACTTCACCAGGCTTGAGAGGAATTTGATTACAGAAATCTACAAATCCCTCACAGGGACAATAACTGCTAAGATACAGACTTCCCTTGCCTCACAGTTGGCTACCCTACAGTCCATCTCAAATTCATCCATGAGGCTCATTTCACATGCAGCCGAAGGTACCTGAGGGGAAGTGGGTTCAGGCTTTTCCATGAGACGTGCCTGGATGCCCTTGTGTAGTTTCGTGGAGCTTTTCAAGTCTTCTTCATCGATGCTGTTTCTGATGGAAGTTCACTTTTTGGCCCCAAAGTGAAGGACACACTATCCAGGTGTGAACAAGATGGTAAGACCTTGTCTGCAGTGGGCATATGTTTTTCGACCCCTCAAAGAACCTTGTAACATAACAGGTGTGCTGTACCATTTAAGAAGCTTTTTAAAAGTCTGAATGTGCTTATAAATTCTAAGCATGTGTTAATTTCAGTGCTATTTTGAAGGTGCAGCCAGGGTGTTAACATCCATATGCATGATTTTTTTTATGCTGACACTTATCAGTTACCTGTTCTACCCGCTCCGTTTGCCCTGCGGGCTCACTCTGCTCCCCTGCCCCAAATTCCCACCCACCCCCAGTACACTTACCTATTTCTAACCTTGTATCTCCTCCCCTTCCCCTAAGCTAATCTAATTCTCTACCCCTCCCAGCATTCATCAATTAAGTAATCCCTACCCATCTCTATCCCTTTCTAGCCTACACTCTCAACCTTACTCCTCTCCTTTTCACTAAATACTCCACTATTACTCCATCTTCCTGCTCCACATTTAATTTCGTACAATTAATGACTCCTCCACTTCCACAAACTTTCCTCTTCTCTTCTATAAGCATTCTCCTTCTAATAATTATTTTCAATGCAGCCTCCTATTCCTTTTACAAACCACCCCCCAACCCCTCCACTCTTCCCCATCCCCTCCCCATCACTTCACACTTTTACAATATATCCACCTCTCTACTTCAACCTAACCCTCTTTACTGTTTTAAATGAATGTTCGTAACCATTTCATTAAAGCCTCCTGTAACCAAACTAAAATTGTCAGTCCCACTACTTACAAACTGCAAACCAAAGGTCCTGCTCCATTCCTCCTCTAATTGGCTGGCCCTAGCTGGAGATATTCACCCCAACCCTGGACCCAAGACTAGCAACAATCTCACCCCCTATCTCTGCAAATAGCACCAACCACAAATACCTCAAGCTCATTACCATTAATGCCCAGAGTGTAAAAAACAAAATAGCTCTCTTCCATGCTTGGCTAAACCATTCTCTACCAGATATAGTAGCAGTCTCAGAGACATGGCTGAAACCCCACATTACTGACTCTGAGATTGTACCCCCTGGCTATCAAATACTCAGATGTGACCACCAAAATGAAAAAGGAGGAGGAGTAGCCTTAATCTATGATAGCCTACTGAACCTCTGTCCTTACTAAAACCCCACTCCTCAGTTCAACAACGCTGAACTAGTCATAGGAACTCTCAAAATGAATAACTGTAAGACTATTTGTGTGATGACCATTTATGTTCCCCCTGGAGATAATGCTACCACTCTAGAAAACATACTCCTATGGACCTCAACTAACATTAAGCTTGAGACATACATATTAGGTGATGTGAATATCGACTGGAATAGAATCAGTAGCAATAATCCCTCCCTATCTATCAATCTATTTAATTTCACCCAGCTAACAAATGGCATTACCAGACCCAACAGAAACAACCCCCCCCCCCCCCCCCAGGCTCCACTCTGGACTGGATCTTAGTCTCCCATCCTAATAAGATCTCTCATTCCGGTATACTTCCTGACACAATGAGTGACCATCTCCCAGCCTTCATTCACCGAGCTACTCACTACTCCCCTCACCAACACCAATACACTCATTCTCATAACCTTACAAACTTTAACCCTTCTATATTCTTTGAAACTCTTAAACTAACAAATTGGGACAACCTAAAAACTCTTCCACTAGACTTCAATACTACCTTCCTAAACATCCAAGCCCCACCTAGAACAAAACGAATAAAACTCCACTCCGCCCCTTGGCTAACAAAAGACACCAAATCACTTATGCTACAAAGAGACAAGACCTGGAAACTTCACAACAAAAATAGACACCCTGCTACCCTCCTTAAATATAAGCAACTCCGAAATCTCACCGAAAAGCATGTTACAAATGATAAAAAAAAATCTTATTACACCAAACTACAGGCTTCCCACTCCAAAAATCCTAAACAATTCTGGAACTCCATCAACTCTCTTTTGCACCCTGGTACCAAATCTAATCCCTGTCCTGACAACAGTAAAACTGACACAGAAATCGCCACCCTTTTCAACTCCTTCTTTACCAACTCTGTAGCTGAATTTAGACTTTCCCCAACCACATCTCCTCCCAATCCCACTTGCTCTTCCTCTCCTCATCCCTCCACTCCCAATCCTCCCCCCACTTTTCATCTAAAACCCATCTGTACCTCCTACATCAAAAAGTTTCTTTCCAAACTTAAGCCATGCTCTAATGACCCCGACAGTATCCCCTCACTCTTTCTCAAGCTTGCTGCAGATGGTATCGCCATCCCCATCAGCATTCTCATCAGTAGATCTATCCAGAAATCTTGTATCCCCAAATTATGGCGTGCTGCCTTCATCTTGACCCTCCACAAAGGAGGCAAAAACAATAGCATCTCTAACTTCCAACCAATAGCCGTTTTTTTCCCCAATTTCAAAAATCCTTGAAAAATGCATCCACCTGCAACTCATGCCCTACCTCATCAATAATCAACTCCTCACCCCTACGCAACACTGCTTCCATCCTGACCATAGTACAACTGCTCGCCTGTCTTTTTTAGACATAGTTAACCGTGCCCGTGACTCGGGAGAAATTGTCTCCACTGTCCTTCTCGAGCTATCCAAGGCATTTGAAACTGCCTCTCACACCCATCTTCTGAATCATCTCTCTAACCTTAACCTCTCCCAAAAATCCCTTCCATGGTTCAATAGTTATCTCTCTGACAGATCTCAGGCTGTGAAATGGCAAAGTGGTACCTCAACCTTCCTACCTACCCCAACAGGGGTTCCCCAGGTGTCTATACTCGGACCAATGCTCTT
Source organism: Protopterus annectens (assembly GCF_019279795.1). Lineage (NCBI taxonomy): Eukaryota > Metazoa > Chordata > Ceratodontiformes > Protopteridae > Protopterus > Protopterus annectens. The sequence continues at coordinate 71,616,831 of NC_056740.1, read as the reverse complement.
CAATATATTCATCAATGGTTTTCACTCTGCGATTCCTAATACTCAAATAGTGCAATATGCAGACAACTCCACCTTAGTCTGCCCTGCTCTTAGCCTTCCCGAACTCCAGGCTAAAACCCAATTAGCCTTTACAACTACAGAGAACTGGATGCTTCAAAACCATCTCTCCCTTAATGCCAACAATTCCAAAATACTTCTTTTCTCCCCCTCAAAAGCCCTCCCTCTCAACAAACAATCCATCTGATATTGTTAATCCTCATTCATTCCTTATGCATGGGTATCTGTTCAGACCTCTGAACCGAGATGGCCATTTTCCAAGCTTGCGTCAGCTTCAAACTCTCGAGCTAAACTCTTACCCACAATCCCCCTCTCCCTGTTACCTCCGATTTCGTTTGCCGCATTGCCATTCAGTCATGTCAAGCTACTTCTCTTGAGCTAAGTACAGTTGTTTGTTGTTCAATAGTTTTTCAGATTTCTTTTCTGTTAGAAAAGTTTATATTTCATTGTCTCTTACCCTATCACATCTAGCGTACATAATTTCTTCTGGTTTTTCTGCTCCTTTCTTTACCACTTTTACAGCAAGGTATTCTCTCTTTACCATTGTTGGTAATCCTTCCCTTTTTTCTCATACCTTCGGGTACTCTCTTGTACCATTGCTGGTACCTTTTCTATTAATTAATTTGCTGTCATGGTAGATAAAGGTAGTCCGGGGTTTAAGCGGTGTTCTGATTGTGGACACAAACTACCTACTTCTGATGCACACTCTTTGTGTGTTTATTGTTTGGGAGCCTCCCATTTGTCTGTTGACCCACCCTGTAGTATTTGTGAGAACTTATTGAATAGAACCTTGTTGGAAAGGAAAAACAAGCTGTTACTGAAGGGACTTCTTAAATCTCCCTTTTCAGAGGCTATTTCTGGGTCAGAGGCCTCAACCCCTCCTAGAGTCCTTAAAAAAATCTTGGATGTTCCTACTAAGGCTAAATCATTGCCTTCGTCCCCGGCTGGGGACTCTCGCCAACCAAAACCTAAAAAGGCTGATGTTTTGGCTCCGGAGCTCACTCAGTCAGCCCCAGTGCTTTCGCTGCCTAGACCTTCTGCACCGAGGCCTTCGGCTCCATTAGTGATCTCGGCTCTGTCTTCTCCTGCAGCCTTCACTATATCGGCACTGAGGGGCTCCTTGGTTCAGACTATTACCACTGTATCGGCACCGACCGTTCAGTCGGCACAGACCTTGACCGCATCTGCTCCGAGATCTTCCTCGGAACTGACTTTATTGTTGACTCCAGTTTTGTCAATTCCAGCTTCGGCACCGACAACCACTTCGGCACCGATCCCTCTGTCGGTGCAGAACATGACCTCAGCACTGATGACTTCTTTGGTGCAGACATCCGTAGTCCAGTCTCTCTCGGCACCATTGTCCTCGGTGCAGATGGATGAGATGGGCACCGAGTTTGCCTCTTCTGTGGACAGGCCTGTTTCTCCCTCAGTCTCCGTGAGGTCCACTAGAAGCCTTTCCGAACATGATGTGTTGTCTTGTGGATCAGGTGCTCTTGGCCAGAGGTATCCCACCCCTCAGGAACTGTCCTTCCTTGGGAGGTGATCACCCATCTCCAAAGACCCCTTCTTATTCTCCTCCTTCATTGCCTTTGAAGTCCGTGGATATAGCACAGTCTTCCCCTTCTGCGGTCCCCTTTATGGATCTCACTAAAGAACCGCAGTTGCCTCCGTGGCAGGAAAGTTTTGCTATGACCCAGGATGTCAGTTGTGACACACACAGTTTGCTGCTCCACACCATCCAGGGACTCTGGGACGGCAGGTTGAGCCACTTAGGGGAGGGGTAACCCCTGTCCTTGACATACACTCCTGTTCAGGTGGACCAGCCTTCCAACTGATGGAGAAGGCTTTTGCTGCTGCTGGCGATACTGGACTGTCTGTACCTCCACCCTCCTCTGGTACACTGGTTTCACAAGTCGCACCTAGCGGACACCTGGTGCAAGGGCCTCAGGACATATTCCCACAGGAATCCCCTTTTCCGCTGTCTTCTCCAGCTTCTCCCGCTGAAGAGGTCTACCGGAAAAGTTCATGTAAGAGGAAGCACATGGACTCCACAGAGGAGTCCCTCACTGAAGGCACAGATTTTGATGAGGGGGAAGGATCCCCTCGGTCACCCTCTGAGGTATTTTTTGGTGATATCCTCGAAATCTTGAAACAGAGAGGTGACTGGCAGTCCTCTAATCAGACCTCTGAGGAATCTGTGTTCCTGCAGGCCTTTCGAGCCCGGCCCACTACCTCCTGGGTTACTCCACCTGCCGATGAACTTGTCCGGCTCATCTTGCAGCGTGCTTGGAAGGCTCCTGATACCGTCAAAGTTATTCCCCGGAGGCCAGGTAAGATTTTGTCCCCTCCTGCTTTGGATCCCCAGTGGTCCAAAGGTCTTCCTGTGGATGCTTTGGTGGTGGCGGCCGCAACAAAAAAGGATTTGACAGAAGAAGAAAGCCAGACTGTCCATCTGCCTAACAGAGTCCCGGGCCCTGGACCAGGATAGGGTAGCGCACCTTTGCTTCAGCAACCTTTACTATCAGGCCACTGAATTATATGGCAGACTTTACCAGGCTTCAAAGGGATCTGATTTCTGAGCTCTCTGAAACCTTGGCTGGTGCCGTGTCTGATGAGGTCTGTGACAAAGTGGCCTCTCAGCTGGCCACCATTGAATCTATATCTAACTCCTCTATGCGACTGATATCTCACGCATCAGAAGGAGCATCTAGGGCAGAGGGTTCAGCTGCGGTCTTGAGACGACACGCCTGGATGCGCTTGTGAAATTTCGCGGAACCCTATAAGGCTTCCTTTCTTAACACTCCCATTGAGGCCTCCTCGTTGTTTGGGCCCAAAGTTAAAAGCACACTGGCCAGATGTGAACAGGACAGTAAGACACTTTCTGCCGTAGGTGTCCGTTATTCTTCCCCTCAACGTGCTTTCTGCCGAAACCAAAAGAGTGGGAAGATTTGGTTCAAGAAATCTCAGGGTCCTTTCCGTGACACACAGGCTGAGTTCTCCCCCAGAGGCAGAGGGGGGAAACTCACAGGGAAGATGCTCCTTTCGGGGCAGAGGGGGTCCGCGTAACCAGGTTCCCAGGGATTCTTTCCCTGGTCAATCCTACCAGCGCTCCTGAAGAGCGGCCCAACGTTTTTCCTCTGGAAGTGGTTGGGGGATGTTTCTCCTTGTACCCTTCTGCCTGGCTAACCATCACCACCGATTCTTGGGTACAAAGGATTATAACCAGAGGTTATCATATCCCCTTCGATCTTTGTCCTGCCCCTTCAAAAAACCTTCCCGACGTTCCACCCAGTCAAAGGGAAGAAGCAGCACTAGAGAAAGAAAAGCTGCTAAGAAAGAGAGTCATCCATATAGTCCCTCCAGACCAGATAGGATCCGGATTCTACTCAAGACTATTTTTGGTGCCAAAGAAAACTGAGGACTGGAGACCAATTTTGGATCTCAGTGTATTGAACAAGTTTGTGAGAGTACAAAAATTTCGGATGGTCACAATACAGTCTATCCTCTCACTTTTGGAAAAAGACGATTGGATGTGATTGATAGATCTTCAAGATGCGTCCTACCACATAAAAGTGGACAGGCCATTCCGTGCGGGAACCAGTCACTACCAGTTCAGAGCACTGCCCTTCGGACTCTTTACAGCCCCCAGAGTGTTCACAAAGTGCATGGCAGTTGTCATAGCTCACTTGCGACTTCAAGGATTCCAGGTGTTTCCATACCTAGATGACTGGCTCTTCCACCCCCACCAGACATCTATTGGAAAACGCCCTGGCATACTCTCTCCTCGCTGCTCAAAGTCTAGACATAACCATAAACTGGCAAAAATCCATTCTCACCCCATCACAGTCGACAGAATTCATAGGGGTTATCTTGGACACAAAAAACTGCAGAGCTGCTATTCCAGAGCACAGAATCCTAAGTATAAAACAACAATTAATTCCAATCCTTTCAAGGGAAAAATCCATGCCTCACTCGGTTCTGCAGCTGTTGGGTTCCATGACAGCCTCCATCACCATTGTTCCCCTGGCCAGGTTTCACATGAGGCTTCTACAATGGCTACTGCTCACCCAATGGTATCCTTTTCAGCATCCTCTTTCAGTCATGATTCAAGTAACCCACAGGTGCAAACAGGATTTAAATTGGTGGAAGGATTTAAATTGGTGGATGACACACAATCTGTCACAATGGTCTCGCCAATTCTCCCCCCAGCAACCCAAGGCCACAGTGACCACTGACGCCTCCCTTATGGGGTGGGGGGGGGGGGGCTATGTCAGGGACAGACAGTCCAAGGCACTTGGTCCGAACTGGAGGCCCATCTGCATATAAATGTTCTAGAGCTGAGGACTGTGCTGCTGGCGTTGCAGGCATTCCATCCCCTGCTGCCGTCTGGGACAATTGCGATTCAATCAGACATGGCGGTGGTCTGGTACATCAACAAGCAAGGTGGAACCAAATCTTGCCCCCTTTGTCGAGAGGCCATGAGGATATGGCAATGGGCGATGGCTACCAACCATTTTCTTCTAGCAACGCACATTCCCGGGAGTTCCAACGTGATAGCAAACAGACTCAGCCGGTGCATTCTTCAACCTCACGAGTGGTCCCCGAGTCCCTTGATAGCAGCGGTGATCTTCCACCGCAGGGGCCATCCTTGCTGCGACCTCTTTGCATCCCCAACCAACTACAAATGCAGCAAATACTTCACCCTGTTTCCCCCTCCGGGACAGTCACCTAGGGACGCTCTAGTCCACGATTGGCCCTCTGGTCTTCTTTATGCATTTCCACCCTTTCCCTTCATTCCCCATTTTCTGAAGAAAGCCCGTCTGTTGAAGAGCAAGGCAATCCTCATAGCACCATATTGGGCTCGACAGATTTGGTTCCCCTTCCTTTGGCCTAACCTACTAGATCGACCATGGATTCTCCATCCAACCCCGGAGTTGATCTCACATCCACAGAACCTGATTCATCCCAACTTGAACAGCCTGAAGCTCATGGCTTGGCTACTCCCAATTCCCTTGATTGCCAGGCAGAATGATCTTTCTTTACCAGTACGTGATATTCTCCTTGCTTCTCATAAGTCTTCCACTAGAATTACTTATCTGAGCAAGTGGAAAAAATTTACCTGTTGGCTGAAAGATAAACAAGTAGACCCCTTTTCAGCACCAGTGTCGATAATACTAGACTATCTGGCCGACCTTTTTCAGTCGGGTCTATCGGCCTTTACCATTAGAGTTAATTTGGCTGCAATTTATCATTTTCATGAGGGTCTCCAAGATTCCTCTCTTATGTCCCATAAATTGTGCAAGATCTTTGTAAAAGGTGTGTATCATCTGAAGCCACCTTTTAGAGAACCTATTCAGCCATGGGATTTATCATTAGTTCTACAAGCTCTGACAATGTCAACTTTCGAACCAGCCTCTTCTTGCGACCTCAAGTATTTACCATGGAAAACCTTGTTTTTGTTTGCCATTACTTCTGCCAGACGTATTTCTGAGCTTCAAGCTTTATGTATCAAGAGTCCATACTTAGTTTCATAGAGATAGTGTCTCTGAGAACTAATCCATCATTTCTGCCTAAAGTGATCTCTGAAATGTCCATTAATCAAGCCATCGAATTGCCAGTTTTCTTTCCCAATCATTCAAATAGAGGAGAGTATTGCCTACATACCCTAGATATCCACAGGCAAATCCGTTTTTACTTAAAACAGGACTAAACCCTTTTGTAAATCTGATCAGTTATTTTTGGCCTTTTCTGGACCTAGATTAGGATCTGCTGTTGCTAAGGTCACATTAGATAGATGGTTGAAGGACTGTGTGACCTTCATTTATACACAACATAATATCTCGTTGCCTACTACCATGAAAGCTCATTCAACAAGGTTGGTGGCATCTTCTGCTGCCTTCCATGTCAGAGCTTCTTTACATGACATCTGTGCAGCTGCAACTTTGGGCTACGCCTCATATCTGCATCAATCATTACAAATTGGATTTTGGCCTCCAGGGGAAGAGCATCTTTCGGTTCTATGGTGCTCAGGAATGTCCTTCCCTGAGAGCCTGCCAGGAATAGAGGTAGCTGGGTGACTCTGTCCCATGTGTAAGGAATGAACGAGGATTAACAATATCAGATAAAGAAGTTATGTCTTACCATAACGTTCCATCTGTATTATTGATCCTCGTTCAGTCATTGCGACCCTCCCTCCTTCCCCCTCCTGTGGTTTCTAGTGGGTCTCGCCATTCGGTTCTCCTCCTTCCCCCTCCTGTGGTTGTTAGTGGGTCTCACCATCTGGTTCTCTTAGGTTATTTCACCAGAGGTAGCCTCTACCTTCTTTGACTTGCAAACTCAGTCTGAGGTAACAGGGAGAGGGGGATTGTGGGTAAGAGTTTAGCTCGAGAGTTTGAAGCTGATGCGAGCTTGGAAAATGGCTGGCTCGGTTCCAAGGTCGGAACTGATACCCATGCGTAATGACTGAACGAGGATCAACAATACAGACTGAACGTTATGGCAAGACACAACTTCTTTTTCAATATCATCAGCCATACCAACTCCACTATTGAAGTTGTTCCTTTTGCTAAACTTCTTGGGGTTACCATTGATGAACACCTGAAATTTGATACACATGTCCAACTAAATATTAAGAAAACCCATCAGAAACTTGGTATACTATACAGAAACTCTAACTTTCTCTCTCCCTCTACAAGGCAAACTCTCGCCACTACCTACTTACTACCATATGGTGCTCCACTACTAACTAACCTCTCTTCCACCATCTCTGCAAAACTAGAAATCTGTTACAACAAAATCTCTAAATTCGCTACTAAGTCTAACCACTCCTCCCACCATTGTACCTCCCTCCATATGCTAAACTCGCTAGAGCTTCCCAACTACCTTGACTACCTCCAACTCACTACAGCCCACAAATTAATCTTTAAACCTGCTGCATGCCCTGCCCTAACAAATATCTTACCATTTTACACACCTCTTAGACCCCCTAAGATCTGCCCAACAAAATCTACTTTCTGTGTACAAACCAAAACATCCTGCTGGCCAGCTTCTTCTATCCTTTTCCTTAGCCAAGAAATGGAACACTCTCCGACCCCCACTATGAATCTCTAAAAACTTTGAACACTTCAAATCTCTGCTCCATTCCTACCTCTCTCATAACTGGAAATGTAACTGCATTCTACCTACCTAATCCTGCTGTTGTCTCCTACTGATGTACTTCCACATCTACCTCTACACCCTGCTGATTTTCCTCTTCAGCTGCCCCTCTCTGAATCCAACGTAATATAACAACCAAACCTGAATGTATATAATGTAAATACTGTACATAGCTTTCTGTCTCTACATTTTTCTAGATGATGCTAATTAGCTAAGGTAATTATCTATGCTATGTGTGTACTCCACTTTTGCTACAAAACAACTGCCTCTTTCTCCTCTGTACTTCTGCCTCTCTGCTTACACCAGAATCTGTTTCTGCTAAATATCTACCTCCTTCTCTACTGCTCAACTACCTCTCTTCTTCCACCACTATCTTGAATGTATACATTGTATGCACAGTACTGTCCTCCATTATTTCTTCCACTTTCTACAAAATCAATAATTACTACTATCTTTCAAATTTTCAGTCTTTGTAACTACCAACAGAAAAAGTTACAGTTTGATAGTTGTTAGTATTTTGTTCAGATTATTCTGCTGCCTCAATTCAACCATATGCTGTACAAATGGCTCTCTAATCTCTGTCTGTCTGTATGTCATGAAGAGTGCTCATCTATTGCATTTGTAATTTGTCTCGTCTCGCCTTCATTCTTACTGACTGGGATCGGAACTGATCCTTGGCTCTGACTCGGCCGAATACACTAGCTTGAAGTCTCTTACTTGGCTCGTGGCAGAGTAGGTATCCCATCATGCAGTGGTGCAATTCCCCAGATTTCATTTACCGCTTTACGAGTTCAGATGTTCTCTTCTTGGCCATGGCTAATTTTTTGTCCTTTTGCTATTTTTCTATATTTTGAGCTTAGAATTAGTTTGTGAGTGCTGTGCTTTTTCGTAGCTTAGGTAGCTATTTTATCGCTGTTGTGTGCTTCTCGGCTGTCGTTTTTTTTCTCCAGGCCTGTATTGTGTATCCTGTCGTCTTTTGCTCTAGTGGTGTGCTTAAATGGTTACTTAGATTGTGTGTGTATTACTTTAATAGTTAGTTAATTAGTTTAATAGCTCATTTAAGTTCGGGAGCTAACTGCCCGTTTGAGTTAGAGGGCTAGTAGTAGTGTGTTTGTCTGTCCTTTTCTGCTAGTTTCGTAGGTCCGTTTAAATTAGAGGCCCTAGTGGTCATTTTAGTTAGAGAGCAAAGCTATTCCCCTTCTCCTTTGCCTTCACTAGATGTGCTTTGTTTGTTAATTATAGGGTGATGGTAATTTTTCCAGACGTGTGTTTTTGTGGCCTTTACTCAGTTTATATAGTTGTTGTAGGATTTCTTCATTCCTGACATGTCTAAGGAAACTAGGGAGAAAGAACATAAGCCTTCGGACTTTAAGAAGTGCCAAAAGTGCTCCCAAAAAATGTCAATTACTGATGGACATAGCATTTGTGTTTACTGTATAGGAGCAATCCATCTTCAGGAAACTTGAACATTCTGCCACTCTTTTAGTGCCCTTGTTTTGCAGGAGAGGAAAAATAAACTAATTGTCAAAGGACCTTTGAGGAAGCTCTGCAGAGTGCTTTTTCATCTTTGTCCAGTAAGTCCTCTTCTTCTAAAAAGGACAGACCAACTAAAAGGCCATCTCCTGTCTCTTCAGCTCAGTCTGAGCCTCCTGAAAAATTGACAGAAATTTTACAGGCATCGACCTCCTTGGCTCCACAGCCTTCGGAACCGACAGAGGTTATCGATAAACGTAGATGTTCATCGTGTTTCACTGTTACAGTCATTACACTTGGGTTATCCTGCTGGCAGGCTACCCGCAGTCGGCTTAATTCCAAAGTCCTGGTCCGGCATCAGTTGCTGTCGCCTCTTCCCTGACGTCAGTGCGCCAGGGGTATAAAAGATGCAGCCGATGCCATTTTCTTCAGTCTTTCTTACCGCGCGGTGCCCGAAGCAAAAGCAGTTCGCAAGTGCCGGTCGGCCGATTCCTTAGATTTTTTTAACTCGAATTTCAGATCCGAAGTCTTCAATAAAGCTAAGTACCCCGTTGGGGAAACTTTTTTCTTGCTCCAGACCGATGTCAGAAAAAGTTAACAGTTTTATTTCGTGTGGGAAGCAAATACCTCATAAGGATTTCCACTCTTACTGTATTCCTTGCCTAGGCCCTGACCACGACGTTGCTAGTTATCGGTTTTGTGCTAGATTTAACCAACGCACTATTAAGCGTCTGTACAATTTTGCTTTTCATTATTTTGGCAGAAGGTTTAATTACATAATGCCATCAGAACAACCGACGACCGGAATTCATAAAAAATGCAAGGATAAAGACAAGGACAAGCATCCGAGGTCCAAAACCGATGAAGCCTCTTCTAGGCCAGTCGCCGGTTCGCCGGTGTTCAGTGAGGCGTTTTCGCAGCCCCTGACTCCCGCTACCTCAGAGCCACAGGCCGCCTCCGACTCCCACATGGAGACAGCTAGGCCTCTGGATAGTCAAGGTATTGGCCCTTCGGAAATTAATCCCTCAGATGGGTCCGGAGCCGCTGAGCAGGCATCGGCTTCTGAGGGTGTCTTCAGACCTACACAACTTTATATAAAGCCTACTTCAGCATCCAAGACAAAGTCTAAAACAGTTTTAAAGACAAGGAAACAGTACAGCATTCTCCAGGACAGACTTCTATGCCTAAAAAACAGATGCTCAAAATGGCCGAAGACCTAATTACTTTGATCAGGGGTTCCCATCCCCCTCCTGATAATAGGCCTAGGCAAGACACTGAATATGATTCCTCTAATCAGGTTTCCATTTCCTCTGATTCCTTTTCTGATCAGGGGTATTCTGTTCCTCTCTATGAGGATTCTGATGCTGAAGATTCTATTCCTTCAGCTTCTCCTCCTGAGGGCTATTCATTTGGGGAAACCCTGCATACCATGAGGGAGCATTTCCATTGGGAGAGCCAAGATTATTCCGATTCTAAGAAAAGACTTAGAGACTTTTTTACTTCCTCAGCACAGACCCCTTGCAATTCCCCCTGTTCTAGACATAGTAGATGTTTTTTCAGAGTCTGGCCTGTCTCCAGATTCTTTACCTCCTGCCCTTGTTAAGCCGGACAGATACTACAGGGTCCCAGACTCCCATAAATTTTTTTACAAGAACCCTGCTCCTGACCCAGAAACTATCTCACAGGGTCCCAAAGGGGTCAAGGCTGCTTCTGCCAAAAACCCTGTCTCCTCAAATAGAGATTCTAGGGCTTTGGACAAATGGGTGGAAAAAGTTTACACTTCTGCTACCTTGGCTGTAAGGGCTTTAAATTGTCAATTTCATATGCTCAAATATCAGCAATACTTAATGTCTTTGTTAAAACAAAAAAATGTTGTCAAATTCTGAATGTTCTGAGAACAAAGAGTTGCAGGATTTATTGCATGCAGCTGAACAAGTGGGAAAGCATACTTTGCAATGTGGCTATGATTCACTGGAGGCCTCGTGCGGGGCCACTGTTACAGGTTCTGTTATTAGAATGCATGCTTGGTTAAAGGAACAGAATCTGCCTGATCATGTTAAAGCAAAATTATTGGATACTCCATTACAGCATGATACTTTGTTTGGTGTTAAGGCAGAAGAGGTGTTGAAGAAAATGGAGGATAAAACGAAATCTATGCAGACAGTTAAGGATTTCATACAGGTACAGCCACCCAGATTTAGCAGGAACTGGCCTTCAAAGAATTGGTCCTTTCCAGTGTCAGACAGACCACAAAGAGGCAGATTCAGATGCCCTAGAGGCAGGCAACAGCCCCTGGGCTCATACAGGCCCAAACAATGGGGTGCTTCTACCTCCAAAAGCGGAGAAGACAAATCACAGCCTTGTAGAAAACCGTCCCAATGACTTCCCTCTGCCAATGCCAAGCACTTATTTTTTGGCAGCACCCTTAGGGGGAAAGCTAGTACTTTTTTCACAAAACTGGCACAAGATAACCCAGGACAAATGGGTCTTAAATATAGCCACTCAGGGCTACAGGTTCCACTTTTACACCCTTCCAAAAGGCAAAAGGTATGCCTGACCTGCCACGCAATCAATGGCAAGAGGCACAAAAACAAATTTCATCTCTCATGGACATGGGAGCTATTCAGCCAGTGCCACAACAAAAGCAGGGACAAGGATTTTACTCAAGACTTTTCTTAGTACCAAGAAAGGACAAAGCCTAGAGATCGATTCTGGACCTGTCTATTCTAAATACTTTTCTGGACGTCCCAAAATTCAAAATGTTGACTCTACAGCAGCTTCTACCCATGCTGGACAAGAAGGCTTGGCTTGTAACTTTGGACCTCAAAGAGGCATACCTGCATGTCCCAATCAGACAATCTTGCAGAAGATACCTCAGATTCATAGCTGGCTCAATGCACTACCAATTCTCTGTACTGCCCTTTGGCTTATCTACTGCGCCCAGAGTCTTCACAAAATGCCTGGCACCAGTAATTGCATTTTGCAGACAAAGAGGAATTCAAATATATCCATACTTGGACGACTGCCTTATTCAAGCAAAGAACAAAGATATTCTACTACACCATCTAGCATTTGTAAAAAGATTACTAATTTGCCTAGGGTACACAGTAAACGAAAAGAAATCAAAACCAATACCCTCTCAAGAGATAATATTCCTGGGTGCAAGCTTAAATACAACTGCCCAGATGGCTTATCTCACGCCAGACAAACAAAGGCATCTGACTTCTTACTTCAAAGACATGGCAACAAAGACCCAGTTATCTTCAAGAAAAATTCTGCAGGCTCTGGGCTACATGGCATCCTGCATTCTACTAATTCCATATGCAAGACTGCATATGAGGAAACTACAATGGTATCTAAAAAGTGTTTGGACTCAACATTGCCACAGCCTGGAAACATTAATTACTCTCATTCCCTGCCTGCAACAGGAATTTCAATGGTGGGCACAGGCCTGACACCACAAGAAGGGACAGCCCTTCACCTTACCCACTGCCAGGCAGACACTAACAGATGCATCAGATTATGCCTGGTGGGCACACATGGCAGGAAAATGTATTCAGGGCACATGGCCCCCAAACCAAATGCATCTTCATATCAATCAAAAAGAGATGCTAGCTGTACAAAATGCCCTGACAGCATTCAAGGACCTACTTCATCCAGGACAACTACTGATAAAGACGGACAATACTACAGTCATGTGGTACATAAACAAGCAAGGGGGCACACATTCCTGCCCCCTCTGCAGGCAAGCCATGACTTTGTGGAACATAGCATTGACTTATCAAGTACATCTGCAAGCACAATTCCTGCCAGGAAAGACAAATACTTTGGCAGACAAACTAAGCAGAAACCTCATGGATCCTCATGAGTGGAAACTAGATCCACAAATCTTCAACATGATAACAGGGAAATGGGGATGCCCAGACATAGATCTATTCGCCTCCCCTCACAACTGCCAGCTACAGAGATTCTGCACTCGGACTTATCACAAGCAAGCATGGAAAGTGGACGCCCTTTCATTCAGCTGGAAAGCCCTTACAGTATATGCCTTCCCTCCTCTGCCTCTCCTCTCCAATTTACTCCTAAAGGTCAGACAAGAAAAGCCAAACATGATGCTGATTGCCCCAGACTGGCCACACCAGCACTGGTACACAATCCTAAAGAGCTTGTCTCAAGGCTCAGCCTGGACATTACCTCTAATACCTCATTTGCTGACCCAACAGAGCAATCAGATCCTGCACAGCCAACTCACAACCCTAAATCTGGCTGCATGGCGGATAATGTAATCATTCAGAACACACCTCTCTCTAAAGCAGTTATGGATGTTATTTTGGAGGCCAGGAGGCCCAGCACCAAAAAATCTTATGCAGAAAAATGGAAGAGATTCTGTGCTTGGAATCAAGCGCAGGGATTTGACTCGCTTGTACCAAATATTCCTCAGATTTTGCAATACCTAACTGAGATGCTGGACAAAGGCCTTTCCTTCTCATCAATTAAGATCCATGCCTCTGCCATTTCAGCTCATTACAATACGGACCCACCTATTTTTTCTCATCCACTGCTAAGACAGTTTCTCAGAGGGGCCAAAAACATAAGACCTCCAAGGAGAGCTCCAATACCTGCATGGGACCTCAATTTTGTCTTGGAAAAACTCACACTGCCTCCTTTTAAGACAGCCAATACAGCAGAGATAAAATACTTGTCATGGAAAACCGCTCTTCTCCTAGCACTAACTTCAGCAAGAAGTGTCTCAAGAGTTACAGGCACTAATGGAACCTTTTATTATTTTCCATCAGGACAGGGTTTCTCTAAGGACAAACCCGACATTTATGCCTAAGGTAGTGTCTAGAGTGGTTCTTAACCAAACCATACATTTGCCTACCTTTTATCCAAACCCACAGAATAAGGAGGAGAGACTTCTGCATACTTTGGACATACACAGACAGCTACGCTTTTACTTGGACAAGACTAAAGCCTTCAGAAAGACTGAGCAACTCTTGGTGGCATATGCTGCAGGTTCGCAAGGAAAAGCCATTTCAAAGCAGACTATTTCAAAATGGATAGGCGACTGCATTTGTTTCTGCTATTCACAATATAGCAAATCAGAGCCCAAGGGCATTAGGCCACATTCTACCAGAGCAGCAGCCTTCCTCAGAGGAGTACCAACCAAGGATATTTTGGAGGCTGCAACATGGTCTTCAGTGCACACTTTTACAAAGCACTACCATTTACCTCTCTACTCTAAATCCAGAGCAGGCTTTGCCACTGCAGTTCTGCAGGGCCTCATAGCCACTCCAAACTCTATTTAGGCCCTGCCACCCAAACTCAGCTTTGGGATTCAATCCAAGTATAATGACTGCAACAGTGAAACACGATGAACATAGTACAGTTGTGTACCTACCATAAATGTAGATGTTTGAGTGTATTCACTGTTGCAGTCCAGGTTACCCTCCCACCATCCCCCTTTTTTCTTTGCTGGGACTTAACTGTACCTTTATATTCTATACAACCTATGTGGTGTATTTGCTTGTAGATGAAGGTTATGTATATGCTTTTTTATGATCATAATTTTTACAGCCTACCCTTTTGGGGGCACCTGACATCTGGGGCAAGAAAAACTGAAGAAAATGGCGTCAGCTGCATCTTTTATACTCCTGGCGCACTGACATCAGTGAAGAGGCGACAGCAACCGACGCCGGACCAGGACTTTGGAGTTCAGGCTGACTGCGGGTAGCCTGCCAGCAGGATAACCCAAGTGTAATGACTGCAACAGTGAATACACTCGAACATCTACATTTATGGTAGGTACACAACTGTACTTTCTTCGGCTGCAAGATCTTCGGAACCGAAAAAAACTGTGACTCTGAGTTGGTCCATTGAACTTCCACCGGTCTGCCCTATTTTGAGATCTCCCATTCTGGAAAGATCTCGTTCACCAACCCTATCCTCCAAGTCTTCTAGGAGCCTGTCTGATGACGTGGAGAGGGTGGTGCGCAGACTGTTGAAGTTGCCGGCACTGGCAAAATTGTTCTCGGCTTTGACCCAACAGGTTTTGGAGCCATCTAGCACTATTACATCCACTGTTGTTCCTCCTGCGAGCCAAGCTGGATCTTTGGAGCCAGTGTGCCAAGTTCCATTTCCGGAACAGATCTCTGCTCTGACACTCTCGGTGCCATCTGGGGTGTCTAAGAACCGAAGTTCTCCAGTCGTCCCCGGGGGCTCCACGACTCTCTTCCACTAGGGACAATTGCAATCCAGTCAGACAATGTCGGTGGTGTGGTACATAAACAAACAAGGAGTTACCAGATCATACCCACTTTGTCGAGAGGCTGTAAGAGTTTGGCAGTGGGCAGTCTCTTCCCAATGCTTTCTAGTAGCAATGCACATCCCGGGGAAATCCAACATGATAGCAGACAAGCTCAGAAGGCAAAATTAATACCTCATGGGTGGTCTCTAAACCAGAGCATAGTGGAGGATATTTTCCAGAAATGGGGCCAGCCTTGCTGCAATCTTTTTGCCACTCCTATGAATACCAAATGCAGCAGCTACTTTACCCTAATCCCCCCTCTTGGGGAGACTCCAAGAGATGCACTTGCTCACGATTGGCCCTCAGGACTTCTTTATGCCTTTCCCCCATTTCACCTCATACTCAGTCATCCAGAAAGCAAAATCCTTGGGAAGCAGGCTGATTCTCATTGCCCCATATTGGCCTTGTCAGATTTGGTTCCCCTTCCTCTGGCCTCATCTGCAGGAGAAGCCATGGGTTCTGGACCCAGTTCCAGACCTTCTGACCCATATGTCAGGAACACTTAATCCTTCTCTCCACACCCTCAATCTGACAGCATGGCTGCTCCACTTCCAAATTTAGTCAGGCTTCAAGACTTCACTCCAGCAGTCAAACACATCTTGATATCCTCTCATTCATATTCTAACAGAAAATTATATACTAGTAAATGGAAGAGGCTCTCCTACTGGGCACAAACCAGAAACATTGACCCGTTTTCTGCTCCAATTCACTCAGTTTTAGAATTTCTTACATAACTCTTCCAGCAAGGCTCGGCTGCAGCTACAATTAGAGTTCAGCTGGTGGCAATCTCGAATTTCCACATTGGTGAATGTACTCGTACTCCTAACCTAATGTCACACAGATTGTGTAAAGCATTTTTAAAAGGCACTTCTTTATTGAGACCTCCTTTAAAAGAACCGCTCTGTCCTCGGAATTTAAATTTTGTCCCATCTCTCTAACATTGCCGCCATTCCAGCTCTCCTCATCTTGTGACCTCAAATTTCTTTCTTGGAAGACAATACATCTAGTAGCTGTAACATCTGCAAGAAGAGTCTGAGTTGCAGGCACTATCAATCAAACCACCATATTTGATTTTCCATAAGGATAGGGTGTCGCTACAAACTAATCCGTCCTTTGTACCTAATCTAATGTTTGTTCTCAAGCCAATCTAAATCCAATCTGTTGAGCTTCCAGTGTTTTTTTTCTCAATCATAGCAACAAGGCAGAGTATAAACTCCACCAATTGGATATGCATAGACAGCTCAGATTCTATCTGCACAGAACTAAAAATTTCAAGAAATCAGACCAATTTGTTCATCTCTTCCTCTGAAGCAAAAAAGGGCATGCCAGTTTCTAAAGTCACACTTTTAAATTGGCTTTCGAATTGTATCACTTTTATATATACCTCCAATAATAGAAATTTGCCATTCAGAATTAGAGGTCACTCAACCAGAGCATTGGCAACATCCTCATCCTCTGCTTTCCAGACCAGAATGTCAATGGACAGTATTAGTGCTGCTGCTACGTGGTCATATCCTCATACATTTATTGCTCATTATAAAGTTGATTTGCCTCCAGGGACAGGGCTTTCTTTGGTTCCACTGTGCTCAAAGGTGTACTCCCATGAGCCACCCAGAGAAAAGGTGCTAGGGACGCTGTCCCATCCAGTAAGAATGAAGGTGAGATAGGACAACCATAACATAAAGATGTTATGTACTCACCGTAACATTCCATGTTTGTTGTCCATCTCGCTCTTCATTCTTACAACCCTCCCACCTTCCCCTATCCAAGGACTCCTAGAGGACCTGGTGGAGAGTTGTTTCCTCTTATAAATGAGTTCCTTTAACTCTGTTTTTCCTTGACCTGATGTCATATGATTGTTATAGTCTTTGTTATAGTTAGCAGCAAACAAGATCTGGGGAATTGCACCACTGCATGATGGGATACCTAGTCTGCCACGAGCCAAGTTAGAGACTTCGAGCTAGTGTATACTGTATTCGGCCAAGTCGGAGCTAAGGATCAGCTCCGAACCCAGCCAGTAAGAATGAAGGGCTAGATGGACAACAAACATGGAACATTATGGTGAGTACATAACTTCTTTTTATTCGAAGTATCTCAAAGTGTGTAAAAGTGCTTATAGTGAGTTTATTGCTGTGTATTTATTTTGAAGAGCTTGTGTACAAAGTGCGACTATTTCGTGAAGTGCAGTCAAATACAGCCATTTCAAAAAGTTTCTTATGCATGGGTCTGTCTTCGTAGAGTGATGCCTTTACAGAGTGTTTCTTGCACTGTACAGAGTATTTGACAAAGTGCAGCCATTTTGGGAAATTTCAGTGTGCTGTCTATTGTTATTCGCAAAGTGCAGTTATTTTGAAGTGTTTCTCACTCTGAGCTTCTTCTGCCCAGTTCATTCACAAGGTGTAATTACTTCGAAACGGTTTATTTGCAAATTGCAATTACTTTGAAATAGTTTATTCATAAATTACAATTGCTTCGAAATATTCCTTGCCCTCAGCTTCTGTTGCTCGGTTTATTCGCACTGTGCGGTCAATTTTGAAAGGTTTCTTAAAATGATAAATGACATTTAAAGTCAAATTATTTCAAGATAAATGGCTTGTACGGTAAAATAATTTCAAGACAAGTGACTTTTACAGTAAAGTGATTTCAGAGTATTACAGTGCCCAGGAGACTTATTTTGTAAAGTTCAGTTATACAGAGGCTTATTGTGCTTATTGCAAGTATTGGCGTAGATTTCAAGCACATGTATATGTGTATGTATAAGTGCGTGTTCGTGTGTATTTGCAAAAGCCTTCACTGAGAGCTGTTACTATGGCAGACTGATTTTGCAAGCCACAACCACTTGTGTTTGATCAGAATATTGCAGAGAATTGGAGGATATTTGAGCTAAGAGTATGATATATTTATACAAGCAGCTTATTCCGATAAAGATCCATGCACCAGGGCATTCATTTTGCTAAACTTAGCAGGGTCAGAGGCCATTGAAAGGGAGCGTTCATTTGTATATGCACCAGCAGTGTATGAAGGTTAAGAAGAAACTTGTTCTATTGTTTTGCAGACTGAATCAAGTGAAGACCCCGAGTGTTTGAAGTGCAAATTCAGAGAAATGTGTGACCCCTGACGAATGTTACATTTCATAGGCATTTATTGTACATGAGAGGTCAAAAGCAAGGGGAAACTTTTGCAGCTTATATCACTGACCTAAGAAACTATGCAACAAACTTGTAAGTTTGGTGATTTAAAGGATGCGTTAATAAAGGACAAACTTGTGTGTGGTATTAATAATGCTGCTGTAAGAAAGATTCTGCTTTTGTGACCATGATTTGATGTTGAGCAAAGCCATTGAGATTTGTCAGATCCATTAAGTTGCAGAAAGCCACACAAGTATGCTTGCTTAGTGATAAGAGGGTGGTTTCAACGGGCTTCAGAGCTAATGTAGACAACATGCAGCATGTGACAGGCAAAAGCGGGTCTAAGCACATGGCAGCAACAGCCCCTGTGGGACTTGCAGGTAAAACCCGTAGTCCTCTAGCAAATTCCATGACCAGTTAAGGTAAAGGAGCATGCTCAGTGCCGAACCAAGGTTATCCAGTGCAGAACAGATGCTGCTCAGTACAATATATGGGTGAATCAGCAAAATTCAAATAAAGCTTTATTGTTAACTGTCACAATTGGTGCCAGCAATGAGCCCAGAAGAGAAAAGTGCATAGCATTTGGTCAGCAATGCCACAAGTGTAAGAATGGAACCATTTCAAAGATTTTGTAAATCCAGTAGCCCTAACATAGTTACAAAGAAAGGTCGCTCAAAAAAACAAGTTGATCAAGTTAAACCTTCAACAGTTTGCTTTCTGTGTAGATGGTGTGTCAGTGATTGGCGCAAAGATTGATGCACTAGATTTAATGGCAAGAAATGAAGTGTTTTGTACTGTCGAGATCAATGGTAAATCCACAGAGTTCAAAGTGTGTCTGCAGATACGTTTGCAAAGGTCATAGCTGGTGAACAACTGAACGTGACTAGTTGATGCGAAACTTGTTGCTTATGGAGGTAAAGAAATTCAAACTGAAGGCTCAGTAGTGCTTTCATGTTATGTGGCCAAGAATTGTTATAGCCTATTAGTCTATGTTGTTCAAAGACCTGTGTAGTCATTATTGGGTCTCAGGGACAGTTTGAGAATGAATCTGCTTTCTTTTACCAAAGAAGTGCAGCAAATCAGCATGTGTCCCAGTTCCAGCTTCGCTAACCCTATTTTTTCAGAGTACTAATGTTTTCGATGACAAGTTGGGCAAACTTCCAGTGGTGTATTCTATTAAATTAGACCCAGAGATCAGTCCAGTAGTTAGACCAGAAAGAAGAGTTCCGATAGCTGTGCAACATAAAGTCAAAGCTGAGTTGGATAAGATGGTGCAACACGGTGCAATTTGTCCAGTTACAGAACATACCAATTGGTTGTCGTCCATGGTAGCAGCTCATAAAAAAAAGGCACAGATGAAGTCAGAATATGCATTGACCTAAGAGATTTGAACAAAGCATTGAAGAGACCACATCTTCTGAATGCCACTGTCTTTTCTACCTTAGATACAGAGAGTTTATTTTGACAAGTGATGCTTGATCGCAAATCTTCATTACTGACTACATTCAGTACCCCATTTGGAAGATGTAGTAGATTCCTAAGGATGCCATCTGGAATAAATTCTGCAAGTGAAGTCTTTCAGCATGCAGTGGCCAAATTTTTTTTGGGTTATCCTTGTGACATAATAGTAGATGATTTATTGGTTGGAGGCAATGATGAGGCAGAGCATGACAGAAATCTTGAAAGTTCTCGACAGAGCAGAAAAGTGAACTTAAGGCTCAGTCCTTTAATGTACAAATTCAGACTACCAGACGTTACATATGTAGGTCATTTATTTACAAGTATCTGCTTGAGACCAGGCCTGTCCAAGCAAGCAGCCATTCTTGAAATGCCAGCACCAGATAATGTACAAGCCCTAAAACGTTTTGTTGGTATGATCAACTATTTAGGCAAGTTTATACCAGGGTTGGGAGGGTGGCCTAATGGTTAAGGTGTTTGTCTTACAAACACAAGGTGCAGGGTTTGAGTCTCCCAAGGGATAATTGGCTAAGCTTAAAATGGCTCACAAGGGCAGTTGGCTTAGTATTAATCTATGAACCTATCTATAAACCTATGAACCTATACAGTGAATTGACAGTGTCTTTGAGAGAGCTCACATGTAAAAATGTTACATGGTCATGGCTAGAACAGCACCCGAAAGCATTTGAAGTTCTTAAGCAGAAAATTGCTATCCCACTAACATTCAGGTACTATGATGTCAACAAACCAGTAACTCTTTCCTGTGATGCTTCAAAATTTGGTTTAGGTGCAGTTATTCTTTAAGAAGGCAAGCCAGTACCCTACACATCTAGAACACTTACCCAGTCTGAGATGCAGTATACTCAGATGGTGAAAAAACTTTTGGCAATAGTGTTTGCATGTTCCAAGTTTCATGATTATATCTATAGTCGAGATATCCAGATTGAAACTGATCAGCAACCTTTCTTTACTTATTTTAAAGATGCTTTTGCATTCAGCTCCAGCAAGATTACAAAGAAAGATGCTTAAATTGCAAAAGTACAAATTCAAAGTGGTCTGTATGAAAGGCAAACATCTTTATCTGGCTGATACCTTATCCAGATCGCCCAGCAATACAATGGAGTAGCTTGACACAGACAATTTTGACTGAAGTCATAGAAGTGCGTAATTTTTGCACCACAAGACTTGATGAGCTCAGGGATCATACAATGACTCCAGTTTTGCGAAATTTCAATCACTAGACCAGTGTTGGATGGCCGTCAAAGCAATCTAGTGTACCACCCAATGTGCAACCTTACTTTCCTTACAGAGATGAGTTGTTGATGGAAGATGGCATTATTTTTAAAGGTGCTAAAATTGTTCCTGCTTTGTTACAACAAGAGTATATCCAGATTTTGCATTGTGGTCATCTAGGTTCCAAATCTACTAAGACAAGGGCGAGAGGACTTGTGTTTTGGACTTCTCTAGCAAAAGTCCAAAGAAATAGTTTGTTTGTAAATTCCTGCATACACTGTTGGAAACTCCTGCTGTCTTTTTGGTGTGTGATTCTCAAACAATCTGGAAATATATTGCTGATTGATAAATATATTTCTTGGCATTTTAACCTTCCAGAGTTCTGCATTGTCTTAATTTTGCCTGACTGAATTGTTTTATATTTTTTCTGGCATTGTTTTCTATTTCTCATCTGTTCTGAAACTTTTTTTCATCTCCACCCCACCCTATTCTTGTGGTGGTGGTATAGTTGGTGGCTTTGCAGTTGCCTGCCCCTACTGTAAATTTGATCAGGGACACTCCTCCCAGTCTGGTGTTCACTCTACTCAATACAGAGAGAATACATGAGAAGGCCCAACCCACTTAGGTTCTTAACCTTGAATTTTTCTGAATTTCTTCTGCTCATTCTCCCTCTCTTCTTGCACTTTACTTAAAAAAAATGCACTTTATTTTGCTTTTGCATCTTCTTAAAAGTACTCAGTTGTGTTCAGACGTCTTGAATCTAGCTTTGTTTGTATAACTTGAGCATTAATACAGGCCATCTTTTTTGGAGAAGGTTACCCTGCATCCTAGTGGCAGGAGTGTGCAGTTAGAACTTATCAGATTGAAGTCTGCTGGAACAGGGCTCAGTTTTGAGTTTTTTACTGGTTAATTGGGTAATTTGTTTAAATCAGTTTGCTTGTTTTCTATTGTTATATAAAAACATTGCACTTTATTCATCTGCTTTCACTGTATTTGTGTTTCTTCCTACTTTATTTTGCTTTTGCTGCTTGTTCTTAAAAGTACTTAATTGCATTTATTCTGCTGCATTTATTACTGCTTGTTAGTAGCCTGATTAATTTGTAACTGTTATTCTAAGCCTTTGGTTGAAGCACTTGGGCTTCAGACCAGTTGTTTTACATTAAGAAGGTTTGTAGTCTGCACTGTTGTGGCAGGACAGGTAGCTTACATCCTTCTAAGTTGGGGATTGCTCATTGAAGGCTTTAGTGTCTGTTATTCTAAAAGTGTATTAGTTTGGTTTAACCACTTGGGCTTTGGGCCAGTTATTTTGCAATAAGAAGGTGGGGTATGCACTCTTGTGAGAGGAGAGGGTAGATTCTACCCTTCTGAGCTGGGAGTTTCTGGTTAAAGGCTTATTGTGCCTGCTTATTTTAACTGTTTCTTTTTGAAATTGGTACGCCTTGTTTGCCGTAGTATAGACTAAATTCAGACCTGCTGAATCCAGCTTTGGTTGTATAACTTGAGCTCTATTCCAGACCATCTTTTTTTGGAGAAGGTTCCCCTGCACCCTAGTGGCAGGAGTGTGCAGTTAGAACTTGTCTGATTGAAGACTGCTGGAACGGGGCTCAGTTTTTAGCTTTTTATTGGTTTAAATCAGTTTGCTCATTTGCTACTGTTATATAAAAATAAATAAATACACTTTATGCATCACCGCTTAGCTAGGGTTAACTGTTCCCGGCGCCATAAAGTCTGCTCTTTAAATTTTCCCTTAAAACTAGGTCAGTATTTTAGTTTTAGCACTCAAATCTGTTTCTTTGAGCTCAGCACTTGTTCAGAACTCATTATAAGCAGTAAATAAGCTACAAATTACTACAGCACTCAACTTTCCTCACTTGTCTAGAGGAAAATAGTTTTTAGTACTTAATAAATAAGCACTTATCCAGGCATGTCTAAGGTTCCGCTCCCGATTTTCTCCTGTCTACCTGATGAATCTGGGCATCTTGGGGCAATGCAGCAATTGCCTCATGTACACAGACAACCCTCTCCTCCTACCACACAGCACCACAACCTGTGAGAGATGCACTTACATAGCCAAACTGGAAGCAACGCTCTCTTCACCCAAGACTGGACTAGACAGTCAAGAAGAGAAGGTAAACACTTGCACCACACCACACTCATCACATAGTCCCTCAAAACCTACACCATCAAAACAGACACACAGAAACACAAAACACACAAGTACTTTTGCGGAGGCTCTCAATAAAAATCTGCTCAAGCAACAGAAACCTTCAAAGCAGAAATGCAAGCAACCTCCACCCCCCAACACAACCCACATGACAAATAGCCCACAAGCTCAGTGTGCCACTCAACTACAGCCCATAAGGCAAAACAATGTACCCAACACTCTAGTCATACCTGACTCTATAGTCAGGCACACTGATGTTCCACTCACCAGGCTAAACAAGGAGAAAGTTACTGTCCTCTGCCTGACGAGTGCCAGGATCTGCCACATAACGCACCCACTCAGGTCACTCCACAACAAGTACAAATATGACTCTGTCATTGTCTATGTTGGTGTGAATGACCTGAGACGTACCTCCCTGGACTACATGAAGAGAGACATGAAGGAGCTCTCTGATCTTGTAGCCCAGGCAGGTATGACCCTAGACCTGAGTAGCATCCTGCCATCACCCAGAATTATACCACAGTACAAGGACAAAATGATTGACTTCAACAGTTGGCTAAGCTTCTGGTGTCATTTTAAGGGGATCCAGTATCTGTCTGCTTGGGATGACATGATCAACAGACCACTATGCTTTGCCAGAGATGGCCTGCACCTGTCGGGCTTGGGATTCCAGATAATGGCTAAGGCTCTTGCCACCCCTATAGTGCCTTTTTTAGGCAAGATTCAAATGGCAAATTCACCACCATAATGGGTACAAGCAAGCAAAATCTGAGGGTAATGCTACTCAGTGCTAGAAGTCTAAACCTCAAAATGCGTTCACTCGAGGCACTCCTTAAAATGGAGAACATCGACATCTGTGCAGTGACAGAGACCTGGTTCAAGGCTCCAGAGAGCACCCCTTCATTACCAGGCTATAATTCATACCTCCAAGAAATAAGCAATTTTAATGAAACACTTAGTGCCTTGGCTTGCACAGCCTTTTAAGTTGTATTTGTTATAATTCATACCACACCTTTCGGCCACCTAACTTGGACCGAAACACTAAAGGTGGAGGTGTGTCCATATTCATTATTGATATCCACACCTCTAGGCTAGTTGCTCAGCATAATGCATCCGAGATTATCCAAGTGCAACTAACTCTGGGCAAGACCGCAATCCAAATTGTAACTTGCTACAAATCCCCCACCATGCCCCAGGATTCCTACTCCTCATTTCTTGATACACTGGAAAATATTAGGGTACAACCCAATGTCCTCGTAATGGGTGATTTCAACTACTCTACCATTAACTGGAAAAACTACTCATGTACCAACTCTTTTGCTCAACGTTTTCTGGAATTCCTAAATTCCAACACCTTGGATCAACTTATCCACACCCCCACCAGGGGCAGCAATATCCTAGACCTGGTCATTACCAACATGGACGACCGGTGTTCACACCAGAGGTCAATTCCTTGTTGGTCAGATCCGACCACAAGTTAATCACCCTAGACATCCACATCCCGCCCCCACCCCCCATTAGGGAAACCACTGTAAAAAATTTCTCTAAAGCCAACTTCACGCTTCTTGAGACAGAAGTGGCAAACTTCACGACACCCATGCAGAAAGACAATAGAAGTACGACTGCTGAATCCTACACAAATGCACTTTATAAGCACTTACACAAGTGCATGGATCGTGCTATTCCCTAACAGAACCAAGATGCTATCCTCCAAAAAATGGAAGCCAATCTGGTGGTCCCTTGCCATAAACAAACAGCAGAAGAAAGAAACTGTTGAAAAAAAAGAGTAAAATCCCGTGATTGGAGGAACTCCCTGGTCAGCCTCAGTAAGAAGCTGAGATCCCTCGTAAAATCCTCAAAGCTAGTTAAGAAAACAAAATCGCCACGGATTTTAGACCACCACAAAGCATTCTATAGCTATGTCAAGAATCTCAGTGGCATCACTCAGATCTGCTCTGAGTTACAGCACAATGGCACTAAATATACAGAACCAACTGATATTGCCAATATCCTGGCAGATAGGTTCAGTGCTAATTTTACCCCTCTCTCACCCCCTAAAAGGCCCATCTCTATACCAGAAGAATGCAAAGTTCCTGTAATCACAGCTGCACAGTTAAAAACCACACTCTCCAAAGCCAAGAACACAGCATCCATGGGACTTGACAACATCCCAGGCTGCGTCCTACATGAACTACAGAATGAACTGGCACACCACCTAAGCACCACGTTCAATCATAGCCTCACCTCAGGCTTTGTGCCCACTGAATGGCTCACAGCGATGGTTATCCCACTCCACAAAGGGGGAGCCACCACGGACCCCAGGAACTACCGCCCCATTAGCCTAGCGAGCCTGGTCTGCAAGGCCATGGAACGTATCATCATGGAACTTATAAACAAAGACATTGGTAATCTCCAAACTCTGGACCCCCACCCAGTTCGGGTTTATAAAAGGCAGATCATGTCTCCCAAACCTGATAGACTTCTTTGAAGCAGTTACCAAAGCCGTAGACGAGGGTAAGGTGGTTCACACAGCCAATCTAGATCTCGCCAAGGCTTTTGACACGATCCCCCACTCTGGAATTATAAACTCACTAAACTAGGTATAAATCCCTATGTCTCAAGATGGGTTGCCAACTGGCTCACTGACAGAACCCACACTGTGAAAGTAGCAGACTCCAAGTCCAACTTCAAACCAGTGACAAGTGGAGTACCACAGGGTTCAGTCCTGGGTCCTGTCCTGTTTGGTATCTACTTTTCTGAAGTACAGTCTAACACAGAAGGTCTTTGGCTAACGAAGTTTGCAGATGACTACAAACTAGGAGCCATAATCGAAACTCCTAACGATGTGGATATTCTACAAAAGGGCCTCAATGAGACAGATGCCTGGTGTCAAAGCCATGGCCTCAAGCTCAATGCCAAAAAGTGCATTATCATCCCCTTTGGTAAAAAACTCTGTACTCATGAGCTACCACATAGGTGGTTAGTCTACTTAACACCGAAAGTGTGATAAGAGACCTTGGGACACAGGTGGACAATAGTCTCTCCTTTGATAATCACATTGCCACAGTAGTCAGGAAATTCTTCTACGTGCACACCTCATCACAAAAGGTCTCTCATCCAAGAAAAAAGAGGTCATTGTTCCCCTCTCCTCGTCACTCATTAGACCCATTATAGAGTACAGCGCCCTTTTTGGTATGTACTTCACAAGACATCTACAACAACTGGAAAGGCCACAGAAATACCTCACAAAGAGGATTACCAGCCTCAAACGGATGCCCTACTCAGACCATCTCAAAAAACTCCAGCTTTACTCCGTCGCATATCACCTACTCAGAGGCGATCTCTGCCTAATATGCAAAGCTATGTCAAGCCCAGAGCTGTTGGACATGCTCCACTTAAAGAAATCCCAATCCCTCCGAGTACATGCTCTAGGGACCTAAACCTTGTCACCAGAATAAACACAACATGCTGGAGGGATAGATTCCTGTCCCAGAGACTTCCCATACTCTGGAACAAACTACCTATCTATGTCAAACAAAGCTCCTCATTAGCACTCTTCAAGAAAAATCTTGATGATTGGATGGGAAGTAGGAAATTCACCCAGGGATCACCTCTGGGTCTCTGCTCGATAGGGGCACAGGAAAATAATTTTCTTGGGTGGCGAAAGCCAGGGTATCTTTTTGGCTAGGCTTATATAGGCCCTAGGGCCAATAACCTAGTACCTACCTATGAACCTATAAGACATTGTTAGAGTTATTTCTTCCTGTTCAGTACGTAATAGTACTAAACCACATTTGCAAAAAGACCCACTTCAGCTTAGTCAAATCCCTGAATTACCTTGGTCAATAGTAGCTAGTGACATAGTCGAGGGGAACAATAGACATTGCTTAGTACTGGTAGATTCTCATTCAAATGAGTTTGAGATTGATCTACTACCTAATCTAACTTCTGCTGCAGTCATTACTAAGTTTAAACGCTATTTCTCAGTCCATAGCAGTCCACAGAAATTAATCTCAGACAATGGTACCCAACTTATCAGTCAATTGTTTTGGAAATTTGCAAGACAGTGGAACTTCGTACATGTTACTAGTAGTCCAGAGTATCCGCAATCAAATGGACTTGCTGAACGTGCAGTACAGAGTGCAAAGCAATTACTTGAGAAGTCAAAGCGTGATAATACCGATGTTTTTTTTTTTTTTTTTTTAAATTTACTCAATCTCAGAAGCACCTGCTCAGAGACTTCTATCCAGGCAAACTAGAACAACATTGCCTATCAGTTCTAGTTTATTGAGGCCTAAAGCTAAAAACAACAAAGCTATTAGAGTCCAGTTATTTAAAAAGCATTCTTTTCAAAAGTCCAGCTATGAAAAATCGAGCAAATTTCTTCGTCCGTTGAAAAAAGGAGAGACATTGAAGATAGAAACAGCTAAGGGTTTTGACCAGATTGGTCAAGTAACAAATGTATGTGCAGAGCCGAGATTCTATTTTGTTAGATCCAAAGGTGTGGAGTACAGGAAATCACAGACATCTTCTTCCTGTAGCAGAACTGATATCACAGCATTGCTCCTGTGGTAAAAACTCTAACTCTCTGAGCAGCTAGATGATAGTCCTGTTCCAGAGCGTGTCTTTACTCCTGATACTGTTCCAGCAGATGATCCCAAGGTTCCTAAGATTAAACAGTTAGGGAAGACCATCCCAGTTGCTAAACCAGATCCCAAATTTTATGTCACATGATATGGCCGCATCTCAAAGTCCAGTGTGAAATACACAGCAACTTGGACATAGTTGTATATATGTACCAAGCTTTGTGTAATTCCATGATGAAAATTATTTCTGTGTAAACTGCATATTTATTAATATCAGTGACAATGCCTAACTCATTTCTCAGAGGGAGGATATAGAATAACAAATGTGCTGTACCTTTAAGAAGCTTTCCTAAAGTCTGTGTATGAGTATAAATTCCAAGCACATGTTAATTTCAGTGCCATTTTGAAGGTGCAGCCAGAGTGTTAACATCCATATGCATGATAGCTAGTTTGTTTGTAAGTTAAAATTACTTAGCTTCATTTATGATGTGTTTGTATGGGAGTGCTACAGAATCCTGAAGACCAAAATCCTGAAAATACACAGGATACCAACACTTGCTTTATTTCAGCACAAGTACATACAGAAACAAAACACAAACTATATTACTGTTCTCCAAGTATAAGCAGGGGGGCAAGCCCCCCTGCTACTTAAATATATAAACTCCAAGATTGTACATTGTGTAGTGAAGTGCAGTCTTGGAGCTGATATATTTAAGTAGCAGGGTATGTGGGGGGGGGCACAGCCCCCCACATGGGGGGCAGGGGGGCTTGCCCCCTGCATATAGTCGGAAGGTAATATGTTTCTGTATGTGCCTGTGCTGGAATATAAGTGTTGGTATCCTGTGTGTTTTCAAGATTTTGAGTTTTCAGTATTTTGAACTTTCAGTATTTTGAACTTTCAGGATTTTGGGCTTTCAGGATTCTGTAGCGCTCCTGTTTGTATATAATAAAGCTGCTTGAGCAAGAACCCATAATGTTCACCTGTTTCTTCCTGACCTAGTGAGCGACAAACCTCTAGGAATCAACGAGGTGGTCGGAAAATATGGCTCAAAACATCCCAGCGTCCTTTCCATGATGCATGTGAGGATAGTTCCATCCAGAGGCAGAGGAGGGAATTCAAGAGGAAGACTATGCTCACATGGCAGAGGAGGCGACACAGAATCAAGGCTTGAGGGTTTTTTTCTCTGATAGATCCTACCAGCTCTCCTGAAAGGAGGCTCGATTGCCCACCTCTAGATTGGCAGTCAGGGGTCATTTATCCCTGCACCAGAGAGCCTGGCTAGACATCACAACAGATACCGGGGTGCAGAGAATTATTTCCAGAGGTTATATAATACCATTTTCCAACTCCCCACCTCCCATTTAGATTAAACAAGATTTGCGATGTTCCACCTAGTCAGAAGAAAGAAGCAGCACAAGAAATATAAAAGCTGCTAGGAAAAAGCGTCATCTAAGTGCCCCCCCCCCCCCCAGACCAGAGAGAGTCATCTAAGTGCCCCCCCCCCCCCCCAGACCAGAGAGAGTCCAGAACCTACTCGAGATTCTTTTTAGTGCCAAAGAAAACGGGACTGGAGAACAATTTTGTGCGTCAGGATTCTGAACAAATCTGTTAAGTACGCAAAGTTCCAGATGGTCTTGGTTCAGTCCTTTTTGCCACTTCTGCATCAGGACGACTGGATGTGCTCAACAGATCTTCAGGATTTGTACTATCACATAAAAATGAACAGACAGTCCAGAAGATATCTGCATTTTTGGCTTGGAACTCATCATTACCAGTTCAGAACTCTGCCCTTTCACCTCATCACAGCCCCCAGAGTGTTCACCAAATGTGTGGCAGTAATAGCAACGCACTTGAGACTGCACAGATTCCGAATATTTCCTTACCTGGATGACTGGCTCTTAAGTGTTCCGACCAGGCATTTATTGATCAAAGCAAGAGATTATGTACTCCAGCTGTGCTGTTACCTAGGCATTACCATCAGTTTCAACAGATCTCAGCTAGAACCAACTCAAGTGCTAGAATTCATAGGAGCCTTGTTCAGTACTGCATTAGTGACAGCCTTCCTTCCCATGCCAAGAGTGCAAACTATTCAATTTTGAGTCAAGAAGATAATTCAAAATTCCTCTCTGTCAGCCCAACTGATTACACAGGCTTTAGGGTCAGTGTCTGCGGCCATAATTCTGGTTCCATTGAAAAGATACCATATGAGGGCTCTTTGATGGACCCTGGCAACTCAGTGGTCCACGTTGTACCAGCCTTTGTACACCCAGGTCAGAATATCTCAGGCATGCAAAAAGTACCTCAGGTGGTGGATTTGCTCAAAACAGATTTTACAAGGCCACCCTTTTATACTTTCTCAACCCAAGGCCATATTGACCACAGACACTTCCCAGTTTGGAGGTGGGCATTTCTTGAGAAAGATGGTCCAAGGCATTTGGTACCCAGAAGAGGCCAACATGCATATCAGTGTCCTAGAAATGAGAGCAGTTCTCCTAGCATTGCAGGCCTTCCAAGACTCTCTCCTTTTATGGACTTTTGTGATTCAGATGGACGATATGTCAGTAATCTTGTACATCAACAAACAAGGAAGAACCAGAGCTTAATCCGTATGATAAGAAGCTCAGAGTGTGGCAGTGGGCGAGCGCTTCCAGTTGATTTCTGATAGCAGTGTACATTCTGGGGAAATCCAGTGTGATAGACAGGTTGAGCAGGTCCATCTTATTGCCTCACGAGTGGTCTCTCAACAAGAAAATTGTTGAGAAGATATTTTGCCAGTGGGGCCAACTGTGATGTGACCTTTTTGCATCTCCCTTCAACAGCAAGTGCAGTAGATTCTTTACCTTGACCCCCCCCCCTCACTGGGGAAGTAATCGAAAGATGGTCTCTTCCATGATTGCCCCCCTCCCCGTCTCCTCTATGCTTACCTCTCAACTCCTGTAATCCCCAAGTTTCTTCAGAAGGCCTCTGTATTGAAGAGCAATCTCATCCTCATTGCCCCTTACTGGCCTCATCAGATTTGGTTCCCCTTTCTTTGGCCTCATCTAGTTCATTCTCCTTGGATCCAGCTCCAAACTTCTTGTATCACCCAACAGACATGATTCACCTGGACATTTTGGGTCTAAAGTTGACCCCATGGTTTCTCCACTTCTATTGATAGCTAGACAACCCAGGCTCTCCTTCCTTGTCCATCACATTCTTTTGTCTTCCCACAGAACTTCCACTAGGAAGATTTACAAAATTAAATGGAAAAGATTTGTTTTTTTTTTTTTTTTTGGGGGGGGGGCACAACAGAAAGACATTGACCCCTTTTCAGTCCCAGTACCCTTGAATTTTTGGCTACTATTTTTAATGAAGTGGCTGGTTCTTCAACGGTTAAAGTACAACTAGCTGCCATTTCTGATTTTCATGTAGGAGTTGACAATTCCACCTTAGCTTCCTCATGACTTTGAAGGTATTTTTAAAAGGAACCTTTTTACTGAGTCCCCCCCCCCCCCCCGCACCTTTGAAGATCCTACTCCACCGTGGGATTTGAATTTAGCGTTACAAGCCTTGACTCAGTCACCATTTGAAAAGGCTGCAAAGTGTGAATTAAAGTTTTCACCCAGGAGAACTTTTTTTGGTAGCTATAACATCAGCTAGGAGACTTTCAGAAGTTCAAGATTTATCTTCTAAATCTCCTTATTTAATTTTTCATAAAGATAGGGTGCTCTTACGAACAAGTCCGTACTTTCTTCCTAAGGTCGTATCATGATCCAACATTAATTAATCTGTCAATCTCCCAGTTTTCTTTCCAGATTTATTGAACAAAGGGGAATGCATTTTACACTCGGGCGTTTACAGGCAATTACTTTTCTATCTATCTGAGTAGAACTGACAAATTCAGAAATCAGATAAATTATTTGTCTCTCTCAGAATCAAGATTGGAAAGCCAGTTACCAAAGTAATTTTAGTTAAGTGGCTAACTGATTGCATCAACTTTGTCTACAATAAATTGGGTTTATCTTTGCCAAAAATCTTGAGGGATCATGCGACCAGGTCCATGGCAACCTCTTCAGTATTTTTATCCAGATTGTCCATGGACAATATTTGTACTGTAGTTACTTGGGCTAAACCTCATATTTTTATTCCTCATTACAAGTTGATCTGGTGTCTAGGGGAAGAGCAGCCTTCGACTCAGCAGTACTCAGGAATGTCTTTGCTTATAGTCCACCTGGGTTTGAGGTAGCTGGAGACTCTGCCCCACACATTGAGCAACAAATGAAAATTGACAAAGTCAGATAAAGAGGTTATATACTCACCATAACATTCCATCTGTGTTGTCCATTTTCATTCTTCCTCAACTTCTATCTCTTCAACTCTCTACCTTTTGTTTATGACTTCTGAAAGAATGAGAAGATATTATGGGAACCACAGTTCCTGTTTTTGAGCTCCAGATAGTGGGTTCTCATACAACCATTATTTCTTGCGTTGTTATTTGGCAGTAAAGGGCAACAAAAAAGATCTGAGGTATGGAGGGGAACTATAGCATTATTGGAAAGGGAGGCGCTAGAGAGTTTGCAGTATCCAGAAGCTGTAAAAAGTGGCCAAGTTGGATCTGAGGATCTGATCCAAACCCACTTGTTGAGGAAGAATGAAAATGGACAACATAGATGGAATGTTATGGTGAGTACATAACTTATTTTTTTGTTTTGTTGAATGTGTGCTTGCTCTGTGGTTGAGGGTAAACTGGCAGGGTTCGGGCTATGGCATGCTCTCCTAATGTGGCCAAGGCCTTTATGACATATATAAGCTTAGGGTGCTAACCTTTGAGTGAGGAAACTTCAGAAATAAATGCAGAATTGTAGCAGAAGGGGGTATGAACCCCATAATAGTACATCACTTAATACAAGACACTACTGTTTATCATAAGTCTTTTCCTTCTTGTTACTTCTGGCAGTACTGGAGGTCAGTGTTGCATTGAATATTAACTGTTAAT
Source organism: Protopterus annectens (assembly GCF_019279795.1). Classification (NCBI taxonomy): domain Eukaryota; kingdom Metazoa; phylum Chordata; order Ceratodontiformes; family Protopteridae; genus Protopterus; species Protopterus annectens. Next base: position 71,584,294 of record NC_056740.1, on the reverse strand, counting down.
TCGTTTTGAGTTTTGTAACCACAACTGTTATTAACTAGTGTTGATTTTGTATTATGTGGAGCTTTTCTCCCCGGGCCTCTGCTGAAAATGGACACTAGTGTTCAGTCAGATTATCCTGGTAAACAAATGTAAAATAAGTAAATAAAATAATTTTGATGACATACTTCATGCTTGACTCTGCTGGAGACTTGCGGTTTTCTTTTTTAAGAGGTACATCATCTTTCAAGGCTGTTTGTTTCTTATGAATAGTTTTTGTTTTCTGCTTCCAGTCCAAGGTTGAAAGATAATTAGCTGCATGCCACAAAAAGAAATGACAAAGCCTTTGTTGGTAGAGAGTCTGAGGGATGCTTGGTACACAGAGCAGTGCAGTAGTCAGTGATGAAAACTGACACACAACGTGGTTAAAAAGTTGTACACTTCATTTCAATTTTAGATTATTTGTGATATTCTGAGGAGGTAAGAAAACAAGTAATTGCTGACTGGAGCATTTATCTGGTAATGAAATGGAGTAAAATAAGAAGCCAGAATGTGGCAGTAATAAACAGGGTAGTTACCAGAGAAATGGCAAACAATACAAGTAGCTTTAGAGAGGAAACTTGAGTGGAATGAGACAAAGGAAAAAATACTTTACTTGTTCTAGTGCACTATCATGAAGCACGGAATAATAATTTTCCCATTTTTCCATCAACGGGGATAAGGGAGGACTGCCTTACTTTTGAGTAAATTCTACAGCAGGAACTTTTGTAGATTTGAGTGATGGTATCAAAGGATAAACAAGACATCAGAAGTGTGTACATTGCATTCCCATCTAAATGCTGAATGAATTTGCTGTAGTGGTGCCAAAGTAGACTGTGTGGCTGGATCTTCATTCAGATCCTTTTGAATAGCTGAATGACTTTGAAAAAAAATACAAAGATGGTGACACACTGCAGCTGTTTAAGGAGGAAGGGGCTTAGCAGCTACAGACAGGCTATTTAAGTCTGATTTCCATTTACTTTAGTTTATTTCATGCTTAGGCCATAAGTGGGAAAATCTATGGAGAGTTAGAGAGTAACCTTTGTAGACGTTCTGCTGATGGATGGACTCCAGGACCAAAAAAAAAAGTGTAGGTTTGTGGAAAGCAAGTTGGGTCAAGCTAACGTTCAGAGGTACCTGCTAGAGTATTGATCTTTGAAGATCTTAAGAGGCCTAGCCTTATATTCCCATGGAGGTTTTTGGCCCTTGCTTTATGTGTACGAGTAACCCAAAGATAAGAGGAACAAGGATATATTGGGACATTTACTGATTGCCCCTATCAGTGAGGGACATGGGTGTTAAACCAGGAGTGGAATTTGCAGTTTTTCATCCATTCATCCAAATTACGTTTGAATAGACTAAGAGAAGTACATGCTTTATGTGAAGTGAAAGGCGGTTTTATAGGAGAGGTATTCTCTGTGATACAGCACTATCCCTCCAGCATGTACTATTGAGTAGATATTCATACCAACATTGGGCTGGCAAATATGTAAAAGGTCAAAAAGGATAGGGTCTGTTGAGGCGCTGTATACAAGACAGAGTTTGCATGTTAGCAGCCTGTGTGATACCAAAAAGAGAGACACTGTTTTGATATGGTTTGCATATTTTTTTATGATTTAAGCCCTTGATTTTTTTTTTGACGAGGAAGCACTGTGGTCTTTTCAGTTGTGACAAGTGTTTGAACATCTACATACTGAAAGGGCATTTATACTCAGATGATCAGCTTAATGAGAGCCAGGTACAGTGGCATGATTGCATCCCTGGACCCGGAGACCATACATTTAGATACAAGCTATGCAATGAAAAAGTGCTTCCTTACAATAGTTAGATACATTGTGATCAGAGGACAGTTCATTGTCTATATAATTTCTCTGATCCTTGAGTTCAGGATCAACTTTAGGTGGTGGGGTTGTCAGTGTGATGACAGAACTGAAGTCATGCTTGCTGAAGGATATGGTTATACATTTCTTGGCATTTAGTTTTAGTCCATGTTTTTGACATCAGCTATTTGTTTGGGAAAGGACTTCTTGAAGGATCTTGGTGTCCTCCAAGGAGTTAATAATGCCATGTAGTTTGCCAAAGTAAATAAACCTTTAAAATTTACTTTAACCTCTGAAAAGTAAGTGCTAGAGAGAGGCGGCCCAGGGACTGAACCCCGATTTACACAGTGATATGTATTTGGAGGATGTAGAACCATCCACTCCAATTTCTGAGTTCTGTTTGCAAGCCAATTAGGTATCCACCAAGTTATGTAGGGAAAGAAAGATGGGCCTCAAGGGAATTGAACCCATGCTTTTGTTCAGTAGTTGTTACGAAATAGTGAATTAGCAAGCTAAGACATTGACATGTTCATTATGTTTTCCAGTATTTTGGTTAATTCATGTAACAAGTTTGGTAAGAAGACCTGTGGATATTAAGTGTTTTGTTAAAACAGGTGGTGGTGGTAGGTGTCAAAAGAGAAGTTATGAGGGGAAAAAACAGGTAAGTAGTGCAATGTCACAGTTCCATGCTGAGTGTTTTATATGTCTTGCATCACAGTGTGTTTTGAAAGCAAGATAAACTTGTGTGCTGATGACACAAAGATTGTTAGGGTAGTCATAGATTGGAGGCATTGTAAGATAAGGGATGAAGCTGTTATTGATTTGATACGATTGCTTTTATTACCTGGGGTATTTCAGTTGGGCAGATGTTTCTCTTCACTGGATTCCTGGAGAGAAAAGCTCCACAATTACAATATAACATCTTAAATAACATGCAGTGCTTGAATATGAATACATAATACACAATTTAATGAGTACCAGTGTGTACTAGAGATAGGAACATAGGAGCAGTATTAGTCAAGCCATCACAGGAACCATAAGTGGTGACCTAGCCGTATACACCTTTAACAAGACACACTCAAACATTTTGGTACTTAATTGTGCCCACATTCCAAATACAGAAGACTTGTTCCTGTAGAAGAATACACCAGTTTGGTTACTGGATTCAGGTGTGATGTGTTATATTAGTCCCTGAAAAATATGGTCACAACATGAAAGGCAACAAGATAAGAAATGGAGAGGATGAGAGAGTACACTGGAAAAGAAAGGAAGAGGGTAGGCTGAAGGGAAGTGAAGAAGCAGTTGAAAAGCAAAGATAGAGGGGTTGAGAGGGAGGAAGTAAGAGAGGGTTGTATTGTAAAATGTTCAAGAGTATGCAGTTTTTGGGGTACAGCAGAAAATAAGAAGTCGTGATGGGTTTGACTGTAAGTTATGCAGAAGAGATGAAATTGGCAGGCCAGATTGTGCTGTATGTTATGAACTGTAGAGATAGAAGACCGGTAAGATAATGGGTTTCATAGCATGAGTGGATAACCACTGATCACTGTAAAGGCAGCATCAGGACTACAGTGTTCACTTCTGGATGGCCATACTAATGCATGCTGAGCTACCATAGTGTGAAGTGCAAAGAGGAGCCTCTGTTACAAAATGAAAATTAAAAACTTAGACACGTGCAGTGGATATAAAAAGTGTACACACCCTTGTTTAAATGCCAGTTTTTTGTGATATAAAAAGGAGACCACAGTAAATCATTTCAAAACTTTTCCCCCCTTTAATGTGACCTATAGCCTGTACAGTTCAGTTGAAAAACAAACAAATCTGTTGGGGGAAAAAATACAAAAAATAAAACAAGTACAATAAGCTGGTTGCATAAGTGTGCACACCCTTAAACTAATACTTTGTTGAAGCATCTTTTGATTTAATTACAGCATTGAGGTGTCTTGGGTACACATCTGCCATCAATTAAAGAGATTCTGATTAACCCCAAATAAAGTTCAGCTGTCCTTTCCTGACATTTACTCAGTTGCCTGCTACAGCAAAAGCCATGCTTTGCAGAGAGCTTACAAAGCATCAAAGGGATCTCGTTGTTAAAAGGTATCAGTCAGGAGAAGGGTACAAAAAATATCCACAGCATTGGATATACTATGGAACACAGTCATCAAAAAGTGGAGAAAATATGGGACAACAGTGACATTGCAAAGAACTGGACGTTCCTCCAAAATTGATGAAAAGACGAGATGAAAACTGGTCAGGGAGGCTGCCAAGAGACCTACAGCAACACTGAAGGAGCTGCAGGAATTTCTGGCAAGTACTGGTTGTGTACTACATGTGACAACAGTCTCCCGTAATTTCCATGTCTGGACTATGGGGTAGGGTTGCAAGACGAAAGCCATTTCTTACACACAAAAACATCCAGGCCCGGCTAAAATTTGCAAAAAAATGCATCACGTCCAAGTGTGTGAAAATGTGTTATGGTCTGATGAGACCAAACTTGAACTTTTTGGCCATAATTCCAAAAGGTACATTTGGCACAAAAACAGCACTTCGCCTAACCAAAAGAATACCATCTCCCACGGTGACACATGGTGGTTAGCAGTATCATGCTTTGGGGTTGCTTTTCTTCAGCTAGAACTGGGACTTTAGTCAAGGTAAAGGGAATTACGAACAGTTCCAAATACCAGTCACTTTTGGTCCAAAACTTTCAGTCGTCTGCTAGACAGCTGAAAATGAAGAGGAATTTCACCTTTCAACATGACAATGACCCCAAAGCATACACCCATATGAACAAAAGAATGGCTTCACTAGAAGAAAATTAAAGTTTTGGAGTGGCCCAGCCAGAGTCCAGACCTAAATCCCATAGAAAATCTGTGAGGTGACCTGAAGAGGGCTGTGCACAAGAGATGCCCTCGCAATCTGACAGAATTGGAGCGCTTTTGCAAAGAAGAGTGGGCAACTATTGCCAAGTCAAGATGTGCCATGCTGATAGACTCCTACCCAAGAAGACTGAATGCTGTAATTAAATCAAAAGGTGCTTCAATAAAGTATTAGTTTAAGGGTGTGCACAATTATGCAACCAGCTTATTGTACATTACTTTTTTATATTTTTCCCCTAACAGATTTGTTTGTTCAATTGAATTGTACAGGTTGTAGGTCACATTAAAGGTGGGAAAAGTTTTGAAATTATTTATTGTGGTCAAATTTTTTTATATCTCAAAAACCTGGCATTTTAACAGGGATATGTACACTTTTTATATCCACTGTATATTTGACAGAAAATATTAATTTTTGTACAACCCCCTGTGGGATGTATGCAACAGTAACCACACTATAATGTTCTTAGTGTACTTTGTTGAAGAAAATTAAAACATCTGAAGGAAATGAATTTAACCAGAAATATTCAAGGACAAAATGACAGGATAAGCGAATGTGAATTAACATGCATTTTCTCAAGTGAAAGAAGCCTGTAAATCTAATTATTTTATTGTGAAATGTAATCCACCATCTTTATCTCAGAATCACCAGTTTTAGGGGAGATTGAGGGACAGAGCAAAATTGTGAGCCAAAATCGGGGTCAAATGAGAGCTATGGTGGAACTATTGTATTTTTATCCAGCATGCCTTGCTGAAGAAAATAAGCAACTGAAGAGACTGCATGCCACAGTGTGTGGTTGAGATTCAGTTCTACACAGGAAAATTTAAAAAAAATGCTGTGGTCCCTGCAATGCTAAAGCAAGCAGCCAACCAACAAACCCCAACAAACAAAACAAATCTAAAGGATTGAGTTTGGCTCACAGATAAGGAAGACTGGCAGCTCATTATTTAAAATAAAAATAAATAAGCCTAATAAAAATATATCCAACAGACAAATCAACTGTACTGCAATACCATTCCATAACCTAAACAGATCTGTACAACAAAACTGCAAAGAAGTGAGGAACTGTAGCAACTGCAGCTCTGTTTTAATAGGAAATCAAAGCAGACTGCCAGTACAGCTACAACCAGTAAAAACGTGCATCTTCCATATTCCACAGTTACTTATTAGGATCTTTAGAATCTAGCCATACCTTCACATGAAGTTTGTAGCCCTTATATTTTAAGTTTGGCTAACCCAGAGATGACCAGAACATGTAAATGTTGGCCTGTCTATGAGAGAAAAGAGTGAATTTGTACTTACTCATCTATTGGGGCTCCTAACAACAACCTCACCCCCAATAAATACATGAAAAAGGTATCCATACACAGAGGAAATATCTATACTACAGTATCAAAGTGCAAAATACCTTTTAACAGCCGTTTCAGTGCTAAGCATAGATTTTCAAGCCAGTCTTGAAAAGTTAACCAGACATATCAACAACCACACACCAAGCACATCCATGAACAACCACAAAACAGCTCCATGTCAGACAGGGGTGGACAGAGTGGACTTTCGAGAGACAAAAGATTGAAGATAATGTGAGTGCCCAAGAGTACTGTATTTGCTTCATTGCCAATTTCCTGGATTCCTTGCTTTATGGTAGGCTAGCAAACCATAAATCACAAAAGAAAATGAGAGGAAGTACCCTACTGACAAACAGCACCTGATGAAGTAAGCATACCAACCTGCCAGTTGCATCACTGGCACAATCCCTGCCCTAGAAGAACATGAGGGAAAACAGAATGCATTAGATGTTCTTCGTGTTTCACTGTTGCAGTCATCACATTTGGGTTATCTGCGTGCAGGTAGCCCTCAGCCGGCCTGAATACCAGAGTCTTGGGATTTCTGCGTGGGATGCTGTCGCTTCTTCCATGACGTCAGGTCGTCAGGGGTATAAAACATGCAGCTGACACCATTATCCCAGTCTTTCTTGCTGTGCAGTGCCCGAAGCAGAAGCAGTTTGCAAGTGCCCGTTGGCCGACTCCTGAAATTTTCATTTTCGAGTTTCAGACCTGAAGTCTTCTAAAAGATAAGTACCCTGTTGGATTATTTTTTCTTGCTCTAACCAGTGTCAGAAAAAATGAATAATTGTCTTGCCTGTGGAAAGCAAATACCTCAGAAATTTTCATTCTTACTATGTCACCTGTTTAGGCCCAGACCACGACGTCCCTCGCTGTCAGTTTTGTGCCTTGTTCAATGCCCGAACTATCCGTCATCATGCAATTTTTGTAGCTAAATACTTTTGTTCTTTATCTCCGTACTCCGAAATGGCATCGAAAAACCATCCGACTACCAATCTTCCGAAAAAAACGTACGGATAAAGACAGAGACAGACCACATAGGTTCAAAACTGCCGGCAACGCTACTATTAAGCTAGTCGCCAGTCTGGCGGTAGTCAGTGAGGCGCTTTCATAGCCCCTGATGCCCGCTTCTGCAGATCCACAGGCCTCTACTGAGATCCATTTGGAGTCCAGTATGCCATGAGATGCTTATTTGACTATGGAACCTGTGGATGTCTCTACCTTGGATGGGTTCGGAGCCGCTATGCAGGCACCAGCTTCTGAGGGTGTATTCAGGCCTACTGATTTTCATATTAAACAGATGACTTTGTTTCAAGCCAAAAATACTGAATTTCTCAGGCCTAAAGTTCACACTACGCCTTGGAAACCGACTACCAAAGTGCATTCTCAGGCCCACAGGCCTCAAAAACAAATGATTAGAATGGCTGAAGATCTTATTACCTTAATTAGGGGAAGCCAGCCTTTCCCCCTCAGAGACCTAGAACTGATTTTCCTTCTAATTCTTTTGATCAGGAATCTGATATCTCTGTTCCTTCTGCCTCCCAGGACATACCCTTATCTACCTATGAGGATTCTGATGCAGAGGATTCCATTCCCTCTGCTTTCCCTTCAGAAGATTTTTCTTTTGGAGAAACCCTGCATACCCTTGGAGTATTTCCGCTAGGAAAGCTAGGACTACACTCAGTCCAAAGAGACTCCGGGAGTTTTTAAACCCGCCACACCACAGGCCTTTACCTATCCCTCCTGTTCTGGAGATTGTTGATGATGTTTTTGTGGAATCCAGGCTTACCCCAGATACTTTGCCTCCAGCTCCCAGGAAACCTGACAGGTACTATAGAATTACCTGACTCTCTCAAATTCCTTTTCAAGAATCCTACTGCAGATCCAGAGACCATTTCCCAAGGACCAAAAGGCATTAAGGCTACTACTGCCAAGAATCCTACCCCTTCTGACAGGGATTCTAGGGCTTTAGACAGATGGGGTAAGAAGGTATACACCTTTGCTACTCTGGCCGTTAGGGTTTTAAATTGCCAGTTTCATATGTTAAAGTATCAGCAGCATATTATGGGGCTAATTAAACAGAAAATGATGATTCCTGACTGTGCAGAGCACAAAGATTTACAAGAGTTAATGCATTCTGCTGACCAAGTTGGTAAACATACTTTGCAGTGTGGTTTTGATGCTTTAGATGCATCTTGTAAGGCTGCTGTCACTGGGTCTGTTCTTAGAAGGCATGCTTGCTTAAGGAACAAAACTTGCCAGATCATGTCAAAGCAAAATTACTGGATGTACCCTTAAGCCAAGAGCACCTATTTGGCAAAAAAACAGAAGTTCTCAAAAGGATGGAGGAGAAAGCTAAATCTATGCAAACTGTTAAAGATTTCTTGCAAGTAAAGCCCCCTAGATTCAGTAGGCATTGGCCTTCAAAGAACTGGTCCTTTCCAGTCCCTTCCAGGCCTTCTCAGTCCAAATCCAGGGGCATCAGACCCCCAAGACTTCTGTCTCAGGTCATGCACAGATCTAAGCAGTGGGGTGCTCCCACGTCCAAAACAGGGAGTAGTAAGACACCCCCCTATGGTAAACTTGCACAATGACTTATCCTTAACTTCCCCAAGCTTTGCTCAAGTACTTGCACTTTTAGGAGGAAAACTTGCCCTGCATGCAAAAAACTGGGAATACATTACCCAAGACAAATGGGTTTTAAACATTGTTTCCCTAGGATACAGATTCCATTTCCACTCACTCCCAACCCTAAGTGGATGGCCAGACCTCCCCGCCAAACCAGTGGGCGGAGGCCCAAAAGCAAGTACTCTCTCTCTCCTCAGCATCAAGGCTATTCAACCTGTCCCAGCAGAACAAAGGGGCAAGGCTTTTATTCAAGACTGTTCCTGGTTCCCAGAAAAGAAAACTCCTGGCGTCCTATCCTGTATTTATCTGTTCTCAACACCTTTCTGGTGGTTCCAAAATTCAAAATGCTAACTCTTCAACAGCTGCTTCCTATGCTAACCAAGGATGCCTGGCTGGCAACCCTAGACTTAAAAGAAGCTTACCTGGACATCCCCATAAGGGAATCTTGCAGGAAATACCTTAGCTTCAGGGCAGGCTTTATGCATTATCAGATGTCCTTCAAGGATGCATCTGCAGTCATAACATATGGGTTGTCCTGCCTCAGGCAGCCCTTCTGTCAGCCGGATTCCAAAGTCTGGGTCTGGCTTCGGCTGATGTCGCACTTTCCCCGACGTCAGAGCATCTGGGGTATAAAAGCATCAGCCGACGCCATTTTCCTCAGTCTTTCTTGCCGCACGGTGCCCGAAGCAGAAGCAGTTCGCAAGTGCCGGTCAGTCGGATCCTGTGATTCAGCTACCGAAGACTTCGAAAAAGCTAAGTACCCCGTTGGGGACTCTTTCTTGCCTCAGCCGATGTCAGATAAAGTAAATAATTGTTTAACTTGTGGGAAACAAATACCTCATAAGGATTTCCACTCTTACTGCCTCCCTTGCTTAGGCCCAGACCACGACGTCTCGGCCTGTTCAGCGTGTGCTTCCTTCAACCGACGAACTCTTAGACGTCGGTCGGAGTTTGCAGAGGAATTCTTTGGGGATAATTTTGCATATAAGATGCCGTCGGAGACTCCGACATCGCATTTGGTGAAAAAACGGAAGGACAAGGACCGACACTCGCGGCCCGCGGTTTCGGCTGAAACCACGGTAAGGCCTACCGCGAGTGTCTCTGTTTCGGCCGAAACTGAGTCCGCGGAGCTTCCCTTAACCGAATCCACTCAACCGACCACCGCAGCCCTGGAGCCCCCGGCTGAGTCAGCTACTGAGCTACCTACCGAAACCTGTGTCCAGGAAATGTCCGACACCATACCTTTGGACAAATCTACTCCTGCACGTGGGGCAGCTAGACCCCCTGCTTCCATGTCCAGTAAGGCTTTTTCCAGGGCTAAAGCTGCTAAACTTTCTAAAGCTTTGCCTCCCAAGTCTACCTCCCAGAGGCCTCCTTCTAGTTCTCAGATCCTCAGCCTTGCAGAGGATCTTATTTCTTTAATTAGAGGTTCTCAGCCTCACCCGGACTGGGGCTCTCACCCACCACCAGACAAAAGGCCCAGGACTGAGCCCTCTGACCAACACTCTTCAGATGAGTCCACGGATGGATCTGAGTTGTCAGATCTCCAGGAGGAGGCTTATTCGCCCTATGAGGATTCTGATGCTGAAGAATCTATCCCTTCGGCCTCCCCTCCTGAAGAGTTTTCTTTTGGTGAGACTCTACACTCCATGAGAGAGCATTTTCAATGGCAGGGTCAGGAATTCTCTGATTCTAGAAAGAGATTAAGGACCTTTTTGCATTTGCCTCAACATAGGCCCTTAGCTATACCTCCTGTTTTGAATGTTATTGATGATGTGTACAATGATGTTAGTACAGCCCCTGATACTCTCCCCCCGACACCTGCCAAACCTGATAGATACTACAGGGTCCCGGATTCTCATTTTCATCTGTATAAGGCCCATTCCGCAGACCCAGATACTATTTCTCAGGGCCCTAAAGGGGTTGCAGCTGCCACTGCCAAAAATTCTCTACCTTCTGAAAGGGAGTCTAGAGCTTTAGAGAGATGCGGAAAGAAGGTATATACTTCTGCAACTCTTTCAGTGAGGGCATTAAATTGCCAATTTCATATGATACAGTACCAAGAGTATTTGTTAGATGAACTGAATAAGAAGCTTTCTTCTTCTGAACCCCTTGACCGTAAATCCCTTCAGGATCTGGTACATAACTCACAGCAGGTTAGTAATCATTTTTTAAAATGTGGTTATGATGCACTGGAGGCTTCATGTAGGTCAGCTATGACTGGGGCAGTTATTCGTAGGCATGCCTGGCTGAAGGAACAATCTTTGCCAGACCATGTTAAGGCTAAACTCCTGGATGCACCAATGGAAAAACAAAAATTATTTGGCTCCTCGGCTCAGGAGGTCTTAAAGAAGTTTGAAGAAAAGGCAAAGTCTGTGCAAACAGTTAAGGATTTTCTGCAAGTACAACCACCGAGATTCAGCAGAAACTGGCCTACTAAGAATTGGTCCTTTCCAGACTCGGACAGAGCCCAGAGAGGCAGGAACAGGCGTCCCAGAGGTAGAGGGCAAGCTAGGGGCTCCTACAGAGGCCGTCAGTGGCAGCCTACCAACCAGAGAGGTAGTGCAGCAATATCAACAACAACTACTACACCAGGACAGACACAATGACTTGACTTTGATTCCGCCTACCAGGGCTCAATTGGAAGCACCCTTGGGCGGAAAGCTTTCTTTATTCTCAAAAAACTGGCATTATATTACAAGGGACGCATGGACACTGCAAATAATAGACAAAGGATACAGGTTCCACTTCCACACTTTGCCAAGAAGGAACGGAATGCCAAACCTGCCACCAAATCAGAGGGCAGAGGCTTTAAAGCAGATCAACAACTTACTTCAAATGCAAGCCATAGAAAAGGTACCTCTTTCAGAACAAGGCCAAGGATTTTACTCCAGATTATTCCTTGTTCCAAGAAAAGAAAATCAATGGAGGCCTATTCTCGACCTGTCCGCACTGAATACTTACCTCATTGTGCCAAAATTCAAGATGCTGACCCTACAGCAACTTCTTCCCATGCTGGGCAAGGAGTCTTGGCTGGTGACTCTAGATCTCAAGGAGGCATACCTGCATGTCCCTATTCGACCAAGCTGCAGAAGACACCTCAGATTTCTTGCAGGATCAGAGCATTATCAATTCTCAGCATTGCCCTTTGGCTTATCTACTGCTCCCAGAGTATTCACGAAATGCCTGGCATCAGTAATTGCACACTGCAGACTTCAGGGGATTCAAATCTACCCATATCTGGACGACTGCCTTATACAAGCGGACAACAAGAAAAATTTGATAAAGGACTTGGCCTATGCCATCCACCTACTACAAGCCTTGGGATACACAGTCAACATCCAAAAATCAAGACTTGTTCCATCCCAAAGGATAACTTTTTGGGTGCAGATCTAGACACAACCACCCAAATGGCCTTTCTCACAGAAGAAAAACAAAAACAACTTCCGGATTACTTCATGAATCTGACAAGACAAACTCCGCTAACTGCAAGGAAAATCCTGCAGGCCCTGGGTTACATGGCATCCTGCATAATTCTGATTCCACAGGCCAGGCTGCATATGAGAAAATTACAATGGTACCTAAGGAGTGTATGGTCTCAGCACAGTCACAGTTTGGAAACTTTGATGCCAATCATTCCTTGCCTTCAAAAGGAATTCCTGTGGTGGGTTCATGCCTGCCAGTCCAACAGAGGGTTGCCTTTCAACAAACCAAAAACAAAACAAACCATCACCACGGACGCTTCAGACCGAGGATGGGGAGCACACATGGAGGGCAAATGTATCCAAGGCCTGTGGTCTCAAGGACAGCTGCACATGCACATAAACCAAAAGGAAATGCTGGCAGTGATGCACGCAATTGAGGCCTTCAAACCTTTCCTCCATCAAGGCCACCTGTTAATAAGGACAGACAACACCACGGTCATGTGGTACATAAACAAGCAGGGAGGCACACATTCCTACCCTCTGTGCGGGCTGACTATGAACCTATGGGAACTATGCCTGAAACTCAATATCCAACTACAGTCCCAGTTCGTGCCAGGGAAAGAAACTGTACTGGCAGACAGCTTAAGCACAACTACTATGGATGCACACGAATGGATGCTGCACCCAGTCATCTTCCTACTCTTAACAAAAGCACGGGGAAAGCCGGAGATAGATCTGTTCGCCTCCCCCCACAACCATCAACTGAAGACATTCTGCTCAAGGACATACCACCCAAAAGTGTGAACACAATAGTAAGAGGTAATCACCACGAAATGTAGTCTTCAGTATAATCAGGTTCCAAAAAATAGGCACGATAAAAGTCCAAAACACTTTATTACATAAAGGAATGAGCGCTTTCGCGTAGTGCTAGCTACGCTTCTTCAGATGAAATTACAAAGATGACACCACACTTAAATACACATATTTTTGGCGGGATCATTATTCAATGAACCTGTAACTACATCAATTGAATATAGTAATTATCCTACATCTCAATTAATTGCATTCAGTTCCAAACTAACTGCAGTTAACAAGTCGTTCCAAAACAAAGGTAAGAGGATTCTTACCTCAACACCAAAACAACATCACTCATCGTCATATATATATGCAACGAACGCCATAGTAATAATTAAGCAAACTAGTGTCACTATATTAAATAACCAACACATAGTCTATTGTATAGGCTAAATATATCCAGGATATAAACTTTGGAAAAATGATGGAAGACATACCCAGAACTAAAAGTAACAGAAAAAAACTGACCAACTCCTTGTAGGATATGCTGCTGGGGTACAAGGAAAAGCAATTTCCAAACAGACAATTTCAAAGTGGATAGGAAATTGCATTCGATTTTGTTACTCCTTTCATGGAAAGACAGTTCCTGCAAACATCAGGCCTCATTCCACAAGGGCCACAGCCACCACTACAGCCTTCCTAAGAGGGGTGGCTACCAAGGACATTTTAGAAGCTGCTACATGGAGCTCCGTGCATACATTTGCCAAACATTACAATTTACCTTTATACTCCAGATCCAGAGCGGGTTTTGCTACAGCAGTCCTGCAGGGGATCTTAACTACACCATCCTTTTCTTAGTACCTCCTCCCCCAGATTGGCTATGGTATTCTACCCATATGTTATGACTGCAGATGCATCCTTGAAGGACATAGTACAGTTTTGTACCTACCATAAATGTAGATGTCCGATAGGTATGCATCTGCAGTCAGGGTTACCCTCCCTCCTTCCCCTCTGTGGTATTCCTAGGGTACTTACCCCTCCATTAGCTAGCTGGGGGATCTATTATGGTGTATTTGTTTGTATATATATATATATATGTATATATTTTTTGGAAAATGTTTGGAATTTTACTGCATTCCTACAAATTTGGCCTTCCTAGAGGGCACCTGGCATCTGGGGCAAGAAACACTGAGGAAAATGGCGTCGGCTGATGCTTTTATACCCCAGACGCTCTGACATCGGGGAAAGTGTGACATCAGCCGAAGCCAGACCCAGACTTTGGAATCCGGCCGACCGAAGGGCTGCCTGAGGCAGGACAACCCATATGTTATGACTGCAGATGCATACCTATCGGACATCTACATTTATGGTAGGTACAAAACTGTACTTTCTCTGCACTTCCCTTTGGCTTATCTACTGCGTCCAGGGAATTCACAAAGTGCCTAGCTCCAGCCATTGCTTTTTGCAGGCAGAGAAGTATTCAGCTTTACCCATACTTGGACGACTGCCTGATTCAGGCGGAAAGTCAGGACTTACAGCACCTGACATTTGTAAAGACACTTCTACCTTCACTAGGGTACACCATCAACGAAAAGAAATCACAGCTAGTACCCTGCCAACAGATTGTATTCCTGGGAACAAGCTTGAACACAACTTCCCAGATGGCATTCCTCACTCCAGAGAAACAAATTTATTTGACAACTTACTTCAACCTACTGGCCACAAAAAACAGCTATCTGCAAGGAAATTACTGCAAGCTCTGGGGTTCATGGCCTCTTGCATTCTGTTAATTCCATATGCAAGACTGTATATGAGGAAACTAAATCTATGGTGTCAACATTCTCAGGACCTGGAAACAATAATTCCTATCATTCCGTGTCTAAGGGCAGAGTTCCTTTGGTGGGTAGAGGCCTGCAACCACAAGAAGGGATTCTCTTTCACTCTACCCCCTGCCGCCCAAACCCTAACAGACGCATCAAAGTATGCATGGGGAGCTCACATGGCAGGGCAGTGCATTCAGGGCAAATGGAACCCAAAGCAGATGCACCTGCATATCAATCAAAAAGAAATGTTAACTGTACAGAATGCTCTGACAGCCTTCAGTGGCCTTATTTTTCTAGGACAACTATTGGCAAAGATAGACAACATCACAGTTATGTGGTACAAAAACAAGCAGGGGAACACATTCCTACCCACTCTGCAGACTAGCCATGGCTCTGTGGAACACAGCCTTGAACAACCAAGTGCACCTACAAGCTCAATTCCTGCCAGGCAAACTAAATTCACTGGCAGACAACTTAAGCAGAAATCTCATGGACCCACACGAATGGCAACTGGAACCCAAAATATTCAAGCTTTTGGGGAACAGATGGGGGGGGGGACACCAGAGGTGGACCTGTTTGCTTCCCTTCAGAACTGTCAGTTGAACAAATACTGCACCAGAACTTCCCACAGCCAAGCTTGGAAGGTGGATGCCCTGTTCTTTTCCTGAAAAAGCCTCTCCGTCTATGCCTTCCCCCTCTGCCTCTCCTCTCGAGGTTCTACTAAAGATCAAGCAGGACAAGCCAAGGACAATCCTGATTGCACCCGACTGGCCACACCAGTACTGGTATCCTCTTTTGCGCAGTCTGACAGTGCTATAACCATGGCACCTGCCTCAGACCCCTTCCCTACTGTCCCAGCAGGGGGACCAAATTCTGCACCCTCAGCTTCAGACCCTGAACCTTTCAGCCTGGCTAATCCCCTGAACTCACCTCTAGCACCCCTCAGTAAGCAGGTGCTGGATGTCATTCTTGAGGCAAGGAGGCCTAGTACTAGAAAATCCCATTCAGAAAAGTGGAAAAGATACTGTTCCTGGAGCCAGTCTCAAGGGATGGGCACAACTGTGCCCAGCTTACCTCCTATACTAGATTACTTAACAGAAATTCTGCACAAGGGCCTATCCTTCTCTTCAATTCAGATTCATGCCTCTGCCATCTCAGCTAATTATAATACTGCACCACCCTTCTCTCATCCTCTGGTAAAACAGTTCCTTAGAGGGGCCAAAAATTTAAGACCCCTCAGGAGAGCTCCCACTCCAGCCCTGGGACCTTAATTTTGTATTGGAAAAACTTACACTTCCCCCCCCTTTGAACCGGCTGCTACAACAGAGTTGAAATTCCTCACATGGAAAACAGCTTTACTTCTAGTCATCACTTCAGCGAGAAGTGTGTCTGAACTGCAGGCCCTTATGGCAGTGGAACCCTTCATTATCTTCCATGCGGACAGGGTTTCACTCAGGACTAACGCACCTTTTATGCCCAAGGTGGTGTCTAGTATGGCTTTAAACCAGTCCATTCATTTGCCTACTTTTTTCCCTAATCCTCAAAATAAAGGGAAAAGGATACTGCATTCTCTAGATATGCACAGACAGCTTAGATTCTATTTGGACAGGACTAAGCCTCTCAGAAAACTGACCAGCTGCTAGTCAGCTTTGCTGCAGGGGCAGAGAGGAAGGCCATTTCAAAGCAAACCATATCTAAATGGATAGCACACTGCATCCATTTCTGCTACAAGCACCATGGAAAACCTACCCCACAGGGGATAAGAACACATTCCACTAGGGCTACATCTACCTCTACTGCATTTCTCAGAGGAGTCCCTACCAGGAACATCCTGGAAGCTGCAACCTGGAGCTCTGTGCTATCTTCTAAATCCAGAGCTGGATTTACCACAGCAGTCTTACAGGGCCTGATTGCCAGGCCTAATGCTTCTTAATCTACCTCCACCCTTCCTTAGCTTTGGGAATCAACCCAAATATGGTGATTGCAACAGTGAAACACAAGGAACATAGTACAGTTGTGTACACTTACCATAAATGTAGATGTTCAAGTGTATTCACTGTTGCAGTCCTAGTTACCCTCCCTCCAGCCCCCTGATTGTCTTTGTTTTCAACTATCCTTTTTGGTTTGGCATATCTTATACTATGTTTATTTGTTTTTTGCTTGGGGGTGTTTCACACCATATAATTGCTTACTATTTTGGGGCACCTGACATTTGGGGCAAGAAAAACTGATGTAATGGCATCGGCTGCATGTTTTATACCCCTGATGAACTGACGTCATAGAAGAAGCGACAGCATCTGACGCAGAAATCCCAAAGACTCTGGTATTCAGGCCAGCTCTGGGCTACCTGCAAGCAGATATCCTAAATGTGATGACTGCAACAGTGAATACACTCAAACATCTACATTTATGGTAAGTGTACACAACTGTACTTTTGCATATTTCAGTATGCCAACAGTTTACAACAAACTTATAAAATCCACGAATGAAGTAACTACGTAAATAAATTTACTGCGAATACACCTATGAGTGCCCAATTTTATAATGTAGTAATCTAATGCTGTAGCCAAACGAACAACCGACCAAAGTAAAATTAACCACTTGTTTTTATTCTCCGGAACAGTGAGGAATTCCAAACTGTTCCAGAGAATAAAAACAAGTGGTTAATTTTACTTTGGTCGTTTGGCTACAGCATTGGATTACTACATTATAAAATTGGGCACTCATAGGTGTATTCGCAGTAAATTTATTTACAACAAACTTAGTGGTTTTTTTTCTCTTGGAATCAGAATACAGACAGGGTGGTCACAATGACAGTAACAGCTTATTTGACACTTGTCTGGCATATCTTTACCAGAACAAATTATCTGATGTTGTCAGTCTTCATTTATCCTTGATGTATGGGACTCTGTTCCAACACTTAAAACCAGCTCAGATCTTTTAACAGATCGTGAGAACCAAAAACTCTCTAGCAAAGTCTGTACCCAGAATGCCCCTCTCTTGATTACCTCAGATCTCGTTTGCCGCTCTTCTACATCGAACGTGTCAGCTGGAGCTCTCTCTTGAGCTAAGTGTTAATTCAGTATTTCTTTTTTTACTTAAGTCTTCACTAAACCTTTCTTAGAAATCTTTCCTTAACTCTTCTAACCTACCTAGTTAATATTTTTCCCTGTTCTGTTTTTCTTCTGGTATCTCCCTCTTTTTACACTTTGGTGTTCTTTCCTACCATTGCTAGTGTTTTTTCTCTGTTAAAAAAAAAAATAGTAGTAGCTTAGGTTATTTGAGTTTCTTCTGTGAGTGTGTCCTTCAAACTTTTTGTACCTTGTGGTACCTTTCCTACCATCATCGGTAGCTCCTATTCTTTCCCGTCTCTGCCTCCTGATAGTTCTAGCCTACCATTGTTGGTACCCTCCCCCCTTCCTTTACTGTGTATGTTTGTGTGGCTGTGTGCCTTTCTGCGAGTTGACTTGGTGTCTAGTCAAGATGGCAGGTAAAGGTAAAGACGCTACAGGATTCGAGCAGTGCCGTGATTGTGGGAGGAAAATGCCCAGTTCCAGTGGGCATATGGCATATGTCCTATTGCTTGGGCCAGGTGCACTTGCAAGAGGATTGTGCTGTGTGTCAAGCCTTTACTCACCGAGCCCTCGTAGAAAGAAAGAATAAAACTTATCCGTAAAGGACTAATTAAAACATCCTTTGAGACTTTGTCCTGTCAGCCAAGGAAATCAAAATCTGACGTTTCCTCACCGTCGTCGTCCTCTTCCTGGAAAGTTGATCATGGGAAGAAGAAGTGTCTCTTAGTGCTGGCATCCCCTTTGGCTCCAGCATCGAAGAGACCTGAATCTTCAGTTCCCTTCTGCTCATCGGAACCGAACCCGACTACTAGAAAAGCTATGGTGCTGACTTCAGCCCCAGCTGTGGTGACTACCACTGCATTGAAGATTTCAATGCTGACAATTATGGAGCCCGACTGCCCAGGTGCTAGTCCCTTCCATGGTACCATCGGTATCCTCAGAACCAGAACTATCTTTCATGCCCAGGACTAGGTACTCCCCCTCATTGGATCCTTTGTGGGGAATCTCCCAAGCCCCTTCATAGAGGGACCCGAATCTCCATCAGCCCTCTCTGTTCATTCCTCCAGGAGTTTGACAGAAGTCAACATCATGAGGTTGGTGCATCGGTTCCTTGTTGCTAGGGGTCTTACAGGTTCTTCCCAGCTTTCATTCCCTTCTGGACATGGGACCTTCTTTCCAATGACTCCACCAGACATTCCTCCTCCTCTAACCTCCACTGAGGCCTTAGAGACCATGACTCTGTTCCCCCAGTTCCAGCTGTCCCAGTGCCAACAGCTTTTATGCCTTCAGCTCCAGTGTCTGCCTTGAGTTCCCTGGTTCTTTCTGATCTGGAGGAATCTCGGGTCGTAGCTCCGCTGCCGGGTCCAATGGGTGTGGTTCAGCTACAGTGTTCTTGGAGCCGTATTTGTATGTTGGAGCCTTGGCATGCATGGGCTCTTCCCCTGCTTCAATGTCAGTTTCATTGGAGCAGGGTGGGACCACGGTTCTGGGACTCTGCAGATTCTCTGCTGGTTCCTTCCCTATCGGAGCATTTATCTGGTACTCCCTTTCGCCCAGAGCTTCCTCCAACCTCATGTCCAGACAGCACCAAAGTTGCAGAATACCCCTGCACAGGGGCTTACCTCTTGCGAGTCCTTTACAGAGCTTCCCACTGAGGAGGTCCCCTGGAAGAGGGTGTGTAAGAGGAGACCTCTAGATTCCCCAGAAGATTCTGTCACAGGGACACAGACTTTGATGAAGGGGAGGGTTCCCCCGGTCACCCCCAGAAGACATCTCCTTTGGAGACATTCTTGAGTTATTAAAGCAGAGGGGTAGCTGGAAGTCCAAAGAACCTTCTTTGGAGGAGTCCGTGTACCTGCAAGCTTTCGATGTTCACCCATCTACCTCTTGGGTGACCCTGCCTGCTGACTATTTCATTAGGTTAATTGCACTGTGGGCATGGAAGGCCCCTGATTCTGTAGAACCAATCCTCAGGAGATCCAACAGAATTCTCACAGTACCAGAGGGCCAGCAGTTTTGGGCCAAAGGTTTAGTAGTAGATGCCATGGTGGTTGTGACAGCCGCAAAGAAGGAACTAGCAGAAGAGAGTTCCACTGTTCATCCTCCTAACCGAGAGTCCAGGGTGATGGACAGGTTTGGGAAGCAGGTGTACACTTCATTGACCTTTGTCTTATGGTCTTTGAAGTTCATGGCACATTTTACTAGACTCAAGGGATCTGATCAAGGATTTGCCTGATACCCTTACAGGAGCCATGTCTGAGGAGGTACAGGATAAAGTGGCCTCCCAGCTGTCCATCCTGGAGTCTTATTTCCAACTCATCCATGAAGCTCATTGTGCACACAGCCGAAGGGATGACTTAGGGCAGTGTGTTCTGGCGTTGCCATAAGGAAGCACCCCTGGATGTGCTTGTGTGAGTTTGCAGAGCCATTTAAGTCTTCGTTCCTCAGTGTTCCATTTGACGGATCATCCCTGTTTGGCCCCAAAGTCAAAAAGGCCTTGGTCAGGTGTGAAAAAGGTGTAAAGACCCTGTCTGCAGTAGACATACATTTTTCTGCTCCGCAGTAGTCATCCTGCAGGAACCAGAGGAGTGGAAAAATGTGGTTCAAGCAATCCCAAGGTCATTTTCAAGACACACATGGTAGTGGCTCCCTTGGGGCAGAAGGGGGGAGCTCCAGTGGAAGATGCTGACCTCGTGGTAGAAATGGCCCCCCAAATCAGGGTTCCAGAGATTCTTTATCAGAGAAACCCTATCAGCACTCCTGAAGGGAGGCCCGATTGCTTGCCTTTGAAGGCAGTCGGGGGAAGATTGTCCTTGCACCCACTAGCCTGGCAACAAATAACCACCAATACTTGGGTGCGAAGGATCATTTTCAGAGGATGCTACATTCCCTTCATTCTTACCCCAAGAACAATCAGAAGAATTCCCAATGTTCCAACCAGTCAGAGGGGTCGGGTAGCTCTGGAAATTCAAAAGCTGCTAGAAAGAGTCATCCATGAAGTCCCATCAGACCAGATAGGATCCAGATTTATTCAAGGTTGTTTTTGGTGCCAGAACAGACAAGGGGACTGGAGACTGATTGTGGATCTCAGCCTATTGAAGAAGTTTGTTCAGCGGGCAAAATTCCGGATGGTCACGATTCAGTCTATTCTAGCCTTCTTAGGAAAAGACCATTGAAAGTGCTGTATAGCCCCTCCAGGATGTGTATCACCACATAAAAATGAACAAATGCTCCAGAAGGTCCTGTGCTTCCGGCTAGGAGCCAGTCGTTATCAATTCAGAGCTCTGCCCTTTGGTCTCACCACACTCCCAGGGTGTTCACAAACGTGTATGGTAGCAGTAGCAGCTCACTTGAGAGTGCACGTATTCTGAGTGTTTCCATATTTAGACGCCTGGCTTGTCACTGCTGCCACCAGGCATCTAAGTCAAGAGATTTTATTCTACACACTTGCGCTTATCTAGGTATGGTGAATCACACAAAATCCCAACTAAGTCCGACTCAAGAATTAGAGTTTATAGGGGCTTGCCTAAATACCACCTCTTGCATAGCTTCCCTTCCTCCTCACAGATTGCAAAAGATAAGGTCCCGTGGAAACTATTCTCTACAGCAACATGGTACCTGCTGTTTTAATTCTACAAGTTCTAGGGTCCATGGCAACGACCATTACGCTGGTCCCGCTAGCAAGATTTCACTTGAGAATTCTGCAGTGGCTTCTAACCTCCCAGTAGTCCATTCTCAGTCATTCCCTGATGCATCTCATTCGGGTTACCAGTTGTTGCAAGAAAGACTTATCCTGGTGGATGGAATCAGAAGAAATTCTCTTAGGCTGACCCTTCGTTCTTCCTCATCCCAAGGATATAGTGACCACGGACACCTCCTAGATAGGGTGGGGCAGGCATTATCTGGGCAGAACAGTCCAAGGCACTTGGTCCACAACTGAGGCTGATTTGCATATTGGTGTTCTGGAGTTAAAGGCAGGCTTTTTAGCTTTGCATGCCTTTCGAGCTGACCTCCCTGTGGGAATGATTGAGATTTAATCAGACAGCGTCAGTAGTGTGGTACATCAACAAACGGGGCGGAACAGAGTCTTACCCCCTGTGTCGAGAAACTCTCAGAGTATGGCAATAAGCAATTTCTTCCAACCACTTTCTGATAGCAATGCACATCCCAGGGACCTTGAACTTGATAGCGGACAAGTTGAGCAGGTGCATCCTCCTGCCTCACAAGTGGTCTCTCAATCCCAGAGTGGCAAAGGAGATTTTCTGTCGCTGGGGCCAGCCTTGCTGTGACCTGTTTGCATCACCCCTGAACAACAGCTACTTTGCCCTTATCCCCCCTCTGGTGGAGTCCCTGAGAGATAGTTTCCTTCACGACTGGCCCTCGGGACTGCTTTATGCCTTTCTCCCATTCCACTAATACTCGCTTTCTTGAAAAAAGCCATCAGGTTGTAGAGCAAGGTGATCCTCATTGCTGCCTTTGGCCTTGTCAAATCTGGTTCCCCTTTCTTTGGTCTCACCTAAGTCATCTTCCATGAACTTTGGACCCAGATCCAGACCTCCTTTACCATCCACAAGGACTAGTTCACCCCAGTCTCCAAAATCTCAAGCTAACAGCCTGGTTCCTCCAATTCCATTGATCGCCAGGCCAAGATAACCTGTCCTCCCCAGTCCGAAAAATTTTTGTTAGCTTCCATAAGCCTTCCACCAGAGACTTTAGCCCAGTAAGTAGAAAAGATTCTCGTTTTGGGCATGTGATAATGGTATTAACCCCTTCTCTGCAGTGGTTGAAAAGGTATTGGAATTTTTAGCTATGCTTTTCAAATAAGGAGCTCCTTTTACTATTAAAGTGCAACCAACTGCTATTTCCACTTCCATGACGGTTTCGAAGAGCACTCCTTAATCTCTCCAAGATTGTTCAAATTGTTTATGAAAGGAACCTTGAGGTTAAAACCACCTTATAAAGATCCTCTCATTCCTTGGGACCTTACTATGGTTCTGCAGTCATTGATTCATTTTCCTTTCGTGCCTGCACCTAATTGTGACCTGAAGTTCCTTTCATGGAAAACCATTTTTCTGGTAGCCGTTACCACCAGAAGAATTTCAGAGATTCAAGCGTTATCCTCAAAACCACCATATTTGATTTTTCATACAGACAGGGTTTCACTAAGAACCAACCCATCCTTTTTTTTCCTAAGTAGGTTATCTGAAGCTAATATTAATCAATCTTTTGATTTACCAGTCTTCTTCCCTAATTTTTCTAACAAGGAAGAATATTGTTTACACTTGTAAGATGTTCGCAGTCAATTGCATTTTTATCTTGGCAGAACAAAGGACTTTAGAAAGTCGGGCCAGTTATCCGTCTCCTTTTCAAGTCTATCCATGGGTGAACCAGTTTCAAAGGTCACTTTATCTAAGTGGGTAAGGGAATGCATAATTTTCATCTACAATAAGAAAAACATCCAATTACCTGCACCAGTGACGGCACATTCTACTAGGGCGATAGCCATTCTGCTGTTTTTCACTCAAAGACTTCCATGGATGAAATATGTGCAGCAGCAACCTGGGCTGCTTCACATACCTTTATCACTCATTACAAATTGGATCTGGTCTCCAGGGGAAGAGCGTCTTTTACTTCTATGGTTCTCATGAATATCTTTCCATAAGGCCTCCCAAGATGTAAGGTAGCTGGGGACTCTGTCCCATACGTCAAGGATAAATGAAGATTGAGGACATCAGATAAAGAAGTTAAGTACTCACCATAATGTTCCATCTGTGTTGTCGATCTTTATTTATCCTTGACACCCTACCCACTTTCCCCCTCCTTCAGGCTTCTTGGAGGAACGATCTCTAGTCCTGGTTATCTGTTATTTCATATATGACCTCTACAATTGCAATAGGGCTGTATTTCCTGTCTTGATTTATAGCCGAACAACAAATAGTCCAATGCCACAGAAACCAAAAGATTTATTTGCAAAGCTTTCAGGTTACAAACACCCTTCCTCAGTGCTACTATAGTGATAATAGCACTGAGGAAGGGTATTTGTAACCTGAAAGCTTAGCAAATAAACGTTTTGGTTTCTGTGGCATTGAATTATTTGTTATTTCTGCTATTCCATATCACAGTGATGTTCATAGTGTTTCACTGTTGCAGTCATTGCACTTGAGTTATCCTGCTGGCAGGCGACCAGCAGTCGGCCCGAGTTCCAAAGTCTTGGTCCAGCGTCGGTTGCTTTCGCCTCTTCCCTGACGTCAGTGCGCCAGGGGTTTAAAAGTTGCAACCGACACCATGTTCTTCAGTCTTTCTTGCCACGCAGTGCCCGAAGCAAAAGCAGTTGGCAAGTGCCGGTCGGCCGACTCCTGAGATTTTCAAAACTGAGTTTCAGAACCGAAGTCTTCAGTAAAGCTAAGTACCCCGCTGGGGAAACTTTTTCTTGCTGCAGACCGATGTCAGTAAAAGTTAATAATTGTATTTCTTGTGGGAAGCAAATACCTCATAAGGACTTTCACTCTTACTGTATTCCTTGCTAGGCCCTGACCACGACGTTACTAGTTGTCGGTTTTGTGCTAGATTCAATAAATGCACTATTAAACGTCGGTTTGATTTTGCTTTACATTATTTTGGCCGAAGGTTTAATTATATAATGCCATCGGAACAACCGACGACCGGAATTTATAAAAAACACAAAGACAAAGAGAAAGACAGGCATCCGAGGTCCAAAACCGACGACGAAGCCTCTTCTAGGCCAGTCGCCGGTTCTCAATGAGGCGCTTTCGCAGCCCCTGACACCTGCTACCTCAGAGCCACAGGCCGTAACCAACATCCACGTAGAGACACCGAGGCCTGTCGAAACTCAAGATATTGGGCCTACAGAAGCTATACCCTCAGATGGGTCCGGAGCCGCTGAGCAGGCATCGGCTTCTGAGGGTGTTTTCAGACCTTCACAGCTTACAATTAAGGCTACTACAGCAGCAGAGGCAAAGTCAAAAACACCATTAAGGACAAGGAAACAACTACAGCATTCTCCAGGACAGTCATCCATGCCAAAGAAACTGATACTTAAAATGGCCGAAGACCTTATTACTTTAATCAAGGGTTCCCATCCCCCTCCTGACAAAAGGCCTAGGCAAGACACTGATTATGATTCCTCTGATCAGGTTTCCATTTCCTCTGATTCCTCTTCTGATCATGTCCCTCCCTATGAGGACCCTGATGCAGAAGAGTCCATTCCTTCAGCCTCACCGCCTGAGGATTATTCTTTTGGGGAAACCCTGCACACCATGAGGGAGCATTTCCATTGGGAAAGCCAGGATTATTCAGAATCCAAGAAAAGGCTCAGAGATTTCCTTTTATTGCCTCAGCACAGGCCCCTGGCTATCCCCCCTGTGCTTGATATTGTAGGTGATGTTTTTTCTGAATCCACTCTGTCTCCTGATTCTTTACCCCCTGCACCAGTCAAGCCAGACAGGTACTACAGTGTCCTTGACTCTCATAAGTTTGCAAAAACCCCGCTGCAGACCCAGAAACAATTTCTCAGGGTCCTACAGGGGTTAAGGCTTCCACTGCCAAAAATCCTGTCCCCTCAGATAGGGATTCCAGAGCTCTGGACAGATGGGGGAAAAAAGTTTACACTTCTTCTACTTTAGCTGTAAGAGCTTTAAACTGTCAGTTTCACATACTTAAATATCAACAGTACCTTATGTCATTGATAAAGCAGAAAATGGTTTCAAATACAGAAAGTCCTGACAGTAAAGAAATGCAGGATTTATTGCATGCAGTTGAAAAGTGGGAAAGCATACTCTGCAATGTGGTTTTGATTCATTAGAGGCTTCTTGTAGAGCCGCAGTTACAGGCTCTGTTATTCGAAGACGTGCTTGTTTGAAAGAACAAAGTTTACCTGACCATGTTAAAGTAAAATTATTGGATGCTCCATTACAGCATGATACTTTGTTTGGTGTTAAGGCAGAAGAGGTGTTAAAGAAAATGGAGGATAAAGCAAAGTCAATGCAGACAGTGAAAGATTTCTTACAAGTTAAACCACCTAGATTTAGCAGAAACTGGCCTTCAAAAAATCGGTCCTTTCCAGTGGCAGGCCACAAAGAGGCAGATACAGACGCCCAAGAGGCAGATCTCAGCCCCAACGCTCCTACAGACCTAAACAATGGGGTGCTTCAGCCCCCAAAGGAGGAGAAGACAAATCACAACCTTATAGGAAACAGTCACAATGACTTCCCTCTGCAAATGCCAAGCTCTTACCTGTTGACAGCACCCCTAGGGGGAAAGCTAGCACTTTTCTCAAAAAATTGGCACATGATCACCCAGGACCACTGGGTGCTGAATATTATTTCTCAGGGTTAAAGGTTCCACTTCCATACGCTTCCAAAACCAAAAGGTATGCAAGGTATGCCAGACCTGCCACAAAACCGATGGGTAGAGGCACAAAAACAGATCTTTGCTCTTATGGACATGGGAGCTATTCAAAAAGTTCCACAACAAGAACAGGGACAAGGATTTTACTCAAGACTTTTCTTAGTACCCAGAAAATAACAAAGCCTGGAGACCAATACTGGACCTGTCAATCCTAAATACTTTCCTGGATGTTCCAAAATTCAAAATGTTAACACTACAAAAACTTCTGCCCGTGCTGGGCAAGGAGGCTTGGCTAGTTACTTTGGATCTCAAGGAGGCATACCTGCATGTCCCAGTCAGACAATCTTGCAGAATATACCTCAGATTCATAGCAGGCTCAATGCATTACCAGTTCTCTGCACTGCCCTTTGGCTTATCTACTGTGCCCAGGGTCTTCACAAAATGCCTGGCACAAGTAATTGCATTTTGCAGACAAAAAGGAATTCAAATATATCCCTACTTGGACGACTGCCTTATTCAAGCAGAGAGCAAGGACACTCTTCTAAAGCACCTGGCATTTGTAAAAAGATTGCTAATTTGCCTAGGATACACAGTAAACGAAAAGAAATCAAAACTAGTACCCTCTCAAGAGATAATATTCCTGGGTGCAAGCTTAAGTACAACTACCCAGATGGCTTATCTCATGCCAGACAAACAAAGGCAACTGACTCATTACTTTCAAATGATGGCAACAAAAACCCAGCTCCCTGCAAGACAAATTCTGCAGGCCCTGGGCTTCATGGCATCCTGCATTCTACTAATTCCATATGCAAAACTGCATATGAGGAAACTACAGTGGTATCTATAAAGTGTTTGGACTCAGCACTGTCACAGCCTGGAGACCGTCATAACTTTAATTCCCTGCCTACAACAGGAGTTTCGATGGTGGTCCCAGGCTTGTCACAACAACAAGGGACAGCCTTTCACCTTACCTACAGCCAGGCAGACAATAACAACGGATGCATCGGATTATGCCTGGGGAGCACATATGGCAGGAAAATGTATTCATGGCACGTGGCCCAAGGAACAAATGCATCTTCACATCAATCAAAAAGAGATGTTAGCTGTACAGAATGCCCTGACAGCCTTCAAGAACCTAATACATCCAGGACAACTGTTAATAAAGATGGACAATACCACAATTATGTGGTACATAAGCAAGGGGGTACACATTCATACCCCCTATGCAGACAAGCCATGACTTTGTGGAACACAGCACTGACCTACCAAGTACATCTGCAAGCACAATTCATGCCAGGAACAAAAAAATACACTGGCAGACAAACTAAGCAGAAATCTCATGGATCCTCACGAATGGAAGCTAAATCCACAAGTGTTCAGCATGATAACAAGGAAATGGGGACGCCCAGACATAAATCTTTTTGCCTCCCCTCACAATTACCAAATACAAAAATTTTGCACAAGAACTTATCACTCTCAAGCATGGAAAGTGGATGCTGTATCATTCAGCTGGAAAGGCCTGACAGTCTATGCCTTCCCTCCGATGCCTCTTCTCACCAAGGTGCTACTAAAAGTCAGACAAGAAAGGCCAAAAATGATCCTGATTGCACCAGACTGACCACGCCAGCACTGGTACCCAATCTTAAAGAGTTTGTCCCAAGGCCCACCTTGGCCTCTACCTCAAATCCCTCATCTTCTGACACAACAATCAGATTCTGCACAGTCAACTGAGAACCTTAAACCTGGCAGCATGGCAGATAATGTAGCCACTCGGACTGCACCTCTGTCTAAAGCTGTTATGGATGTTATTTTAGAAGCCAGGAGGTCCAGCACTAGGAAATCTTATGGAGAAAAATGGAAGAGATTCTGTGCTTGGAACCAGGCACAAGGGCTCGAACCACTTGTCCCTAATATTCCTCAGATTTTGCAATACCTAACTGAAATGTTGGACAAAGGCCTAGCTTTCTCATCTATTAAAATCCATGCCTCTGCCATTTCAGCTCATTACAATACGGATCCTCCTATTTTTTCACATCCTCTACTATGACAGTAACTCAGAGGGGCAGAAAATATAAGACCCCCAAGGAGAGCACCAATACCTACTTGGGACCTCAATTTTGTTTTAGAAAAACTCACACTGCCTCCTTTTGAACCAGCCAGCACAGCTCATCTAAAATTCTTGTCATGGAAAACTGCTCTGCTCCTAGCAATAACTTCAGCAAGAAGAGTCTCAGAGTTACAGGCATTGATGGCTGTGGAACCTTTCCTCATTTTTCATCAGGACAGGGTTTCTCTTAGGACAAACCCAACATTCATGCCAAAAGTGGTCTCCAATGTGGTCCTAAACCAAACCATTCATTTACCTACTTTCTACCCAAATCCCCAGAATAAAGAGGAAAGACTTCTGCACGCTTTGGATATACACAGGCAGCTACGATTCTACTTGGACAAAACAAAAGCTTTCAGAAAAACTGAGCAACTGTTTGCAACATATGCTGCAGGATCACAAGGAAAGCCTATTACAAAGCAGACAATTTCCAAATGGATAGGACACTGCATCCGCTTCTGTTAAGCACAACATGGCAAAGCAGTGCCTAAGGGCATTAGGCCTCATTCTACCAGAGCAGCAGCCACTTCAGCAGCTTTCCTCAGAGGAGTACCAACCAAAGACATTTTAGAAGCTGCAACCTGGAACTCCGTGCACAATTTCACCAAGCACTACCACTTAACTCTCTACTCTAAATCCAGAGCAGGCTTTGCCACTGCAGTTCTGCAGGGCTTGTTAGCCTCGCCAAATCCAATTTAGACCCAGCCACCCAACCTCAGCTTTGGGATTCTACCTAAGTGTAATGACTGCAACAGTGAAACACAGTGAACATAGTACAGTTGTGTACCTACCATAAATGTATATGTTCGAGTGTATTCACTGTTGCAGTCCAGGTTACCCACCCACCACCACCCTTTTCTTTGCTGGGACCTTTCTGTACTTCTCAACTCTATACAACCTATGTGGTGTATTTGCTTGTAGATGAAGGAAATGTTTATAGTGATATATGCATTTTTTTTGGCATATTTTTATCTTTTCAGCCTTCCTATCGAGTGCACCTGACATCTGGGGCAAGAAAAACTGAAGAAAATGGCATCGGTTGCAACTTTTATACCCCTGGTGCACTGACGTTAGGGAAGAGGCGACAGCAACCGATGCCAGACCAAGACTTGGAACTCAGGCTGACTGCGGGTCGCCTGCCAGCAGGATAACCCGAGTGTAATGATTGCAACAGTGAATACACTCGAACATCTACATTTATGGTAGGTACACAACTGTACTTTAACTGGTCTTCCGAGTTCCTTTATAGCTGCAAATCAATCTGAGGTAGTCTGGAGGGGGGCATTCTGGGTGTAGAGACTTAGCTCAAGAGTTTTTGGTTCTAGCAATCTGTTATAAGAACCGAGCCAGTACCAAGGATCGTAACCAAGTCCCATACATCAAGGATAAATGAAGACAGACAACACTGATAGAACGTTATGGTGAGTACATAACTTCTTTTTCTCAAGAAACAACCTTGCCCATGCTGCCTGTAAGTCTGAGTTGTAGTTTTAATAAAAATCTGAGTGTGAGAAAGTTGCATTCATATACTGATTAAAGTGGTATAGAATTAATGGTGCCTTACCTGAAATGTTGTAAGCAAGAATAATAGGTGCAGTATGTGTGACAGGCATCTTTATAAAAGGCAGAAACAAGCATGTATCAACAGACAGCATCCCACACATTCTAATTAGCTACTGCAGACAAGCAAATGTTTTTTGCTCTTTAATTCAGGAAATAAAATGTCCAATAAAGTGAGAAGTTCCCAAAATACATTTAATCGTGAAACTTTCAGAAATTCAAAAGCACGAGTCTTGGAAATAATTTTTTTTCTTTTTTTGTCATTTCCTGGGCTGAATCTGAAATGTGTCTTTCTGGACTAATGCTTTAACCAAGTTAACAATTCTGAACAAAATAAGAAATGAAATGTTAGACAGATGATTTGAAGTTATAAAGTCCTTACAACAATATGCAAGATCGATAGCAGGGTGCAGCTAAGCTACTGTCTTATCATACACAGTTTAGCAGCCTACTCCACCCCTGCACGTAAGTACCTGTGTGAAAGCAGCTATACTGAATGTTATTCCTGTCGGGAAAAAAGGAGGATTAATAAGGCAAAGCTTTATTTATATTTATAGACATCTTTTTCACTGTTTGTTACCCCCTGGCTGGCTATGTGTATACTGTAGAGTACTTCGTGTACACTTGCTGATGTCCCTGTTTGTATGTACTGCAGTTGTTTTGTAACCTATACTTTTCTGCCTCTTGTTATATCTGATATTGGTGATCTGCCACTAGCAGATGTGTACCTGCTTATCACAGTATACAAAGTAAGAGGGGGTGAGAGAGTGGCTAGTTAAGTAACAACATGGCTCACTGGAACTTTTTAAGTGGTCACTTGAGAAAAAAATTGATTCACTTAACAGATTATGTGAAAGTTGTAATTTTACTATGAAAAATGTAAGATTTTGCTTGAATGAGATAATCACCCCCACAACACTTTCATAACTTCATTGCAAGGGCTGTGCCACTCCTTGTTAAAGTTACTAATTCCAGTCTCACCATTCATCCGTTACTACTAATGCTACTTAATGGTTTCAGATGTTATGTTGTGTTGATACTTTCTTGAATGTGTTCATTTAATTTGTTTTTCTTCGTAGTGAATTCTGTCTCAGTGGATTTACCAGGATCTACAGTTTCTAAACCTGAACCACCACCTCAACAATCTAAACCAGCAGCCTTCAGATCTTCAAGCCGAGAGGACACTGTTCAGTCCAGCTTTTACCCTCAGAAAAGCTTTCCAGAAAAAAGTCCTGTTAATGGAATAGAACAAACTCAGAAGCCTTTCTCCTCAACATACAATCGGTTTACTCCAAAACCTTACACAAGTACTGCTCGGCCATTTGAACGCAAGTTTGAAAGCCCAAAGTTTAATCACAATCTTCTACCAACTGAAGTGCATTTAAAACCTGAAATACCACCAAAGGTGCAGAATTCTCCACAGCCCTTGTCAAAGTCCCAGAATTCTCCTCAACCTGTTGAGACTGACAGTGGAATGGACTCCTTTCCTAGGCAATCTGAAAAGTCTAAGTATCAACCAAATAATAATTCTTCAGTGCCTAAAGCCATTCCTGTAAGGTGAGTGTGTGCATTCTGATTATATGTTATTGTGAAGTGTTTGTTGTTGTGTAAGGAAATGGGTATCGTTGCTTTCAGTCGATTTAATTTCCCCAAATGTTACTGTTTTTTTTAACAAGGACCCCATTCCTAAGTCAGGGTGTATTTAGTGCTCATGTAATCAGCATGGCTTTTGCTGTGTTTTAAATTGAATATTTTTTTTTTGTTGTTGAAATTAAGAGAACATTTGAACAAACATTTATTCAAAGAAAGAAGTTATAAAACAGTTGATCTGATGTTGTCAAGCTTTATTCATTCTTGACTGATGGGTTCGGATCCCTTGGAATCGACTTAGCTGTTATACAAAGCTCGCACCAGGCTCTACCCATACTGCCTCTCTTCCATTACCTCAGATCTCATTTGCCGCATAGAAAATTGGACCCATCAGCCAATGCTCTCAGCTGAGTGCCAGCAATTTTCTTCTTGTTGTGATTGTAATAGTTTAAGGCTCTAATTCCTTACTCATTAGTGTTTGATGCTTGTTTTGAGTGAGTGACCCTGTTTGAGCTTTCTACCCCTTTTTTACTTTATGGTAATTCTCTTTTACCATTGTTGGTAACAGACCTGTTCTTCCCTTTTACCATTGGTAATCTATAATACCATTGTTTGTATTTTTCTTGTGCTTCTCTTCCTTTCCCTTACCCATTTGGGCATTCTTCATATACCATAGTTGGTATATCCTTAAAAACAAGAAAAAAATAAATATAAATATATATATATATATATATATATATGTGTGTGTGCGTGTGTGTATGTTTAATTGATCTCCTTCAGTAACCTTTCTTTCCCCCTTTTCTACGAGCAAGTGTATGAGCGTGTCGTGTTGCTAACTGGACAACATGGCAGGCAAACAAAAAGGGATCTCTGGGTTTAAACAGTGTAAGGACTGTGGCAGAAAGATGCCAAATTGTGATGGACATCTTTCTTGCATCTACTGTCTCGGTGTCCCTCACTTGGAAATTCTTTATAATATCTGTAAAGGCTTTGGCACCCGAACTCTTGCAGAGAGAAGAAATTCATTCTGAAAGGCTTGTTAAAGTGTCCCTTTGGTGAAGCTCTATCTGAGGTGGAGACTTCAAAATCTCCAAAGTCTGGGGCAAAAAAGCGGAGCCATTTGGTACCGTCTTCCCCAAAGGTACATGACACACAGTCTCAAAAATCCCAGGTTCCGACAGTCTGTTCGGAACCGAAGGCAAAATAACTAAAACATCACCATCTTCTACTCCAGCACAAAAGACAGCAAAATCAGCATTGGTGCTGACAACTACTGAACAACTCAAACCACTTCGGCACCGACGACCTCTCCAGCACCGGCAATAGTTACATCTACCCATTTGGTTCCATCTTCTTCTTCTATACAACGGACCACGGTGCTGTAGGTCAATGTTTTAAATATTCTCCAGACAAGATAGACCCCTTTAATAGACCCCTTTTTGGGTCAGCAGCTAAGTCCCTTTGTGGACAGACCAGAGTCCCCTTCAGGAATATTGATCCGTTCCTCCAGGAGTCTCTCAGAATTGGATATAGTCAGATTAGTGGACCAGCTTTTAGCAGCCAGAGGCCTTCCTGTTATCCTCCTAGACCTCTCTCCCACCCGCAGCCAAGGCTTACTCTCCCAGGACTCCTACATATATTCCTCCTTCAACCTCTTCCCAAGTCTTGGAGCCCGTTGCTTTTACGCTCCTGGTGTCAACTGCCTCGGTGCTGACTGTGGATCTCACCTTAGCACTGGAATCTACTCTGTGGTCTAAAGCTTCTTTTGTAACATCTCACCCACGGGACTGAGGTTTGGCTGTCGGTTCCGAGATCTTTATACCGGTTCGAGTTGTTTCTGTGGCGCCATCTGTGGTTCTTGGGACCATTGTAGTTTTAAGCACTCTCACTCGGCGCCTACTCTGGGAGGCGGCTCGTTGGAGCAGGGTGTGACCCTGGTTCTCAGGTGGTCTCTCTGTTCCGGGCTCCCATCCCTCTTCGGGTGGGACTACTTTCCAGAATATGGAGAGATCTTTAGCCTCAGCAGGTTCACAGTTGGGTCTATCCCTATCAGAGTGCCATATTTTTGTTCCCTCTGGTTCGCAGTTGCCACAATTTGCTATATCTGGACAGCTGGCACAAGAACTGCAAGATACCCTAGCTCAGGGTCCCCCCACTTAGGAGTCCTCCTCAGACCCCCCTCTCACCCCCTAAATGGCCCATCTCAATACCGGAAGATTGCCAAATTCCAGTAAAAACGGACACACAGGTACAAAACGCACTCTCTAAAGCCAAGAATACAGCATCCATGGGACCAGATGACATCCCGGGCTGTGTACTACATGAACTGCAATATGAACTGGCACCTCACCTAAGTGTCATGTTTAATCATAGCCTCACCTCAGGTTTCGTGCCCACTGAGTGGCGCAGAGCTACAGTTATCCCAATCCACAAGGGGGGATCCACCTTGGATCCTGGAAACTACCGTCCCATCAGTCTGACCAGCCTTATCTGCAAGGCCATAGAGCGTATTATCATGGAATTTATAAACAAAGACATTGGCAACCTTCAAACACTGGACCCCACCCAGTTTGGGTTGGTGAAGGGCCGATCTTGTCTCCTGAACCTGATTGACTTCTTTGAATCAGTCTCCAAAGCCATGGATAAGGGTAAGGTGGTGCACACAGCCTATCTAGACCTTGCCAAGGCCTTTGACACCATCCCCCACTCTGGAATCATAGATAAACTTACGAAGTTGGGCATTAATCCCTATGTCACCCAATGGGTTGCTAAATGGCTTACTGATAGAACCCACACTGTAAAAGTAGCCGACTCCAAATCCAGCTCCAGACAAGTGACAAGTGGAGTACCTCAGGGTTCAGTCCTGGGGCCGCTCTTGTTTGGCATCTACTTCTCTGAAGTACAGGTCAGTACTAAGGGACTCTGGCTAACAAAGTTTGCAGATGACTGCAAACTGGGAGCCATTATTGAATCCCCAAATGATGTGGCTACTCTGTAAAAGGGCCTTACAGGAACAGATGCTTGGTGCCAGAGCCATGGGCTCAAGCTCAATGCCAAGAAATGTATTGTTATCCCCTTTGGGAAAAAACATGTATCCATGAATTACCATATAGGTGGCAGTGCACTAAACACAGAAAGTGTGATAAGAGACTTAGGGACACAGGTGGACAGTGGTCTCACCTTCGATAACCACATCGCCACAACAGTCAGAAAATCCTTCTATGTGGCACACCTCATCACGAAGGGCTTTTCATCCAGAAAGAAGGAGGTCATTGTCCCACTGTACTCATCCTTCATTAGACCCATTATAGAATACAACGCCCCATTTGGTATGTACCTCTCAAGACATCTGCAACAACTGGAAAGGCCTCAGAAATACCTCACTAAAAGAATCACAGGCCTAAAGCAGATTCCCTACGCTGACCGCCTTAAAAAAACTCCAGCTATACTCTGTCGCATATCTTTTACTCAGAGGCGATCTCTGCTTAACATACAAGGCCATGTCAAACCCAGAGCTGTTGGACATGCTACACTTAAAGAAATCCCAATCCCTCAGAGCTACACGCTCCAGGGATCTAAACCTTGTCATCACAATAAACAAAACATGCTGGAGGGATAGGTTCCTGACCCAGAGACTCCCCAGACTCTGGAATAGATTGCCCATACATGTCAAGCAGAGTGCCTCTTTGGACCTCTTCAAGAGGAACCTTGACGATTGGATGGGAGAAAGGAAATTCACCCCAGGGATCACGTCAGTCGCCCTGCTAGACAGGGGTCCAGGAAAGTAAATAATGTGGGAAGAAATAGCCAGGGAATTGTTATGGCTAGGCTTGTATAGGCCCTAGGGCTGATAGCCTAGTACCAACCTATGAACTTCCCCCTGAGGAGCCACTCCATAAGAGAACATGCAAGAGGAAGCACCTAGATTCTCCAGAAGAATCAGTCACTGAGGATACATATTGCGATGAAGGGGAAGGATCTCCACAGTCGCTCTCTGAAGATGTCTCCTTTGGAGACATCCTGGAAATATTTAAAACAGAGGGGTGATTGGAAGCCCTCAAACCCCATCCTCTGAGGAATCTGTTTTCTTGCAAGTTTTTCATGGACGTCTATCTACTTCTTGGGTGACTCCGCCCACTGATGAACTAATCAAATAGATTGATCAGCGAGTGTGGAAGGCTCCTGACACCATAGAGCCTATTGCGTAGAGACCGGAGAAGATTCTTTCAGCCCTAGAGGATCAGCTCCATTGGTCTAAGGGTCTAGCAGCAGATGCCGTGGTGGTGGTGGCAGCCACCAAAAAAGAATTCGCCGAAGAGAGTTCAGTTGTCCATCCTCCTGAGAGTTGTGGACGATGGACTGATTTGTGAAACGGGTCTTTGCTTCAGTAACCTTCGCTATTCAGTCCTTGGACTTTTGGTCACACATCACTAAGACTGCAAAGGGATCTGATAACTGAGCTTTCAGACACCCTAGCAGGAGCAGTGTCTGACGAGGTTCAAGATCAGCTTGCCACCCTGGAGTCCATCTCAAATTCATCTGTGCAGCTTATTGTGCATACAGCTGAAGATACGTCTAGGGCAGCGGGTACAGGCGTTACCATTGGGCACCATGCCTGGATGCGCTTGTATGATTTTGCGGACCCCTTCAAGTCATCTTTTGTCAGTGCTCCTGTTGACGCTGCTTCATTGTTTGGCCCAAAAGTTAGAGACACGTTAGCCAGGTGTGAAAAGGATGGGAAGATGCTTTCTGCTGTGGGTGTGTGTTTTTTCACTCCACAACGATCTTACTCCAGGAATCAGAGGAGTGGAAATGTGATTCAAGAAGACCCAAGGGTCTTTTTAGGATGCACATAGCGAGTATTTCCCCCAGGGCAGAGGAGGTCCACTTAACCAGGGCTCCAGAGATTCCTTTTCTGGATAACCCTACCAGTGCTCCTGAGTGGAGGCTCAATTGCTTACCTCTGGAAGCAGTAGGGGGAAGATTTTCTCGGCACCATTCAGCCTGGCTCACAATAACTTCAGATTCATGGGTGCAGACAATAATCACCAGAAGTTACCGCATTCCCTTCAGTCTTTTCCCCAAACCCCAAAAATGAATCCCTGATCCCCCCCAGTCAGAGGAATCTAGCAGCAGTAGAAGTTCAAAAGCTGCTTCAAAAAAAGAGTTATCCAAGCAGTCCTACCAGACCAGATGGGATCTGGAGTCGACTGAAGATTCTTTTTAGTGCCAAAAAAGACAGGGGACTGGAGGCCAATCTTGGATTTCAGCCTTTTGAGCAAATTTGTGCAACAGACAAAATTCCGGATGGTCAAGATTCAGTCTATCCTTCCCTTTCTACAGAAGTATGATTGGATGTGCTCTATAGATCTTCAGGATGTGTATTACCACATAAAGATGGACAAACACTCCAGAAGATATCTCTGCTTCCGGCTGGGAGCCAGTCATTACCTGTTTTGAGCACTGCCCTTCGGCCTCACCACAGCCCCCAGGGTGTTCAAATGCACGGCAGTCATAGCAGCTCATTTGAGACTACAGGGATTCTGTGTGTTTCCATATCTAGACAACTGGCTCCTCACCGCCCCTTCCAGGCATCTACTGCTATGCGCCATAGACTTTGTTCTACACCTTACCGAAACTTTGGGCATTTCAGTCAACAAAGAAAAATCACAACTGTCTCCCACACAGGATTTGGAATTTATCAGAGCAAGACAAAATACAATATCCTGTGTGGCCTTCCTTCCTCATCACAATTTGTTAAAGCTAAGATCGCGGCTACAGTTGATCCTCTCAACTTTTCGGATCCATGGCAGCTACAGTAACATTAGTTCCCCTAACGAGGTATCACATGAGGCTGCTTCAGTGGCTCTTGGCGTTGCAATGACCACTTCTAACGCACCCCATGTCCCATCCAGTCTTGATAACAAATCACTGCAAAAATGATTTATCTTGGTGGATAAAGCCAGAAGAAAATTTATGGAGTCATCCCTTTTCCCCCCTCTCAGGCCAAGACCGTAGTGACCACGGACGCTTCCCAAATAGGGTGGGGCATTTTCTGGGGAAGACTCTCCAAAGCATTTGGTCCCCACAAGAGGCCAATTTGCGCATCAGTGTCCTAAAACTGAGGGCAGCGCTTTTAGCATTGCAAGCATTTCAGTCTACCTTACCTCCAGGGACAATTGCCATCCAATCAGACAACATGTCCTTAGTCTGGTATATCAACAAATGTGGGAACCAGATCCTATCCTGTATGTTGGGAAGCCCTAAGAGTTTGGCGACGGGCAGTCACTTCCAACCTCTTTCTGATAGCAATGCATATCCAGGGGAACTCCAACATGATTGTGGACAAATTGAACAGGTGTGTCCTTCTCAGAGTTACAGGCTTTGTGTGTGAATCATCCATATATCATCTTCCACAAAGAAAGAGCATCACCCAGAAGCAATCCCTCCTTCCTAAAGTGGTATCAGAGTCCAATATCAACCAGGCCATAGACTTACCAGTCTTCTTTCCAAATTTTTCAAACAAAGGAGAATACTGCTTGCATGTGCTGGATGTCCACAGACAATTACATTTTTACTTGGACAGAACAAAATCCTCTAGAAAATCAGACCAACTATTTCTAACCTTTTCTGGTACCAGATTGGGCAAAGTGGTATCAAAGGTCACCTTGTTAAAATGGTTAAGAGACTGCATTACCTTTATATACAACCAGAATAAACTCAAATTGCCAATGAAAGTTATAGCTCATGCTACAAGATCTGTTTCCACTTCAGTGGTCTTCATTCCAGTGCTTCTATGGAAGACGTATGCTAGCTGCAACTTGGCCTACTCCACATACCTTTATCACTCATTACAAATTAGACATGGTCTCCACTGGAAGACCATCCCAAGGATATTGCCAATATCCTGGCAGATCGATTCAGTGCCAACTTCACCCCCCCACACCCACTAAAGGGCCCATCTCAATACTAAAAGATTGCCAAATTCCGGTAATCAATGGCCACACAGGTAAAAAACGCACTCTCCAAAGCTAAGAATACAGCATCCATGGGACCAGACGACATCCCAAGCTGTGTACTACATGAACTACAAAGTAAACTGGCACCTCATCTAAGTGTCTTGTTTAATCATAGCCTCACCTGAGGCTTTGTGTCCAATGAGTGGCGCACAGCTACAGCTATTCCACTCCACAAGGGGGGATCCACCTTGGATCCCGGGAACTATAGTCGCATCAGTCTGACTAGCCTGATCTGCAAAGCCACAGAACACATTATCATGGAACTTGTAAACAAAGACATTGGCAACCTTCAAACACTGGACCCCGCCTAGTTTGGTTTCGTAAAGGGCAGATCTTGTCTCCTCAGCCTGATTGACTTCTTCGAATCAGTCTCCAGAGCCGTGGACGAGGGTAAGGTGCCCCACACAGCCTCTCTGGACCTCGCCAAGGCCTTCAATACCATCCCCCAGTCTGGAATCCTAGATAAACTTACTAAGCTGGGCATTAATCCCTACATCACTCGATGGGTTGCCAACTGGCTTACTGACAGAACCCACACTGTAAAAGTAGCTGATTCAAAATCTAGCTCCAGACAAGTGACAAGCAGAATACCTCAGGGTTCAGTCCTGGGAGGGACCGATCTTGTTTGGCATCTACTTCTCTGAAGTACAGGCCAGCACTAAGGAACTCTTGCTAACAAAGTTCGCAGATGACTGCAAGCTGGGAGCCATTATTGAATCCCCCAAATGATGTGGATATTCTACAAAAGGGCCTTACCCAAACAGATGCTTAGTGCCAGAGCCATGGGCTCAAGCTCAATGCCAAGAAATGTTATCCCCTTTGGGAAAAACATGTACCCATGAATTACCACTTAAGTGGCAGTACACTAAACACCGAAAGTGTGATAAGGGACTTAGGGGCACAGGTGGACAGTGGTCTCCCCTTCGATAACCACATAGCCACAACAGTCAAGAAATCCTATGTGGCACACCTCATCACTAAGGGCTTTTCATCCAGGAAAAAGGAGGTCATTGTCCCACTGTACTCATCCCTCATTAGACCCATTATTGAATACAATGCCTCATTTGGTATGTACGTCACAAGACATCTGCAGCAACTGGAAAGGCCACAGAAATACCTCACTAAAAGAATCACAGGCCTAAAGCAGATACCCTATGCTGACCGTCTTAAAAACACTTCTGCTATACTCTGTTGCATATCGCCTACTCTGAGGCAATCTCTGCTTAACATACAAGGCTATGTCAAACCCAGTGCTGTTGGACATGCTACACTTAAAGAAAGCCCAGTCCCTCAGAGCCACACGCTCCAGGGATCTAAACCTGGTCATCACAATGAACAAAACATGCTGGAGGGATAGGTTCCTGACCCAGACTCCCCATACTCTGTAATAGACTGCCCATACATGTCAAGCTGAGCACCTCTTTGGCCCTCTTCAAAAGGAACCTTGACAATTGGATGGGAGATGGGAAATTCACCCCAGGGATTGCGTCAGTTGCCCTGCTAGACAGGGGACCAGGGAAGTAAATATTCTGGGAGGAAATAGCCAGGGAATTGTTATGACTAGGCTTGTATAGGCCCCAGGGCCAATAGCCTAGTACCAACCTATGAACCTTTGGCTCTGCGGTGCTCAGGAATATTCTTCCTTGGAGCTGCCCAGGATCTAAAGTAGCTGGGGACTCTGTCCCATCACTCGAGTGATTGAAGATTGACATCATCAGATAAAGATGTTATGTTCTTGCCATAACGTTCCATCTGTGCTGTCGATCTTCATTCATTCTTGACTTCCCACCCTCCTGCCCCCTCCTAGAGACTCTTGGAGGTTCGGAACTAGTCCTGGGTTTTATAGGGTTGTTCCTCAGACAGGGTTTCTGTATTTTCTTAACTGATAGGCAAACTCGATCTGGGGTAATGGGAAGAGAGGGAGTATGGGTAGAGTCTTAGCTCAAGAGTTTTTGGTTGGCACGAGCTTTGTGTAACGGCTAAGTTGGTTCTGAGTGATTGGAACCGAACCCATCAATCAAGAATGAATGAAGATCAACAACACAGATGGAACGTTATGGTAAGAACATAACTTTTTTTTTTAACAGCTGTTACAGATAATAATATACCACTATTTAGCACACAATAGTACAGTAGAGAGTTGATTATCCGAAACGTCAACTATCCCAACCCAGCCTTCCAAAGTTTTCTGGTAGGAAAAAAATTATAAAGTCTGAATATGTAAACATTATACGTATTCACTTATGCATGTTTTTTGAACTTGTAGCCTGCTTGTGTGTGAAAAATATTCTTTATTGTCTACTGGACTTACTGAATGGTTAAAAAGTGTATTCCCTGAATGAAAAAAAAAACAAGATTTTAGAAGTTTTTTTATCCAGTTCAATGTGTGTTCATAGATCATAGATTCATAGATTAGTACTAGGCTAACTGTCCTTTTGAGCCATTTGAAGCCTAACTATTTCCCCCGTGTGACAATCAAACCCTGCACCTTGTCTTTATAGGGTAAACACCTTAACCATTATGCCACCCCTCCCTAAATGGGAAGAGAGGGGAGTATGGGTAGAGCCTTAGCTCAAGAGTTTTTGGCTGGCGCGAGCTTTGTATAACGGCTGAGTTGGTTTATAGGTTCATAGGTTGGTACTGGGCTTTCTGCCCGAAGGCATAGATTAGCCCAGCCATGCGGTATTCACCGCCCCTTTAGTAGTTCCCTAGACCCTTGTACTAGCAGCTAGTACCCTTGGCCCCTATGTAGTAGTGCTGTTGGTGTGATCCCCGGTGTGAACTTTGTTACCCATCCACTCATCAAGGTTCCTCTTGAAGAGTGATAGTGAGGGGCTCTGTCTTATGTTGATCGGGACCCTGTTCCATAGTAAGGGAAGTCTCTGCGAAGGGAGTCTATCCCTCCAGCATGTTCTATTCATTGTTGTGTTGAGGTTTATATCCCTAGAGCGTGTAGCTCGAGTAGATCTGGTTTTGCTAAGATGGAGCATGTTCAACAATTCTGGGTTGGACATGCTCTGTACGTTAGACAGAGATCGCTTCTGAGAAAGCGGTATGCAACAGAGAACAGTCTTAGCTTTTTCAATCGTGCTGTATAGGGCAACTGTTTGAAGCCAGTAATCCTCTTGGTTAGGTACCTGTGTGGTCTCTCCAGTTGCTGGAGATGTCTAGCCAGGTACATTCCAATTGGTGCATTGTACTCAATAATGGGCCTGTGAGGTAGAGTAGAGGGGTACCATTACATCCTTAGATCTTGATGCGAACCCTTTCGTGACCAGATGGGTCATATAGAAGGATTTTCTAACCATTTTGGCAACATGGTTATCAAAGGAAAGCTGACTATCTACTTGGGTCCGTAGATCCCTTATTTCTTCTTCAGATTTCAGGGGATTACCTCCTATGTTGTAGTTTGCGGGTACTCTGTTTTTTCCAAAGGGGATTACTATGCATTTTTTTTGCATTTAGCTTGAGACCATGGCTTTGACACCATGCATCAGTCTCATTTAGGCCCTTCTGGAGGATCTCCATGTCGGCCGGAGACTCTATTATAGCACCCAGTTTGCAGTCGTCGGCAAACTTAGTCAGCCACCGCCCTTCCGTGCTTGCCTGTACTTCTGAGAAGTATATGCCAAACAGGAGGGGCCCCAGGAAAGAGCTCTGAGGCACACCACTCGTTACTGGTCTGGATTCGGACATGAATCCCGCTACTCTTACTTTATGGGATCTGTCTGAGAGCCAGTTTGCGATCCATCTTGTGACGTAAGGGTTTATGCCCAGGCTGGTGAGCTTATCAATAATACCTGAATGGGGAATGGTGTCAAATGCTTTAGCAAGGTCAAGGTAAGCCGTGTGTACCTCCTTTCTCTTATCTATAGCCTGAGTAACTGTCTCAAAGAAATCCACCAGGTTCAGGAGGCATGATCTGCCCTTGACGAAGCTGAACTGTGTAGGGTCCAGCGACTGGAGATTCCCAATCTCTCCATTTTATGAGTTCCATAATGATTTGCTCCATAGCCTTACAGATCAGACTTGTCAGGCTTATTGGTCGGTAGTTCCCAGGGTCAGTTGTGGCCCCACCCTTGTGTAGCGGGACCATCGTTGCCGTGCGCCATTCTATGGGCACATATCCTGTGGAGAGGCTGAGACTGAACAGGGTATTAAGATGCGTGGTTAATTCCTTTTGGAGCACGCGTATGACACAGTCTGGGACACCATCTTGTCCCATGGAGGCAGTGTTTTAACTTTAGATAGAGCCTTGTTAACCAACGTACAGTAATAATTGGACTTGCACAATCCCCTGGAATGGTAGTAGGCCCTGTAGGTGATGAGGGGGGGGGGGTGTCAGAAGGGTCAGTGTATTTTGTTCCATTTTGTACTAGTTCAGAACAGACCTGAGCATTGCCATTTAGGTTTTTGACATAGCCATAGAAGGCCTTATGGTTATCCTTGGCATCCTTGGCAACTTTCTTTTCAAAATTAGCTTTAGTTGACTTGATGAGGGTCCTCAGTTTCTTACTAATGCTGATCAGGGATGATTTTTCTACTTGAGATTTGGCCTTTTTTTGTACAAGTCTCCTCCTTTTATTGTAAAGTTTGCTTATGGCCGGGGTCCACCAGACTGGTTTCTCCTTGCTTGAGGAAGGAGTCTTGGTTTTATTTGGGATAGCACGGTCCATGCAATCCTGAAGATGCATATAGAGTGCCTTGGTGTAGGATTCCGCATCCTGGATATCATTATCCTTCTGCAAGGAAATAATGAAGCTTTCCACTTTGGATGCAAGTAGTCTGATGTTTGCTTTGGAAAGGTTTTTGACTATGGTTTCTTTGACTGGG
The DNA here is from genome assembly GCF_019279795.1 of Protopterus annectens. NCBI lineage: Eukaryota > Metazoa > Chordata > Ceratodontiformes > Protopteridae > Protopterus > Protopterus annectens. The sequence goes on along the minus strand of NC_056740.1, from coordinate 71,541,024 downwards.
GGAGGTGGAGGTGGAGGGTTGATTATCCAAAGTACCCTTGGTCCCAATTATTTTGGATAATCGACTCTTACTGTAAAGATGTGAGCACAGTGTGTAGGTTGCATGTAGTTCAGTCCTACCAGCTTTTGTTGCGTGAAGCGCAACTTGTTATAATACTAGTAATAAGTATCGACAGTGAACACTTTACAAAATTATGTATTATTATTCTGTTACATAATATGCCGTATTATGTTGTCAAAAGTCTTTCAACACCAAAATATGGAAAGACCCATCATTCAGTCTTTTGGACAGTTATGTAGTGAACAAGGATGTTTGAAAATATTAAAATGTCCTATAACTCTGATTCAGTGACTATAATAGAAGGCTTAATGCAGAAATAGTTTTACATTCCCTAGCTATAACTTTTATTTGGTAATGTTGGATAACATCATATATGCCAAATCAGCTTTAATTTTGTGTGGATTATCCTAAAACAAAATTTCTAGGGTTTTGAGAACCCTTTCTCAGACATTTTGTTCCACATTTTAATAATTAAAGGAAAAAGATAGTCTGTAGTACTGGTAAGTCCACATCACATTCAGGATCCCTGTGCACATCCAAAATTCAAGTCACAGGTGAACATGTACATAAACAAAATCAAAGATGCAAGAATAGCTGACCTCAGTGTAATAGTAGCGGGTTATCGTCACTTCTTTGTTAGAAAAAACAGGCTATTTAACTAATGTCTAAAATTCAGAACCAGTCAGAAGGTAGTACAGAATTTCAAGTCACTACATAGTTTTAAAATAGTAAAAATAAAAAATTTGACCAGACTTAGTCACAGAAAGAACTCTGCTTTATTCATGTATGATAATTGCTTTCGTCCACTAAGTGAACTTCATCAAATCATCTTTTTCTGGTTTCGGGTGCTTGCATTAGCTCTGTATTTATAAGGCTTTGGTCCCTTGTTATGCTGCTTAACCCAGTGACCTATTTTTTGGAGGTGCTAATTAGCTATAAACATTTGCCATAGTCACAAAAATTCATTTTTCCATCAGGGCATTTGCGATAACTAGACATGCAGGGTGGTACTTAAGGCTCATTTTAATGCTACATTTTAATTAGTTTTGAATATTATATGTGGTTAGTTTATCATGAGTTACCCCATACTCTCAACTCATGTTTATGGATGCTTTTCAATAATAATTTCTGACTTTGTTTATATTTTCCATGAATAAAGCTGTTTTTGAAAAGATGGTCTGATGAGTTCCAGTTAATGGATGGAAGTGCTTATTATGCATGAATAAAGCAGAAATGTCCTTCCTTTTCACTGTTGGCAGTATTCCTTTCAATGGGGATCCCCTGCCAAGGGCTTTCCGACATCCGGCCAGTATACCAAAGCCTAAGGTATGCTATGCATCACATGCATGCTTCCTGTGTATGGTGTAGGGCATAAAGGTGACATCCGGATGTACCATCCTCAGAACTTCTTTGCTACCGGTCTAAATACCCACTTCATTTGCTGGTTCACCATGCCATTTTTTGATAAGTACCCTATTGGGGTTTTTGCTCTTATCTTTTTTCCTTTTGTTTTGTTGCTTATAGAGTTCATGTCATTCAGAAAGGGTAAATGCCATTGCAGGAGACAGACTCCCCATAAAGATCATAAGCAGTGTTTATTTTGTCTCTGTGCTTCCCACGATCATACATCTTGTTCCATTTGTCAGGCTTTCATCCAAAAGACACTGCATAGCCGGCTTTCCTCTTTGGCCCTACACATAGAGAACCACCATCTTAAGCTTTTAGCAAAAGACATTATTGAAGGAACTTCGCTCTGTGGGTCAGCCATCTGTGAAGAAGGCCAAGAAATCTAGGTCTGATTCTTCTGCTGTACCATCTCTGCCAGACATCTCTCTCAAGGTCGGTGAAAGCCCAGAGGATCGCTCTGCTCCATTGTTGGAGTCTTCTGCAGCTACTGCTTCAGAGGCTGCCATGGATCTGACCTCATGCAATTCTCTGGAGACCTTGCAGCCATCCACTTTGGATGTTCAGGGGAACAGCGGATGATTATTACCAAGGGGCCTAGGGGTGTTCCTCAAATTTTGGTTAGGAAAGAAGTACCAACTACCATTGTAGAATGCTGCCTTGGGGTCTGAGCCTTCTAAATTTTATAAGGTGGACATAACATTGAAAAAGAAACAAAACCTGTTACTCCTGTTCCTAAAGACCCTCAGAGTGAATGGCAGCATTTCACTCCGTGGTTGTTTAATGCCCTTATGGCTTTAAAACCTCCCTAAAGAGTTTCTGTTTCTGCTCCACCTTGGTCCTTTACTCCTCTTAGAAGGCCTTGGGAACAGGATTCAGTTTGAGGGGGGAGTGATTCCGATGAGGAATCTTTTGCTTATTCTTCCCAGATTCCTTCTCCCCTAGACTGTGGCTTTGAGGAAGAGGATTCCACTAGTCCAGCCACTCCTTTAAAAAGATTTCCTTTGGGGACACAATTTCCAGAATGATGGAGTTTTTTAAGTGGGATTGTGCCCAACTTTCTGAGGTTCAGAAAAGGTATTACGAGCTTCTACAAATGGACCTCCTAGACCTTCTGCTGTTCCTCACGATTTTGGCTGCCTTGTTGGATGCCTTTTCTGCTGTGTGTCAGGCTCTAGAATCCCACCATTTGTTCTCCCCAGGGCCTCTCAAGGTGTTTACAGACAATACCACTGTGATGTGGTATGTCAGCAAGCAAGGAGAGGATGAGGTCTGATCTCCTGTGCTGGTTGGTTCTTCTAGTGTGGGGACTAGCTATCCAGTATTGTGTGACTCTTCAGGCAGGTTACATTTGCTTAGGTCAGAACATTATGGCAGACTGTTTGAGCAGGTCTGTAACAATCCTACTAGTGGATGCTTCACAGGGATGCGTTTCTGGACATTGTCCACCAGTGGGATACTCGTCATGTTTTGTCGCCCCTCTGAACAGACTTCCTCTTTCTATGCTGGAGTCCCAGGTCCACTGGTCTGGAAGGTGGACTCTCTCTTTTCTGGCATGTTTCTTTATGCCTTCCTTCCCCTTCTTCCTTCATCCCAAAAGTCCTGTTCAAATTACAACAGGATGCTCCCAAAATCTTGCTGGTGACCACCTTTTAGCCCAGACATAATTGCTTTCCTCTTCTGCATTTAGCTAAGGGCAATAATCACAAGTTACCTCGCAGGGTGGACACAAGGGATCTTTCATGCATCCCTACCTGTCCACTCCTCAACTAACACGGCGGGTGATAGGATTTTGATTCCATACAGATACCCTTTTCTGAGGACGTGCTTAGGGTCCTGCAGGAGGCCCAGAAGCCCACAACTAGGTAATCCTACTTATCCAGATGGAAGGAGGTTTCTGTTTGGTGTCTTTCTCATAACCTGGATCCACTTTTTTTGGTTCTGTCTTATCTGTGAGCACTTGGTCGATGCTGGGTTGGCTTGTTCTTCTAAGGCCAACTTATTAGCTATTTCTGCTTGTGTATCTTTATCATCTCCTTTAGCTTCTAGATTTGAGGCCAAACAGTTTCTTAAAAGCATCTGTCCTGTTAGACCTCTAAGAAAGCCTGTCCCTCCTCCGTGGAATCTTAATTTTGTTTTGGAAAAATTGACCCAGGCTTCTTTTGAGTCTGCAGCTTCAGCTTCCTTGCAGCATTGTTCTTGGAAGACTGTTCTTTTGTTAGCCCATACTTCTGCTAGATGGGTGTCTGAGCTTCAAGCCTTTTTGGCTTGTTTTTTAGTGTTCCATAAGGATAGGGTGTCCCTTCGTACTAATTCTTTTATGGCCAAAGTGGTGAATGAGTTCTCTCTTAATCAGTCTATTCATTTGCCCATTTTTTCCTTTTCTGCAATCTGCTAGTGAGAAGATGCTTCACACTTCAGATGTGCATAGAAAACTCAGATTTTATTTGGATAAGACTTAAGACTTTTCGTAAATCTGATCAGCTCTGTTTCCTTTCATCCTAGATCCTTAGGATTGGCTGTTTGTGTTTCTTCTTGGATTTCTAAAGCCATTTCTTTTTTGTTATTCCTTTCATGACAAAAGCCTTTCTTCTATTCAGACTCATTATACCTGGGCTGCGGCTTCTTCTGGTGCTTTTCTCAAGGGTTTGGATACTAACTCTATTCTTCAGGAAACCACCTGGACTTCTGTGCATATGTTTACAAAACAAAATAAGTTGGATGTGATATCCAGAGCTAGAGATGGCTTTGCTAGGGTCCTTCTTCATGGGTTCCTAGAAAGCTCTGGTGGTCCTTCATCCTCCCTTTCTTCTTCCTGAGCTTTTGCACTTTCCCTATTGTAAGGAATACTGCAACAGTGAAATGGAAGGTCATAGTACAGTTGTGTTACCATAACAGTAGATGTCCTTCTCTTAACTGTTGCAGCATTTACTCCCTCCCTTCTTCCCCTTTTTTTCTCTTTTGGATGTTACTTGTTACCTCTCTACTTCTTGGACTGGCATTCCTACTGGGGCTGTGAATTCTGAGGATGGTACCTCTGGATGTCACCTTTATCCCTTATGCTGTATGCAGGAAGCATATGTATGATGTACCTTAAGCAACCTAAAGGCTTTGGTATACTGACCGGATGTTGGATTGCCCTTGGCAAGAGATCCTTATTGTAAGGAATACTGCAACAGTGAAGAGAAGGACATCTACCATTATGGTAAGTTCTTACACAACTGTACTTTCTTTTGATGACCAGTTCTGGTCAAATTGTCTATTTTATTATTTTAAAATTAAGCAGAGGCTTTTGAAGTTTTGGACTAAGATTAACTATGGCGCAGTGGGCAGCGGTAGTGTCATCTCACAGCAAGAGGTTCTCCGGTTTGATTCTCGGATGTGGTACCTTATGTGTGGAGTCTGCATGTCCTCCCTGCGTTCGTGTGGGTTTCCTCCAGGTGCCTCCCACTTTACAAAGACATGCATCTAGAGCATTTCTCCCCTGGCCTCAGCTGAAAAATGGCTTTGTTCCAAGTCGAACTTCCCGGTTGACAAATGTTAAATAAAATAAACTAGGTCTGAATGTTGGGATTTTAGTTCATTGTTCTGCTTTTTTGTATCAAACAAAAAAAGTAAAGACAGCCTTCTACTCTCACTGTGGGATCAACTATTTGTTTTGCATCTCTGATTATATTTATGTACTTTGTCCTGTGACTCAAATATTAGATGTGCACAAAGGTCCTGGGTGTGATCTGGATTTTTCAGAACCACCAGTGATCTTTTTCCTTCAGTTCTTGAGTGGAGATGTCCTTTACAGGTATTGGAAGTGCTTCAATGAATAACTATGAAAACGGGTAAGATTATCATCCAAATGTTATGCAAGTAAAAATCTGAGGGGACTTGTTCTCTCTACTGTGGAGAATGGGGTAAAGAAGTCAAATGACACACATTAAAGGGCCACTATGGCCAGAAAGTTAAAAAGCATGGACATTAACCTGGTATTCTAAAAATGCTCACCCAGCACTGGAAGTAGTTAGTACTACTATTATGTCCTTCTGTTCTGTTGTTGCAGTATTCTTTACATGAGGGAGATTGCCTGACAACCCAATGTTGGCCAGTATACAAGTGTCTTTATTGCCTGTGGTGCGTGGTATGTTATACACAGGCTACTGTTGGACGTAGGCCGCAAAGTGACATATGCACAAACCATCCTCAGAACTTTTTTGCCGCCAGACAGAACACATACGTACGGTCTGCTTACAGAAGAATTTTCAGTCTCAACGTCTCAGATAAGTGCCCTGTTGGGGAATCCTTTTCTACCTTTTGATTTTGTATATGATTTAATGTCATCTAAGAAAGGAAAATGCCACCGTGGACACCAGATTCCACATAAGGACAACCACAAACAGTGCCTTTTCTGTCATGGCCCTTCCCACAACCATAAGGCTTGCCTTATTTGCCACTCCTTTGTTCTCAAAACTTTAAGGAGTAGGCTGAATTCTCTTTCAATCTACTTAGAAAATCAGTAGTTAAAACTTCTCACTAAAAGGATGGAGGGTCCTTCAGGCACAGAGGCTGAGTCGTTAGTGAAGTGGAAGGCCAAGAAACCCAGGCCAGAAGCTTCAGCTGCACCTCCAGAGCCAGATGACTCTCCTGAGACAATCGCTAGTCTGGAGATTCGATCAGGACCGTTGTCCAAACCACAGGCCAAACCCATAATGGAGTCCACCTTGGAGCAGGATATCAGCACGTCCGTGGAGGTACTGCAGGTGTCTGGATAGGAAGTCCAAGAGGAACCCAGACTTATCTCTTAAGGCCCTAGGGGAAGCCCTACCATTCTAGTTAGAGAGTAAATGGATTCAGATATAATCGAGTGTAGACCTACGTCTGGCCCACTGTCACTACATACAGTGGATATTCCTAGCAAAAAGAAAGGATTGGAAGGCTTTTTCTCAAAACATTTTTAATGCTGTTATGTCTCTCAGACCCCCTATAGTGGTTACTGTACTTACCTCCTTCTGGACTGCTTCTTCTCAAAAGATGGCAAGGGAAGAAACTTCAGAAGAGGAACATTTTTCTGATGATGAGTCACTAGCCTATTCAACTCAGATCCCCTCCCCCTAGATTGTGCTTCCCCAGAGATAGACTTTAATGAGGCTGATTCACCAGCAGAGGAAATTTCGTTTAGTGACACCTTGACCAGGATGCAGGAACATTTCAAGTGGGAAAACACTGAAGTGTCAGATGTTCAAAAACGTTTTTGTGACTTACTGCAGGTGGACACCTCCAGTCCCTTGGCTGTCCCCCTTTTCCTTCCTGCATTCTTAGTTGTATTTGCATCTTCAAGCAAAACCCCAGATATACAGCCTCCTGCACCTAGAAAACCAGACAGATTTTATAAGGTGCCTGCAGAGGGGCAAGTCCTTATCCAAAGCACCCTCAGCTGACCCATCAGTTATCACTGTGGCTTCAGACAAACCCTCAAGGCTTCTTCCTTCAACCTCCCTGCTTCCTTCTGACAAGGATAACAGACATTTCAAGATGCATTTGGAGAGATTGCCACTCTTGCCATTAGGGCAAGCAACTACCAAACCCACATAACAAAATACTCTTTAGAACTCTTGACCCAGTTATCTAAAATTATTTCAGATTTGCCTGATTCTGAGAATAAATCTCTGGCTTCATCCTTGCTGGGTGCAACCTCTCAGGTCATCAGACACTCAATTAAATGCAACTATGATGCCGTAGAGGCTGCCTCAGGATCTGTCTTTCAGAGATGTGCATGGTTAAGACTCCAACCTTTATCAGAGGATATCTAATCCAAATTGATGGATGCTGCACTGGACAATGCAGCCCTGTTTGGCCCTCTTGCTGCTGACCTATTTAAAACCTTGCAAGAGAAGGGTAAGGAGATGCAGGACTTAAAACACCTTCTGGTATCTCATGTCCCAAAATTCCAGAGAAATTGCCTTTCTAAGCCATTTTTTGTCAGAAGACAATCCAGGCCACCTCAGTCTAAGACAAAAAGTCTGGAAAGAGGCACAACCATTTAGAACTCCTCAATAAGCCCCATCTCAAAAACGGCTCTTTCCAGATAGACAAGGGTCCATTTGACTATTTGGACCCCCTTTGCCTTTCCCTTTCAAGTCCAGCTTGAGAAACATTACTCAAGATTCTTGGGTGCTTTCCATCATTAAAAAACAGATACTTCATGGTTTTGGGAGTCTCTACCTCTTTTCAGGGACATTCCCCAACCTCCCAAAGAACAACTTCCACTGTTTCCACAGGTGTTGCAAAACCTGCTGGATCAATGCACCATTAAGCATGTCCCTGTTCATCAAAGCAGCAAGGGGTTTTATTCCAGGATGTTTCTAGTCCCAAGGAACGAAGGCCCCTGGAGACCCATCTTAGATCTCTCCTTCCTCAACACCTACCTGAAAAGTACCCACCTTCAGGATACTCATGTTACAAATTCTGTTGCCTTTGATCTTACTTCAAGCCTTTATGGCTTTAATAGATATAAAGTATGCCTACCTTCATATTCCAGTTCATCCCAGCTACAGGAAATATTTAAGGCTCCCTGTAACCTCTAGACATTTTCAGTTTTCTGCCTTGCCCTTTGGTCTTTCTACCAACCCAAAGGTTTTTACAAAATACCTAGCACCAGTGGTAGCATTCTGCAGACTGCAGGGCATCCAGATTTTCCCATACCTGGACGATTTTCTTTTCCAAGCAGGCAGCCAAGAGGTGTTACAGCAAGATCTCAACCATACAATTTCCGCCATCCTTTCTGTGGGATTCACTATAAATTACCAAAAAAAAAACTGTTCTTTCCCAATCATAGGACCACATTTTCCTGGGATGCAGGATCCAAACAGACCTTGTGAAGGTATCCCTCCCCATCTAGAAGGTCCAGGAGCTCATTGCTTTCTTTCAAAGCCTCATCCCTCTCTCACACATCTCGGCCAGAACATTTCTCAGGACCCTGGACTTTATGGCATCCATCATCCCTGTACACCCTCTGGCAGAAATGCATGTGAGGAACTTGCAGTGGTTCCTGAAAATGGTGTGGACACAACATGCACACCCTCTGGTGTTCCAAATTTCCCTTCTTCCCTGCCTGAAGAAGGAAGTAACCTGGTTGATTCAGCAACTCTGTGCCAACCCAGGCCTCCCACTTCATCCTCTTTTACCAGTGCAAGCGATGTACACAGATGCCTCAGATACAGACTGGGGAGCAACCTTCTGCTCCATGAAAGCAGAAGGCACTTGGTCACCCTCTCCAAGGAAAGATCAATACCAACATAAAAGAAATGAAAACACTACTGATGGCACTCCAGGCCTTTCAGTCTCTGCTCATTCCAGGGTCTTTAAAAATTTTCACAGGCAACATGACATTGCTCTGCTCTGGTATGTAAATAAATGAGGGAACCAGGTCTTGCCTCCTGAGCAGACTTGCCCTGCAGGTTTGGGAGCTGGCTGTCGAATTGCAGGCACACCTTCAGACGGCATACATTCCATTCCCTCAAGCTTGAATCTATTGGCAGACATGTTGAGCAGGTCCAAAACAACCCCACAAATGGATGTTTCACAGGGATGTGTTTTTTGACATTGTCCACCAGCGCGGTACTCCACAAGTAGATCTCTTTGCCTTTCCCATGAACAGACAGCTTCCGCACTTTTGTGCCAGAGACCCACATACTCTGGTCTGGAAAGTGGATGCACTCAGTTTTTCACAGAGAGGGATGTTTCTATATGCATTCTCTCCCCTGCCTCTCATTCCAAAAGACCTACTGAAGATTTAGCAGGACAGACCAAAAATCTTGATGGTGACCCCTTTTTCACCAAAACAGCATAGGTTCGTCTTACTCCTGCATATAGCCAAGGGCACTCACTACAAATTACCCTACAGATTGGACTTACTCACACAATACAAGGGAACCCTCATCCACCCTCCCCTGTCAACTCTGCAGGTGGCACTGTGGGTGATAGGATCTTGATTCCTTTCAGTCACCCTTTTGAAGAGGATGTGCTCAGAGTACTGCAGGACGCCAGGAAACCCAATACTAGAAAATCTTATTTAATCCAAATGGGAAAGATTTTCAATCTGGTGTCTGTCATGTAACCTGGACCCGCTAACAGTGGAAGTCCCCACAGTTCTATCATACCTTTGTGAGTTGCTGGATGCTGGCCCAACAAATTCTTCAGTGAAAGTACACGTCACCCATCTCTACCTGTCTGCCTCTCTCATCTCCCATGGCTTCCAGGTTCAAGGCAAAAAAATTCCTGAAAGGCATCCTTCAAATGAGACCTCCCAGGAAACCGGCTACCCAGACAGCTTAGGTTTTATCTTGACAAAACTGAGTATCAGGAAATCGGACCAGCTGTTTGTTTCCTTTCACCCTAGGGCTTCCTGTCTCTAAACAACTATTTCCAACTGGATTTCTAAGGCTATCTCATTCTGCTATGGATACTATGGAAAGAACCTCTGTTCCTCAGTTAGGGCACACTACCAGAGCCATTGCCTCATCTGGCACCTTCTTCGTAAGATTGGACACCAACTCCATTCTGGAGGCAGCTGCTTGGTGTTCAGTCCATACTTTCACCAAGCATTACAAACTGGACAGCATCTCTATATGCAGGGCAAGGTTCACTAGGGACATTCTCCACACGGCTTCCTGGAAAGCTCCTCTGCCCTTACCTCTCCTTCTCCGCATGAGCTTTTGCATTTTCCCTCATGCAAAGAATAATGCAACAGCAGAATAGAAGGACATAGATTAGTTTTGTAAAATCTTACCATAACATTAGATGTCCTCCTAGTCGGTGTTGCAGTGTTCTATCCCTCTCTGCATCCCGCTGCATTTGTTCTTCCTTGTATATGTCTCGCCTGCATACCTTTTTCCCAAGCGTTCTGTAGATAGTGTCTATGTGCGTCACTTTTATGACCTACGTCTAATAGCAGCCTATATGCGACGTACCATGCACACTAGGCACTAAAGACTTTTGTATACTGGCTGAATTTGGGTCTCTTGGCAGGCTGTTTCCCAAATGTAAAGAATACTGAAGCAGGGAATAGGATGACATCTGACATTATGGTAAGGTTTTACACAACTAATTTTTATTGTGCTCTAACCCAAAATTACCTGACGAGGGAGAACACTAACATGCTTTGCTTTTTGCTAAAGGCACTTTGTGTCCTTTCTCAGATATGAAGTGATCATGCCTAATTATTCATGCAATGTGGATTTTGCATTTACTCAAAGTGGCAGTATTCAGAATTTCTGCTTGCTTTGAGAATTGCCAGACATTGTGTGTACTTTCTCCCTCTGTCTTTGTTTTGCTGATTGTCATGTTGTAAACACACAAACCATTTATTCTTTTGGAAAACTGCTTAAATTAGATTATTTCAAAAACTTGAATCAGTCAAAAGCAGTGGTTCCTCAGTTGGTCTCTGTCTGTTGCTGACTACATAGTAAAGGAGCTGCAAATTTCCGAAGACTCAAAAGTTGTATGGACCCAGAGGGTAGAAGACGAAGCAGCTGCAAATAACAGTACAAAGTAACACAGCTGCACCTTCCCCCATTCTCAGATGTTTTTACAACCTAGTGGAAGGTAAAGGAAAATTGCTGAAAATACCTTGGTATGCAAACTTTTCTTGGGCCAAAAAAAACAACACTGGATGAGTGATATGATGAATTGAGCCATGAGGACAACTTCTTAAAATATTGCAAGAGTTCATCCAAACAAAACATACTGTGCACTGAGGAATATGAACAGAAGAGAGTTGCAACAGAAGTAAAGAAACAGTTAAGTCATGCTGTTTTACATATGAGAGGATAAAGATAGTTTTGTAGTGCGAAATGCACTATGCAAAAAAGGGAGATAAGATTTTGGTATGGATCTTTAATCAGAAAAAAAAATGATAAAAACCTAAAAGTACTAATGAAATCGCATCTATATTACGCAGCCGAAAGGTAAAAAGAGTGAACTCTCTTTTATCGAGCACTGAAAGGTGAAACCAGTAAATATTGAAGACACAGAACGTTTTTCCCCCAGGGAAATAAATTGCTGCTCTGCAAAAAAAATTCCAAACACAAAATAAAGTAGGGGGCTTTGCACCCCCCCCCCCCCACTTAAATATACCAACTCTGAGATCGCACCACAGTGGAGCAAATGGCAAAGTCCCGAAAATGGCCCAGTGATTTTTTTCCATGGGAAAAAAAAAATCACTGTTCCGTGTCTTCGATATTTAGTGGTTTCGTCTTTCAATGTTCGATAAAAGAGCGTTCGCACTTTTTACCTTTCAACCACGTAATATAAACCCCTGAAATCTGTAAACAGAGCAAATAACATGCATTATTAAGTCAAGAAAGAGGAAAAAAATACTAGAAAAGAAAATGAACAGTGACAAAAGTGGAACATTATAGTGTAACAACTGGGTATTTAATTGTTAAGGGGTGCATAGAAAAAGAAAAGAAGTATTTGCTGATAGACCTTTTACAGAACTGTTCCCTATCAACCTTTGCTTACTACTAGTTACTGATCTAGGTATGTGGCTCTGGTACTGATATCAATGATTTTTAAAAATCCTTAACTTTTTATTTCACATGTTTGCGGGCATATTTGCCAGCAGTTGTGCTTCAACAAGCAGAGGAAGGATGCATCTTTCACGCTGGAAACTTAACTGTGTTTACCAATGATAATCTGCTAAATGTACAAGCAAACTCTTCCTGTAGAAGATGCAGGCAGGTTAGTGATGTGACAGATTGATGTACATCACTTGAGTACCTCTGTCAGTGTCCTTTAGTTAACCAAATAAAATTCTTATACCTCTCCAAGGTTGTAAGATGCTAAAATTTCTAGTTTAGGTTGTATGGCTGTTATTAAATTAGATGTACAATTTCTGTTGCTGGGAGAAAAAACATCCATAGAAAAATATTAAAAAAAAACTAATTGCAGCAGATAGTCATCATCCCTAATAGGGCTGAAAGAATGGCCCTGGATGAAGGAAACAAATATCCCTGTGTCCGCATATGCTTTAGAATATAGTTCAGCAAGATTAACAGTACCAAAATGTGTACTATTCTTGTGCTGCATGTCTGGTTAAAAGATAGGATAAACATATCGCTCAGGTCTGTTTTGGGCCTCCTACTACTATCTTTATTCAAAGATGAAATTGCTAAAGATTCTCTGTCATTAAACCTCATAATGTATATAGTTGGTTTGTTACTACTTCAAGCCAATAAGTGCCCTATTAACCTGAAAAGTCAGCGTTAAAATTCCTTCTTATTCTCTGTCACTGGGCCATATCTAACCATCTCCTTATTAAACAGCGAGAGAGATGCTATGTTATGCCTTTTAACCCCCCCCCCCCAAACTCCTAATAAAATTACTGACAACCAAAATAATTGTATTACCCAAGTAACAAATGCAAATATCTAGGTGTTATCTCTGATCTATCCCTTAACTTTTCTACCAATACAGACAACATTGTTAAAAAAGTTCTAATGTAACTAAAACTATTTTCAAATCTCTTCTCTGCAGTAGTACATACAGCCTTAGCCAAAAATGTCCTCCTCCCAAGCATGAATGCAGATTTCCTTTCCACAGTTAACTTATAATGCACAGAGTCTATTTACTACAGTAAACGAAATCTATAGATTTGTACTTTTCACTTGTGCCCAGTATAAGCCACTGTTGCCTCTTAAACAGCCTGAACTTGTTACCAGTTACAGAAAGATCAACATTCCTACATGGTTCTCTCTTCATTTTTTTTTTTTTTTTTTTAAAAAAGGACCATGTCCTTCCTCTGAAAAAGAAAAATTCGTATCAGAGGTCAAATATATTCTTGAAGAAACTCCCAGAAGATGTTCTTTCACTGAGTCTGCCCCCCTTTAAATCCAGTATTGGGGAATGTACTTTCTCCAAATTGGACTTGGCTTCCTGGTACAAACTTCCATCCAGAATAAGATGTCAAAACTCAATTGATGGGTTTAAGAAAGCCTTCTGAAAATCTACATAAGCTGTAGGGGTAATGGTGAGTGCCTCTCTTACCCCAATTCAGTCATTATCATTACCATTGTTGCCTATTAAACCCAACTGATAAGCCATTATTCTTTGTGTATTTATTGTGTATACTATATACTGTGTATAGAAAACAATTACACTTTTAAGCTGTATCACATACATGCATGTATGCTGAATAGAATAACCTTCTAATAAGAAAGCTCCTCAAATTATGCATTTTTTTTTACCTCAGTGCTTGTCCTCAACTCTATTTTTGCCTCTGCCTGTTCATCCGCCCTGTATTTGACTTCTGTGTACTTGCTCAACT